>NC_092439.1:13215930-13898430 GCF_036169615.1 Heliangelus exortis | reverse complement strand
TTTTATTAATTTTATTTTATTAATTTATTTTCTATTTTATTTTATTTTTATTTTTATTTTATTCTGTTTTATTTTATTTTTTTTATTTTATTTTTTAATTTGATTTTTTTAATTTTTTTTTTTTATTCTATTTTATTTTATTTTAATTTTAAATATTAATATTTTAATTTCTATTTAACAGAAACAAGCAAAGCAGACCAAAACAACTCCACACCCACTGCCAATCATTTTCACAGGAGTTTAACTTCCTGATTTTCTGGGTCTTTTGTCCCACGACAGAGCAAAATCCTCCCAATTTCACACTTCCCCTTTTCGGTACCGCTGCTTCCCGCTGAGTCCCAGCCCTCTCCCCCAGCACTGGATACAACTTGGTGTCTGTTAAATGAAAAAGGAGAGTAGAAAGCGCGGGGTTTCTTTATTTTTTATCCTGTTTCTCCCTAACCTCCGTGTCTGGGTGGTTGTTTATTAATAAACCAAATATTAATTTTAAACTTTTAACAATTTAACTTTTTTTAACAATTTAACTTTTTTTAACAATTTAAACTTTTAACAATTAAAATTTTAAAATTTTAATATCAATTAAATTTAATTAATTTAATAAAAATTAAATTTTTTATTAATTTTGGTTTATTCTTGTATAAATTATACGGCATCTAAAGGATGAAATGTAGCTTGAAGTGCTTTGGGGTGTTTTTTAGTTGCTGTATTATTTTTTTTTTTTAGCGCATCAGATTTCCTAATAAGATATTTTTATATAAATACTTGTGATATAAAATACTTATATAAATATTATATTATAATATTTATATTATTATATATAATATAATATATAAATTATATTATATATGATATAAATATTATATATATTTATATTATATATAAATATCTATCTATAAAATGAAAAGTTTGACTTTCTGCTCTCCAGGAATCTTTTATTTTAAGTGGGTCCTGATAGGTTTAGAGGGTTTCCTAACGTTTGACTTATTTATGGCACGAAATTCCAGGATTTATGGAGTTGTAGAACGGGTTCCCCGAGGAGGCGCTGGGATCCAGCACAGAATTGGTTCTGGAAGGGACCTCTGGAAGCCGCCGGGTCCAGCCGGGGGGTTCTGCAGAACCAGACCCAGGTGGCTTTCTGAGCATCCCCTGGGATGGGGACCCCACCCCCTCCCTTCGCCAGCGCTTGGTCACCCCCAGAGTTAAAAGGTGTTTTCCTGGTGTTTGGAGGGGACCCCCCAGCCCCAGGTGCTGCTCGGTGCCTCTCCCCCCAGCCCTGGACACCGGGGAAGGGCCCGGCTCCAGCTCCTCTCTGCCCTTCCCGCTCCGGTGTCTCCATCCTCCTGACTCCCGGGGGGATCCCACCGGGATCTGCGTGGGAGTGGGAGAGCCCAGAGCTGGAGACAGAGCTCCGGCTGTGACCCCCCTGCTCTATCCCAAATAATCATACCGAATTGATAAAAATTAATTAAAAAATGAGATAAAATTATATATTAATTATATATTAATTTTATATTATATATTAATTATACATTAATCATATATATTATATACACATATATATATTAATTATATATAATATATAGGATATATATATTTATATATACATATTATTTATATATTAACTATATATACCTTAATTTTATATATTATATATAATGTATATTATATATATTAATTTTATATATTATATATTACATATTATATATAATATATTATATATTAATTATGTATATTATATATACATATATATTATATTTATTGATATTATTTTTATTGTTATTATTGATATTATTATATTAATTTTATATTATATATTAATTATATATATTAATTATACATTAATCATATATTATATACACATATATATTAATTATATTTAATATATATTATATATATTTATATATACATATTATTTATATATTAACTATATATACCTTAATTTTATATATTATATATAATATATATTATATACATTAATTTTATATATTATATATTATATATTATATATTATATATTATATATTATATATTATATATTATATATTATATATTATATATTATATATTATATATATTAATTATATACATTATATATACATATATATTTATTGATTATATATTAGATATTAGATATTATATATATATTTATATATACATATATATTAGCTATATATATTTTAATTTTATATATTATATATTATATATTATATATTATATATACATATTAATTATATATATTAATTCTATATATAATATATTATTATATATAATTGTTACCAATCTATTAAATGCATCAACACCTTCCTCAGTCCTGCTTTATCTCCTCGGGATAATTTCCCAGGGAAAGGACTCTGGATAACGAAGTTCCCCAGACCCCCCCTCTCCCTGCAGCGCGTCTTCTCCCGGCTGCCCCTGCCCGGAACCGCACCGAACCGAACCGGGCCGGTCCTGCCCGCCCTCTCCTCAGGGCATGGTGGAAGGGGGTGCGTGTTCGGGGGAGCTGAATGCGGGAGGGCAGGGAGAGGCTGCTGGGGATGGGATGGATTCGGGTCCCAGAGTCCGGAGCCTGCAGGGGGTGCTGAGTCCCGGTCCCCCGAACCCCCCCGTGGGGCTCCCCGCGATCGTGGGTGGCAGTGGGGATGTGCGGGGGGGCTCGGCCCGGGAGTTGGTGATGGAGACGTCGTGGTACCGGGGGGAGAGGGGCTCGGGCTGGGGGCTGGGAGGGGCACCAGGGCTGAGCTTTGGTCTTCGTGTGCTGCTGCCTGGCTCAGCACACGGGTTGGGGCTAAGGGAACCATCGCAACTTGGATAATTTTTTTTTATTATTATTATTTTATTTTATTATTTTTTAATTATTTTTTTATTTTATTTTTTATTATTTTTTTTTTTTTTTACTACTAAAGCCAAGTGGCACAATTCTGGTGTTAATCAGGATGTCAGGGGTGGGAAGGGACCTCTGGAGACCCCCCGGTCCCTGCCAGAGCAGGGTCAGCCAGGGAGGTCACACAGAACTCATCCAGGGGGATTGGAAAGACCCAGAAGAGGAGACTCCTTTGTGTTTCAGGCTGAGCCAGGAGAAGCAGCAGTACTGCTGAGAGTCACCAAGACAGGGACATTTTTCAGAGTTTAACCAGTGCACGAGTCTCTCAGTTATTAGAATGGCCCCGTGTAGCAGAGGAATCCAGATAATCACAGAGAAATGATCCCAACCCTGTGGCTGTTATATCCTGTGACTGAGAGCAAAAATGGGACTTTTTACAAGGGCACGTAGTGATGGGACGAGGGGTTATGGTTTCAAACTGGAAGAGGGGAGATTGAGGTTGGACATGAGCAGAAATTCTTGAATTTGAGGGTGCTGAGCCCCTGTCCCAGGCTGCCCAGGGAAGCTGTGGCTGCCCCAGCCCTGGCAGTGTCTCAGCCCAGGTTGGATGGGGCTTGGAGCACCCTGGGCTGTGGGAGGGGTCCCTGACCATGGAAAGGGGTTGGGAATGGATGAGCTTTAAGGTCCCTTCCAACCCAACCCAACAGTGTGGGAAGAGCCAAAGCCACTGTTGCCATCACCAGATATCATTTTATGGGTTTTTATAACCGAAATACTGCTGGGTGCTTCAGTGTGATCAGAGCAGTGCAATGGCTGGGATGAATTTATTGAGCCAGCAGTGTGCCCAGGTGGCCAAGAAGGCCAATGGCATCCTGGGCTGGCTCAGGAACAGCGTGGCCAGCAGGTCCAGGGAAGGGATTCTGCCCCTGTGCTCAGCCCTGGGGAGGCCACAGCTTGAGTCCTGTGTCCAGTTCTGGGCCCCTCAGCTCAGGAAGGAGATTGAGGTGCTGGAGCAGGTCCAGAGAAGAGCAAGGAGGCTGGGAAGGGATCCAGCACAAGTCCTGTGAGGAAGGGCTGAGGGAGCTGGGGGTGTTGAGGCTGGAGAAGAGGAGGCTCAGGGGAGACCTCATCACTCTCTCCAACTCCCTGAAAGGAGGTTGGAGCCAGGGGGGGGTTGGGCTCTTTTCCCAGACGACTTTCAACAAGACAAGAGGACACAGTCTTAAGTTGTGCCAGGGGAGATTTAGGCTGGACATCAGAAAGAATTTTTTTACGGAGAGGGTGATCAGGCAATGGAATGGACTGCCCGGTGAGGTGGTGGATTCTCCATCCCTGGAGATATTTAAAAAGAGCCTGGATGTGGCACTCAGTGCCATGGTCTAGCAACCACACCGGTGGGTCAAGGGTTGGACTTGATGATCTCTGAGGTCCCTTCCAACCCAGCTAATTCTATGATTTTATGATTCTATGATTCTATGATTCTATGTTGTTTTTTTTTTTTTAAACAGGTTACTTCCCACACAAAGCACGTTTAGCACACGGAGCTGCAGAGATTTGCATTTACCTTTTCTTGCCACCAAGTGTCCCCGTTTCTCCACCAGCCCATTCTCCAGGGGCTACTTCAGCCTTGAGGGGCCTCACTGGTATTTACATAATCCTGTGAACTTGAAATGCCACCCATTTTTTTTAAAAAAAATGGTTTCTGAAACTCTAAAGTTGATGCTATTTAGATGAAGCAACACATTTTCATATGAGCAGCACATGCAGTTTAATTTTAATTTAAATAATTTTCTTTTTTTACCTAAATAGGGTTTCCTCAAAAACATTTAGTTTATTTAATTATTATTAAATGATTTAGTTGAATTATCAGTTAATTTAATTATTTATTATATTTCATTTTGGTACATTTGGATGGCAAGGACAAAACAAAGCATTTTTAATATGAGGCATCACAGAAGCACAGAAATTGCTCTTAATCTTGAGAGGTGCTGAGTGTAGGGATCCCTTAGCAGCTGCTCCAGGTGTGGATCCTGGTTACTTCCATTTGCCAGAAGCTGTCAGAGGAATAAACCAGGCATATTCCAGTGAAGCTGCCAATTCCTTGATGAAAATCAAACTCTTATTAGGGAAGAGGAGGAATGTGCTGCCAAATATTTTGGGTTTTTTATTTTATTTTTATTTTTATGTGCTTGAACTTTCTTCGGTTTAATTTTCAGAGCAAGTAAAATAATTAGGACCAGAAATCAGATGTAAAAGTTTCTAATATCTTAAGCTTTTGGATTAAACTGTCCTGTGGCTCTCCCCACCCCTTTTCCTGTTGTTTTTTTGTTTTGTTTTGCTTTTAACTTTAGATGGGAAGTAAGTAAAGGTATAAGATTCATCTTGTAAAATTACTCTGACTGGTGTTTTTTTACTTTTTTTTTTTTTGTTCATAGGCTACGATGTTCATGAGTGTGTGAATTTATGTGTTTGATATCAGAATAAGAACATCATATGGTTAAATTCCTCTTACACCACATTTGTGGTGGGTTCTTTGGTCAGGGATATTTTTGTGTGATCAGGTTTTTTCCCTTGTTTTTTGTTTTTGTTCAGGTTTGTTGCTGGGTTGGTTTGTTTGGTTTTTTTGCAACGAGGAAAACGTTTCAGGAGGGAAAAATTCCACATCCTTTATTGGTTTGTGGTAGAGTAATTTTGGATTCAAGGCTAAATTGTAGGAGACAGTGATAACAGAGGAGCATTTTTTAAAGTCAGCATAAACCAGATGTAAGAATTTTATTCTAACAGTTTGAAAATGGAACTTTACAACCACTGCCCCATTCCATGTAGTACCAGATCTGCACAGGGCAGGGAAAATTACCTAGGAGGAGGATCATGAACCATCTCACATCATGATGAGTTTGGAATTTTAAACTGGCAATGACTCCTTGACATTTTTATGTTGCACAGGTGCTTTTCTCTATTAAAAAAACCCTACATTTCTGTAAGAATGTTTTACCTATTTATATCTTGGTAGTCGTGATGCCCAGATGCTGTGGTGTGCTTTTAGGGTTTCTTAGCACCAGTGCAATCGAGCTCTCCATGGGCCTGACAAGCACTTTATTTTGTGAGTTAATTTACAGGTTTCCAAATATAATTAACATGTGTTTGGCCCGTGTGCCTAACACCACTGGAATTGTTTTAATAACACTGAATTTCAAAACACTCTTAAATAAGAAGCAGGTGATGCAACCCTGTTGTGAAAGGTTGAGAGAGCTTTGGGGTTGCACAATCATCACCAGGTTGTGTGACCTGTCAGGGTTTAACACTGTCCTGGCAATTAAACCCAATAACAGCTGCTCTCTCTCTATTAATCTCTCTCTCCTCCCTGATAAAGAAAGGAGAGAGAATAAGGGAGAGAGACTGATGGGTTGGAAACTGAACTACACAGCTTTAATGAAACAGGAATGAGAAATAGGAAAAATGACTGAATCTATCCAAATCTACAGGAAAATTGATCCCAGGTTCCTCCCCCTCTCCCCCAATAACTCTCCCATCCCCACTGAGGCTGCAGGGCAGCCCTGGGACAGTCCAGGCTGGAATCCTGGGGTCAGCAGCAGTTGGGAGCTGGAGGCAGGAACACAGAGATTCAGGCTGGGATGGATCAGGAGCAGAGGCAGAGGAAGGGATGGAATCCTCCCAGGATGCTGAAGCAACCAGGGAAGGGGTGAAGAAAGGGAAGCAGGAAAGGCAGGAAGGGCAGGAAGCTGGAAGCTGGCTTGACCCTGGTGATCCCTGCAATTTCTCCTGAGGATGAGGTGTATGGGATGGAATCCTCTGTTTGGTCAGTTCTGGCATCTCTCTTGTCCCTTCCTTCCCAAAGGAGGCTGCAGGTGGGACCTCTTTATTCCTCCTGGAGGGTAAAATGTTCCTCAGAGCTGAGCAGTGTCCTTGGCTCTGCACCCCAGGCTCTGGCTGGAACTATAACCATGGAGTGGGATCAGTCCTAGAAGCAGACACTGTCTGAGAAACTTGCTGTGAATTTCAGCAGTGCAGCTGCTTACAAGAGACTGAGCTGAGAGCAAAAGGACAAGACAGAAAATCCCCTTTATCCTGGCCCAAAGCAGGACAGTGACCAAGGGCCTCCAGCAGCACCTGGGGAGCAGGGGGGTTACAGGCTGCTGGTGCTCATTTGCTCAAGCAGCACTGATATGGTGTAAAACCCCCAAATCAGTGATTATTCTTTCAAAGCCAAAGAATTTGGAGTTTTCATTCTGGTTGGACTTGTATATTTTTCCCTCATTTTTTTGCTTTTTCAACCTTTTCATGAGTCAAAAAGTCTCACAAGCCGTGTAACAGCACCAAATCTCGGTGTCTTAAAATCTAAGCAGCAGTTTGCCAACATTTAATAAAATCCAATAAGTCTATAGATGAAAGGACATACAAAAATTGTGCTTTAGAATTAACAGCACATGCATGTCAAAAATTACCCATCTAGCACTGAGTTAAAAAGTTACAAAATATCTAAATCAGTGTCACAAGCTCTGAACTTGCAGCAGTCAGATGACTGCATATAATAAATAAAAAGCAGCTAGAATATTTGTTCACAGCATATCTGGGAAGTCCTATGTAAAATGTAAATACCCTACACTAAAATATACTTTGTCTTGCTCTCATTCATAAATATTATGCACAGAGATAGCTGCACAATAATTAAAGTTGGATTCATTGATGGGCTGGGTGTCTGTTGCTAAATGGGAAGAAAGATGAGATTTCTGTCTAGGTTTGGATGTGATTAAATCATAGGGGAAGGTATATTTTTATTAGCAGAAATTAAACATTCTCCCTAGAAAATGAATTTTTTCATTAGCAGAAATTAAACGTTCTCCCTAGAAACAGAATTTAAATTTTAAATTTACACTTGAACCAGTAAATCCTTTAATTTCTTGTGTTAATTAACCTGTTAATCATAGGTATTGGAAGATACAAGATTTTGACTAGCTGAAAGGTTGAAAAATAATAAAGAAAGGGGACAATATCACAGAGAATTTATGGGAAAGATAAGGAAATTGTACAGCCAAAAATAAAAGGTGCAGGAGGGAGATACAAATAATATACTAAGGAAAATGAATGAAGAATAAATCTACTTTGAGCAGCATCCTTAGGCTCTCATTGCTGATAAAAATGAGAGATAAAATGCTGAGACTTTCACCCAGCCATGGAAAGGGAAAGGTTCTGCATTTTCTGCATAAATTTTGAAGTATAAATGAGACAGACATTAATGTTCATATCAATTTTATGATAAAAATGACAATGAACTAAAATGTGGGGGGGGGTTACACTGAAGGAAGAACAAAAAAACAACTGCTAGAGGTAAGAAGTTTAAATTTTCTTTTTTATTATAGAGAGGTTGGTTTAATATTTTTTTTTTCTATTGCAGATGGGATAAACTCCATCTGTAAAAACACTCTGAGGCTCTGTGGTGGCTGGGACTGTAATTCTAGACTGAAAACAAACAAAAAAAAAGGTAAATACAAAGCAGCAGTTGGTAAGCCTAGCAGAGCAATTCCTATAATCTCTATAATTTCTATAATTTTGACAAACTGTCCAAAATGTATTTAATAAAGAAAGCTAAAATAAGTTTTGTGCTCTTACCTGCTTCTTGCAGTCAGGGGTGAAACTGAGACCAACACTGTCACAGCCAGAGGTTTCTTCCTGTAGTATTTAGGTAAGTATCAGGTTTTTAACTCAGTTTACTCCTTTTGTACTAAAGAAATGTTTGGTTTCATAGGAAAGGTTAAAAATATCCTGAGGGGTCAGATATCCAGCCCTGAGCAGGTCTAAGGCTGAGAGCTGTAAAGATAAAATTGAGATGTGACCAGAACTGGAACCTGTAGGAACTGTACTAGGGGGAAATCACTTTGCAAAGAAGTTGATAATTTACCTTTTTCATACAAGTATCTTGGAAATTAGATCCTCATGAGTGGAACTTCTTCAAATGGCTTTATGTGAGCAAGAAGAACTAAGCAGAATTGTCTTCAGTCACTGCTGCTTTGTCTGGCTAATGAAACCCTGGCCCCAAGAAATAAATTTTTTTAAAAATTAAAAAAAAAAAAAAAGGAAAAGGATAGTTAGAGATGAAGCATG
The DNA here is from genome assembly GCF_036169615.1 of Heliangelus exortis. Taxonomy (NCBI): domain Eukaryota; kingdom Metazoa; phylum Chordata; class Aves; order Apodiformes; family Trochilidae; genus Heliangelus; species Heliangelus exortis. The sequence goes on along the minus strand of NC_092439.1, from coordinate 13,889,488 downwards.
GATAGCCAGCTGTCTTTATAGCAACTATTGTGCTGTTCTTGGTAATGGATCTTATTTTCTTCTTAGAGTATTGTATAATGTGTTCAAATCTGAATTTGAAAGTATGATTTTTTTGAGGTATAAGACATCCACGTGTCTGAGGAAACAAGCAGGAATTAAAAAAACAAGCAGGCCCATGGATTCATAATTCTTGCATTTAACCTACTTGCATTTTAACCTTGCAGACCAAAGTGTCAGCTTAACTTTGCAAAGTGTCAACCTCACCTGAAAATAATCCCAAAATAACAAGAAATACTAATCTGTGAAAAATAGCTAAATACAGAGATTATTTGGATGGGTACAATTGCAAAGTTACTTAAATGTTTTCATCAAATATCTTTGTTTTTCTATTTCATTTTTTACCTGCCACTAAATCAGACTCCTAAGGCCTGGGAAGCTGCTGTCAAGATCTTCAGAGCAGAGAGGTGACATTAAGGTGGTTTCAGAGAAATCTCTGAAAATCAGAATTTCACTCTCAGAGGTCCCTCCTGGCTCATGAGCACGGAGTTCAGCTGCAGGATGTTACAGGGGTGTGTGTGACACCTCATTCAGAGGTACTGAATTTCTCTCTAAATATAAGATGAGAGCAGTGAAACAAATAATACAATCCAGTCCCTTACATTTTTACATAAAAATTGAAAGTTGCTGTCTGCTGCCTTTCCTATTGGTCAGGTTTGGAGTTTGTCTCTGTTTGATGAGGGCACTTGTCACCAAATTTATTCACCTGTTTTTAAGGGTCTCAGGGACTGAATGATTCCCTTTCAATCTACAGATTTAAAAAAATTGTGAAACGTTTTGACAGGAGAATCCTCTCTTCAGAGAACACTTGGTCCTTTTGAGAAGCTGATATATTTGGGTAGAAGAATAAAAAAATGTCAAAAGAGCCCCAACTTTACTAGGGAGCAGGATGCAGAGGAACATGAAAGCAAATGGAGGTCTGAGACCCAGGCTGGAGAAAAGCTGTAGGAAAAAGCTTCTAATTCTATACTTGTTTTGCACCAGGACGAAAGCAGATAAGTGGGAATTATTCAGCAACTCAAAAGGTGACTCCCAGCTACCAGTATTTGGTCATTTCATGCAGCTTTGAAAAACTTGATGCTGTTCTAGAGAATAGTGGAAAAAAAAATTTGTTGGAGAGAGAAAAATGTTTCTATTATTTTACAAAAAGCTGCTAAATCTTCATTTGGAATGCTGTGTCCAGTTCTGGTCATCTCTGCTCAAGGATGCTAAAGTTAATTTGGAAGAGATGCAGCTCTCAAGTTTCTGGGATGATTAAGGCAGAGGAATGTTTGTCTTTAGCTGGAGAGAACAAAGGAATTTGGTTTTGTTTAGACAAATAAAGGCTGAGAGGAGAGAGGATTCCTTTTGATTAATAAATTCAGGGGATGAATATTGAAGGGGAATAGAAGCTGTTAAAGATAAAGGATACATAACAACTAAATCTGGGATGGAAAATAATTTTTCCTAACCAAAGAGTAAGGTTCTGAAATGGTCCTCCAGGCAGGATAGTGTGAGCCAGGATCCTAAGCTATTTAAAAACAGAAGTTCAAAACTTGAATAATTAAACAGATTCCCTGGAGACAATAAATTATGACCATGATACAAGGCTTTGGGTGTGTATATATTGGTATTTACAAGGCTTCTGAAAGGAGAGACAGCAGCTTATGCCTTATTTCCCTTGCATTAGGATCATACTTCAGGGCTTCTGAAAAAAAGAAAAAAGGAAAATATTTCTTCTGCTTGGTCTGACAGTCTTAGAACCTCTAATGCTGAACCCTCACAGCAGAGGCAAAATGCAGGCAGTGTGCTCAGCTTCCTAGAAATATAAAATTCCCCTCTTTAAATGCTGAGGCTTGAGCTGATCAAGCTTCAGGCAGCTGTACACAAATGGTTTTCATTCCAGCTGTTGCAGTGTGGCACACTTAATATTGTTTATTCTGGTTCTCTTTAGAAATCATAGAATCCTAGAATGGGCTGGGTTGGAAGGGACCTCAGAGCTCATCAAGTCCAACCCTTGATCCACTCCCCCCGTGGTTCCCAGCCCATGGCACTGAGTGCCACATCCAGGCTCTTTGGAAATATCTCCAGGGATGGAGAATCCACCCCTTCCCTGGGCAGCCCATTCCAATGGCTGAGCACCCTCTCCAGAAAGAAATTCTTTCTAATGTCCAACCTAAACCTCCCCTGGCACAACTTGAGACCTCTTGTGCCCTCTTGTCTTGCTGAGAGTTGCCTGGGAGCAGAGCCCAACCCCCCCCTGGCTCCAACCTCCTTTCAGGGAGTTGGAGAGAGTGATGAGGTCTCCCCTGAGCCTCCTCTTCTCCAGCCTCAACACCCCCAGCTCCCTCAGCCCTTCCTCACAGGACTTGTGCTGGATCCCTTCCCAGCCTCCTTGCTCTTCTCTGGACCTGCTCCAGCACCTCAATCTCCTTCCTGAGCTGAGGGGCCCAGAACTGGACACAGGACTCAAGCTGTGGCCTCCCCAGGGCTGAGCCCAGGGGCAGAATCCCTTCCCTGGACCTGCTGGCCACGCTGTTCCTGAGCCAGCCCAGGATGCCATTGGCCTTCTTGGCCACCTGGGCACACTGCTGGCTCCTCTTCAGCTTCCTGGCAATCCAGACTCCCAGCTCCCTTTCTGCCACTCTGTGCCCAGCCTGGAGCTCCCCATGGGGTTCTTGTGGCCAAAGTGCAGGACCCGGCACTTGGAATGTTGAACCTCATCCCCTTGGGATCAGCCCAACTCTCCAGGCTGTCCAGGTCCCTCTGCAGAGCCCAAAGGAATTTGGTTTAGTTTAGACAAATAAAGGCTGAGAGGAGAGAGGATTCCTTTTGATTAATAAGTTCAGGGAACTTTTTTGTTTATTCTGGTTCTCTTTAAAAATCATAGAATCATAGAATTAGCTGGGTTGGATCCTAGTCACTGACTAATTAAGCTGTGTCAGGCCTTTGGAGAGGTGTCAGTACTTAACAAATTTGCTAATTAATTCCAGGCCACAAAGCTCTGTTTAGAGCAGTGATGTGGTGAGGAGCTAAAGAGGAACCTGAGTTCACTTCTCAGGTTTTAGCTTCCATGGTTCCTGCCTGGTCTTGAGAGATTCTCTGGGTTTCCATGGCCTGGATGCAGGAAAATATCTGAGTAAATACTGAATAATAAACTCAAGCATGGTGTAAACTCCCTTCTTGAATTTGGACTCACGGGAGCCACAGGACAGGTCCCTCCTTCCACCCTTCTCTTCCTTGGTCTGCCAGGTGTTTGGAATCCCTCAGCAACCCCTGAGTTGGATTTTGGGAAGTGGAGGGAATAGCAGGCTCTGATCCAACAGAATGGGGCCCTGATCCCAGGTGGGACCTCTACTAGAATAAAAATTACAGAAATACTGCTAATACATTTGGGAAAAAGATGTGTACAGTGAATTTTCAGAACCCAGTAGGTATCCCAGCATGGCCCAAAATAATGCTTTCCTAAATCTTAATTATAGTGTGGATATTTGCCATTCAGTATAACCCACTTCTGAGACTAAATGTGACTCATTATTAAATTACTTCAATCTGTGCTGATGCAGAAGCACCCCTGACACATCTCTCTGTGAGCCAATTCTTTAGAGTAATTGCATTAGTAATAGCCAATTACACAGCAATCTTATGTTCCTCCAAAATTAAGGTAATTACTGTAGCTAGAAGAACATCCCTCTGTATTTGGTCCTAGCAAAGAAGCTGGTAAAAGGCCATGTAATTCTTCAATTCTTTGTAATAAGAGAAACATTAAGGTATAATTTTATTACTGATGTGCCATGGAAGGAGATTTTGTATCTGAAAGGAGCATGGAAACAAATGATGGTTTGAAGCTACAAATACCTGGTTTATAAAGGGGAGAAAAAGATCTTTTGCATTTAGGTTCCTCAACAAGTGTAGAGGAAATGTATTCAAAATACATGAATGAGTTTGTGTTCTGTACATTGAAAGCAGGAGATGTCTGTCTTTGAAGCAGGTTTTTTATGCAAAAGGGACTTTTTTTTTTTTCTTTGAATTGAATTGTCCACAGAAGATGGTATGGACTTATTTTTATACTGAAGTAATTAGGTATTAATTTGTTCACATGGCAACCTCCTGAATCCTCGGGTCAGCTTCTAATTAGTCCTCATGCTATTGAACTTAATTTGTGTTTTAATTTTCACTTTCCTTTGTGCCTTTGACAGAAACGTGACAAATCACATTTTCTTTAATACAATATCAAGTGTTTAGTACAGAAGGGATACTGAAAAGCCAATCCCCTCAGGTATTATGCAGTGTCAAGAGACATAGACAGAGGGTTCCACGGGGTCATTTGAGACTGGGAGTTTGTGCATGGGTGTGAGCTGATGAAAATGTCTTGCATGATACACCAGTCCATCCAGATTTTACTTTCTGCTGCACTAATGTGCCACGTTTGGGTTGCTGGGTGCAAGCTGCCAGCCACACAACCACTCCCTGGGCAGCCTGCTCCGGGGTGTGACATCCCTTCCATACACTGAATCCCAGACTGTCAGGCTGGAAGGGACCTCAGGGATCCCCTGCTCCAACCCTTCCCATATTATTGTTGATCTGAGCTGCCTCAGCACCCATCGAGCTGAGACTTCAAACTTCCCAAGGTGGGGGAATCCACCCCTTCTCCTCAGAGTGAAAAGTTTTCCTCTGGTGTCCAGTGGGAATCTGCCCAGGAGCACCTTGTGCCCATTGCCCCTTGTCCTGTCCATGGGAGTCTTTGGGAATTGGGAGTCTCCCTCTTCTTTCTAGCCCCTTGAAGTACTGAAGATGGTCAGAAGGTCTCCATCTTCTTTTCTCAAGGCTGAACAGCCCCAGTCTTCTCAGCCTCTCCTCACATGGCAGATGCTCCACTCCTCTGATCATCCTCGTGGCTCTTCTCTGGACCCTCTCCAGGTTGGTACAAATGCCCAGGCAGAGACTTTCTCCTCTTTCTGTGGCACAGCTCTGGAGTCAAAGCCTCTCTCAGTGTTCATTAGTAAGGGCTGGCTGGTCTCAGAAACTTGCTCATGGGTAAAGAGGCTGAGATGCCAGGAGGTAAAACCAGAAATCAGATGACAGTGAGGAGGGGACTTGTCATATGGACACATGAAGTGGCATTGTCACAGGCAGCAGAGACAGAATAATTCTGACCACTTTGAAAAGTTCTGACCTCCTTCTGTTCAGGTCTGTAGCTGGTGTACTGATACATTCTGTATATGCTTTCTGTAAAAATGACTTTTTAAAAAAATGCACTGAAATCCTCCAGACTGATTTTGCAGTGCTGTCCATCGTTGTCAGAGGCATCTCTCCTGCCACCTAGTAAAAAGGAGAGAAACAAAAAAATTGTGAAAATCACCCAGCATCCAGTTCAAGACAACAGGTTTTAGTGTGCTGTGTGTAAGAGGGAGACTGGATCTGGGCAGAGGAATAATTGTGCTGCTGCTTGCTACCCAAGCTCAATGCTGACTCTAAAAGGCAAAGCTCTGGCCCAGGCCTGGCTTAGTCTGCCCTGAAATTTATTGCAGTAACCCTGAGCTGAGATTTGCATTGTCAGGCAATTTATTAGATCAAATTGTTTAAATTTCTTGTTTAGAAATTATATGGCCCCTGGGTTCTGCCCATCACCATGGGACAAAAGATCTCACAGTCCTGTACAGCTTTCTGTGCTTGTAGACTGAGATTCAGCCTTCCTGACTTTAGAAATGCCTATGGTCAGACATTTATATTAAGCTTATTGCACAGGCTCTTTCCACTATCAATAAAGAAGGAGAGGAAGAGCAAGAGAGAGGCCTCCAAAGAATATTAACTGATTCTGGACATAGTTTTTTTCCTCTCTCTCATCTTAGAGTGTCATACATCATCTTCTTCCTGGAGAAGAAAATTGGACAAGTGGCTTGAACTAGACAGCTAACATTTATTTAGCAAATAAATAGGCAAAATAAGCCCTGCCTCATCTGCCACTGCAGAAATAAAGTTAAATGTTTTTCTCAGTAGGCTTTGTGATGGAATTACCCAACCCCTGTATATGGCTAGCACAGCTCTACCAGGATATTTCATATGAAAGCTCATTTCTCTGTACAATACACTTAGCCAAGTCATGCTAACCTGCCCTTTCCAAACATCTTTATGTAAGGATAAGGAATTGGCTGATCACACTCAAAGAACTACAGAGAATGGCTCCATATTCCCAGTGATGAGTGGTGTGGGGCCCAGTGCTGTTCAGCATCTTTGTTGGAGATCTGAGCAGTGGGATTGAGAGCACCCTCAGAACATTTGCCAGAAATGGTGCTTTTTAAATAGAGTCATATGATGAAGCTAAGGGTTACAGCAAAATATTTTGTGCAGAGGAAAATAAGACTAAGGGACAAGGAAGTTATAGGATCTCCAAGATTCCTTCTTTCCTGTTTGTTGTATATTTAGGAGCACAGCCTGAAAGAATGAGATTTGTTTCTGACTGCATGAACAGGTTTTTCTCTTTGAATTTCCAGCTGTTAAACACTGCTGACTATGCCTCAAGGCTGCTCCTTTTCTGACTTTACAGAGGGCATTCTGATGGATGCCAGTTTCATTTGCCTCTTTTAAACTTTAGTTCTTGGTGCCCAGCTGGTTTGAAGATGTTTTTATTTTAAGATGAAGAAGACAGAATCCAATTTTGTATTTCTTTTCTCAGTTAAAAGTTCCTGTTGTTGTTAAACAGAATTTAGGAAAGGCCTGAAAAATTACAGGGAAGACAGGCCAGTTATTGCTCTAAATTTAAACTGGCACAGTACTGGAGTAACTGGTTTTGTACCAACACTGAAATGGAACCCTAGGATCTCAGAAGCTGGGTTATGGAGCTCATCTACCATTGAACTTCGAGGTTCGCTGTGTTTCTGATTTGATAGAGAGAAATTAGGTGACCTCAGGAATTTCTCTGTTCCTAGGTGCCTTTTGCTTGGATCCCATTATTAGGGATAATGAGGGAGAGAAAGATACAAGGTGAGCACATTTAGCAATGCATGCAGAAAGGTGACAACCCAAAAGTTTCAGTAGTATCTGTTCTCCTTTTATAGCTTTATCTATTATCCCCTGGATAATATTTACAAGTAGGTTCTCTCTTTTACAGAGATTCTCTCATCCAGATCATCAACCCCAGATGCTGCAGCCTGGGATTTTTGGCTGTGCTCACAATGTTTTCAGCACCTCAGAGCTGTGCAAATGGGTTGGCACAGTGTTATGTGGTATGATGTATTATTGCTCTAAATAAGAACTGGCTGCATGTAGCTGATCAAGTCACACAGAAGCAGCCAATAACTGCATGTTTTCACTTTTTTTTTTTTTTTTTTCTCTTGCAATGCTCACTGATCACATTGGAGTCTGCTCTCTGCTACGTACTATTTTTTATTTATATTTTTTTTAATAATTAAATACAAATACATTTAAATTATTGAAATTTCTGTCTTAAAATCTTGCTTCAGCACAGCCCTGGGAGCTGTATACCCCTGGGCACTTATTTCTCCCACGTGGCTTATGTAAAAATGTCCCTCAAACCCCCACATATAAGGTTTTGCACTGACCTTTCTAAGGAGCCCAGCAATAAATGGCCAAGTGCCTCTGAAGTGGTACAGGCATTTGCAGCCCCAGGCTGTTGAAACCACCTCAACATGATCACAGTCACTCAGGCTGACACTTTCCAAAAGCAGAAAAGGAATAATTTTTATTTTCTCTATGTATTTTCTTTTTTTCTGTATATATCTTTTTTCCGTGCATTGACTAGGAAGGCATTTTAGCTGCCTTGAGTAGCTAAAATAAAGAAAATATTCTCAGGCAGTCACTTGAGAACAGATTTATGAGAAAACTTATTTGCAATGTGAAACTTGCACTCTCAGAAAGATGCTTCAGAAGGTGCCTCATTACTTCTTGACAAGATTGTTTTCCAAAGAGGGAACTGTACTGTAAGTTTTCCTCTTCAGAGTGTAAAAACTTCTGAGTTTTTTTGCCCTGCTGCTTCTCTCTAAAGCATTGGTAAAGTATCCAGACCAGCACTGCACAAGACCCTTTTGGTTTTATTACCTCCAATGATGCTCTTCTTTTTTTTCATACTAACACAGTGACATTTTTAATAACAACCTGGAGTAGGTATCCAGCCCTCAGCTGCTGCATTCCTGTTCACCAGCACACAACGTTTTTTATTCTTTCTTTTCACTTCATAGTTTATCAGGCACTACTGATTTTTGTAATTATGGGCCCAAGCAGATGAGACATTTGGATTGATTTAAAGCTGTCCTGTTAAACGTGCTTGAGATTTTTCATGTAGAGCAGCATTACCACCTTGTGGCCATTTAGCCTTCTTATTACTTGTGTACAGAGCAATCTTCTCTGCTTTATCACTGTCCTGTGCTTTCAGCAAAAATTAGATAACTGAAGCATTAAGAACAAACAGCCCTAATATTTTCTGCTTATTATTATTTTAAAATCAAACCCATTTTTTTTAGATTCTTACTTCTAAGCAAACAATCTAAAGAGGCTTGTGAGATTGAGATTGGAGCTGAAATGTACTGGTTTCATAACAGCAAAGGTCTGAGCATTATTCCATGGTCAAAATTAGTTCATGGTCAAAAAAATAAGTGCTTGGTAGGAAAGGCAGAAAGAAAATTTCAGTTCTGTATCAGGAAAATGCTTTCTAATAGTAAAGGACAATGAAGCACTTACTGAGTAGCTTGCTGGAGGGGTTGTGAAGAGTTTAAAACTGGAGGTCTTAAAAAAAAAAAAAGCAATCTTCAGATACAGTTTGTGAGCAGCTGATCTTGCTGTGAACAAGAGAATAATTTAGATGATCTCTTGCATTTCTTTCCTGTCCAATAACTTTAAGAGCTGAAGGATTAGTAGGCTTGCAAGTGGGAAAATAAATCAGTCTGAGGAATTCCTGGCATCTCCTTGGTAGATTGGTTGGCTTGATGATTTATTTATGTTAGGAAAGGCTACACTGAGAATAATTTCTGCTGATGTAAAAATTGGCTTCTGAATTAAAAAAGGTTTTGTCTAGAATTGATTTGTCTTTTTCTTGCATATAGTAATGAAGTTAGAGACACCAAAGCTATGAGGAAGTTACCAGAGGCCATTCTGCTGCTTGTGACAGAGCTGTAGGAATCATCTCCTGACACAAGTCTGGTTGCTGTACTATAAATTTTTCTTCATCATTAGCATAAATCTTCAAGATTTCTCCTTTAGCTCACTTGAAACAAAATGAATTGTCAGCCTCAAGGTAATCATAAAACCAAGTCCCTGTTGATACACACTTACTTCCAAACTCTAAGTAGCTTTTTCATTGAAGGAAAAATAGCCAGAAACCACAGGCCTGGCCATCTACTGCAGCTGATTCCCCAAATCCTAGCAGCACAAGGCACCTTCCACTTCCCACTGCAGTATCTTGGCTCTGTTGAGAAAAAAAAAATAAAAATTCAGAGACAAGTAATCGAGGTAGAAACATTAATTCATCCTGTTTAGAACACACATCTCCTCTTACATTACCTCTTAAGGATGGCTTTTCTGCTGGAATGAATCCACATTTTTTTCTCAGAAATAAATGATTTTCCTGGGTACCATTCTAGCTACAGGGGGCAGGGGGGTGGCTGGGCTGAGGAGCTTGGGTGGAAAAGGCAGGGATATGGATATGGGAGGCAGGGGAAGGCAGCATGGGAGGACCACAGGGATGCTGTTTGCCAAAGCTCAATTAGAGTTCAAGGGGGCCAGGCCTGTGAGGGACAACAAAAAGGGCTTTAAAATTCTGTTGCCAGCAAAAGGAGGAGGAGCAGAGGTTGTAACATGGATCCGTGATTTGATGAGGTTGAATCACCTCACAAATTGCAGTGTGGACAAAGCAGAGATGTTCAATTTCTTTATCTCTGGCACTGATGGGCCCTGAAATCCTCCAGACCTCCCAGCCAACTCTGCATCTGAGATTTCCTGCTCCAGCTGGAGCCATGGAAGTCTGATGAGGCCCAGAGGGATTCAAGAACAAGACTTCATATTTTCTCTGGTATGGGAATCTGGAAAGATCCCAGTTTAAGAAGGGTAAGGCAGAAGACCCTGGTAATTACAGGCCTGTCAGTCTCAATTCAGTGTCTGGTAAAAAAAAAAAAAAAAAAGTTATTCTGACAATTACTGAGAAACAGCTGAGATCCAATGCAGTCATGGTCACAGCCAACATGGGATCACAAGGGCAAAGTCCTCTTTAACTACATCTCCTTTTACACCAAGGGCACCCCTCCATCTGGTCAAGGGAAACCAGTAGGTGTGGAGTTTTAGCAAAGCTTTTGATAACTGTGTCTCCAAGCATCCTTCTGGATAAAATGCTCAACACACAACACACTGAGTGAATAATTGGCTGCTGGGTGAGGCTCAGAGCAAATGGGGTTACATCAAGCTGGCAGCTTTATCAAATATTGCTGACCTAGCAGCATGTATATTTTTTATTACTCTTTAAAATAAAAACAACAAAGAAACCCCACCAAACCAGTAGAACATTACTCAGATGCTTGCTGGATCTGATGAAAAGAATACTTTGTACATTTTGGAAAATGTCCATCAGATCAGAGGCTAAGTAATTATCAGAGGAAGAGCACAGGCTGATGGACAAAGTGAGATAACCTTGCAGGGTCAAATTATCCACTACTGCTTTGGCATTTGGAACACATTCTGCTGTGCTAAAAGTCTGTGCAATAATGTTCTGCAAAATTTGTCAGTATGTGCCCTCATTTGGAAAAGATGGTGTTTCATTGCACTTTGTGCAGAGTGAAAGTCACTTGAATGTGAAAAAACAGTCAGATTCTGTAACCTCTCAAACTTTTCCTCACTGTTGATATATTTATGTAAATGGATCCATACATCCCAGCTCTTTCCTGGGCATTAAGTAGGATCATAAAATCATGGAATGTGTTGGGTTGGAAGGAACCTTAAAGCTCATCCAGTCCCAACCCCTTTCCATGGTCAGGGACACCTCCCACAGCCCAGGGTGCTCCCAGCCCCATCCAACCTGGGCTGAGACACTGCCAGGGATGGGGCAGCCACAGCTTCCCTGGGCAGCCTGGGACAGGGGCTCAGCACCCTCAAATTAAAGAATTTCTTCCCCATGTCCAACCTCACTCTCCCCTCTTCCAGTTTTAACCCATTTCCCTTGTCCTCTCCCTACCCCCCCATGCACAAAGCCCTCCCCCAGCTTTCTTGGAGCCCCTTCAGATATTGGGAGGTTGCTCTGAGCTCACCTGGGAGCCTCCTCTTCTCCAGGCTGAACAACCCCAAGCCCTCAGCCTGGCTTCCCAGGGAGCTGCTCAGCCCTCTGAGCATTTCAGTGGCTCCTCTGGACACCTTCCAGGAGCTCTGTGTCCTTCTGGTGCTGGGTTCTCCAGAACTGGACACAGAACTCCAGGTGGGGTCTGAGCAGAGCAGAGGGGGAGAATCCCCTCCCCTGAGCACTGTCTGTGCTGCTGGTGGTGCCCCCAGGACATGGTTGGGTTCTGGGCTCCAGGCACACCCTGAGGGCTCATGTTGAGCTCCTGCTCCATCCTCACCCCCAAGTCCTTCTCCTCAGGGCTGTCTTTATGCCACTCTTTTGCTGGACTCAGATTAAAGCATCACATAAAATACAATATTTTTTTAAAACGTTGGAGTGAACAGATTTTCTTCAAGAATGTGGATCTGGTATTCTTGACAATGTAGGAATAGGAATCCTACAGGCAGGGTTTGTTACCTATCACCTGTACAGAGCAGGTAAATTTCTATACTTCAGTCAAGGGGATGGTGTATCACAGGCAAGTAGTACAAAATAAAAAGAACAGGAGTATATTTTGCTTATGAAACTATGGACAGGAAGTAAGGCTTCCATGAGACACAGAAGTACAGGCACATCTGTGACCTCAAGGACTCCATATGGCAGCAGTTTGAGGTGACTGTGCTTCTCAGTTAGCTGAAGTACCCAATAAGAAGTATTTATGTTGTACTTCACTGCAATTTTGCAGGCTGCAGGTGCAGTGTAACCTTACAATTTAACATGGGCTTTGCATACAATGTATTGTGTATTTAATTTTAAAATGAAACAAGGTGGTTGCTCTTTATTTTTATTTTATGCTTTACCTACAGAAAAATTTAACCAAGGCAAAATTTTACACTAGAACATCACAGGAGAGGAAAAAAAAAAAGACAAACAAAAAAACAACCAAACAAAAACCAGAGGACAGAATGCTGCTTACTATTTACCAGATGGATGCAAACAATGCTTCTCATCTTCAGCTCATTTGAATCTTTTGTATAGAATTCAATCTAAATCTACATTACAACAAAATAAAATACACTCTTCTTCAAGACTGGTTTGTTTCCTCTGGTGAAGGTAGTTTGTCCAGTGCTCCCACCTCTGAATAAAGGAGAAAAAAGGAAAAGAATTAACACATATGTAAGTAGACATACTCAGCAATTTAAATCATTAAATCCAATTTCAGTAGTATGTATTTTTATATTTTCTTCCCTCAGTTATGACAGGTAAATCCTTGAGCTTTTCATATTTTAATTTATAAACAATTAGTTTTTCCCTTTAAATGTTAAATGTTTCTAATTGACAGGCTTGTCAATTAGAAAGGTTAAAGAAAGCAAATAAAGGTTAAAGAAAGCATGGCCCCTTGATGAGCAGGAGTGGCAAACAGGTAACAATGGATGAGAAGAGGGCTCTCAACAACTTTTTGGTTTTGGTCTTCACTGGCAACCTCTCTCCTCACACCTTCCAAGCTGAAGGAGCACAATATGGGGACAAGGGGGACAAAGTACTTCCCACTCTAAGTGATTCATATAACACTAGAATCACCATTCTTGGAAAGGACCTTCAAGATCAGAACCATCATTCCCACACCATCTTAACCTCTAAATCATCTCCTGAAGTGCCACATCTCCCCATTTTTTTGAAAACCTCCAGGGATGGCGACTCCCCCACCTCCCTGGGCAGTGCTTCCAGAGTTTCACCACTCTTACAGTAAAGAAATATTTCCTAATATCTAATATGAACCTCCCCTGGGACAACTTGAACCCATTTCCTCTTGTCCTGTCACTAAGTCCCTGGGGAGCAGAGCCCAACACCCCCTTCACTCCAGGCTCCTTTCAGGGAGCTGTCAGAGCAATGAGGTCTCCCCTCAGCCTCCTCCTCTCCAGCCTGGACAGCCCCAGCTCCTTCAGCCTCTGCTCCTCACACCTCTTCTCCAGACCCCTATCAGCCCATCTGAACCCCCTCCAGAACCTCCGTGTCCTCCCAAAACTGGGGAGCACACAGTACTCCAGATAAGATTTGGGACACCTGAGGAGCCTGAACGTTTGTAATTCTATGGGACCTGATGAGATGCATTCCAGAGTCCTGAGGGAGTTGCCAAGGAACTCTCCAGGAGATCTGACAAATCATGGCAGGCAGGAAAAGTCCCTGGGGACTGAAAGATGGGAAACATTACACTCATTTTGAAAAAGGGTAGAAAGGAGGAGCCTGGGAACTATTGACCTGTCAGGCTGGGAGCTCTTGGAACAGATCTTCCTAGAAGCTCTAACAAGGCACAGGGAGGACAGGGAGGTTCAAGCCAGCCAGCATGGCTTTACTAAAGGCAAGTCCTGCCTGACCAGCCCAGGGGCTTTCTGCAAGGCAGTGACAGGACAAGGACAGAGCTCTGGGTGTGACCTGTCTGGAGTTCTGCAAGGCCTTTGACACAGTCCTCCAACATCTTTCTCTCTAAGTTGGAAAGACAGGGATTTGATGGATGGACTGTTAGAGGATAAGGAACTGGCTGGATAGTCACATCCAAAGGTCATGGCTTGAGGTCCAGATGGAGAAGGGTGATAAGTGGTGTCCCTCAGCTTTCTGTACTGGGACCAGTGCTGTTTAATATCTTCATCCATGATGTAGACAGTGGGACTGAGGGAACCCTCAGCACGTTTGGAGCTGACACCAAGCTGAAAGGTGCAGCCAACATACCCAGAGGGATGGGATGGGATGGGATGGGATGGGATGGGATGGGATGGGATGGGATGGGATGGGATGGGATGGGATGGGATGGGATGGGATGGGATGGGATGGGATGTCATCCAGGGGGACCTGGGCAAGGTAGAGAGATGGCCCCACGTGAACTTCATGAGGTTCAGCAAGTCCAAGGTCCTGCATCTGAGCAGGGGCAATGCCCATTATCAGGACAGGCTGGGGGATGATGTGATAGAAAGCAGCCCTGCAGAAAGGGACTTGGGGTGCTGGTGGATGAGAGGCTGGACATGAGCCAGCACTGCATGGTTGCAATCCATAGGGCCAGTTGCATCCTGGGCTGCATCAAATGGAGTGTGGCCAGCAGATGGAGAGAAGTCATCCTGACCCTCTGCTTTCCTCTGGGGTGACCTCACCTGGATTAAGTGTGTCCAGCTCCCTCAACACAATAAGGACAGAGAGATGCTGGAACAGGCTCAGGGGAGGATCACAAAAATGATCAGAGGGCTGGAGCACCTCTCCTACAAAGAGAGGCTGAGAGAGCTGGGGTTGTGCAGCACGAAGAAGAGGAGGCTTCAGGGAGACCTTACAGGGACCTTCCAGTACCTGCAGGGGCCACAGGAAAGCTGGGGAGGTGCTGTTTAAAAGGCCATGAATGATAGGATGAGGGGCAATGGTCTTAAACAAGATCAGGGCACATTCAGATTAGACATTAGGAGTTCTCACTATGAGGGTGTTGAAACACTGGAACAGGTTGCCCAAAGAAGTGGTAGAGGCATTCAAGGTCAGGAGACATTCAAGGTCAGGCCTGATGGGGCTCTGAGCAACCTGATCTGGTTGAAGATGTCCCTGCTCATTGCAGGAGGACAGTGACCTTTAAAGGTCTCTTCTAACCCAATGCATTCTATTATTCATTCTGTGATTCTATCAATCAACCATTGTTAAAGGATAACATGGCAACATTCTGTATCCTTTGAAACCTGAGAATACAAGAACTGTCCCAGGGAAAAGCCACTGTATATGACCTAAAGATTTTAATTTTAAAAAAATGAAATGTATAGTTCCTTCCTCCCTCTCCCCCGAGATGCTGCTCAAAGCCTTGCATACTCAACTCTGTAGCAGCCTTGTGCAGCCAAGGGTAGTTCTGTCTTCTCAGTAAATGTCACACGTGAGAGTGTGAAGCCTTAAAAAGGTGTTCACTAACCTTGTGAAACATGAGAAAGGTGCTCACTAACCTTTGAGATGCAAGTAAGTCAAAAACTCGATTAGTGTGCGCACGATGTTTTCATCAGGCAGTGTTCTTCCCAGATTCCCTGTAAAACAAGTTGGTTGTTAATTAACATTAACTTGGTGCAAAGATCAAATGCATGTGACATTGTGGATACTCTGAAAAAGCTATCCAAATATTATTTTTTCCTTAAAATCCTTAATGGAAAACCTCCTTTTTTTTTTTAAGAGCAAAGGCACTTTTTAAGTTAGGTGACTGCAGTTCTCAGAATTAAATTTGCCCAGTTTTGTGTGCTACACAGGAGCTGATTTCACACCTTAATGGCCATGATTTTAAGACCTTCTGAGGTCTGTTCCAAAAGAAAGTTCCTCTGCTGTCAACTCCATCCCTCGTGTCTGCTATATCTCCCACCAATCTGTGGGATTGGTGAGGAAAGTAAATTTAGCAAACAATACCATCAGCTTTGCAAAATAGTTAAAAAGTTCTTCATAGCCTGATTTTAGGTCCCCATGAGCCACTCAAGGGATGTAGAAGTGGTTTGTAGCCCAAAAGCTAAGCCTGAAACTTACCCAGAAGCTCAGAAGGGGGGGTGTTTGCATATGTATTTCATACAATTTATTTATAAATTTATCAAAAATTTATTTTTGATGCTTTTTAAACAGCCCAATCTATCAGTCTCCTGCTTGTCACTGCACTTTGGGAGGCTGAGAAATAAGCTTTCTGTATTTATTAAAAAAAAAACAACAAACCAAACCAAGCCAAGCCAAACAAAAAAGGGAGTAGAACAAACAGTAGGTAATTTCCCTAGAATTTTTAGCTCTCTGCATACACAACAGAGGGTGCCAAGAGCTGACTGACAGTCCCATTATTACATCACTTAAAATACAGTTCCTGAAAGACTGACTTAGCAACAGGTTGGGGGAGTTCTTCCAGGGTGGAAAGGAATGCCTTCCTTTCACATTTTTTCTGACAGGAAAAATATTATTTTTCCACCAGTGTTTGAGGAAAGAGGCTCTCCCTCTATTTTGATTCCATTATCAAATGCAAACCACCAAATAAGCAACCAAAACCATCACACAACAGAAACCCCCATGAAACTATGGAGCAGAACTAAACTGGCAGGAATCTGAGAATGTAACAACTAAGATGTGTATTAATTAATGTTCCTGTCGATTAAGTCCATGAAATTGTAATTAAGCACTTTATTTCTGAACTTATTTAGTGTCAGCTACATTTGCAGAGTTGGTTTAAAGTCACCTTTGAGAGCTTTGGATGACAAGTGCAGAATGAGGCTGCATTGCCATTTACTGAATTCTGATACAACCTCAAAACTGTGTTGACTTGGCTTTGGTTTTCCCCAGATTCTCAGTCTTTGAATGAAGATAATCCATCTTAAATATAGGAAACGTTGTGAGATTTAGCATGAAATTGTATTTTTTAAAAAAAAAGTTAAGACACTCGAAGCATGAACAGTGCCATGGTTCTGATGACTGGTTTCAGTCTGGAGAATCAGAATTAAAAAAAAAAGAAATGTGTTTGCCAGTCTCTATGGCTTTCCTTACTATAAAATTCCATTAAGGGCTTATTCTTTGCTGAGAAAAATTAACTCTTGAGTGTCACGTCTTGGGGGACATTTGAAATACTTATTTAAACATAAAAAAAGGTTTATTGTAAGTAACATGATCTATTCTACTTTAAAAGCAATATAATTACAGCACTTCTCAAAGGCACCAAGATGTTTTAAATTGCAGCCCTGTACAAAGAGCACACTGAATGGCCAAATTTCATTTTTCCTCTTTCCATAGGTTTATTGGGATTTTTTTACAGTGCAGGAATAGCCCTGTACCTAGGTACTTAGTTAATAACAGTAAATAAGCAGCTAAACATAAAAAGCATTAACAATACTGATTTTTAGAATTTCATTACCTGCTTTGATATCATCCTCAGGCTGCAGTTCACGTTTACCTGTGAATCCATGTTTGTCATTAAAAGATCTGTGGTTATCTACTGCATCTGGTAAGTTAAAAATCAGAAGAGTTAATTAATTTAACACCCACCTTTGCTATATTGCACACTTTTAATGCATTTCAAAGAAAAAATCCTTTGTTAGATCTGCTTGAGGCAAATAACAGTCACAGACATTTGGTATGTTTAAGATTCATTAGTTGTTTGGTTTGGGTTTTGTTTTTTTTTGTGGTTTTTGCTTGTTTCATTTTTTTGGGGGTTTTTTTTGGGTTTTTAGACATCAACAAGGTTAATTAAAAAGAATGAAGAGAGTTATAGTAAGTATCTGTAGTATTTGTCATGGATTATGAAGGCTGAAAATACAGAAATATCTGCACTGAGTGTTGTTACACCAACAACAAATAATGGTAAAAGGACAGGAATTAGAGATAGGTTAGCACTATATTTCACTTTTCCTATAATTTACCTTTGTGATTCCCATATTTGTAAACCACTGTACTCCTGTGCTTTAAAAGCTTATACAATAAATATTTTTTACATAATGAAAGTCATGAGTTTTCATGTTATTTGTTTTCTATTTTTTTTTTCAATTAAAGAAGTCGGGTAGAAAAACCATTTTTAAATAGATTTAAAAGTGAAATCTTAAATAAATTGAGAATATTTAGTCATTCTTTGACATTTAAGATGATATAAGATACTATAACACTTCCAGAGAGGTAGTGAGGAGTATTTACCATAAGAAAACTACAAAGTCCTGTCCCAAATGAGTTTGTTTCAGTCTTTATGTCTTACCAGCTCACCAGAGCAAGTTGGTGTACAAAGAAAAAAGTCTTTAACTTGATATAATGCAAAATATATTTTGACTTACGTGGCCCAAGTAGGTAACCAGCACTATTCAAAGTCCATCCCCTTTTTTCTTTTGCCTTAAAGAAAAAAAAAAAAATCAGCTATTTTATTACATGAACTGAGCAGTTTTTTCTGAAGACAAAGCAAACAGCAATCAACAGGACATTCTGGTAGCAGGACACATCTTGAAATCAAGAAGTAGTGTGAAAAATAAAATTCAATAATATTGAAGCAAATATTACTGGTGACCTCTTTTCCCTTCCCCACTAAGTCAGAAGTTTTGCTGTTGACAGGAAAGGTCTGGAGCTTTCACACCACAGTAGTGAAACTCACGAAATTCCACAAGAGTGGGATTTACACTCTGAAGGCTGAAATTTTAACTTTGGACTCCCAGTTTATGTTCCCTCCCCAAAATTACCTTAACAGCCAGCAATGTTTTCCATGTTTTACATGACAGTCTCTTTATTTAAAACGTCTGTATGCACAATGCCTTTTCTGAGTCAAATGGGACATCCCTTCAGTTTTGGTTAATAAATTAGACACTGTTCCCCCCTTACTCGTAGCATTTGTTGCCAGGGAGCAAAGTTACTATTCAAAGCCCAAAATTCTTAGCTAAAAACCTGTTTACTGCCCAAAATACTTTTGAGGGCTGCATCTTCTCACATCCCTCTCCCTCCTTATCACTAGGAATCATAGAATCATAGAATCCTAGAATGGGCTGGGTTGGAAGGGACCTCAGAGATCACCGAGTCCAACCCTTGCTCCACTCCCCCCGTGGTTCCCAGCCCATGGCACTGAGTGCCACATCCAGGCTCTTTTGAAATATCTCCAGGGATGGAGAATCCACCCCTTCCCTGGGCAGCCCATTCCAATGCCTGATCACCCTCTCCTCAAAGAAATTCTTTCTCATGTCCAACCTAAACCTCCCCTGGCACAACTTGAGACCTCTTGTGCCCTCTTGTCTTGCTGAGAGTTGCCTGGGAGCAGAGCCCAACCCCCCCTGGCTCCAACCTCCTTCAGGGAGTTGGAGAGAGTGATGAGGTCTCCCCTGAGCCTCCTCTTCTCCAGCCTCAACACCCCCAGCTCCCTCAGCCTCTCCTCATAGGATCTGTGCTCCAGTCCCTTCACCAGCCCAGTTGCCCTAAATTTCCTCGTTGCCCGAGATTTCCTCGTCAGCTTGGACAGGGATGGACGGGACCTCCCGAAGTGCAGTGAGTACTTACTGAGAAAACCAGTCCGAATGTTTCTGACAGAGCGGCGCAAAGGATGAAAGAGAGAAACAGGAAACCCGCGCACCTCTGCATCTGGAAAGAAACCACAGGAGGGGAAATGCCCCGAGTTACCGCTTTGCCTTCCAGCTACAGATCCCTCAGGGCGTGCGAGCATCCCCGCCACGAGTGGGACCCCTTTTCCTTGATGTGGCAGTGGGGCTGCCGTGTGACCACCGAACTCCCCTGGGAGGGAGGCTGAGTGGGGAGGGGGTACCTTGAGCTGAGGCGCGGCGGCCGCTCCCTCGCAGCGTTTCGGTTCCGAAGGCTGCGGTGCTGCCGGAGGGCGCTCACCGCATGCCCAGCGTGCGGGGCTGCGGGCTGCGGGGCAGCGAGGCTGCGAGGCTGCGGGATGCGGGGCTGCGGGGCAGCGGGATACGAGGCTGCGGGATGCGGGGATGCGGGGATGCGAGGATGCGGGGATGCGGTCCCTCCAGTCTTTATGGGCGGCAGCTGTGCCGCGGCGGAGGGGCCACCGATGGGGAAGGGGAGGGGAGCCCAGAGCCGCCCTCCCTCCCTCCCGTCTCTCCTCCGCCTCCCCTGAGTCATTCCCCCTGGCCAAACCGCTACATTAGGGAGGACAAAAATGACAGCAATTCAATTAGAGGTCCTCGAGAGCAGGCTGGAGGCTGCAGGGAGATAAGAGCCTGGGCAATTACCCCTGATGAGCAGGCAGAGGAGCTCTGCTCCGGGCAGCCTGGCCCGAGCCTGTCACCTGCTGAACCTCCGCAAGGACTCGGCTGGTGCTGGGGAGGAAGAAGGGACAAAGTGAATACAAATTCACTCACTTTTTACGGGAGCAGAGCCAAACACAAAAGTCTGCGCGTGCTGCTGGCTCACAAGCCTCGTACCGTCTGGGCTTTGCACGAGAAAAAACGGAGGAATTCCTACAGCCCCTGCTCCTGGAGCTTCCGAGTCCTTTGCAGTCCTTGTGAGGGGACATTCCAAACCCCTTTGAGTCGTGCCCTTGAGCCTACCAGCAAAGCCCAAAAGGAGATGACTCAAAACTTGATTATAATATTTCCTCACTGGTTTGTAGCTGAGATTTATTTTTTTTTTTAATTTTTAGACAAATTTTCTATTTTTATGTTTATGTTTAAAAGGCTGGGGATGTAGCTCTCCCCAGTGATAGGACTGATTTACAATGAGTGAAGGTTCCTCAGTTTGCTGACATGTTGGATCATCTTATATCTTTTACAAATTACTTCTGATTCAAGAAGCCCATTGGTTTTAGACTCACCGTGTATAAAAACAAAACAAAAACAACCCAAAAACCCCCACAACAAACAAACAAGAAAAAACCCAACAACATCAACGAAGTGCAATCAAAAAACCCCAAAACAAAACCCAGCAGAATAAGAATTTCAGAGAAAAATTGTGGAAGTTAACTACTGTACACATCAATAATTTGAGAAATTATTAAAAAAAACCAAAACAACTGGTTAAAATTAGCTAATGGTCAAACCTACCCATCACCATCACATAAGGTTCATATTCTAAAGAAGGACTAAACTAGAGGCTCTCTTGATGAGAGTTTTTCTTAGAAAAGCACTGAGAAATGAAAATATTCTGAAATACCATTTGCAAAGGTTTAAAGCTCTGATAGCAGGGGATCAATACTGACTGCAGACACTTGTGCCATTTCTGCTGCCTGGGCACAGGAACTTCATGCTGAGGCTTCACTGATGTTTCAGGGGACCCACTGCTACACCAATTTTCCTTACAGACCAAGGAATGGCTTTAGAGCCACTGCCTCTTTCAGCAGAAAATAGAATATCTCAGCTCTGCAAGAGGAAAGTGAGGTTGGCTTTTAGCTACTACTCATGTTAGAGCTCACTGTTTGGGAGGTATCTGTTTTGCCTGAGTCCTGCAATAGCTGGGAAGTCTGACTCAGAGGGCAGATTCAGGATTTCTAGATGCAGAGGCTCCTGTCTCATTTTCTGAATTCTGCTGCTTGCCTAAAGCGAGTTGGTTCTTGGCTCAAGCTTCTGTTTAATTCCTAACTCCCCAATTCCTTCCTCCTTCTCTGAACAGGAAACTCAGTGGAAGCTGCCAAACACCAGGGAGCTGGTTCTGCTCCTCTGTCCTGGTTTGGGCCAGGATAAAGGGGATTTTCTGCCTTGTCCTTTTGCTCTCAGCTCAGTCTCTTGTAAGCAGCTGCACTGCTGAAATTCACAGCAAGTTTCTCAGACAGTGTCTGCTTCTAGGACTGATCCCACTCCATGGTTATAGTTCCAGCCAGAGCCTGGTGTGCAGAGCCAAGGACACTGCTCAGCTCTGAGGAACATTTTACCCTCCAGGAGGAATAAAGAGGTCCCACCTGCAGCCTCCTTTGGGGAGGAAGGGACAAGAGAGATGCCAGAACTGACCAAACAGAGGATTCCATCCCATACACCTCATCCTCAGGAGAAATTGCAGGGATCACCAGGGTCAAGCCAGCTTCCAGCTTCCTGCCCTTCCTGCCTTTCCTGCTTCCCTTTCTTCACCCCTTCCCTGGTTGCTTCAGCATCCTGGGAGGATTCCATCCCTTCCTCTGCCTCTGCTCCTGATCCATCCCAGCCTGAATCTCTGTGTTCCTGCCTCCAGCTCCCAACTGCTGCTGACCCCAGGATTCCAGCCTGGACTGTCCCAGGGCTGCCCTGCAGCCTCAGTGGGGATGGGAGAGTTATTGGGGGAGAGGGGGAGGAACCTGGCATCAATTTTCCTGTAGATTTGGATAGATTTAGTCATTTTTCCTATTTCTCATTCCTGTTTCATTAAAGCTGTGTAGTTCAGTTTCCAACCCATCAGTCTCTCTCCCTTATTCTCTCTCCTTTCTTTATCAGGGAGGCAAGGGGGATTAATTAACCCTTTCCACACCCCACAGCAGGGTGTTAAGCAATGAGGCTGACACTACAGCAAGTCTGCAATTTTTGAAAAATTATGGAGATCAGGGAATGCCCCTGAGGGCTGGAAGAGAGCAGATGAGACAGTCAGCTACAAGCAGGACCCAAAATACCAACCAGAAAACTACAGGGCCTTGGAAAATGATTTTTTTCAGCTTTGCAAAGTGTCTGTTGAACTGTATGTATCAACATGTCATAAAATTGTTTTCTGTCAGAACTGAAATCCCATATTTGAAAGCTGGACAACAGAAATATTTTGGCCTGAAATCAAACCTGGTTTTTGAGGGTTTTTGTGTTTGTTCTCAGTTTAAAGATTCCAACAGAGGGTCTGGGGATTCATGTGTCTGCAGAATTTGAAGCAGCAGTTTCATTCTGGATTCATCTTGCTTAGACATGTAAAAGGAAAAAAAAAAAAAAAATCCAACTTCATTTAGTGCTTTCCAAGCCACCCTCACTGGTGACTCACATTTTCATGTGTTGCAACTCAGAGCAAAATTATTACCATCTCAGTCTATGATATTATATTCATTTGGCAATAGATGTAAAATAAGAATGATTCATTCCTCTTTTGGAACTATTGGTTCAGGCTATTCAGAGGTTCAAGAAGGCATCATTGCACATGTCATGAAGGCTATAATCAGAACAATAACACTGCATTTCTCAGGAGATTAATTTTATGTCATTTAACTCCAGGTGTATAGTTACATAAATTAGGGATCACTGAGGTTTCCAAGAGATGATTCTGAGCATTTGTTAGGAATTTCTCTCTCTCTGCTGAAGACACAGAAAAAACCAAAACCAACCCAACAAAACCAAAAAAACCCCACTTGCCCACATTATCTAAAAGCCTTAAAGCTCTTTCAGCCCAACCCCCTGCATGGGCAGGGACAATTCCCCCCAGGATCAGGTTGCTCCAAGCCCCATCCAGCCTGACCTTGACCTTGGACACTTCCAGGGAGGGGACATGAACAGTTCCTCTGGGTTATGTTTTGGGGTTTTTTTTCCTTTCTTTCTTCCCTTTCAGCACATCAGTTCAATTATTACTGAAAATTGACAGACTCCATTTTCCCTAAATAATCAAATAAGGCAAATCAAATAAACCAGAAAAAAAAAGCAGAAATACGCCTGGCAGACAGCTAGCTTACTAGTTTTCTTGTATAATTGAATAATATTTATCAAATAAACTTTGGATATACTGAACAAAACTAGAAACATTATAGACTGTTAAAATACTAATGTGTGTTTTTCATTAGATATCCAATACTCTGAAAAGGTAAATGGTGTGCATTAGAACTTCAAGAAGAAGCCATGCAGTTTCATAAATGTTTCTGTAATAAAGACTTGCAACAAGGTAAATTTTGTTAGCATGATACAAATAGGGATAATTATGCTCATTCTGTTTCCAGTTCATTTTATTCTGTATGTCCCAGGTATTACTAAAATGTCTTTGTGGAAAGACTTTATGCTAGGAGCTAGAGAATCTGGCATGACCCATGTTATAATTTAACAAATAAATGAAATAATGTAGGTGACCAAAAGACTGGGGAAAGAGATGCACAAATGCATAAAAACAGACCCTTGCTTTTTCAGCTGCCACTTGCAAATAAAAATGGCTTAGCATAATCTTGGAAAGTTAGTAAATAAATCAGACTCCAGTGAAGTGGAAAAGGAAGGGTTTCATAATCAATGTAATGCAATACTGGAAAGCTACACATTTTGACAGATGGCTCAGTTAGAAAATTCTACTCTGTAGGAAGGAGAGGGCTTCAAATTACTGAGGCTTTTAAAGAGTGTATTTGGTATTTTGAATCAGGAACAACAGATAGATGAGCCTCAGTTTAGTGGTCAGGGTGAACCAAACACCAGAGAATTGCTCTCTTGTGCCCCCTCCACCCTCCCAAGGGAAGATAAAAAGGGAATAAGGAAGGGAGATTTCATGGAAGTTAAAACTGGACCAGGTTTACTGGAACATGGAACTGGAAGGGAATCCTGACCCCTCTCTGTTCCACCCCTCCTGATTCCTCAGGGGGCTGAACCCCCTCTCTCCAGGTCCTTGAATCTGTACCATGAAATTAGCCTGGCCCACTCAAACCAGGAGAGAAAAGGCAGATTTACAGAGAACAAAGAGGAAAGTTCACTTCTTACCTGTAGGTATCTCTCTAGGCAAAAGAAAAATATCTTTTAAAATTTCCTTTGTCAAAAAAGAAGTGGGGGAAATGGTGGTGGGATTCAAAACACCTCATGTGGAGTCATCCTAAGGTTTCCCTGTTTCAATTAATGAATGTGGTTACAAATTTCAAGCTGTGCTTGTTAAAATGTGGGTTTTTTGGTTTTTTTTTTCCTTTTTCATTTGGAACCCAGGTATAAAAAAAGTCAGCTGGTGAAAAAAAACAGGCTGGAAGATTGCCTGACTGCCTTAAAGAGCACAAGTGACCAGATGTAAAGCCAGTTTCTTAGACTGCAAAAGTTCTACAGCTGCTGTGTGTGTAATGCAGCTTTTGAAGTCTAAGAAAAAAACCTTATCCTTTGAAGGGGCAGATTCTGCTTTTTTTTTTTTTTTTTTTTTTTTTTTTTTTTTTTTTTTTTCTGGTCAGAACCTCTGATATTAGGAACAGGGAGATCATTTTCTATTCCATGATTTCTGTCACTACAGAGATCTTGCTCATGGTTTCAGAAATTGTCACCATACCTTTAAAGAGCATCATATTTTCCTGTTAGTTCTCACTGCGTGGCCTGCAGCTATAAAATTACATTCCAAGGTCATCTAAATGAAATTTATTCATTTTGGGTATATTTATGGTTAGCTTGCTTATTTTATTTGAATTGAATTAACTCTGATCTGAATAATATATGGGATATTTAGGCAAATTTTCATCCTTTGAAAGCCAGCTCAGTATTTAAAGTTGTCTAAAATCCTTCAGTAGCTTTCTGTAAAGGAAGGCATTTAAAATGTGGTTGGTGTCAACCAAGAAGCTTTGTGAGTCATTCTGGGCTGTGAAGAAGCATTTTTTAAATGAAGTACTAATTCACAGGCAATTCAGAAAACATTATCTCATGGAATAGTTCTCTCATCAGCAAAAAAAAAAAAAAAATAAAAAATCCCACTGAAACCAATGTGAATTGCTGTCATTTGAGTTCATTCCTATGTTAAGTTTATAATTCTGTTTTCTAGATATTCTGGTATTCTGTCTGGTTCCCTGAAGACTCCCCATGCTGATTTTTGCTGAGGGATATATATAGGGAGATATATATATATATATAGGGATGGGGCTGTGGAATTCTCCTTCCAGTCACACAGCAGAGCTTTCTAAATAACCATTAACCAAATGTATTGTGTGAGGTAGCAACCACTGAGATTCCTTATTAAACAATGTTTTTATATATATTTAAATTAAACATTTTTTTTGGGGGGGATTCTAACTCTGTGTTTAGATACCTTGACATATTATTTAATTATCTGTAAATTCTAATTATCCATCTTATACATCTGGCCTGTAATATGAAGTCTTCATAATTTTGTGATGCTTATTGTTTATGGTTCTATATTTAGTTGGGATCAGACTGAAAAATTTTAATAAATTATACCAAGTTTTCTAGAAACATTTAAAATTTTGTGTTACAAGTTCTTTTAGTCAAAGTGAGCATAAATGCAATTAAAAAAAAAAAAAAAAAAAAAAGAAAAAAAAAGAGGGCAAGTAATCTAATTACATTTGGGGGGTTTATGTGTGGAATTCAGGATGAATATTAACTCTTCAAAAATAATTCCTTCTCCTCAGAAACATAGCTTCCAGAAAATATTTAAGCAGAACTGCTGGAAATTATTTCCATTACTATGTGGGTTCATCCTCATAAACTATAGGTATTCCTATGGCCTGGGTAGATATTAATTAAGCAGATTAACAGGGTACTCTCTGTAACAGTGTTTGGCAATTTAGCATCCCAGAATAACATCCCTTAGACATCAATGTATGATACCACTACTCTCATCACACAGATGGAAAAATGTAAGAAGTCTTTTTACTTAAAAAAAAAAATAAAAATTAATGACTGAAAACAAAATTTGCATGTTAAAGGAAATACACATTGAGTAAAGCATGAAGACCAGCCTTATGTAAATCTTGTTTTAAAAAAGAACTTGTTGGGGGAAAAAATGGTTCTTGCTCTGTGATTTGCTATAAAGCAGGCCTGTATTATTTTGTATTGTAATATTATTCCAAGTTCTAACCAGTATTTAGTGTCTCAGAGAGGACACAAAGCATGGGAAACCTTTCTTGAGGGTAAGAAACTTTTAAAAATAGCTCTTAAACCAATTTATCCAAATTTTTGCACACTTAACTTATTGTCACTATGGTATAATTTAGTCTAAATATCTGTTAAATTCAAGTGTAAGGAAAGGATATTCAGTGTAGCAAGCTATAACTTTCAAACTAAAATATGTCTTTAGCTGTAGCTGACAAAATCAACCAGTGGATAAAAAGTCTGTATATCAGTGATGTGCTTGGTAAATCTAAAGTCAATCCCACTTTCAAGAGACTTTTAAATCACTTTTTATCCTACTTCTTTATAGCAGGTGTACTGTATGAATAGATAATCATGAGTAAATCCTTTTTGGACACATTCCTTGGCTGCAGGTGCTGCTGAGAAATCTGATAGAAAATTTCCATTTGTACTTTAAAATGTCTTCTTACACTGGTATTTCCAAGGTTCTCACACAAGTCTGTTAAATGAATGAGAAATGTTTTACACCTTAATATCTCCTTTTAATAAATAGTTGGTTCAGAGCTTACCCTTTTAGGGGGGCATCTGTTGCTCCTTTGACTGAGGCAGGAACAGATGGCTGGGGAAAAGAAAAAAGAAAACTACAACTGGGTTAGAGCCTATTAAAAGATTCTCTCTATATGTGTTGTTTTAATCTCAAGTATATAACTTTGAGATTACCAACATAGAATCTTAGCTACCATTTCATTGCCTGGGAGAACAGGCAATGTTGTGAGAACATGTTGGAATAATCTGAAGTGTTTTTCCCCCCCCCCTTTTTTTTTTCTTCCCTTTTTTAAGTTAAGAGGACAACGTTCCCATGCATGCTTTTTTTTTTCCATATCACTGATAAATATGCTAAAACACAGTCCCATCATAGGTCTGTATGTTTCATTTCTCTAAGTATCTGTTCATCCAAAGAATTTCTGAATAATAAAAATTAGCCTCTGCAGACAAGAAGACAGCATTTTCTCTTCAACTTCATCCTTGCCTCCAAATTATTTTAATCTGTTCTTATATAAGGATGCTCTGATCCCAGTCTGTGACAAGCCCCATAAACTTCCATGCAACATTGCATATTGTGTCCACCTAGAAAAAAGAAACTTCCAAACTGGGACCTTATCAGACAACCAACCAAAATCCTCCTCTCCAAAACAAATTGAAAAATATCAGGAAGCATCTGAGAAGCCAGACTCAAGTTGTCAAATGCTACCATTTTTTAAAACCCTAAGATTTCCCTTGGATGCTTGTTCTGCATATAGAGCTCAGTCCTTGGACACCTTTGTATGTATTGCTAGAGAGCTTCACAGCACAGAAATAAGAAGGGAGCCTCCACTCTGAACAGAATCCTGGGTGTAAGTTTTGCCAGCCTTCCACATGGAATTGTGGCTCCAGAAAGGAGAAGAAAAGTTCATTATATGCCAGGACCAAACTGGATTATGGGCAGATGACTGACGAAATGCAGTGTGAGATCAAACATATCACAAAGCTGAATATTCAGATTGGCATTTAATAAATTATTTTTTTGTGTTCATTTTTGGGCAGTGTATCTGAATTATGATTGCATTATGATCCTTGTTGGTTCATCTCTTGGGGCTGCTTTTAACTTGCTGTACACATCAAACCAAATGACTCTGTGTTCTCAGCAGTTTCACCTACTGCTACCCTTGGCATTCTGGAAGGGCAGAGCATGTTGTCCTGACAATTATAATTGTATTTGCAAAGCTTTAGAATGATGAATACAGTCAGAGAAGTTGAAAATGGATGTAAAGCTAGAAGAGAATTAAGGGTTTGATTCTTGATAGGAGTTCATGCACGCTGGCAACTCCCACTTGAAAAAAAATCACACACAGAAAGTGATATTAAAGTTATGGAGAAAGATGCTCTATTATTTCTCAACTAAGGTAAGTTGAAAAGACTGTTTGAATGTCAAACAATTCATATTCTGCCACTGATGACTGTTGCCTTGAAAACCAGATCCTTCAGGCTGAGAATTAATCAGCCTGCTTAAAACAGAGGAAACACCTCACACCTTAAAACAGAGGACCAATACACTCTACCAGTAAAATTTGTCTTCTGACAACACAGTTACATGAGAAGAGTTAAACCTTCATCCCAGCATAGTAAAACCATCTGCACTACTGAGAGGAAACTTCAGCTGGTTACAACATCTGAGTGGGGGCTTTCATTTTAAGGACAGTTCACAGGAGGTTTGTAGACATGGGTGACAATAAAAATAAAGTGTAAGTCACCCAACATTCCTCACCAGACACTGTGCTTACTAAAAATTGTTTGGCATTAATGTTATTTAGAGGTCTGAAGGCATGGGAGGAGACTTCTAGAAGTAGCTTACACGCCAGAGGAGACAGAATGGTTTGGCTTGTAAGGGACCTTGGCTCCAAACACTTTATTGTGGGCATGGAAATTTTCCACTACTCAGGTTGCTCAGTGTCTGACACTTCCACATCTCTTTGAAGCCTCTTCCAGTGTCTCACCAGCCTTACCTGGTTGTACCCCCAAGGGCAAGCCAGAATTTCCAGCCTTGCTGGCTGGCCTGGCTCTTGTGAGGCCTGTGGAGGTAGCAAGGGAGAGGCCTCAGGTGCGGCTTCTGTGAGAAGCTGCTGAAAGCTCCCCCGGCTCCAAAAATTTGGCCCCACCTCTGGCTGATGTTGAACCCATCAGAGACCATGGTGTGCATATTCAAGAAGGGGAAATGAGGGAGAAGTAGGAGAGGAAAGGGTCTGGGGGAGAGAACAAGAGCAGAGATGTCAGAGGAGGTACCTGAGCAGAGGTTTCCTTCATCCCATGGCCACCCCGCAGGCTCTGCCCGTGCAGCCCATGGAGGAGCAGCTGTGTGTGTGCATCCCTGGCTGGAGGAGCCCGTGCCAGGGGAGGTGACTGTTCCCAGCTCAGTCCATGACTCTGTGGGCAGCCCGGGCGGGAGCAGTCAGCTCCTGAGGGACTGCACCCCATGGCAGGGACTCATGTCCCAGGGGTTCCTGAAGGACTCTCCCGTGGCAGGGACCCCGCCCTGGAGCGGGGGAAGGAGGGGACTGATAGGGACTGGTACTCTGTAAGACCCCTCAACATTCAGGTCTGAACAGTGCCCAAAACAAGATGTACAACATATGCCTTAAAAGAAACCTACAAAACAACCCAAAACTTACTTCGTATTCTTATTTTCAAAATATCAGCGTGATTTTGACCGTTCTGCAGCCACAGTTCTGTGAGCCCTTGGGGTGGTGTAAATGAAACCAGCTCATGGCTGCAGCTCTGCTTCATTTACCATAGCATGGCTGAGTGAACATTCTGGCAGAATTACTCTTGTTGTGCTTTGCTAATGAAATTATGCACATTCCACCTTCTGGAGATTGTATTGGCACATGGAAATTTGTATGAAAAATGGATACCTATGGCACAAATCAACAAGCAGATTTTCAGGGGGTAAAAAAAAGGGAAAGTAAGTTCTGCATTTTTTGTACAGTTTAGAGTGTGTTGGTTTTTTTTCTAGATGCTTTGAGCCTTATTTTTGCTATACACCTTCACAAGATTTTGCATTGCTACCCTCTAATGGGCATAATGTCTGGCCTAACTCTAATGGTAGTAATTTTGTCTCATTCATGTACAGCTTTCAGACAGAAATCATACAATAGGTTTTGTCTTTTTATCAAAAAAAAGAAGTGATAAAATACTACAATTACTGCTAGACTTTCATCACCCAGATTTTTTTTTTTTCTATTTTCATGGTGAAGTCTTTTTTTCTTCAGTGTTCCTGCATTTCTAATGATAAAGCAGCAGATAGAATAACCCTCTTCTAAATGCACACTGCTCAATAAGTGAACAAGCTGCTTACAATAATTAATGTCATCCTGTACTCAAATTGCTTGTGCTAATATAGCTAATTTGCAGCAGCAAGCATTAACTGTGATTAGTCATATGCATCTTATGTCATCACCAGTGCCTATAATTTTCTACAGAGTGAATCTCACATCTGTTTTAAATCATTTGTCTCTTGTCTGGTGTTCCCTCCCATGTTACTGTACCAAAAATTCTTTCACTACAATAGATGAGAGAGAAATTGATCTTTCTCAAAGAACTGCACAGGAGAGAACAAGATACTAAGCACTTCCAAGTAACTTATTCTGAAATAAGTGTTTGATTTCAGCTAAATTAATAAATCTACATTTTCCTTCTTTTGCCTATATTCTGATATCTATTTCTACAGGATGCAAATTATTTCCAACAGAACACCTAATCAGTTTAGATCACAAACTGTATTTCACAGTCAAACAGATGAGTCAAAAGATCTATTTTATATTAATTTTGAACATTTGTAAGAATTCACTAACAGGAAGACAAACTTTCTAGTTTTTTGCACTGTTTAATATAAACAAAGCTTAGCTGTAAGTAGAGCAAGACTTATTTAGTATGTCAGTCCCAAAAGGCAGACATTAAATTATCAAGAACCAGCTGCTGAAAATGCAGTTTAAAGACCAAAATTTACTACTCTATTTCTTTTTTTTTGTTTGTTTTCTTTGCAGCAGTTTATTTTCCTATTTGAAGGTTTACTTCACCCTTCGGTTCTTTAACAGCTAACCAATAATTTCTAGAAGTGTTTTTTTATAAGCTACATTTACCAGACCTCTAACTCATATACCTTTCTCTCTTCCCTCTCCAAATGGGAACATTTATCAAATAACACAAGGATGTTCTCAAGTTCCCCACCTGAAGCTTCTTCCCTGTGCTGGACAGAGTATTTCATTTATTAATCAGTTTGCTACACTTCTTAGTTTGCTTTTATCCAGCTGCTTGGAATTACTGATTTATGTTCAGCTGATGTTTGGCCCCATGCCTCTCAGCTTCATCGACTCCATAAAACCACAGAGCTATGGTATAACCTCAGGGTCAGGAAGGGCAAAACAATGGATTTCAGTTTACACAGAATAAATAGGTAGATAAATGTAAAGGGGAAATCCACTCTTTGAACATCTTTGCTGATCCCTTTCTGTTTTACAGCAATTAGCTGTGTTTACCACTTCAGATTCCAGGTGTATGTCCATCACTGATAAAGTTACTTAGCTGCTTGCAAATTTTTTAAATCCCATTTCAGACCATGATCAGCTCATGAATTTTGTTCATCATTCATTTTCTAAAACCAAGTTCCAGATCTACTCATAAAAAAACCCCATAATTTTGGAATTTCCCATGATATTACTCATTGATTACATGCATTACTACGACCTGCCTCTGTGGTTAATGTGACATTAATGTCAGTACCCTCACTCTTACACAAGTCTTAAGCTTCACAAAATATAATAAATATAATAAATATAATAAATATAATAAATATAATATAATATAATATAATATAATATAATATAATATATAATACCTGATCTTTACCCATATCAAAGCATGAAATTCTTAATCAGATTCAACTTCTTGGATTGTTTTTGCCTACAGAGATCACAGGTTTTAGTTTGTTGGTTTGGTTTTTTTTTTTTTGAGACCCCCCGATAGAAATCAAAGATACAAACCTGAAATCACATCTCAAAATGCAAGTATTAACTTTCATTTTATCAGCTGACAACACAAACTTCCTAATCACTTGTTCAAAAGAACTGAGTGACTTGTTTGTGAGCTGAGAGGATACTTATCATATGGGCTCACTTTCTAGATTTCAGAAAGTATTCTTTAACTTTTGCTGGCAAAACCTTTCCATTTCTGAGAAGGGGTTCAAACAGATTCTAGATATTTTTAATTTTTGAGAGCTTGGGTTAATTTATAAGTACCCAGCTCCTTTGTAATGGCAGCAGTACTTGTGCTTAGAAGAAATAGTCATTGTAATTAGTAATTCACTTCTGTGAAACCTCTAAAAAAAAAAAAACCAAACAAAACCCAGGCTTTCAACTATATTTGGGTGCTATGTTCAAGGGTCCCATGCATTTGTTTCTGCAGCTCATCACTACCACTAAAAACCAGTTCATCCTATCCATCCCATATGGTTACAAACTGGGAGTAGTTGGGACTCCTACTCTTGGGGATGAGAGGGCGTAAGAGTTTTGCCAGAATCTTGTACAAATTAAGACTTCAGCACCCAAATTTAGATGCTCTTTTCTCTCAGTCACAGATGTCTGCTCTTACTACACATGGATCATTTCCTGCTATAAGACTCACAGAAAATGTTTCTGAAAAGAGATGAAGAGAGCAGACACGATGAAATATGATGCAACTCCCCAAAAAAAGCATTGGGACCTCATGGACTGAAAATGAGGAGAAACTGTTTGGCTTGCAGCCCAAGGACAGACAGCAATGAAAGGAAAAAAACCACATTTTTCATGGCCAGTGTCAGTGATTTTGGGGTTTGGGGGAGACTCTGCAGTTGGTAGAGTGATGCTTGTATTGATGTATTTGCAGCCAAGAGGTTCAGGCAAGGGAGAAGTCTCCTAACATCAGGGCAAAAATGAGATTTTGTAATAGAAGAGTGGAAAATCGGATACCTAGGGCTTATTTTTAGGTGTTTTTAAGGAGACCAAGATAACAACAAGCAAGCATTGATTGAAATACAGAATAAAATTAGAAAGTAAGTTGATAAATGCAAACTTTTTTGCAAACTTGAACAGTTATATGAAAGTTGTGTCTCAGGAGACCGTGAGCTAGAGGGTTACAAACGGAGTTGTACCCTGGAAAGTTTGTCCTGATAACAGAAGTGGAACACACTTTCATATTTGGGTTTTTTTATATTACTGATAGGAATTTATATGCATCTCAGACACTTTGCATGGTGCTACCTGGACAAGTAATAGGATAATGACTTAATTCCTCAGCACTTTTCTTGTCACCATTTCTTCATGTTACCCTTTTTAGTTTGCAATTTTGTGGGGGTTTTTTTGTCATTTAAAAGCTTTATAGTTCTTGCCCTCATTTTAGATTCTTAAGCCTACAAAGTTATCACTTACTGGTGATATTACAGATTATTAGAGAAATAAGGGGCAAGTCAACCTGCTAGAGCAGGAAATTGAGTATATTGCTACCTTTGTACCTGCTGTTCAACGTCAAAGAATGCAACACAAATTTTCTTTGTACTTAGTGCTCATCTGATTAATAAGCAGTAAGTTTGTAGGCATTTTATAGGTTTGTTTTGTAAGTTTCTCCTGCCTTCCCCAACATTGTTGCTAAGTCAGTTCATCACCCAAAGGCTGTTAGGGATATCATCCTCTGTCAGCCACTGCATGGAGGGTTGTCAGGAATTCCCAGCCAAGGGGGTTGGTGTAATCTGGAGGCCAGACTTGTCCCAAGTGTTGAACTGTTCAGGTGACCTGGGCAAGGCTCTACAGCTGCCCCCTAATAATCACCAAGATGTTGCCCCCAAACAGGCTCCACTTACCTGCTTGCAATAACCCACTGTGCACACAGAGTCAGGGTGTGTCTTTATCCCAGCTCTGCACAGGAAGGGGTCCTAGATGGGAAATCCACAAAGCACCTGTCCCCTAACACTGCATTTCTTTTACACACCAAAATAATGCAAAATTGCCTTATCTCCAAGTGTACCAATAAAATTCATCTACGTGACTGGTTAAGCAGTTCTGTGGTGCTGCTGCTGCTTTGCACTAAGCATGCTCAGGGGGCTTCTGTGAGCTGGGGCTCCTGCCAGCCTAAGGGAGGGTGTTTGAGTAAGTGAATGAAATAAGTTCACAGGAAGTTTAATTGTTTTACTGTTTTCCTTAGTGCCTAGGGCTAAAGATATTAGCCACTTGCATCCTCCATTCAGCTCCTCATCTTCACCCCAAGGTACACTCAGCAAACACCCCCTTCCATCACTCATGCTGACTTCTCTTTTTTGACATTAGCACTGGTTCCTTCTCCCTTAACATCACACTCAGGGTGGTCAGAGACCACTGACAGTGTCTACACACACAGACAGGAACTGGAAAACATTTAATGCAGTGTTTCACAGTGGGCTGGATGGTAGGCACAAGCACCTCTTTCTTCTTCCTGGAATTCTACACTTCAGTGCCTTGGGGAAATGCACCATGCATGCTGCAGCTGGCAGTGTTCATGTATCCCACCCACTGATGTGTGAGAATGTAGATGTGTTCCACAGCTTAGTTAAAGATTTTGTTGAGTGCCTGGACAAAGCAACTGATAGGAATTCTGTATGAATCATGTAAATAACATGCTTCAAACAATCTGCTTATCAAGAAGCTACCCACCACTTCCCAAGTTCAGACTTTTACTTAGAATACTTCAAACTAGATGTGCACAGTACCAGCATAAAAAAAAAACCAAAAACCAAAAAACCCCACAACTTCATTAAAAAAAAAAACAACTGCATACTTCACCCTTTCTGAAGGGTGTAGAAAGAAAAAGAACTCCACATTCCTGCTAGCATCTCACAGTTCCTGGCTACTACACCTTTTCTCATCTGACTGCTGTTGATCAATATTCCACTATTCCCTCCACAGCAGAACCCTTCTCATTTGAAAGCACACTGCAGAGTGATGGTCTAGCAGTGGCCACAGAGGAACCACCCTTTGTAACAAATAAAGCATTAACAAGTGCCTCTGTAAGGATGTAACAGGAAAGGTGCTCTGTAGAACTCCAACAAGAAAAGCAAGGTCAGTTGAGTTCATACAGAGCCAGCATACTCCTTGTAGCCATCTCAGATTCGTCGTGGTTGGAAAAGACCTCTAAAGATCACCAAGCCCAACTGTCAATCAAGAAAACCTGAAGTGCCTCATTTACACATTTTTAAATACTTCCAGGGATGGTGATTCCACCCTGGGAAGCCCATTCCAACACCTAACAACTCTCTTATGGCTTTTTTATAGTGAACTGAACACAGTACTCAAAGTGCAGCCTCAGCAGTGCCATCACTTCCCTATCTTGTGCCACTGTCTGATCCAAAACCCAGTAAAAGTCTTCCAGCATTTCATGTCTTTCATTAGAAAAACTAAGCAGAGAATAAACCACAGGCTTGGAACAATTTGAACCCCAAGCTAAGCCAGGTCTGGGCAAGTCCAAAAGGTTCCATAAACTGTTCTAGCTCAAGCAGGCAGGAAGATGCTTTTGTTTTTATGTTGAGAATTTTTTATTTTAGTTTTATTGCCTAAGTCTTCCCCCATGCTGTAACCTTACACATTCAAACAATAATGGAACAGAAAGATGCCAAATCCTTACCTGTTAGGAACTAAAATGCAGATACTGAAAGACAGAAGGTAAAAACTTAACAAAAAAAGGGCTGTTGCTGCTGAATTAAACTCCATTTTCCATCCTGGTTTGAGAAACACCACAGACATTTCTATAATGAAACTTCAAGCACTTAAACTACACCGGAGGAAAAGCACTATTTATTCTGAGACAGTCAGAAGTGACTACTTAGGTATATTAATAATCAGTTATATACAATAAATACTTCCTGATATAAATGTTTAAGATGTGTATCAGAAAACACAACAATCTCCATGGAAATTAAAGAGAACTTAAAACAGGAAGAGAAGTTGATAATGAACAAGACTAACAACCTGATTCATCTTCTTCGTAAGTCTTTTGTTACTCCTCAGTGGATTTCACACTACGAATGAATGTCCCAAAGAGGTTTCCACAGAAGGATGCAGATGACACACAGAACTCACCGTTTTCAAGAGGTAGATACAGGCTTACCAAAAGCAAGAAGGCAGGTTTCACTCAAGAGCATGGTCACACTGGGTTGCATTTATAATGATATAAAAAGTTGGTTTCAACTATCCCGGGGTTTTCTCGGTCACTACCTGTCACCTCACTGAACAGGGAATGCTTGCTTAATTATTATTATTATTAGTAAGTCACAATGACAGCTTACACTTTTACTTAAGTAGAATAATCCTGCTATAAAATCTAGTACAAGGCTTACACTTAAAATAATGGTTTAACTGGTCAGGAAGGTATGGTTCATCTACTCTGCCCGATGAGAGAGCCAGGTCTGAAGAGGCAATGAGTTATTTGCATATATTGCTGGTCTAATCACTTTTGCAACACACTTGCTTGAGCAAAGATTCTTTACCAGAGAGGTCCTGAGGGTTAAATTCATTGCCCTTTGATATCAAGTGTCATCACTCTGTCTCAGTTCTGACTGACTGAGCTTCCAGCCATTCCAAAGAGCTTTGTGAAACATGGCAATGCATGTGTTTAACATGAGCCATGAAAAACAACCTTATTTCATCCCAGCCCCTGCTAAATACAGGGCAGGAAGTCAAATCTGTACAAAGGTATTAAGACTTTAGTCCATCTCATAAGTGCATTAAATATCTTTTAATAAAGACTCATAAATTCCACTGCATGCAAGTCAGAGTTGATCAAACAGACTGGGTAACACAGCCATTCGGAAGAGCTCCTGTGTATGTTCAAGCCTTTGTAGGAAGCATTATGAGTAAAAGATAGTAAGAGGTCCACGAGAGGCTGTGTAAACACACCTGTGCACCCCACAGACACTCCTCCAAAGCTTTGCCTTCAAGTTCAGTGTTCCTTGCACAATTTAATATAGTTGATAGCTAAAACTATCACCCCACACCTTCTCAGACCAACCTCACGCTGCATCAAATTTCGGTTAAATCCTCACCTCTCATACAAAGAGGTGTTAAAACTAACAATAAATGCAATAGTAAGGAAGAACCCATAAGAAGACTGGAATTGGCCATTAGGTATATGCCTACCTAGTTTTACTCTATTGAACCTTTTATTTAGAAACCAAACTACACTGCAGAGTTAACTCCGCTCACCACACTTCTAACACCCTCACTCAACTGGGATTAACCTACCAGGAACAGAGGGAAGGAGGACAAAATACTCCCTCCCCCTCTTCCAACTCAAGCTCAGGGGACTGGATGGTGGACTGACAGGGCAGTTCATTAACCAGAGGAAGGACAACACCCTGCAAGACTTTGCTGAAGTGCAGGGAACGGGGCTGAAACACAGCTTCAATTTATTTGCTGCCAGTATCTCCTTGACTTTTCATAACCACCTCACTCAACTTGTTAGAAAGGGACAAATGGCCCCACTGGAAAGGATAAAGCTTTTGTTCCTTACAAGCAACAAACTTACCTCAGCCAACACACTGCTCTCTTCTATTTGGTAACTCTACTGGGATTGCAGTTCAGGGGTTGAAATGAGTGGTTTTGTTCCAAAACTGCTTGTTCAATAAGAGATCACAAAGTAATAAATGGACAGCTACCAACTTTAAAGCTAATATATAAAACATTTTTGGTCAAGCTGATCTTGAAGTAATTCTGAATTGAAGAAGGAAGAAGAAACCACTTTGGAACTGACTGGATTCCATCATTTATAAAGTACAAATTAAAGTACAACTGTAATTGCTGTCCTGGTTTCAAGCAGGACAGTGTTAATTTTCCTCCCAACAGCTGGAGTAGGGCTGCATTTTGGATTTAGTACAAGAAGAATGTTGGTAATAAACTGGTACCTTAGTTATTGCTCAGCAATGCTTATAATGAATCAAGGCCTGTTCAGGTTCCCCTGCTTTGCCAGGTGGGAGGAAGCAGAACCAGGACAGCTGACCCAAACTGACCAAAGGGATATTCCACACCATACCCTGCCATGCTCTGTATAGGTGAAGGTGGCTGCTCTGGATCACTGCTCTGGAACTTGCTGGGCAGTTGTGCTCTGCATCACTTGTTTTGTATATTCTATTATTATTATATTTCTTTTTTTCTCTATTAAACTGTCTCAGGACACTGAGTTTTTCTTCTGATTCTCTTCCCCATCTCACAGGGGGGGTAGGGACCAGGGGTGAAGAAGCAGCTGCATGGCACTCAGTTGGCAGCAGGGGTTAAACCATGACAGCTGCCAATTCCACCTCTGATACCACGTTTCTTCCTTCCATTTTCACACAATTGATCAGTCTGTAACAATTTGCATTGATGATTATCACTGAGAGCTGCTGCAGAAAATATAAGAGGAAGCAATAAGGGCAATGCCATTCTCTCTATATATGTGGGGTGTTATGCTGTTTTTGTTTTTTATTTTATTTCTGTATGCAAGGTAATGTTTAGGCACATTGCTGGGGACACCTAAAATAAATCATTTGCCATTGTTTAGAGTATCCTTTTGGTTTTAAATACTGGTCAGGAAAATAAATGATGTAAAAATAAACGAAAGTAAGTATTGCAGGAAAAAAAAATGGATTTGCATCTAAAAATGAAGGAGGTGAACTACTTTAACCCTTTCACCAGACAATGTGGCAATATACAGAATATTGCTTCTGTTTGAGAAGGCTGTTGGAATTTTACACTGACATAGAAAATTATAAATTACACAGTATTAGTTTCTATAATCACTATATATATACACACAAACCAGCTGTGGAATAACTGGTTTAGAACATACAAATAAAAAAAAGCCTCACACAGATCAGTACAGTGAAAGTAACAATTAACATGCTCTGCTGCCAAAATTTGTATTAAAAACACTATATACTTTTTAAATGCATGTACTGCCATTACATTAGCAGCACAGGCATTTAATTTACTTGACTTGTCTAAAAGGATTATAGCCTTTCAAATATGCAGATTGTTCTGAAAGGTTCTATTGTATAATGCTTGGTATCAAACTAAATCTTGGTGAATGGGTTAAAAGGCAAGTGAATCACTTAAACACAACAAGCCATGTGCACTTCAAATATTCTAGTGTTTTACCTGTAAGGTATTGTTTCAAGCAAACAAGACTTAACAGAACATATGGCTTTACAGTAACACCAAATTGTCAACTAATGTGTAGCAATAAATACTTAAAATCTCTACCAATAGACTTACGTTTTGATCCGTTTTAAACAATACAGAAAACAATTACCAATTAAAAACCTGTTGTAAAATGCTGAACACCAGAAAATCTTATTTAAATCACTTTTGTAAGCTAAAACAACCAAAATAACATTTATAGGGCATTTCAGTTTCATGAATTCATTTTTTCTTTTCTTTTTACAAGGTGAAAAATGTATGAAAACTGCTAAATACTTTGGTCACACTAATCATCAAATAGTTATGTTTCAAATACATTAGATTTGTGTATTCACTTTTTATAAAACTATTCTTACAGCCATTTTAACTATAGTAACACTACTGTCATCATTACATGGGCAGCATGATCTTATTTCACAGGCCACCCATTATTTAGAACAATACAATATAAACATACGCAAAAATTATTGGTATTTCTCAATGTGCAATATTTTTACACTTATGAATTTCTGTACAATGTCTTAAAATCTAGAATATAAATGTTGCTGGTCCTGATCCCTTGCAAAATTAGTGCAGCAGTGATTGGCTTCAACAAGGTCTAGATGAAATCCTCAAGAAATACTCAAACACCTGGATATCAGTTCATTTCTTCAGCCAAGGCAGTGGACATCACATATCATACAGGGCCATTAACAGATGCCTCTCCTAAATGGGTGTGTTGATCAGTCCTAGGAGGCCAAAAAGAAATGTAAGTATCCAAGGAGCAAGAAGCATCCAAAACAAATCTTGGTAGGTGCAAAAAACCCAAACAATCAAACAAAAAAAACCCCAAAACCACCAACCACCCCAGAATCTAACAAGCCCAGATCATGCCTAGCATGACCCTTGAGTTGAAGTGAGAAAACAACGTGCTTGTCCCATTTATTTTCTGAACTCCAGCAATTCTGGAGTCCTTATTGCCTATTTAAGCACAGCACTTCAATTGAGGAGCATTTGATCTTTATTAACCAAGCTATTAAGTGACCTACAGAGACACAATATCACTCCAAGAGAATCACTAATATAAAGCATTTTTTGGATACTTTCCCCAATTTTAGTCTGTGAGGCAAAATGTGATACCAGAAGTATTTAAGGTTGCACTTAAAAAGCAAGCAGCTAAGACACAACAGGAAAAAGAACAGTGTCTTAAAGTAACTGCTTCAGTTACTAATCTGATCTTCAAACTGCCATTTCACAAATATTTGAGTATCAGTCTATTAGTATAAAAAGTTCAGGAAGTATGGAGGAGAATGAGAAAACCTACAGAAATTAAAACAATAGCAGTATACATATCCAGAAAAGTTGTGTACACATGGGCTCAATTACTCTGGACTAGCATAGATTAAGAGATTAAATCAGCTGTGATTATCTGATGAAATTAATTTTCATCTTATCAGATGTTAACTGCATATATTAAGAATTGCAATACTAAGAAAATATTAAGAAATAAAGGCAAAGAATCTCAACTTCAATTCAGTGTAAGTAAACTCCATATATTTCGAGAATCCCTTAAAGAATATAAACAGCACTTGGAACTACATGAGAAAAGTTACCTGGAACTCTTGTTCTCTGATGGTGTACATCACAGAGAAGCCACTCTTGGGTCCGTGCTCTACATGCACATGACCAGGAGGAGTCCCCTAGCTAAGTCTTTGGCTGCTAAGCTCGAAAGATATTTCTTAAAAAAAATATGTACACATTAGAGAAAAGACAGACCGCACTCAGGACAAATGCAAACACTTTTTAGGGAAAACCAGAGGGTAAGAAAATGAAGTGCTGCATGGACAGCAAATCTGACAGCCTGCAGAGCAGTTACTTCTGAACTGGAAAGAAGTCCATGCTAGAACAGGGCTCCTAGCAGAGATTACTACTGCTGACCACCAGCCAAAGACCCACCTAGGGGACTCCTCCCACTGGTCACACATGCATGGAGCCCCAGAAGCACAATTATCTTTATCTCTGTATTTATACTGCACATATATGAGGATCTGCTGTGACAGCCACCTTTAGAGAAAGCACTGAACTCTGCTGAAGCCAGCTGGAATCAATAAAAGGAAGTCCTGGAGATTTCCCACATCTCAAAAGCAAACCAACCAACTGCTAGGTCTGAGAGCCCTCTGTTGGTTTAGAGGAGCATCTTTACTCAAAGACTCCTTCCCTAAAATTTAATGCTTATCAACATTACAAATATTGTCTTGATAAAAAAATGTTTCTGTACCTCCTGCTCTAGCAAGTCATACAGGGTTGTTTTATTTTCTGCTTTGAATCAATTCTTTGCTTAAATTTATGCAGAGTAGAAAGTTCTGGTTTAGAGGAAAAGGTAACACTGCTCTAGTGTAACACTTGGTACCACAGATGTAAAACACATTAGCCCATAAACAATTCTAAAAACCAGAATCTTAATTTGTTTGCATCCTTCTTAGTCTGCATTCAGTATAATCAGAAAACTCAGCAGAGTTCTGTATTGTATGGAGAGCTATACTCTGAATCTTTGCTTACAAAAGCATTCCAATTTTGTCTTCACTAGGAAGTTAGGCAATTAATACAGCATCCACAAAGTCTTAAAAATGATGACTACTTTCACAGGATTTGTGTGAAAAATACTACATTTCTCTAATAATAATTTAAAAACTATTCTAGTCAAGAAACACACCTTTAAAACACTATAATAAATACTAGAAAATCTTTATTTGTGTGTGTGTATACATATTCTGCATTCTGATTTTCAAAATAATACCCCTGTTTATAGTGCAATGCAAAAGTGACTCCTGGAGTTTTTGCTTTTAATTAAGCAAAATCCTCTCTCCCTTCAAGACATTCTCAGCTCTCTAATAAGGCAACATGCACTGCTCAGACACCCCAAGTCCTGCTCTGCACGAAGCAGACTGTTGGTTACTCAGGGCTTAGTAAATAAACATTTAGGTTTTCCTTTTACAAGGGTTTTCTTTGAGACAGCACAGTTCCTCTGGGCACCCCTGATGTACATCTAAACCAGGAAATGGCAGCATACACCATCCTCTGCCTTTACACCAAGAATCAAGCCTGATGTTCAACAAACCTCTAGTTCTGCTGGAAAGCAGGAAAAACTTGCCTAGATACTAAATTTGAAGCAAGGTCTTCACTGAATAGACTTCAAGGGCAGAAATTCTTCTCATCTACTTCAAGCTCTTCCTTGTTTTATATTTTCAAGATGA
This sequence comes from Heliangelus exortis, assembly GCF_036169615.1. Taxonomy (NCBI): domain Eukaryota; kingdom Metazoa; phylum Chordata; class Aves; order Apodiformes; family Trochilidae; genus Heliangelus; species Heliangelus exortis. The sequence continues at coordinate 13,847,058 of NC_092439.1, read as the reverse complement.
AGTTGAACCCTGCTCTGACTAAAGATCTAGAAAGTAGCTCAGATATCAAACACATACATTAAGCAATCCTAACATGTAGTGGCTAATGCCACCCCACATGCATTTGATTTTGGTGAAGCCATAGCAGACTCAAGTTTTATTGACTATGTTTATGCATCATTGTAACTTTAGAGGCAAAAAAACCTCCAAACACGGACTCTGACAGGAAATGAAATGAGAAACACTGTTCAATGCCTTTTTTTGTGTACCTGACCATTTAAGAGAAACAAATTAATGCAAAACCAGATTTCTATTTGATGGTGGACCCCTGAGAATTGCATCTTGAATTACTGTTCTCCAAGACTGTACTAGTGGTCAAGCTGCCACAGAAAAATGTCATCTTTTCTTTTCTCCAATAAGCATGCTGAGCAATCCAGGCTACTCCCCATTTCAGGCAACTTTTATTTCAAATATATTATCTATGTACTTTGAAAAATTTCTTCCAAATCAACAAGTCTTCAGATTAACACCTAATGAAGATAAGGGTGCAAATAATAACAGATTTACAAACAAGCATGACTTAAGGCCCCATTTCCTTTCCATACAGCTGCACCAGTGGACTCCCCTCAAACTGTTCTGCAGTAGAGAACACAGAATGAAAAAATGGTAGACTTCAGTGAATTTTCAGGGCAAAGTCAAACATACTCCCCTTCTATACTTTTAAATAATAATTTTCATAAACACATCAATTCACTATTCTAACTTGGTTACATATCACAAAGAATGGAGATATTAATAATACCCTGCAAGACAAATAATAAGGCAAATAAAAATTCTTAACAACTCAAAGAGTCCTAGAATCAATAGAAAATAGAATTTGTGACTGCAATTACATGTTTAGATTGAGCTAAACTCTAACAATTTATTCATCTCTTTCAGTCAGTCCTGTTAGAAAAACATGTAAACTGCTATTTGTAGGACTGAAGGCATCCTTGAATGCAGTTACCTCTGTTCTGGACTGCTGTGAGTAGGCTGCAGAGCTGAAGAAGCCTCTTCTGCAACCTCTGCATTCTCTTCTACTACATATTTACAAGAAGCATCCTGCGAGGTAGACAGTTTTCCTTCCTCACTTAAAAAAAAAAAAAGGAAAGAAGTTTTTAGTTGTTAAGCTTACTTACAGGGAAATTTCAGGCCACGGGGAGAAGCTGGGAGATGGTCCATATTTCACATGCAAATGGATTTTAAGTTATGATTGCAACATGAAGATCAAGCACATGGGTCTAGGTTTTACAAACACCTAATAATGAACCAGTGTTCACTTCCATTAAAACTTGACTGGATAAAAGGACAGGAAATACAGTGATTACAAACAGGATCAGAAAGGAAATAAGGAATGTGTGTGATACCTGAAGTGGAAACAATCACAGTCATAATCCTTTACTATACATACCAATAGGATTTCAACACTCTGAAGCCAGAAGTATGCAAAAATGGAAGGAAGAGAGTATAAAAAAAATTCAAGATTCCCTCAGAAACTGGCATGAATAGTCTGTCCAAGAAACACGTTAGCAGAATCATTAACTCATTGCCATCATTAAAAAGCTCCCTAAAAAATCCCCAGTGAAATTCAATGTATGCATTATGTGGTACATAAAGCTACTGCAGACCAATCTGTTTCATGAACTTCCACTCAAAAGACTAAACCAAAAAATTCAGTGAAAAATCATACTTACACTATATAAGATATTATGATGTAACTACACAGACTAGAAAGTGGCAAATAATTGTGTTTTGCCTCAAGAGGCAAAAACCACCTTTGATTAAACTCAACCACACCATTATAAATGTATTAATAAGTACACATTTCACCATATACACACAAGAGATAGTTATAATGTAGCTCTGAAGTAAACACAAACATCAATCTCTGTGGCAACAAATCTATTTATGCAAGAAATGAGGAACACTTTAAAGCCACTTCTCCCTGTCAATTTTTCATCCTATTCTTACAATTCTCCTTTCAGTGGATCCATTACATTTCAGTGAATACACTTCAATCCCTGAACCACTGAAAATGAATACATTAGCACTGAAGGTACAAAGTAAACAAATTTGAAAGAAGGACAATGTAAAGACTAACACTTGGAATTTCTTCCACTGAAATGGACTGGGATTTTTCTAAGCAACTTTCAAGACATATGGAAAAATTGCTTTCAGTATTTAAAGCTAGAATACTGGCAGATAGTAGGAAACTATTATAAAAGAAAAAAGGGTTCCATATCAAAATGCTAGAAGTAGATTTGATTTCTCAAGATTGGGGCCAGGGGGACATGATACAGAAGCTTCAATTACTAAAGGCAAAATTATATTTGTAGGTCAGACTGTTTGCAGCTTCTGTTTCCCTAAATAAAGATTTGATACTAAATAAAAACCACTTGATCATTAAATCTGAGATCACAAGATCTTAGGTGAGATCTCAGGCAGACAAACCTTTTTCTCCATAAAGGGATCAAAATGTTGATATACACAATATGGACTATAGCCAGACTGTAAGACAGGTATTTCTTAACATTTTGTATCAGAAAATACAAAAATTAAGGAGCTTGTTCTTCTGGTTATTCTAGAATTCTATGTGCCACTTGTAATCCAGAACAGATTTGACACCATCACCAACAGTGATCACCCCTGATGCTGAGTTAACTCTCAAAAGCAGTGCCTTCAACTTGTGTTCCACATCCTCCTGCATCAGAGGGATGGAATTCTAACACAAATCTAACATTTCTGTGCAAAATTTAAAAAGCCCAGCTTTGTAGTGAAATTAACTGTATATTAAAAGAATTGTATATATTCTAGGAACAATTATGTAGATTAGAATTAAAAGTTATCAAGTCAGTATTTCACTAATAATCTTCCACTAAAACTGAGGCTTGATAAGCCAAGTCATGTGTTATAGTAACTAACTGAATGTAAAATTTCAAAATAATTACTTTGGAAGAAGGTTTCTAGTTAAAGCCTCAAGAATGAACACCTGCAAAGAACTCTGATGACCCACAGTGTTGCATCAACAGTGCTTGTTTTACAGGAATGGGAAGACAATAAAGAAGTTTTCTCACCTTTTGAACACAGCTGTCTCAGTTTTAGCATCTACAGTAAGGCTCAGTGTCTCCTTCATGCTGCCATTCATTACTGTTTCAGTTACCTTGTCTGCATTTTCTGCATCATCCTCTCCATCTGAGCTTGCCTCCATAGCAACACTTCCTGGAGCTAGAGATACAGAAGCCATTTAGTACATGGCTGCTGCTGTTTCTATTTCATCAGCTGCTGCTGTTTCTATTTCATCAGCAAGCATGAGCCAATATCAGCAGAACAATCAACTTGCAGTTTTGTACAATTCTTGAATTTTTTCTTACAGAGAAAATCACCTTTCTGCTACCCCCCACTAAACACATATCTATGGAGAGAACATAGGTACTTCTTACAGCTGGCTTAAGGAGAAGTTACATTCCATAACTATTTTTCATTTTGCAAGCCACTTAATTATTTTGATAGACAGTGTTTACTGCAACAGATTTGCCTGTACAGGACTTCAGCCAGATTATAGTGATTATGTTTCTGTACAGTCAAATTCCTTGTGTAAGCCCAGAGAGTACAAATGTGGTACTGTCACAGGTTCCAAGCAGCTTCCCAAGCCTTGGGAAGAGCAGTCTCCCTGGACACCTCACCTGCAGTTGTTCTGCCTGGTAATAATCTACACAAAAAGCTACTTATCACATTTTAGGCCTTTAACCAGTTCATATGTGTAGAAGAAAGAATTAGTGCAGGCACAGCAAGAGGGACTGCTGTAAATAGCTCAGAAATTCTTTGACAAGGCATTTTCATTACCCAGCAGAACAGCAGCAGGGGCAAATGAAAGGTGTCTGGAAACCTAAATTTTAAAGTTCAGGAAAATTTTTCTCAGGAACTCCTCCTAAAAACAATGTTTGCATTTCTCAGTGCAGTATATACTTACTCTCTAGTTGTGTTGCAGTTACATTTGTGTTCAATGGGTCATCTGGGGCAGTGTTTGTTTCCATTTCCACAGGAGAATTGCTTCTTAGGGTATCTTTTGAGCTTCAAAGAAAAAGTAAAAAAGCTTTAGAAGCTTCACTGAGTATCAAAAGAAAAGGTTCTTATACCTTTATTAGCTCTATATCAAGGCTATGAGGCCTAGAACTCCACTGAAAGTTATTATCATTGTTTGTTAGCAGGAGTCTTGGGAAGACACTGAAGTTCAGTAATGCAAAATCCATCAAAACCTAGTATATTTTTGGTGGTAGGGTTATATTTACTTGGTTTTTTTGGGTTTGATTACAAGTAGTATGGGACATATCCCTAGTAAATAAGGCATTACAAGTACCACTGCCTCCTTGTAACATTACAAACATTTTTAACTGACTATAAATGCAGCACTCTTTCCACATGAAAGATGGATCTCTTCGGAGAGTGCCAACACAGTCCTCATCAAGTTCCTGTACTCTTTAATCATACATCAGTATGGCTACAAGTTTTTCACTCTGAAGCAACTCAAAAGACAAGATTTGGCCACGGGAAACACTTCTTAATTTATAGAATGTCTTTTCTAGCCACTCCCAGTCTTCATTTTCATTTTTTCACAACCCAGAGAAGCTGTGGATGCCTCTTCCTGGAAGTGTTCATGGCCAGGCTGGACAGGGCATTGAGAAACTTGCTCTACTGGAATGTGTCCCTGCCCATGGCAGGGGGTTGGAATTAGATGATCTTTAAGCTCCTTTCCAACTAAAACTACTTTTATGATTTTATGATTTTCTGAAGCTGTATTAACTTACCTGTCTCAAACATAAAACAATACACTTTTATGTTGTATACCCAAACCTATTTAATGCCCAGATACACAGCTGAGAGCCACATGTATGACATGAGGAGTCTTCTGACTGGAGAAGGAACTAGTTCTTTACTGATAGTATTTGGCAACTCAAACTTTACACCTATATGATAAGGTATTTACAATCCAAACAAAAAAATCCCAAACCTATTTCTTTTATAATATCAATAAAACAGAATCATCATAAACATTTTACAGCTTATGTTTAAGAGTTCAAGTTCAACCCTTCCTGGGTTCAGCCTACACAAAATAAAAAAAGGCATAACAATAGAAGACCAAATTCTGGTCAGAGACCTGTATTAAAGAATCCAAAGATTCTTCAAAAACCCTCTAAAACAGTGACAAATCAGGATCCACTAATCCTACAAAAGCCTGCTTTGAGGTAGTTGATAAAAAGACTGCTGTTATAACACAGAGGGCCCTTTGGACACTACACACCTTGTCTGACACCAGAACCTGTACCAAGCTCTGGTAGAGATGAGCATCCCAAGGAAACCAAACCATTGCAGTTAATATTGAAGAACCTGTCCTGAATCACTAAAACACTCACCTCAAAGAGGATGGAAACTCTGAAAAGGAGGCCCAGCCAGTTTCTTTTGCTGGCATAGGTTCTTCTGTATTCCACACATCAGACCCAACAGAATCCAGACTGGTACCATGTGCAGTCTCCATGGGTACATCAAAGTTAGCTGACCAGTTTGGAGCTGAAAAGAAACCAATCAAAAACTTCATTAAGAACAAGTTTTAATAAAGAATATGAGTGCACACATGCCTAACACAGAGAGTCTCTACATGTACATTCCAAAAAGAGCAGCAAAATTTGTAACTAGACTTTAAAGCACATGCAGAAGAATCCTCTATATACTGTTGAAAAATGAATGCATTCCCTGATGGTGCAATTCTACTGATAAGGGAGAATTTTGAAAACAGTAACTCAGAATATTTTGCTAAAAAGGGGTACAGTTTATCTGAAAAACAAAACCAATAAACCATAGATCAACTATAATCCCACTTCATTCTTTAAACTAACAAACGTTTTAATTTTCCAAAACTAATTTCTGTAATTACAAAAAAAAAAAAAAAAAAAGGAGAGTTTTAATCTCTCTTTCACTTTCCTGTGCCCATTTTCTTGAACAGAGAAAATGAGTATGCAAACTTAGGAATGGGCCAACACGAAATAATTTCTCATGCACTAAACACCACTGCTAAGTTTCAGAAAAGTTTGAGTTTCTACAATTCAAAATATTTATTGTGATTTTAAATTTTGGAGCAACTGTGACTTAACAGCACCTAGTTTAGGATAGGTCAATTTTAAATACTTCACCTACCCAAGGCAAACATGTTTTTCATTAACACTTACATACAAAAAAACAGGCTGAAAAGGAAGCTCTGACTAGCAATTAGAAATTCCAACCCAGGCAGATATGGGAGGAGACCCACATGGATCAAAACTTGTTTGACACACAGATGCCAACGACACCAATCTGACAAAAGAAAAGAAAACCCTTAACTTATCCTTCCATTTTCATTTCATTCCTTACAGTCTAGACAAACATAGGGCTTTTTTACCTACTGCCAGTTTAATTAAAACCAGTTCAGGTTACTATGACTTGAATGTGAAAACTTCTAAACCAATTACATCAGTTAAGTTTCCACAGAAGAGTCTACTGATGTGTGTCTTTCATTCACACATAAAACCAGACCAAAACAAATCCATTTGGCTTCTATAAGATGCCTTTTAATAGAGCATTGTTGGATGAAAAGCTGGTCTGAAAAGCTTTCTGTAAAAATTACTATATTTTAGGTTTGGAGATTAACAACTTACTAGTTTTGCAGGCATTCAATATGCATATAAATGACTACAGTTCATCCTTTCCTTTCTGATTTCTCCTCTTGAAGAGCAGAAACATGAATTTTTGAGTGACTAAGTAACTTTACTCAAGACACATAAGGAATTTAAACTTCCCAACATTTGTAAGCTCTGTTGCAAGCAGTCTTTATAGAGGGAAAGACTATTTTATTAAGTCAGCTGAATAGAAATAGTAAACAAGGAAAACTTCTATGATGTAAAACTTCTAGATATAGGAATCTTTACTATAATAAGCAGCTGGGAGAAGAGCTACATACGTTCACTTAAGTCTACTTCCATTTTGTCCTCTGTACTGGTGTGTGTTTCAAATAAATCTTGTTTTGTTCCATCCTCTTCTTCAGAGTCTGTACTTTCTTCACTGTCCGTACTGCCCGAACTTAAAATACAAAGAGAGTTTACATTCTGTGTTTAGTATCAGCCCCTGGGCATGCTAGAATTCTTGAGAGTTTGAGGCAAAAAGAAAATTACAGCAGCTATAATTTCAGAGAGATTAACTGAGGAATAATCTGTCAGTTATTAGCACGCCCCACGTTTCTCGTTAAAAGAAAACAAACAAAAAACCACAAGGTTTAAGGTTTTTTTGCCTTATCATGTAAGAAGGCTCTCTTTTCTACCCCCTTTGCAACTACTGGACCACAAATTGGTTTTACTCCTGCCATACAAAAAAGGTAAGTAAGGAACCAGGTCTGTGTACCTAGATTGCTGGTCTATTTGCTGCCTTCACAGACAGCCCCAAACAGAAAAGCTGAAATACAAAACTCTTCAACACCAATTTAAGAAGATGTAACTTGATTAATTTTAAAATCTAACATCAAATCTTTCTTTAAATCTCCCCAACTGTATTCCCTCTTTAATTATCTACATTAAACTTTGTGGGCATCTTAACCCTTCCTGATGAAAGTAACTGAAGCAAAAAGCAAGGGAGTGTGAGAAGGCAAGGATGCCCCTGAAACCCATCAAATTAAGTAACCACATCATCAGATTAGCAATATGCATTTTGAAGGCTGCAAGGGAGGAAGAGGTCAGGTTTGTGGGAGGACAGAATTCAGAAGGTACCAAGGGACCCTGTGCAGCCTTGGGAGTCTTGGGCACTAAATGCTCTCCATTTACAGAGGTGTGGAGCTGGCCAAGGCAAGAATGGCTGAACAGGTGTCATAGTTTGGGTGGAAGAACTAAGTCTGAGTATGAGGAACTAGAGAAGAAGATCTTAGGACCCTGACAGATCAAAGAAGGGTCAGTATTCCCTTCCATTTCCTGCCCATACTCTTATAGGGGAAGTCAAAAGGACCCAAGGCCTAACCCCCATTTTTTTCCTGCTTTTCCTCTGTACTCCTTTGCCATCAGTTGCCACCTCCTCTTTAGAACCCACACCCACTGGGTGCTGGTAAGAGCCCTGGAGCCCCCTGCTGAGTTGGCCCTGCCCCAAGGGGATCCTCAGGCTCCTATCCCTGCAGGCATCCAGATCTGGTTCTATATATATTTGTATATTTGTTCCTTATCCCATGTTTTACTGCCTTTCCCCTGTTCTAGTAAAGCTGTTCCAATTTTAATTTAGGGGTAATAAAAAGCAATTCTGTCCTCTGGTTTTTGGTCTGCCCAAACTGCTAAACCATGACAAGTTTCAAGTGAGAAAGAATAAGCAGCAAGGGAAAAAAAAAAAGCTTTAGAAGCTGAAGTACAGGAAGAGCTGAATAGGGAGCACAGCTGTTCCTGTCTTCTGCAGATTACAGCTGTAAGACAGACACCAGAGCCACCCCTCTACCTATTTCTCCAGCTAGTAATGCTGAACAGCTTGTGCTAGCAGCCTGAACCAGAAGACATGCTCAGCACTGAGGGAATCACTGTGCTGCTGCTTGGATGAAAACCACATTTCTTACCTGGAACGCCTCTGGGACTCTGGTGCAAATGTAACATGTTTTTCTTCCCAAATGTCTTCTTCATCAGAACCACCATCATCAAACTGCTGTATCCGTTCCTTACAGCATGCCTCAAACAAGGCTATGTTGCCCTAAATGCAGCAAAAGTATAAAATATATACTTATGATTCATCATTCTACTTTTTTTACTAAACATTTTGGATATTTATGACTATTCTGAAGAGGATCTTAAGCCAGTGGGCAAAATGAATTTCTCTAAAATGAGCAGAAAACCAACCTTAACAATTTAAAGCTTACCAAGGAAACATTCAGTGGTGCCTGTTTTACTCAGCTACTAACAAGCTGAGTGGACCACCAAAGCACAGCTGAGAGTTTGCATCACTTGAGAACAGCCTGCAGGAAAGGCCTGTAAGAGTTTTTCAGACAACCAGACCACCAAACAGCATTACAGAATCACAGTGTCAGGGGTTGGAAGGGACCTCTGGAGATCATCCAGTCCAACCCCCTGCCAGAGCAGGGTGACCCAGGGCAGTCACACAGAACACATCCAGGTGGGTTTGGAAAGTCCACAGAAGAGGAGACTCCAGAGCCTCTCTGGGCAGCCTGGGCCAGGGCTCCCTCACTCTCTCAGTGAAGAAGTTTCTCCTCCTGTTGAGGTGGAACTTCCTATGTCCTAGCTTAAACCCATTATTCCTTGTCCTATTACTAGGCACCACTGAAGAGTAAGTTTGGCCCCTTCCTCTTGACACCCACCCCTCAGATATTCATAGACATTCATAGACCCCCTCTCAGCCTTTCTCAAGGCTGAACAGTTCCCTCAGCCTTTCTTCATAGGAGAGATGCCCAAGTCCCTTCATCATCCTTGTAGCATTCCCTTGGACTCTCCAGTAGATCCCTGTCTCTCTTGAACTGGGGAGCCCCAAACTGGATCCAGTATTCCACATGTGGTCTCCCCAGGGCAGAGTAGAGTGGGAGGAGAACCTCCCTGGACCTGCTGGACACACTTTTCCTGATGTCCCCAGGACACCACTGGCCCTGCTGGCCACAAGGGCACATTGTTATTCATGGAGAATTTACTGTCCATGAGGACTCCAAGGTCTTTCTCCACGGAGTTTCTTTCCAGCATGATGTCCCCATCTTTATTTACTGTAGTGGTGTTAATTTCAGCTCAACTGACAAAAAATATCTAGGGTTAAAGTCTCTGTCTTTACCTTCCTGTCAACACAATCTCACTAGAAAACTGAAATATCATCTGTCCATAAAACACAGCTGTGAAATATGCACAAATCAGATCAAAACCTGTTCCTGAATCTGGCCATACAAACAAGAAGTAATTCTGTTTAACACTGATGTCAGAGAACAATGGTGTCTTCCATATTTGAAAATCTCATGATAGGGGGACAAGCTAAGGTAGTTATTTTCCAAAGATTACACATCAAAGGAGCAAATATAACAACCACCACCAAAACTCTGAGGTTACATCAAAGTTCAAAGGACAGTGATCTCCTGGCAGTACAGGAACACATACTTACACTTTCATTCGTATTGAGGGTAAAGTTGATGTCTGAGACCCGATCAAAAGAAACACTATAAAAAAAGCAGATGTATGCAATAAAACAAGATGTTGCATTATAAGATGAAGACATTGTGTTCCTCTAAAAATGTAAGATCAGAGATAAAGTAGTCTCCAACACAAACCAATTAAATTTCACATTGAGGAGGCCTGGCATTCGTGTGATTTTTTCTTGAATATTTTAAACAAAAGCAGAAAACAACATCATCTCTACCCATCTCTGCTCTGAAGTTGCAACAAGCCTAAGAAAGTGTAATTGAAATGATAGAGGCAGATCTCAAACACCATACTGTTATGCACTGGAATAAAAAGTAGGCCTAAAGAATGTCTATTCTGATTATTCTACCATAATAGAGTTGAAAATCCTCCAAATATCTGCAGTAGCAGTTCTTATGCTTTCTAACAGATTTCACCACTCTATAAAAGGACATTTTCAACAGGAAGATACTAAGTTAAAATTGTAGTAGCAACTTCTGTTTCACAAAGAAAAAAATTTAATTTTTTTTTTTAACCAATCACTGAAATTTTCTTTCCAAACTGAAAACAAAATGTTAGGCTTTACTTCCATTCATATAGTAAGCTATCAAACAGTTTGTAAATACTTTAGTGAAACCTGACTTAGATTAAGCATAACTAAATCTCTGGGGCAAGCAAAAAGAAACAAAGGAGGAGAAGATAGAAAATACTAACAGATTTTCAGAAGGAGTTAATATATTCTTCTCTAGCCCATACAGCAGTGCATTCAGCAGAGCATGTACTATTCATCCTCTAATCCTCATTGCATTTCTAAGTATAAAGCAAGGCAAATGGTCTAAAGGAATGAAGTTTTTAAGTGTCACTGAATTATTATGCAAGTTACTATCTGAATTACTGTAGAATATTAAGCAGGTAATTTAAGCTCCAATTGATTTTTGTGCAAAATAAAATTTTAATGTAACTTTATCTAAAGCTTAATTCAATTCATAAGTACATCAGTGTGCCTATCACAAATCTCAAGAGATCTGCCAAGACCATATACTACCAAATGCATGATCTTAAAGGAATTCCAGTTGTCCTTGTCAAATTCCACTTATTTCTAACACAGTGGAAATCCCAACAATACTTGGAGTATCCCAAGTTGCTTCCTTCTCCCGTTGTATCTTAATCTAAAATCTAAGCAGATCAGGTGGTGTAAAAAGGCAGCAATGCTTCCCTGATGGCACATGTAAACTTCAGCCAACCATCACTGAGTTGATGAGCACAGAGATTTTATTGGTTTTTAGCCTTTTAGAACCATCTTCAAATGTTGCTTTTTATTCTTATCTCCATGTTCTTGTACCCCAAGCCATGAATTCTTACAGAAATCAAGATCAACTCAATATTCAGCAAGAACCCCCATTCTGGCATCAGTTTTACTTAGAAAAGAAGAAAGAGATCCATTTTTAAGTGGAGTGTTTTTGTTCTGGTTTTGGATTTTTTGTTGTTGTTGTGTTTTGTGGGTTTTTTTTCTACCAGACCAAGACTGTTCCAATTTCTTCATCACATACCCTACTGGTAGACATGAGCTTCAAGAGCCTTAACCCTGAAAACAAAGGTAGATTTCTGATACCCTTCCTTATTGTCTGCTACAGAAAAGTACACACATAGAAGTGTGGTTCCTGTCATCTCTTCCAGTAAAACTTAAGATCTATTAATCTGGATTGGTACATAGATACAGCCCAGTGAGGGGGGGAAAAAGGTAAAAAAAACCCCAAGCAACCAAAACACAAACAAAAACCAACCAAAAACCCCCAAACCACCGAGGCACTGAGAAAGAGAAATGCTTCCATGGATTCCATGTCATTGGCCAGACATAGCCTTCAAAAAGAGAGTTATAATTTAGTTATTTAGTAACAAGCAGTGTGTTCTCATGTTGGTATAACCAGGACAGTAGAAATGGATGATAAACTCTTGCTTTCCTCTGTAAACTGTTCCCTAAAGCTGTTCATCAGTGCATGCACATGGTACACAAGGACAGAGGACTGATTTGCAGCTGCCTCCTAAGTAAAGGATTGTATCAGTACCAGCAAAACCACAGCCAAATACACGTTAGGAAACTACAGTCAAAGGCAGTATAATGTTATACTCACTTGCCAATGTCATCTTGATCAGCAAACTTCTCATCGTTGAAGCCAAACTGGTCAATAAAATTGGACGTCATTTGTTGCATCTGATAATCAGAAAAGGCCTGGCAACCCCAGGACCAATGACAGTGATATAATGATTCTAATATTACTCTAAATCCTAATTGCCCTTTTTGCTCCAAAGAAATAAAAGTATCTCTAATCTAAACATAAAGGATAGGAAAACTACACACCTACCTACTGACCTGAAAGCCAGTCTAATAGCAGCTCAATAAGAAAACTGAATCTCTATTTAACCACCTGTTAAGCAGCACCTTTCCAAGTGCACCCCAAGGAAAGAATGAAACAACACACTATATTAGAGGTGAGAAAAGGTTTTGTTCAAAATATCACTAAGTTATGAATTGTAGGATCCAGAAAAGCACATTATATACAGATTCTAAAGCATGGAGCTACCACTAGAAATGTCTCAGGCACACACCTGCAGTACCTATTCAACAGCTAGAAAAAGAAATTACTGTGCATTTTATAGCTCAGTGCACTGTCACTGGCTCAGCCCACATGGTGGTACACATGGGCATTCTTTCCTATCCATAACAAGAGTTTTTGTCCCTTATTTCCCAGGACTGTAATTAAATTAATCAAACATTCTCTAGGGACTTACAGTAGTGTTATTTCCATGTGTAAAGTCAGCCAGTGCCAAGATATCCTAAGAAAAACAGCTGTCAGGTGAACTGTTTTGGTTTCTTGCCCTGATAACTACATGGACAATATACAGACAAAACCTTTGAGGGTGGTGGTAAAGCTGAACAAAGGGAATACTGAAAGAAAGAATGGTCAAAAGAGTGAGTTTGGATTAGGACAGAATGAACACTGCAGGATGAAGTATAGAGCAAGAAAGTATGAGGGCTGGGAGTGGGTCTGAAAAACCCTCATGACTGGTAGGGTCACTTAAGCCAAGCCAAAGCAAGAACTTTTACATTTTCACTGTAAATTTTAAAATCTCATAGTTCTAAAAAGTTTCAGGATTTGATACTAACACAGTTAATATTACATCATACAGGTAGAAAATAACTAACCTCCCTATAAAACAATTATTTTGCTCTACAATGGTTACTGAGCTCTCCTTTCCTGGAAGGTATTTTCAGTGTTTCGGATATTAAGAAGTGCATGTGACTGAGACACTGGTGAATTACATGCATGGGAAGAAAAAAAAAAAAAACCTGAGTAGTTAAATAGATTTATTCTGTTTTACAAAAGGTGCAAGCATTAAAACCACCACTCTCCAGGACAGCCAGAAAGAGTGCAATGAGGTTTATAACATCAGTAAGTTTTGAAACTTGTGTAAAATCTTTCCACTGTAACAAAATCAAGTACATAAAATGCAATTATAAGTATCTCAGACCCCAGACAGTTCTATCCTGTTCTCCAATACATTTTTAGTATGCTGGCAGAGAACAGAGCAACAAAGCTTTCCAAAAGTAAAAATTCCAGGAGCCACAGAAAGACAGCACATGAAATGCTTACTGGCATGAGAAACCTTACATCCCAAAACTAGGTGACTGGCCACTTTTCCAAAAATGACAGTTTTGAGGTGTTATTCAGGAATTTATATATTCAGGAATCTATATAATAAGTGTTCCTGAAGAAAATACCATCCAACTAGACTTATATGCCAGAAGAAAGAAGTCATGGCAAATGTAATTCTGCACAGGCACAAGTTAATTTTACAAAAAATAAACCAAAGATGAATAGGTTCCTTGGTATTTTCCTGCCTTATTCAATTTCTGATGAGTCTACTTAAATTTTGCAAATGTACATCCAGTTTCCTCCTTTAGCTACTGGTCTAGGGTACTCTAGCTGAAGCCAGACATCTTTATGAATCAATTTGGGAAGGTGGAGAGTGCTTTAAGTGATTTCAAGGCATTTCTCATCAGTAATTAACATGCTCTCCTTACAGGACCCCTTGAGAAAGTATACTTCATCAGCTTAGCTTAGGATGGGGAAAAAGGTAAAGAAAATGACAAACTTGAAAGAAACAGTACTGGACCATCAGCATTTTTCCAGATTAAATACCTGGAACTGCTGGGATTGTGTAGGTACAGGAGGTCACTAAGGGGATGCATGGAAAGTGCACAGATAGCTGCAGATCCTGCTTTCCCATTAGAGCTGCTATAGACAGCACCCATCTTCCCAAGTTTGTATTCAGGTACCTCTTACATGCACAAAATTGCTGAATCAGATAAAAAATGCATCACATTCTTACTCCAACTTTGATAAGCAACTGCTTGTAATCAAAACTCTAGCTACAATGTGAACTTGAGGACTGTGGTTAATAGCCCAAGTAACATGTTCTGTGTAAGGGAACTACCAGCAGTCTTGTGCTGCACAGCTCCCACTGCTCACCACCAGTGAAAGAACTAAGAACTATTACAGAAATGCTGTCATTATTTATCAAAATAGCACCAATGTTCTCCATAATCACTCACTGCAAAAATACTGATACCATACCCATATTGAATGGTCTATCATTATTAATTAATTAGTCAGCTATGAAAGCATTAAAACTTTGAGGTGGACACTGCTTTGACTTAAGTCAATCAGTCAAGTTAATCTGAAAATACCTGAGGCATTCTCAAATTATTATTACTTTTCAAACCAAATTATAATTATTTATCTTTGAAACACAAATGAGTGCTTGAAAACATTTACTGAATTTAAAAAAAAAAAGTAATCAAGCTCATGGAAATTTAGTTTAGGAATATTTGGCTATGTATACTTGCCAGGTATCAAGGGTCTATAAAGTTAAAAACATCTGATCTGCTAAATACAACCTGGCACAGCAGCATACTTCATTCTTAATTTATATTGTTGTGGCAGCTGCAGTATTTGACATTTCACAAGAAACTTACAACAAATGACAAACAGCCAATCTTTGATTTCTCATCAAAATAAGGGTCAACAATTAAAAAAAATAAATCAGCACAACAAAAACACAAATTGGAAAACACCATTTCAAACTTCTACATCTAGTCAGAGCTGAAGTTAACTTATACAACTATATATAGTTTTGCTATATCATTATATATTATAATATAATTTGCATAATGAGCAGAGAACTGCATACAGAGGATGTTCATAGACTAGAAAGTGGAAGACACATCAAGATATAGTGATGTGTGTTAAAAAATACCTCTGGATTTGCTGGAACTACTGTGTGCATTGCACACACATCTAAGTTTTATTTTAAACTTTATAGATTTATAGTTGTTTGTGACAGAAATACAAATTCCATGCCTTTTGAAAAATGTCTTCTTTTTACAGAAAAAGCTCATAAAAGGTTTCAACTCACCTGTTGCAAAGAAGAATCCTGTGAGAAGCCAGTTTCTTTAAAGTCAATTTCATCATCACTGGAAGAATGAATGTGGCAGGTGGTAACCTATACAAAGAATTCAGTCATTTGCATAGTGTGTGACAGTAACTGGAGTATCCTCACACTACCCATGCCTAGATTCTGCTCAACACCTTCTTTAGGACAGGAAAACTCTGAAGCAAGCAAATATCTACTTATCTACCCAGCAATAGGGCTAATCCACAGAAAATTAAGCAAGGTGTGTTCTGGAGACACTGAAAATTTGCACTTGAAATTAGTTATACAATTTTTCAGATGCATTTAACATTAGTTCTGAGAAGCTGCTGATTTAAATCTGGATGTTTTCATCAACTTAAAAGAGCTTCAGCACTCAGATACACCAAACTGCCCAGGTTTATAAATGGAGATGACAGATCTACAGAAACCAAAGCACAGAAAAAAAGCATGGATATGAGGGGACAGTAGGAGTGGGAAGAAATATGGTGAGGCTGTGCTTTCAGGATATACCCATGTAACAAACATAACTTAAAAACCACTAAAAACAAGCTGAGTTATCTATGAAATGTGTTTTAATACTTCCTACATCACCCTGTCCTGTCCATTACTCTTTATCTTTGAACTAAATGCTAATTCAAAGCTCACGAGGGCTGATCGTGCAAGCAGAAGCAAAAACTTTAGAAATTCAAAGGCAAGGTATTTTCCAGATACAAGAATTCATTTTATTGCTTTGTATTTCTATTCAACTGAATACTGCAGAGTTTGGAAATACGTTTTAAATGAGGTTTTACTGTTATTACAGCAAATGCTGTAATTAGCAGAGCTAATTACTATACATTAAATAAATGTCATTTTATCTATGAATTCTGCCTCATTAGATGATTCTTCTCTTGGCCTTGAGCAAGAACCAGTTTCTAACAAGAGGGAAATATTATTCTACAATCATTATGAACCTCTTAGCATTCATAGGCTCATGGATAAAATACCATCTGTACCTTATTTGGTCTGTCCACATGCTGCACAGTTTAGATTCATTTCCTATTGCCTCTATTACCACACATACAATGTTAGCATTATGATCTGGTTGCAATATTATGCTGGAACAGCAAATTTAGTGGTCTAGTATTCCTACTGCTCAACTAATATAGCAAAAGTTAGAAAAGCCACATGTATTTCTGGAGAACAGACAAATTCATTCATTTGTCTGCTGGCACTCTGCTTACTGAAGTCTCTGTGTGATTACTCTTAAACTGTATGCTTAAGGTAAGTAGAATCATGAAGAGATGTAATTAAGTTTAGCTTTCTTCTAAAAGTACAATCACTTTCTATGTGCAGAAGAAATGAGAGGTGCACAGCAAATGTATGCAAAGTTATTTGAGTTAGGCAATGGTAACAGAGGCAGGGGGATGAAGGAAACATTTTCCCATTAAGCTCACATGGGTTCATTTACACAATGTACCTAAAGCAGTTGATACCTGCAGTTTTAGTTTGGACTCTTCAAGAAAACAGGAGCTTTCAAGAACACAGACTTGAAGCTGTAAAGAAATCTTCCTTCATGGCTATTGTCTGTGATGAGCTATACAAACTGAACCATTACCAGACTGCCATCAATATATTTATTAATAATATTGCTCTAGTTGAACAGTAAACTAAAGAATAATCTGTTCTTGTAGCTCAGAACTAGATATATTTATTGACACAAGCACAGGGGAGCTGGAAAGACTGATTGTGCTGCTGACAAAAGAAACTGGGACCCAAATAAACAGTAGCAATTCTGATATCTTTTCCATTGATATCTTACCAGGTCCACTGTATTTCTCTTGTTAGTTTCTCCTAAAGAGCTTGAGCAGAATGTCTCCCATCGTTCTCTGACCTCCTCTGGAAGCTCTAGGGAAGGAGACAAAGAATTCCCAAATTGACACTATCAGCAATGGAGCATCAATTTCTAATTCTTTTCTACTTCTCTATAAGAACTATTGCAAACACATGCATGCTTCTATATCCATAAAGACTACTCCAGCTAACAAACAAATCCAAATTAAGCATGTCAGTATTTCTTGACATTTAATTAAGGGAGTTTTGATACTGTTAGAGAAAAAGACTTAAATTATGTCTTTAAGGATGGCTCATTTTAAAATGAACGAGTCAGAAAGAATCAGTACTTCCTTCTTTTATCCAACAGGTGTCTCAAGTTACATCTGATTAATTTCCTCAGAATTTGATAATGAAAGTCTTAAGAGGATTAATATTACCTTTAATGAGCTGCTGGACTAGTGTACTGTTTGGCCCCTTGTCTGTACTGTGCACAATACAGTTTGCTATCCTTGTCAGATGACCCATGTAGCCGTGTCGCCTTCCTCCTTCAGCCCTGCAAGAGAGAAAAGTGATGCAGCTGCCCACACTCTGTACTACTTTATTTTGTTATGGACTCCAGAAGGTACACAAGACAAACAGCAAAGGGGCTTTTTAAGCAGAAGAGTTGGATCCTAAAACCAAACGCTCACAAAATTAACTGTGAGACAGTTCAGCAGACTTACCAAGCATGTGAACTACCCAGAAGTGCAGAGTACCTGAACAGAGATTTCTGTTTTCATGTTTGTGTGTTTAGGAAAAAAATACTGTACAGTTCCATCAATTTAAAGACAAAATTAAGAACAGAACTACAGTTTTTCAGAAATTTCTGGTGCTGAGATGATTCTTCAGACCCTTATACACTGAACATTCTCTCAAAGCTTTGAGTCCATGATCAAAAAGACAAAAGAATTCTTAAAACCTAAGTCTGCTCTAGTACTGCAGAAGTTTAACAGTACAGTTAGCAAGCTGAGCTGGAATGAGCAATCAAATTTAGGTCAGGATCACTGCCTTCCTGAAGTTTAGGAATGGCATTACAAGGAGTTTGAGTTACAAGGCATTTGCATATTTTAACGTGACAGAACTGCTTTGTAGAAAGAGGAATTTTTAACCAGTTTTTATATTAGTGCTTTGAGAGGCTATGATCAGCTGAAGCCATTCTAGATCCAACCAAAGAGTGAGAGCTCCAGCTTGGACTGAATTTCTAGCATTTAGCTGCAGGCTAAACAGATGTGCTGTGTCAGCTTTTTAAAGTTCTGTTCTTTTTGAGTGAAAAAAAAGTTAATACCCACTCATTCAACTAGCCAGACAACTCTCATAAACCTTATTGAAATCTCTGTACATGACAGCAGTTCAGGAAGTAGCTTATGTTATGGTACCACAAACCACATTACTTGATTTTCCACCGTCATCATCTAACACAAGAGGTAACAAATTATGTTATGGCCAATGCAAGAAACAGTATCACATTGTCTGCTACCAAAACGATGCATGAGAGAAAACTTCAATCCAAATATTAGCATACAAGTTCTTTTTAGAACTGGTCAGATAAGTTATTAATTGCTTATGTATTAATTTCACAATTCAGCTCTTACATCTACAATTGTACCCAATGAGGAAATCAGTTACTCACTGTTTCTTCTCATTCATCTCCCATGCTTCAAGTATTCGTTCTATCAATTGGCACTTCAGGAAAAGCTATTAAAAAAGACAAAATATGCTTGTAGCAGTACAGTAGAATACTATTAAGCATTTTACAATTCATTTTAACACACACTGAAAGCTTACAGGAAAACTGATTGCAGTTTCAGGATAAATAGTTTGATGACAGTTCAGAAGCAGCAGTTAAAATTTCTAACAAAAACCTAAATGCTAAACATTGATTAATTCTTCTTCTCTTTAGAGCTGCTGAATAATAGCAGAATCAACCTACTGAAGCAGCAATTTTATTTCTTAAAAGGAAGATCTTCCAGGAATACAAACACTGGCAAATCTGCACAAATGCTCACTTTGGGAAGGCTAAAATCTACTTTATAGCACTTTCAGGTTTAACACCCTGAACTGGCATTTTAAGAAAGAAAGAAAGAAAACAGATAAATATTCCTGTTACTCCTATACATAATGTTGGGGTATATTTTATTTAAGGGTAACTGCTACAGTAGCCTGAAGACAACAGAATTCAAGAGATTCCCCAGCCCCACAACTTACATGTTTCAGTAAGAGATTGTCCCCAGTGGAATCCTGATCTGTAATTGCAACATTTTCTGTACTTTCAAGAGGACTTGCAAGAATCAATGCAATACAGATTTCTACTTGAGTATGCAAAAAGTTATTCCATGTATACTTAAAGAACATGTCCTGAAAAACAAATTCAACAAGCTTTACAGAAAACAAGGTCTTTTCATTAAACATTACCAGTAGTATCATTCCAGCAAGTCCTGGGAATGACTACACTGGAAATAAAGATTTTGAAGTTTTACAAGAAGTATAATTGTGCATGAAAAAATCTGCAACCTACAAAATCATTAAACCTTGTGCTTGCTCTTATTGGAACACAAGGACTATCATACTAGATCATAATAAAAACTCAGCTGTAACTGACTTGGCCCTGGGGTAACCAATAATGCACTTTCAAAGACTGGGAGCAATGACACACCCCACTTAAATCCTTTTTGCTAGCTGCAGCCCAGAGAATCCCAGATTCAGAAGTGTCAGGTAATATTCTGAGTTCAGCTAACCTTCTAACACCTGTAACACCATCTAAAATGTGCTCCACACTTCCATGAGATTCCTTTGAAACTCCTATCTACCTGTTTTCAACCTTCCATCTACTAATTTAATTATTTTATTGTAGATGGCTACCTCATGTAATCCAAATGCAATTTAAGAATACTAAATGCTTTACACAGGTTTTCTGACTACACCAAACTGTCTGGTGAGGTCAGCACAGTGACAAAAGGGAGGCAATTTAGGGGGATCCTGACAAGCTTGGGAGGATGGACCCATCAAACCTCATGATGTTCACCAAGGCCAAGTGCAAGGTCCTGCACATGGGTCAGGGCAAACCCAAGCACAAATACAGGTTGCATGGAGACTGGATTGAAAACAGCTCTGAGGAGGACTTTGGGGATTGATGGTTGGCAAGACACTTAAGATGAGTCAGCAGTGTGTGCTTGCAGCCATGAAAACCAACCATACCCAGGGATTCATGAGAAGAAGTGTGGGCAGCAGGTCAAGGGAGGTCTCTACTCTGCTGTCACGAGAGCCCAGCCTGGAGGATGTATAGAGATGGGCTTGGAGAGGAGCAGGCTCCAGGGAGACCTTATAGATACCTTCCAGTACCTGAAGGGGTTCTACTAGAAAAGCTGGAGAAAGCCTTTTCATGAGGGCATGTAGTGATAGGACAAAGGGCAATGGCTTTAAAATGGGAGAGGGGAGATTTAGGTTACACATCAGGAACAAATTATTTTAGCATGAGGGTGGGGAGACACTGGCACAGGTTGCCCAGGGGAGTTTTGGATGCCCAGTCATTGGAAATGTGCAAGGCCAGGCTGGATGGGACTCTGCAAAACCTGGGCTGGTAGGAGGTGTTCACCCATTTTCTGGTAAACCTGAACACAGAAGATTATGTCCTACCATACTGGAGTTGGATTATGAAGCAGGAGTACTCAAAGTACACATTGCACAGTAACAAAAAGCAGCAACTTAACTGCTTTCAGAGGTTTGAAGGCATATGAGCTACCAAGAACAACTGTCCCTTTACAGAGCAGTGCTGGAATAATAATATATGACAAACCAAATAGCAAGAGACTAAAAGGGATTTTTGAGGGAACAGCTTAGGGAGAGAATGAAAACAGCAGGGAAGCACTGAACATGGCTGAAAACTTGAGAACATAATAACATTGTTAAGAAAAGCCCTGCATGTATTTATGAAGGTAAAGCTTAAGAACTATTCAGCTGATCAGGGGAAAATGCTGAATTCACACAGATGAATTGAACAGTAAAACTCCAGTAACAGAAGTTCTTAAACAGTGCAAGAGAAGCCACATAACAAACAGTCTAAAAAATTAACACTGGAAAACAGTACAAATTATCTGGAGTGACAGAAAAAACAGACAAGATCTTAAGAGCAATCCATAAAAATCAAGATGGCAGCATCAGATTCTTACCAGTACTACTCCTATGCTGTTAAGCTCTATAAGCTCCTGATTCACACTGCTTGTATTTATCTGCAAAAGGCTGGATATTAATCTAATCACATTTAAACGTGTATTTCCCACAGGTGGATCCAATACACCCCAGGTAGTCTTCATGACACTTTTCTGAAAAAGAAAGGTGTATCTATAAAAAACCCATTAACACATCTTTGAAACAAAGCTCATTTTTACTATGCACAATGACATATTGCTTCTGTCATTAAGCAGGGCTTAAAAATACATACTACTGGTCCTTGAGCAACAGTCTTACCTTTACTCTGCAAAGAAAAGCAATTTTTTTTTCTAAACACTGCATCTTATTTTAACCCCATTGGTGGGACACACTAAAAACAGCCACAGGAGATCAGTAACATTGTAAAAACTGATTGTTAACTCCAGACATGATGATCTCAAGGCAGATGCATTCTGTCCAAACCTTGAAAGGAATAGTAGATACTTCCTAGAGTATGCTTCTCATTGGTTAATCCCTGTACAGCTACAATATACATTGCTACAGAAAATGGATAAGTGGAAATATACTGTAATGCCTTCATGTCCTGGTCTGGGCCAGGATAAAGGGGATTTTCTGCCTTGTCCTTTTGCTCTCAGCTCAGTCTCTTGTAAGCAGCTGCACTGCTGAAATTCACAGCAAGTTTCTCAGACAGTGTCTGCTTCTAGGACTGATCCCACTCCATGGTTATAGTTCCAGCCAGAGCCTGGTGTGCAGAGCCAAGGACACTGCTCAGCTCTGAGGAACATTTTTGAAGATCTGAAGATGACAGATATCCTACTAGTTCATTTATTCCATTCTTTACATAAAGCAAAAATCTACAGATGCTCAATGAACTAGTGCTCACGAGCAAGAGATTCACTGACTTCACTAGATGATTTAATGCTAAGTATGTCCAATTTAAGAAAACATTCCAGTAGCTCATGTAACTGGCTTTACTATAATATAGCTTTGTATCTTGCCACGTTGTTGCAATAAAGACAGCACAGTTTCTTTGCATTTTACTCCCTCTTCTATATTTGGAAATCTTGATCTCATCTTCTCTAGGCTAAAATAGTTGAGAACTGCCTTGACCTCTCCCCTGGTATTTTACACACCTCTGGTCCTTTTTTTCACTTTAGTGCACTGCTCCTTCTCTTATGGACTGTGGCACCCAGTTTATGGTGCAGTAGAAAAATAAAAATGTATCAAATGTGAACACCCTATTTATACATCTTGTATTTCCCTTTTGCAGGTAAGCTGCCTAAAACAGTTAAAAACCACAAAGAATTTAACATGCCTAAAATGCAGGGAGCATGCCTTAGAACTGGTTTAATTGGATCCTTGACAAGTGAGAGAGGAATTGTGCAGGCCTCACATGGGCCATGCCAAAGTTCCAAACAAGTGAAGCATACACAGGGTTCTTAATTCCTATCCAGACAGGATTTTCAAGCAGGAATCAGGATCCACCTTGAAAATACATAGCAAATCTCTACTCATTGCTTCCAGAGAAAATTAATTGTGTCAAGACTATTCTGCCAATTCAGCAAAGTTCAACCTGGAAAATCACTTCAATTAGCACTACAGATCAGCTCAGGGACAACAATAATGAGCAGCAAAGTTCAGCAACAGGCACAGAAGGAATCCATGCATTTGCTTCATTTTATAAAATGGGTTTTGTTTGTTTTCACAAGCTGCCTAAAATAATCTTTATTTCAATTGATTTGGTAAAACGTTTCACTTACTTTTGGAGGCTCAAGCAGGAGTTCATGGAAGGAGGAAAGTCGTGCTTTTATGGCTTCTAAAACATTTTTGTTGATCGAATATGTTGAATTGCTCATGCCTGGAGGACATATCTCTATATGGCCTTCAAATCTAACACACACAACAAGCAAAATCTGATCATTAATATCAAAACTAGCTGTAAAACATCTTTAGGGTACAATTTTGAGAGCATCACAGTTCTGAAGGCATGTGAAAAGAATTAAGATGCATATAAAAACATAAGGTTGAAAATAGAAGTAAGTGTGAAGTAACCACTGAACAAGATTTTTCTAAACACCAGTCCTACTATTTTTGGGTTTACTGTGCTTGAAATGTCTGACAGGATTCTGAGATTAAACATTATAGCTGTTATTAGCCTTGTTTGAGTCAGACAAAAGAGCTTCACTCATCTAAGCCTGGACAAAACAAACAAGTTGAAGGTACCACAGATCTGTTCAGCAGTTCATCAAAGTGAAGTCTTAATAAAATTCCAAGTAACTTTTAAAAAATTCAACATCCATTCATTGCACTGCAAAAATTTACTCTGTTACTTGTATTCAGAAAGAAACTCATGAAGAAATGGGAGACACTTTCCACTGCTGAACAGTAGATGGGTTAAATTATGCAGGCATAACTTCAGCAAAGTGCCACTTACGTCTGTCGTCTTGTCTCAAGTAAGGTCAACAGTATCTGGATTGCACTGACTATTGCAGATTCATTTTTTTCTTTATGAAAAATATTAGACAGCAGCTGCTCTATGATTTCTTGCCTGAAAAAAAAAGCATTGCCATCAGATATAGTGCTATGTCAGCCTACAGGTGCTAACAGAAGCAGCTAACACTTGCCCATGTAAAATTAATAAGGGGATAACATGAAGAAAACCAATAGATCTTTCCAGCTACCAGGTACCACTGGGAAAATCACTCCCACTCTCCCTCCATCAATCCTATTTTCCTATTCCTTCCACTGATCTAGCTTTCTGACCTGACAACCAACATTAGGAAAAGGGATTTTGCAGTCAGATCAAAAACCCAATTCAGCTTGCTATAACTGCCACACAAACCTAGCCATGTAACTAGCAAAAAGAAGATAAACCAGGAGAATATTCTCTGGCCAAAACACACGCTTGGGTTACCTTAAAACAAGGAACAGACCAATGCCAAAGTCTCTCTGCAGTATCAAGCTGACCTCCACGTTTGATTCCACTAACTCTGGCAGTATAGCAAACACTTTTTTGTGATAAAATCCCCTCCATCAAGGAAGTCCTCCAGGTGGACTCTGCTCACTTGTGGAGTTACTTCAAAATTACACAGAGAGGTAATAGATAGCCATGAAATTTCACATGAAAAGCAAGGCTTGCCACTTCTAAAGATTTTTCAGGTCAAAAGTTAAAAACTGTTTTTTATGAACTGACAATAGAAAAAAAAATTCATCAAACCAACTTACTTCTCTAGACTTGCAAGCAGTGGATCTGGTTCTGAACTGTTCTGTACTTGCAACATCTGGTCTCTGCTCAGACGAATGATTTCACAGAGTGACTGTGATGCATTTGAATGCCTCTGGAACAGAAAAACAGATTTTCACTGTAGGAGTAACAACATGCTGGACTGAAAGTCTCCAATAAGAAAAGGTGAAAGTTTCAGCTTGGACAAGACTCTCTCCTATGCACAAAAAAAAAAAAAGTCAGGTGATAGCGTTATGCCATTACTAAACCTTATGACTAAAAAACCTTGAGGCATGAGACAATTAAGGTGACAAAAAGTTAGAATTGAATCCTAAAACAACACTGAGTATGCATAAGGCTTTGACCAGGATCTGATAAAGGTGCATGAGGGAAAAAAAAAGGGAAGGGACAAGGGACAGGGAAGGGGATGGGGGAAGGAAAAACCATATAGCCTCCCTCAACTGGTCACAGTGAAATACTGAAAACAGCTTACTGAAAAAAGCAGTTAAACAGTATGCTATACAGCCATCAGATCTAACACTACCACAGGATACAGCTGTTAACAGAAGCAGCTACCACTTGCCCATGTAAAATTAATAAGGGGACAATATGAAGAAAACTGGATCTTTCAAGCTAGCAAGTACCACTAGGAAAATCACTCCCACTCCCCCAATCCTCTCTTCCTATTCCTTCCAGTGACCTAGCTTTCTGATCTGACAGCCAAAAAGGGAGCTTACAGTCAGATCAGAGACCTGATTCAGCTTGCCACAACAGCTACACAAACCTAAACATGTAACCAGCATAAGAAAGAAGACAATGCAGAAGGATCTTCAACAGAACTCTACGCTGTGTTGTACAGCAACCTGCTGAACTCAGAAGAGAATCAGACCAATACTTACATCTTCATCTTGAGATGGATGTACAATTTCCACAAGCCTCTGGATAATTCTTTCCTCGTTTAGCCACTGTAAAAGTGTTTGAGTGTTAGTGTGTTATATAAGTGAATTAGATGAATTAACAAAATCAAAATCAGTGGTCTGACAACTGCCAGGAGTCATACTGTCAATATTTCTAAACAAGGACAGAGAACAATGAAAATAAGTAAAATTAGTATTTCTGAGCAACTGTAAAAAGATAAAGCCTCATGTATAAAGGCTCAAAATAAATAAATAAGCTTTTTGATGCTAATAAGTGTTCAAAAAGGTCCAAAATATTTTTTAAATTGCAAGGGCTAGTTGTAAGATAAAGGCTTGGGAAAGAGACCAGCCACTCAGTTTCTAAGTTATGCACACTAGCACAGGAGCTGCACTGGAAAAGTTATTGGCAGCTGCAAGCAAAAAACCTCACCCATCTCATTTCAGCACATTTAAGAAATAATCTTAATAAAAGAAGCAAAAGATAAGCCATCTTGCAGTTCCCACATGTCAGATAAAAATCCTTTGAGCCATTATACTCACATTTAGCACTTCTTGCCGGGGCTGTGGAGGCTCTATGCAAGTCAGCAGCCTGAGCAACAGGTCCATGATAGCAGAGGTCCCTATGTGCTTAATTATGAGGTCTACAAAATCATGTTTCCGCTTTAAAAAATCCACAATCTAAAAATTAGAAAGAAGTAAGCTTACATTTGCTTGGTAAGTTACATGGTAATACTCCAACCACCTTTAAGTTTCTTCTAATAAATGCAAAAAATGAAAACTTAGAAAACATTCTGCCACTTTAAACGTGTGGTTCAGGACAGGATAAAATAATGTCCATGTGCTGAGTAGCAAAAGTGGCTCAGGACAGACCCACACTATGTGCAGTGTGTCTTGGGCCTCTTTTCAAGCCCAGCTTGCTGACCATAAACTATGAATAACTCACTCCTGCTTAGTCAGCAAAGCCTGACTGAGCAAAACCTTAACAATACAAATACGGAGTTTGCAAAATTAAAGGTACAGAACAGTATCAGAAACTTAAATGGGCTCAGGTACAAGAGCCAGCCATTGCAGCTGTCTCAGTATTGAGTCACATGAGCTGAGTACAGTATTTCTGAACTCCAAATGTCTCTCAACTTGTTATATAATAATTCTCCATGCTGAACTGGACACACTCACCCTGATTCAGTTCACTTACCTTCACCTTTAACAGCAATTCAGTATCACTATATAGAATACTGAACTAAGCCAAAAGGTAAGCACCCACACACTGCACAAATAGGTCAGACAAATCTGACCTGTGTAGATTTTACTCATCCAAATGCATTTTTTTAAAATCCTCTGGTACAGAAGTTAGTGCCTTCAGCTAGTATGGAAGCTGAATGCTCTTTTTTTGACTCACTGCTACTCCTTAAAACATGTAGTCCCAAAGCAGCACTGCTGAACACTACAATTTTATTAGAGTACATGTAAAATTGGAAAGGATATAAATATTTACCTGTTCTGGTTTTCTGCTTATAAGAATACTTAGCACCTTGCTGAAGAAACTGGCCAGTAAAGGGTTTAGAGGAGATTCATTTAAGAGGAAGCTGTATAGTTTCATAAGTAAGGATTCTTCTTCTCCCAACCTATCATTGATCTGTGAGACATCTGACGTAAGCAGCTCACAAGATATGTTTGGATACCTGGGGAAAGAGAAAAATGACATCTACCACTCATACTTCAAAGCACTCAGGCATTCAGCTCTGAATTCAGAACCTGGTAAGGCTTCCAAACAAGGTATCAGTAGGGATGGTCTGCAGCAAACTACTGCAAGGCAACATTAACTGCAAATTCAGCCTTCATGCTCTGTCCTGTCATTTAATAAACTACTTTGTTATTCAGTAGGAACAGGACAATACTAGCTCAGTGGGGAAAGTGGCTTTCCTTTTAAGATCTGTTGTTAAATTCTTTTGTTCAAGTACTGAACTCTCATTTTAGAAGCCACCTTTTTTTTTTGAAGGGAAAGCTGTTAGTTGCAAAGAAGCAGAGTGATACTACAGGAGGGATAATGGGGCTGGGAGCAGTATGTTTGCTGCTTTCTAATCTAACAGGGATTATATACAAAAAGTTAGAAGGAACAGCTGCAGGATTTCTTATATAGATACACATTTTTTATATATTTTTTTTAATAGAGATACACGTATTGCAATTATGTAGAAGGTCAGTAAACTAATCAAATTCTGACAAAGCCTGCAAAACTAGCTTGTAATTTCCTGCATTTCAGAGTATTACCACTCACTCACACTAAAGGAAATTCTGACAGCATAAGCAGCTTAAGATTTCTAAGTGAAAGATGCCTCAATTCCACATTTCTCTAGAAACACAGGAGGCTTGGTTTACTAGAAACGAAGTGCTTATTTCATATTATCTTTTAACATACTGTTTTCTACACAAACTCTAAAGTAGATCAAAAATTGAAGAACTGCTTTTATATGAACTGCTTTGACTTTGAACCTTCTCAGCAAACTAGCTGAAGCCATACCCACATCCAATTCTTACAGTTCTAGCTCTGCAAAGGAAAACAGCAGCTATTACACAGCATTTGGATTATGAAAAAAAAAAGGTACATGAAATATTTTCCAACGAGTGCTACAAACCTTCTAATAAGCATATTCAAACATCTTACTAATCAGCATTAAAGCAAAGCTAAGCATTTAAATAGATTACTCAAATAGGTGATGTGTTCAACTATTTTCTTAATAATGGCAACTACAAGATTCTTCATGAAAGCTCTGAATTTATTTTTCCAGTTAGTGGACAGCACTTGTAGGTAAGAGTGATTAGAATGATTTATTTAAAAGTTCTACAAATCCCATTGGAAAGAAACTTTCTGTGAAGATACCACTATTGTACTTACACACAGGGATTTAAAACACACTCAAATTAACTGGAGTTACCCCTCTTTCCACCTTCCCAAGTCTCCCCAATCACCAAAAGTTTTCCTACTTATATCGAATCTTTTCATCCATGTCTTGAGGTGGCTCTTCAATAATAAATGAAACCAGGTCTTCCAAACATTCTGACTTCAGCAGAAACTCTATAAGTTTACGATTCTGAGCCTTGCACTCTTGCAGAACATCCTCTTCATCCATCAACTCCTTCAGTGTTACATCTTCTCTCTCTAAAAGTGTATCTATGTGGGATGATGAATGGAGATCAAATTTCCAAAACATGCTGGTCTGGAGAAGGAAAAGACAGACAAAGCACTACGTTTAGAAATCCACTTAAGCAGAATTTGTAGTATCACTTCATAGGACTATTTCATAGCTTTCAACCCCAAACGTACACAACAGCAGATTCTAAATTCAAAATTCAGCAGATTCAAAAGCTACTAATTCAGCTTCATTAAAGGTAACTGATTTCTCCATAGTGGTTTTTTACCTTTAGCAACAGCCAATGTTCTAATATCCAAAGATAAATTTTGGCAGCTCCAGGGTTTTACTTACCCAAAAAGACCATACTATTCTACATTTTAAAAATACTGAATAACTTTGGGTTTCATTTTATTGAATTAGCTCTTTCCAACCTTTTGTACCAACTCTACAACTGCAAAAAAGAAACACCTGT
Organism: Heliangelus exortis; assembly: GCF_036169615.1. Lineage (NCBI taxonomy): Eukaryota > Metazoa > Chordata > Aves > Apodiformes > Trochilidae > Heliangelus > Heliangelus exortis. Next base: position 13,817,620 of record NC_092439.1, on the reverse strand, counting down.
AAAGGTGGAAGTAACATAGCAATTTTAACTTGTAGGCAGCACACAAAATGCTGGAGCTGATTTGAACACAGGGTCTGCTCTCTCCTTCCACAAACTTGACACAAGTGGAAGAACAAAGAAAAATAAAGTATCTTATGCAAGCACACAAAAGGACAGTGACCACAACCACTAAACACTGTAAAAGGCTATGACAGAAATGTATAAAGACAACTTAACCTTTCCTTAAAAAATTATTTGGCACCTCCATGCTAATTCCATTACTCTAAGACACCCTGCAAGCTGCTACTGATACAAATGTGCTATGAGAAAAGAATATTTCAAGTCTCCAATAGATCAAATAAAATCCTGTGTTTGTATCTCACTAAGCTCAATAAAAGCTTTGCTGCATTCTCTCCTCTTCAAAACAGGGCTTTTAAATGACATTTATCCCCTGCCACAGTATCATATGGTCTGTGAATGCAGAATTTAAGTGGCTTGAAAGAGATACTACAGATCCAAGAAAACAGTAAAAGAAACTTTCCTTACAACTGAAGGTGGCATAGCTTTGAGCAGTACTCATTTAAACAAGGTTGCTTCTCTATCAGCTGCTTTCCAAGTGTAAAGGATTCATTATGTTAATTACTACTGTGCATCAGCTGCAAATTCATGTAGGGAATCCAAAGACTGTAGCAGCACAATTCTGCTTTAACAACAATACTTCTCTAAGCTGCAGCTTGTATGCAGGCACAAGCATAAAGGCAAGAATCTATGATGCTGTCATATACTCAAAAAGTAGCTTTAATTTTGGAAAGCTTTAATTTTTAATTTTGGTTCAATTTAACATTGAACCTTTTACCAAACACTTGTTACTTTAAAGCATTCAGAAGTCCCTTCAGCAAGAAAACTAATAAGCTGCATTAAAGTTAATCTTTTAAGCATAATTCTTAAGTAAAATAAAAATGAGAAACATACTTTGCAGGGAGTCATTTCCAACTTGGAACCTCATACTTCTACCCAGCAGCTGAATATTGGTAGCTAGAAGCAGACATGGGAATCTAGGCACGTAGGAAGAAAACTGCAAGGCCCTCAGCTGGCCAGCTGAACAACCAGATGTTAAAAGCAAACACACAGATCTTTCAGTAGTAACTGCAGATTTTACAGCAGTTTTTCATTTTAAAAAAAAAACCTGCTTTTAAAAGGGTATCAGTGTAAGGCTGAAGATTGTTAAATATGTAACTAAATATGTAAAAATGCTACACAGAGTGCTGTAGCAAGGACTGCTTTATAAAAAAGCCCAAACTTAGAACATAACTGTCAATTTTCTTTATGTACCACCATTTTTTCTTAGCATAGGGTTCAAATGCACAGATAAAAAAAAAAAATGTTCCTTTCGTACCAACACTTTTTCCATTCTTGAAACACACCCTAAATTATGTTGCCTACTTCAGAAAAAAAGGCTTTTAGAACTCCTTTGTAGCAACTAGCAAAAGACAACTTAGTTGTTGGATGCAAGGAGAACCACCACCAAAGGAGTCCTTGGAGCCACTACAGGCTTTCAAGGTCTCACATTACTTAGTGGTAGAGCCTAATGCAAAAAAACAGCTCCCTTCTAAAAAACAAATAAGCAGGTAGGTTTGGGGAGACAAAGTAATGATGAATATAAACTGTAATGCTTTTATCACAAAATTAATTTACCAACATTAAGACCTTTAAATGCATTAGGTGATTTCTTTCAGATCCTAAGTAAGCCTGCCCTTCTGCCAGCTTTGTGTGACCTCGAGTAGTCAGTCCCCAAGTATATTTAACTAGTTTCCAGGTGCTGGTTTCTCCTCCCCCCTTTCTCCTATTGATAGGCAATAGCTAAGACACCACACTAGCATTTATCAAGTGTTATTTTGACACAGGAAAGCAACAGAGTGTTCAAAGTCAAAGCTTTTGATACACAAGTGTGTACCAAAATTTTAGAGGCAGTCACCGAAACTGATAGCAAGACCCTCTAGAAGCTACTTCTTAAACTGCCTATGGACTGAGTCAGGCCTTTGACAATTCCTCAAAGAGTTAAATATCCCAAGACTTATTAGGTGGGAAAATTAAGTACTTATACATTTAATGAATGCAATAATAACAATTTTTTAAAAAACTCATATACAATATACTTATATTGCTACTTCTTCACTGAGAGTTCAGAGGAAAAATAAGGAATTCTACCTTCTCTCCCTTAAAATAGTATGGTTTTAAAGTAGTATAAGAAGTCTGCTCTTAACTATTCCTTAATGTTATTGCCAAATACTTCAAATAACACAGAGACAATACTTGCCAAATAACCTATTTGAAAATACATTTCTTTTCAGTTAAAGCAGCAAGGTTCCTTGTATTATTAGCTACAAAGATAAGCTCCTGTTTGAAGTCCCTAGACAAAGCAAACTAGGAAAAGATACTGAAAGAGAACCAAAACCAATCAGTAATTATTTTATTAAGTGCTTGGAGACCCTGCCCAGACTGGCTGCTGCTCCCTTTGGGGGATCTCTGGACCCAATGCCCACTCTGAGCCACTGTGAAGATGTGCAGAGGCTGGGAGGCCACTGAAGATGCCCAACCATCCTGCAACACTGCTGCCACTCTCTCCTTCAGGGGACCACATTTATGGAATGAAGAGGGGGATGGACCCCAGACACAGTAGGGGAGGTGGAGGGCAGTCCCTGTGTCCAAGGGGCAGCAGAACAGCACAGCTGATCAATCACCAGGAAAGGTGTCTTCAGCCTCTTGACTCTCATCCTTCTCCCACATGAAGGGATTTTTCCAGTTACAGCCCCTCCAACTTCCAAAAGACAAATGTGACCACATGCATGGCCAGAGTCATGACACTGTGAGCCACTTCACTGACTTTTGTCCCAAGCCCTAGGAGTACAGGAACTCTGGCAACTGGCCTACAATTCCCTCAGCAACAAGGCTCTTCGATCCCAAGAATTCCAAGAACAGAGGTCCCACAGCACGGGGATACTGGTGGATGAGAAACTGGACATGAGCTGGCAATGTGTGCTTGATAACTAGAAAGCCAGCTGTATCCTGTGCTACCTCAAAGGCAGCATGGCCATCAGGTGGAGGGAGGTGAGTGTCCCCCTCTACTCTGCTCTCATGAGACCCAGCAGCAATACCACATACAGTTCTGAGGAGAGGGAGACATGGACCTGTTACAGCAGGCCCACAGAAAGGCCACGAAAACACAGCTGCCCCTGTACTCAGCCCTGGGGAGGCCACAGCTTGAGTCCTGTGTCCAGTTCTGGGCCCCTCAGCTCAGGAAGGAGATTGAGGTGCTGGAGCAGGTCCAGAGAAGAGCAAGGAGGCTGGGAAGGGATCCAGCACAAGTCCTGTGAGGAAGGGCTGAGGGAGCTGGGGGTGTTGAGGCTGGAGAAGAGGAGGCTCAGGGGAGACCTCATCACTCTCTCCAACTCCCTGAAAGGAGGTTGGAGCCAGGGGGGGGTTGGGCTCTGCTCCCAGGCAACTCTCAGCAAGACAAGAGGGCACAAGAGGTCTCAAGTTGTGCCAGGGGAGGTTTAGGTTGGACATTAGAAAGAATTTCTTTCTGGAGAGGGTGCTCAGCCATTGGAATGGGCTGCCCAGGGAAGGGGTGGATTCTCCATCCCTGGAGATATTTCCAAAGAGCCTGGATGTGGCACTCAGTGCCATGGGCTGGGAACCACGGGGGGAGTGGAGCAAGGGTTGGACTTGGTGATCTCTGAGGTCCCTTCCAACCCAGATGATTCTGTGATTCTATGAACACTCAGAGGGTTGAAGACATCTCCTGAGGGAGTTGGGGTTGTTCAGCCTGGAAGAGAAAGCCCTGGGGAGAACTTTTTGTGGCCTATCAATACATCAGTGGGACTTAAGACAAGCAGGGACAGACTTTTTAATAGGACAAGTGGTAATTGTTTTAAACAGAAAAAGATAAAGACTGGTGAAGGTGATGAAACACCAGCAGAGGTTGCTCAGAAGGCTCACAGATGCCCCACCCCTGGAAACACTCAGGATCAGACTGCATAGGGGTTGTAAGTAAACTGCTGACAGTTGAAGATGTTCCTGCTCACTGCAGGGGGGTGGACTAAATGATCTTTAAAGGTCCCTTCAAAACCAAACCGTTCTGATTCTATAAGAATCTTAGTCAGACCTTACCATCGTTAAGCTGTAAGATTCAGGAGCTGTGGAGGAATATTCCTTGTATAAGCTAGAAACATCTTAGTGTTTAACTACTTGCAGGTAAAGCTTCATTCACATACAAAAAAACCCCAAACAAACCCCACAAAGACTTCAACTTCTTCTAAAATACCATCAAGAATTACTGAGTCACCAAACAATGTTCTTGGAATACAAGAGAAACATTTCAGTATTTTTGTCTACTGTTGTGGTACTGAAGCTTGTATTACAGATCCAGTTCCTGCCAGCCATTATACTTATTTACAGCACGTATGTTCCTCAGGTAACACACACACTTTCAGAGAGTAACTACATATCCTGAATGAAAGGCAACAAAGAGACACTGTGTGGTGGTCTTCCCTTGACTCTGAGAGAAAAGCATCACAAAACTGTATGAAGACAGCAATTTTCATAACATCCTCTTCAACCACTGCTGCTGCCTCCTCCCCCTAACCAGGAGGCAAATTATCTCAAAGCAGGGACTTTCACACCCCTGTCAGACAAGGGAAGAGGGAATCTGCAGTGGTTGCAGAACAAGTGAAATCACTTTCATCCTTATTCTTCAGACTACACTTCCTTATTTATACAGACTTGTTGCACTTTTATCCAGATGAGACCTGTATTTTTTACATAATATAGATAATATATATCCATGACATACATATACACACACATCCCCCTATTATGATTGCATGTTCCAGCAATCCATTGCTTTGAGTACACAAAAAAGTCCAAACCAGCCCAAAGACCCGACTCAGAGGTCATAACCACCCAGCAAAAGTTCAAAAATCAATCAAAATTTCTAGTTCATAATTATGATACGAGAGGTTTTATACCAAGCAACAAGCGTATCCCTTGTCAATGCTTACATTTATCTCAAACCACAGGTTAGTAAGTATTAATAAATGTAGATCTTAATTACCTGCAATAACTACAGGCACTTATCTCCCCTGCCAAGCAGAAGAGGTGAATAATTTTCTAGAAACTCCACTTAAACAGCCAAACATTTACACATTTAAAATGTCACTGGTCACAGAATTCAATTAGATCCTTCATATTTTAAATTCTTTCAATTATCTTCAAAATGGAAATGAAGATATTTATGGACTGAAAAAAGCAGATGGCTTTGTATTATAAAAAGCAAGCTAAACAATGCACAGCTACCCAGAAGAATTTTACTCTAAAGCATTCAGTTTAGCACCCAAAATTAAATTGCAGAAGACTAACTCATAGTGGTTAACATCATTCATAGCTAATACATGTCAGTTCATCAACACATCAGCTTTAAAACTGTTCCAAAGAACTGGAGGTTGAGCAGATACACCTCCTGGCACAAAACTAAAACACTTTAAACATGTTCCCTGTCAAACAGACAGAATAACCCAAGCAGGGTGCTGAGATGGGTCTTGATTCTCACTCTAAGAGGAAAGACAGGAACAGAAAGAAGCCAGGGCGACAGCAGGGTGGGTTAAAAGACAGTTAGAAACAGCCAGCCAGAAATTAGTCAGAAAAAAGCCACAAGGAAAGGGAAAGAATGGTCATAAAGTCAAAAATGCATAAAAAAGAGCTGCTTAAATGGATAGTAAATTTGAACATACTGAAAGAAGGTAAACTACATCAGGGACACTAAAAATTTGAAGCATTCAGTAATCACTTTAAGCTTAATTTAAAACTCTAGATACAGAAAGCCAAATCTACTGCTGTAGGGGAAGTTTAATAGTTTTTTACCTGTTAAACACTATAGCTTAGAAATAGAATTATTTTTACTCTTGGGCTCCTTGCCCCATTACAAGGTATCCTGGCAACTGCAAAAAACTTTCCATTTACAGAATTAGCAGACTAGCAGGACTGAATTAGACAAAAAAGTTTCTTCCTACAATGACAGAAAATAAAATTTAATACTCTTAATAGGTTTTATTCAATAGGTAAACTGCACAACAGTTGCAGAAAAACAAACAACATGAACACGAAGAACAACATGAACTGAAGAAGGGAACAACTTGCTAGGAAGAAATGTGTCATTTCAGTGCAGCCTACTCCAAGAATAAATTCCAAAGCAGCTTGTCATCTGGAAGATTTACTTTTAAACCAGATTAATTTAAAATATTCCCCTTTGCTTTTAGGAGACAAAGGAGAAAAATTCTACTGCCTCATTGAAGTACAACTGCCTCTACAATCTGCACCTACTTGTGGAATCTGACATGAATCCCAACTTGTTTTTCTTATTTTTTAATTAAAAAACAACTATTAGCAATTTCATATGAAATAATGTCTTCAGATCTAGAAGATGTGAAATATCTATTACTACAGGTTTTTTGCAGCAGTCTTTTCTGTCTTCATAACTGCTCTTTTGTTACACTACAATCTGATTTGACTACCAACCTGCACAGAAATAAATGTACAAGCATTGAGAATGCCAGTTATTTTTACCAGAACTCTGTTTAAGCAGACACTTAATGTCTGCTTACTTGCTTGTGCTTTGGTAAATACCAACTAAATGAAAAAAAGCATCCTATCAATTGATGCTTCTTTCTTATGTAGCTGTTTCCAGAATTTGCAAGAGAGCTTTCCAATAGCAAAATTCACCTTCTCTTCCCACCAGTCAGATGGCTTTTTAATACAGGTTTCAAGCAAGGTAAGACATTTGGGTTTTTGGGGGGAACATGAGTAATATTTCTCATAGCAAAAAAAAAAAAAAAAAAAGTCCCAGTGAATGAGAAAGGTGCTGAATATCACAGAATGATAGAGGTTGGAAGGGACCTCTGGAGATCACCCCTGCTGGAGAAGGATCCTCTAGAGCAGACTGCACAGGAACACATCCAGGTGGGTTTTGAATCTCCCCAGAGATGGAGCCTGCACAACCTCTCTGGGCAATTTTTTCCAGTGCTCAGATTCCCTCAGAGTAAAGTAGTATTTTCTCATGTACAGGTTAAATCTTCTGTGTGCCAGTTTGTGACCATTACCCCTTGTTCTGTCACTGGACACCACAGAGAAGAGTCTGACCCCATCCTCCTGACACCTGCCCTTTAGGTATTTATAAACACTGATGAGATCCCCCTCCAGCCCCCTCTCCTCCAAGCTGAACAGCTCAGGCTCTCTCAGCTTTTCCTCACAGGGCAGATGCTCCAGTCCAACATGCTCCAGCATGCTCAGTAATTCATGGCAGTAACTAACATTTGGCTGGAAAGCTCTATCAGAATTTATCATGAAACTATCTTAAGCTAAAAAAAAAAAAAAAAAAAAAAAAAAAAAAAAAAAAAAAAAAAAAAAGTATTCTGCCAAATAATTAAATTCCATACCTTTCATGTCCAAGAAGCTGCAGATTATGATTTACTAGATGGCCTCTGTTAATCTAAAGATACGTACTACAAATAAATTGCTCTGAAACTAAAACTTTTGCACACTATTTTTAAAAAATAATTTTTCAAATATTTTAAATTCTAATATTTTTAAATATTTAAAAATTACTTAAAATATAATTTAAGAAAATAATTTTAAAATTATTTACAAATCACCCAATAAAAGTACTTTTTCTTAGCTTTGTCAGGGCCACTAAGTTTTGTGGCATAGCATACCATGTTATTTTTGCATCATTCTGTTATCCAACAGCTCCAGAATGAAAACCCACGTTTGCATTTTATTCACAAGACCACAGGCTCCAAGCTTTAATGTACACAAAAACTAAATACAACTTCCTCCAAGGCTATTTTAGTAATCAACAAACACATGAACTGAAGGTCAATGTAATACAATAACCATAATACTTTCACAGGTCATGTGTTCATCCTTATATCTTCAGATCTACATGTCAAGCAGATCCCTTGTGAATCAAGTCTCTAATTAGAACAGAAACAGTAAATTTACTGGACTTAAGTTTGATTTACTACAGGTTTCCTTGGTTATCTTTTCTGCATTTCAAATGCACAACCTTTATTCAGAATTAGACCTCCAAGAAGGGAAAAAAATGTCACTTCCTCAGTTGGGAGCAAGCCTGCTTAGCTTCCAGAAGACTTTACAAACTCTTGATATACTGTTCAGAGTTTTAAACTGCCAGCAAAACTATGCAAATCAATATTATTACTCCTCTTAATAGGATGTCTGACACTTTATTCCTCTGTTAAAAAACTTAAGTGTCTCAATACCACTGTTTAACACCTGAACAGAGAGCTTCTGAATTCAGTACACTAGGATTATATAGGAAAATAAAAACATGGTATAATCAAAATTAACATAATGCTAGAGGTGCAAGTATTATAGCATACCCTGCTAAGGTCTGCTCTGATCAGTCAGGACTGTTTCAGCTCACCAGGGAATCTACAAAGAGAGAGTTTGATTCAAGGAATGATTTCCACTCAGTCATACAGATGGTTTATTGGCTCAGAGTGTTTCCCACCACAGCACAGTTTATATGTTAAAAGAGACTACACTATGGATAAAGGAAAAAGAAAACACACAGGACTTCTTTCCTTAAAAGAGTATTAAATCTGGCTTTCTAACATCCAAAGATGGTTCACATTCAGCAACAACAGTTCAGCCACATTAAAATAATACTTCTGACAAGGGGCCACGATGAAGTTATCAAAAGTTTAAACCTGAAGATAACAAGTAAAGGCAGAAGCATTGTCATGTGGATATTTATAACATTCCAACATAAAACTACAGAAACTCAACACCACTAGAACATATCCATGCTCACAAGTTTATCTGATAGACCTGAAAAATAAAGCAAAGCACAACTCTCAAGGCCAGCATCCACCTTCACAACAAGTGCAAAAGCATGGTAGTGCTGAAGTATAACTTGATGAACTTTATTTACACTTTTTTGGATACAGAAGTCAACCACTAGGGGAACAGTTGTCATTACCAGGACTAAAAAAATTTCATTAATGCTGCATTGACTGGGACCTGCCTACTTCTAAAACAGTTCTCATGTATCTCCAAACTAAATAGGACTCTTCACTTACAGAACCCAATCCTGGTGAAGAACTGCAAGTACAGCACACACTCCATGCACTCAAACCAGTAACTTATATAACCTACCTTATGTAAAACAGGTTCTACCTAAGATTATGGTTTTGCAATGTATAAAACATCAGTGAAAAAAATTCAGTTTACTTTTGCACTGCATTCCCATCATGGGGGCAATCAGTTTATCAAAACCATTATCAGAACACCAGCTTCTCTTCAGGAAAAATAAAGGTGTCTGAATCACAATTAGTAACAGGAAGCAAAGGTCACTGCATAGTTAATTCTATTCCCTTTCTGGGTCATACTGTACTCAAAACAAATGCGAGCAACTTTATACAACACTGTGCTTAAGCAAGAAAAAAGTACATTTTTTCCTTTTTTCCACTGTGTTATAGGACCAGAAAGATTCCTCAGTGAAGTCACAGTCTAGCAATACAAGACTATTTGATGCTAATGCTCAACAAGGGAGAGCACTGTGAAAAAGGATTTAAGACTCATCATTGATTTTTACCACACCTCTCCCAATGTCTGGTGGAGAAAAAAAAAATGTCCTCCTTAGAACACTCCCCTCTTGGGGCTTACTACAGAAGTTAATCAGGAACATCTCTTTCCAAAAACCTTTAAACAAGTGCTTGAACAAATGGGTTTTAAAAAAAAAAACCAAAAAACTTGACCCTTGACCTTAAAATGTTGTCTACCACAGAATTCAGTAGGGATGAGACAGTTTGAGGACAGAGACATCAGTGCATCTGATATAGTCCAGAGTTCTAATTCACCAACTAAAAAACGTTTTTTAATAAACTGTGATCACCAAGGCAACTTTTAGCCAGTTCTTTTAGAACACTTTAAGAACTGGCTCATTTATGCTAGGACTTTATCTTTGAATGCTGTGGCTATCAGTTCCAAACACCTTGCTTCAAGGGCACATTTTTATGCTGAAATGTAGCCATCCACCCTCAGAGTAAGGACCAGAACTGAGACTCCATCCAGTCTGACAGGGGTGCTACAGGAGGCTAAGAAGCTCTGCACAACCCCTTGCTGTGCAGTGTCCCTCTCTTGGCTCCCAGACACTGATAAAATTTCTGCCAAGTAATTTGCATGAAAAATGTACTTTAAGAGGTGATAAATGCAGTTGGTAGAAGGGAAGAAGTTCTTCTGTCAAGTCCACATACTGAAACAGTCTGTCAATCACTAGGGCAAGCAAAGCCAGGGAAAAGGGAACACACCATTAGGGTCAGGGCAACCAAGATTTTTCTCTTCCATCTTTGCCCCAAATTACATCACATGAGGTCTGCTGCAGGACTGCAGAGTAAAAGTTCTTCTGAATCTGATGATAAATAGGAATGAGACCTGCAAGGCTGATTCTGGACAATTCAACATCTATTATTATCTCAATCACCTGATAATCTTGAAGTGTAAATGAGTCCCAAATTCCTGTATTACTACTCTGGAAATGTAAGAATGCTGCCTATTTCAGCAGCAAACTTTTCCTTTTTTGATTGCACATTTAAAGACAAACTACTGTAAGTTCAGGAGACAGTCTTAAGGCCAGACGTATGAATTTTAGCAGGTTACTTTTTCTTAAGCATTTAATCTATTCTGTTCCAGTTAGTACTCTGAAAATGTGGGTGGATCTAGACGTTTTTTTTTTTCCCCAAGTCAAAAACACTACCATCAGATCACAGGGATACAGTTACCATGGCTGCACTGGTGCTATGGATGATCTGAGCCACTGCTTTGGAATTCAGCACTTCATGAAATCTGCCCCACTCCATCCAAGCCAGATGGAATTCTGCTGAAAAAGAGCAGAGAAGAGATGAGAAGAGTCTGAAGGTGCTGACTAGTATCTGGCATCAGGATGATGAAGAGCTCCCTCACCTAAAACCAGCATCAGAGCTACTGTAAGGCAACACAGATGTGTAAGACAATCTTACCAAAATGCAACCAAAAGCTACTCAGCCCTGTCTCTCATTTCTCTTAACTAACCTGAGTTCAAGAGCACAGAATGACTGAATTATTTGGGCTGGAAGGGACCTTAAAGATCATCTGGTTCCAATGCCATGGGGAAGCACACCTCCCCCAGACCAGGCTGCTCACAGCACCATCCAGCCTGGCCTTGGACACTTCCAGAGAGAGTACATCCACTGCCAGTGTCTCACCACCCTCACAGGAAAGAATTTCTTCCTAATAGCTAGACTAAATCTACCCTCTTTCTGCTTAAAACTGTTTCCACTCATCACTACAAGCCCTTGCAAAAAGGCCCTGCCTGCCTTTCCTGTAGGCACCACCCTAAAAAGTCAACATCTCTTTTCCACTCCAACTTTCCTTTTTTATTTTCAGCTGCTAGTCTGCTTTTTGTTTTGAGGAGCAGCACTGCTGTTGCTTGCAGTTTTCTGTAATTCAGAAATCAATTACTTTTCTCTTTATAAAAACAAAACTAAAAAAAACCCAGCAAAAATACAAAACACACACATCAAAACACAACCAAAACCAGAAAACCAACCAAAGCCAGAAAACCAACCAAAAACCTAACAGTAACCACATTTTCCTTTTTGCTTGCACTCCACTACTTAGTAGTTGCACCATAACATTATAGTTACCAATAAACATTTCAACAGATGACCTTAATCTTTACACACAATCTTCAAACCTCCAGTAAATTTAAAAATTAAGTATATTAGCATAATTTAAAATTCCTCCCTCTCACTAAAATGAGATATTACCATGGTTACAATTTTTCTGTTTTGTCTAGTAATTTCATTCTTTACTGCATGGGGCTACCACTTCATAATGGGAAAAAAAAAGCTACCCCACTGTATTCTAGTTCCAGCCAAAAGCTAGCATATTTTGAGGAGTGCTACTTAAACTTCAGAATTACCTAGTCCAGAGCAGGGGAGGATTAGATGAGTGTAGTTCAAATAAAAACTTAGTGTAAAAGCATTAACATCATTGCTTTGTTATGCTCTAAAAGGAAGCCAGTTTCCTGTAACAAAAAAGGTCTCAGACAACCACAGGTGTTTTTTATTAAAAAATTATATTAAGCAATCTATGGATTTTTCAGATTTTTACTATCTTTTTACAGGCACAATGGTAGAGATTTTTATGCAAGATATTTTTTTTTTTTTTTTTTGGTCTGCCTTTGATATCCCATCTTGACAATGCAAATCTGGGCAACTAAATTCCCCATTCAGTAACTGAAGAGTTAAGAGATTAATTTGTATTTATAAATTGCATTGTTATACCATTTGCATCCAAGCCAGGTAAGGCTTTTATTATTATTATTCTCTCAAAATAAATACTATTTAACAACAACAGCTGGAACAAACAGCTACAGAAAAGATAGTATGTGCCCATCTATGACTATCATATTAATAAGATGACCCTGTTCACCTGGCCCAACTACTGAAAAAAAGAAGTAATCATTTTTAAGTGGTTGAGAGAGAGTGAAGTTGCACGTTCAGTCCACAATCACCCATTACTGGTCCCACAGCAAAATGCATAAGCTTTTAGATTTTAAGTGACTCTGGAACACAGCTTTAGCCCCAAACCCAGTAATGTTGCAAAATTACAGACACAGCTCTCACAGTCTGTGAAATACACTTTCACAGATACACATTTTCACAAAGTATATCCCTTTGAAATGACAAAAGACATCCCATAACTCTACTGGTAAAGCAACAGGAAAGACTCAGTAATGTCAAAAAAACCCATAAAGCTCTACAAGTCTCTAACAGTGAGTTAAAATTAATCAACCCTTCGTTGAAACACCACTTTTGAAAACAACCCCAGCACATTAATCACCACAGTAAAAGCAAGCAGCAGGAGAAGCTGCATTTAGGTTTTATGTTTACCATTAAGAAATGCAGACCTCTTTACCAGTGTTATCTTTACTACCTCCCTAATCAGACAAATTTCATCTCAATACAACGTCCAGCATGCAACAGCTTTTTGCCATAAAATGCAGCTAACATGTAGCTTGAAGCTATAACAAAGAGCCCATCATCGGCATCGAGTACACAGATAGAAGGATCTTTTGATGACTGCTTGCTTGACAAAGCCAAAAGGCAGAACTGACTACTTCCCAGGCAGTTCAGTTTAACTAATTCTACAGCTGTCACAGGCAGGAAATAACACTTCCCAAAATGCTATTAGCCCTCAGAATTGCCACGAGCAGTGACAAACTCCTCCTTTGTAACAGCCAGAAAGAACACAAAGGCAAGCATGGAAGATGGGAGTACAACCCCTATGCTGATGTCATTTTCAAAAGGATTTCCATCTGGAATGCATGTTGAGCACCACCAACATGAAATGGAAGATGGTTGTAGATGCAAGACACAGAACCAGCAGGAAACCCACCTCCACAGAAGTGGGTCTGTTCCTGCCACCACTAGAGCTTTGCTTCATCTGTCTCTAGACCTTCCATCCTTTTTTCAAGATGTTTGGGGACAGTAGGTAAACTTCTCCAACAAATGTCTCTACTACTCACTGTTTTCTAGAAGAGTTAGCCTCCAAAGATACTTGGGCATCTGGCATGTCTGTCAAGGCAGTAATACAAGAAATAATGTGAATTACTGTAATTCAAGCTAAAGCTTCTAGCTGAGATTTTTAGATTAGAGACTGGTCAAAGAAGAACAGAATATGAAGAGTCCTACGCATGTTTTAAAAGTTAGGTTACAATGCATTTCACAGAAACATTTTTTTCACCAAGACCTTACCTATGATTTTTTCCTGACTGTAATTCTTAAGAAAAAAAAACAAACCACAAGACTTGGATTTCATTATACTAGAAGAAAAGCAAATAGCATTGATTTTTTATGGTGAACTGTATAACCACAGTACAAAGATGAAAAACCCACCCTGGGGAAGCAGTGGCTGATACCCTTTCACAGTGCAAGCAGCATTTAAGTAACATCAATTTGGAACACACCATGCCTTTAAAAATGTCTATTACTTCCTTCTTTTCTGCTACAGCACAACTGCTCAAACCAGTTACAGAACAATGAAAAAAAAATGTAATAGCATTGCCTACAGCCACTGCCTAAAGCCCAACTCAAATCTTACTGATTTGATTAACTTTTCTATTAGGGCACTACTCTAAGTGAGGAATGTGCATCACCCAACTAAGGACTAGGGTCTCAAGCCCTGCTCTTCTAGAGAAGCAAAATACACATTTACAGAAAGCATTTTTCTCTTAATTACTAGTTTTGGAAATACTAAGATGTACTCCAAAAACCTCTAGTAGAAGCTAAAGTTGCAAAACAGATTCTTGTTTCTTCATGTTTAAGTATCTTTTGGCAAAACTGACAAGAGCTTGTGTATGGCCTTTTGATGCTCATATTCTAGAAGACCCAGTGGATTCTTATTTCCTTGCAGATGCACAACTTGGACCGCTTGGAATCATCCCACCCAAAATGAAATAAAAGTGTTCTCAAAACTTCCTCACGGGAAACTAAATAACCCTCAAACCTCACTATGAGGCAGTTTCTGCTTGTGCTTACACACTTTTTCTGTCAATTTTGCCTTCCCTTCATGCCTTTAACCAAATCCTCACTACGAGTTTCATTGGTGCTCTTCTTAGCCCTTTTGCCAACATCCCTAACATACACCACTACTTCAGCAGAGTGTATTATGTGGTGGTGGATTACAGCTTCCCAGTTCTGTACAGCTGTACACTGACATCCTTTTGGTATTCTCTTCCACTGCTGGCATGTGACACACAGCACAGATTGTCACCCAGCATTCCCAATTTGATATGTCTTTAACAGGATTAAAGGATGATTACAGAGAAACAGCTAAAAGAAAGAACAAAGTGTTGTTAGTCAGGAACTTCTGCTACATTTCAAACCACATACACTGCTTCAAACATGCTTCTTGGTAGTTTTTCAAAGTTATGCAAACAAAGGTCTTGAAGATTCTTATATTTTATATTAACAGGTGTTTTTCCCCAATGTTGTGTGAAGAAATATTCCATAAATACACAAGCTGTTAACAGCTTATACCAAATGTCTTCCCAATCTTATCCCACTTCCTGGGAAGAAGTGTCCCTGTCCCATTTCCTGACATCAAGTACCCAAAGCTACAGAGCTGCATACAATATCCAAGACTAGAAAAACACTTTCCTTTAGTTGCTTGGCAGCATATCATTTCTAAAGCAGATGCTGACACCCTGACACACCACAAAAACAACTACTGTATTCAATTAAACATGCCATGAAAAGCTTTTGACATCATGCTCACATTCTCTACGTATTTTTGATTGATCTTTCAGACATGACTCTTCCCCTGAAAGTACCAGAATCAAATGTCATTACTAAATATTTTCCTCAAGTTATTTGTTCTCTTACTCCAACTGCACAAAACAAAATGAGACAAGCAAGATATTACTTCTCACTTAACCCTACTTGTTTTATTTTTATGGAAAGCTTTGCTAAAAACACTGGCTCCATACCTTGCTCTTAGGATAACAACCTAGAATTTTGAATGTAGAGTTTACTTTGAGATAACACACTATTCCTAAACCTGGCATATGAATTAACAGAGTACACAGACATGTTAAAGGTCAGAGAAGAAAGAGTTACTACAAGAGACAAATCTAGATGGTAGACAATATGGTTGAGACATCCTACCTTACTACAGAAACTACTATGCTCATACCAGTGCCTCCTCTGCCCAAGCTGAAAAGCCATGGTTTCCATTTTAAGTTCCACAGACCACAAATAACAAATTATATGTGAGAAGAAAGCATGCAAAGCTCCTGTCTACAAGAGTTGTGTACAACACTGGAACACTGAAGCCAGAAAATATATTATTTCGATAGAGCAATACAAAGTGATCTTAACTACCTGCAGAATTATTTTCTTGTTTAATACTGATAAATTCAGCTGCCTTTCTATTAATTCACTTGAATTTCATTCTTAGAACATCACCTGATTCACTGCTACGTGGGCTGTAGCATCACCTCAGCTAAGTACAAGAACAAAGGCTTCAGAGGGAAACAGTTTTGTTCTATCAGTTTAGCAAGTCAACAGAAGCAGAATGAGCAGTTTGAGGCAGTATTGTAAAGAAACATACAAACTACTCGGGATCTTTAATTCCATGAGGAAATAACAACAGCTAGTTGTTTTATATTTGAAAGAACTCAAAGGTATTAAAATCATGGCAGCTAACATCCAAACCTAACATCTACACTTGCTAGAAAGAAACTTGCACTACTTCAGAAATTCCTGTTAAAACAGGACACTTATTCTGAATTTCTAAACTACAACTTTCACTATAACTCAGTGTTTTCCTTAAATTCACTGTTAACAGACTCCTTCAGCAGTTCTGGCTAATATAAAATCTTCTAGTAGTATCAGAAGAAAACTTCTCTTATTAACTCACAAAGTGCAGGACTCAGTTCTTCTTTGCTTTCACTGTGAAAAGCAAAATGCACATGAAATACTATTACCTGTGTTCAAGCAGTATCATAACTGGAGGGAACAGATCACTCAGAGGAACTGAAATTGTCAAGAAAGAAACATGCAGACCAGAAACACATTTGCATGAACTCTCCTTATCAAGTTATATATTGAAAGATAATTCTGGAGTCTTCTGTTTGTATAATAAAGCCTCTTGCAAGCTGCAGTTAGTCTGTGCCTGGCTACTGAAACAAATAAAAATCAGAGATTTAAGTAATCACAGACTCTTACTAAAATGTATATTGTACCCTGCAGTTCAAAGAGCTGCAGTAATCTTTTTGGAAACTGAAACAGGGAGATTTTCTATTTTTCAGCATTCCAAGAGGGATGAAAAAAAAAAGAACAAAACCCACACATTTGTTTGTGGAATTCACAAGCTCACTTTATACACTACATGGAAGTTTTAGAACACTTTAATATTCAATTAAAAAACAAAGAAAAAAACAACAAAACCCTAAAAAACACCAAAACAAAAACTTAAGCAACATCACTGCCTTTCATTTTTAAGTTGACACCTCACAAGGAACACTTCCTAAGGCTTTCCATCTACCGACAAGTTTTTTTGTACTCACCCACTCATAAGACTTTTTTTAAAATAGCAATGCACCTATTCAAATTACCCAATCGTATTTATGTCATGTAAGACTCAAGTTCTTATCGACTAAAGTAAAAAAAGACCACAACAACCGGCGGGTTCAAAGCGAGATTTTGCCAAATGTGTTTAACAGTAGCTTACCCAAACACCACCATGCTCTTAAAAATTTTTATTTGAAAGCGGCCCTACTAGAGATAAAAAAGGCAGTTTCCTCACAGGAATACTGACTTTACAGAAGATAAGTGAGTTCAGACTCAGCTATTGGCAAAGCTTCTGTTTTATTATCCTAGAGATAAAAGTAAAGCCAGACGAAAGTTCCGCAAGTGCTGTAGCAACAGCTCCAGTGCTCGCAGAAGAAGGGAGCAGCGCAGTTTCCATCATTTCAACAAAACACTACAGCCCCCCCACAGTTCCTCCGATCCACCGGGAACAATGCGCCAAGCACCGTACCCAACCGCGCCGCGCAGGCCCCCGCGCTCCCCACGGAGCTTCCGTGGAACCGCTGCAGCGTCCCCGCCTCTCCACGGCTGCCGGCCGACTTCCCCACCCGGGACGAAGCCCCACGGACGCCAGAAAGAAACTTCGGGGCTGCCGCCGAAGGCCGCAACGTCACAGCTACAGCAAGAAAAAGGCAGCGGACGGGCACAGCTCCCTTCAGCGCTGTCCGGCCTCTTCCCGCGCCGGTAGGCCCACGGCATTCCGCAGCCGCGCCTGGCCCTGCTGCTCCGGACCCGGCAGTGCGTGTGCGAGGGGGCGCCGCACCACACAGGCCCCGCGGTCTCGCCAGGCCCCGGCAGCCTCGCCAGGCCCCGGCCCAGCGGCGCCTGAAGAGCGCTCGGAGCACCCTCGTCACCAGGCCCGCGCCGCCACCGCACCCGCCGGTCCGCTGGAAGGGGAGGCGGGGAGAGCGCACAGCTACCTCACCTGTACCTCGGCGAGCGCGTCCCCCCCCCACAGGCACCGGGCTGCCTCCGCTCAGGTGGGACAGGCACCGCTTGCCACCATCACCGCCGCTCCAAGATGGCGGACATATCAGCTCCTGCGAACCCTCCTCTGCCCCGCCTGCCAATCACACCAGCCCGGCACCGCCCTCCCTCGCCGCTCGCTCGCTGCCGTTGGGCGGTGTGCGGGGCGCGGCCCCTCCCTGGCGCTCCGGCCGCCTGAGTCACGCAGCTACGTGATTGCCCGCGGCTGAAGGGGGCTGGGGCGGGCTCCGGGCTGCCTGCTCGCCAGTCAGCGCACGGGGCAGGTGCACCTCGCTTCCCACCTTCCCGGCTTAGCAACAAGGGAGCGTCACCCTGAGAGGCGTCGCGCTTGCCCAATCGCACGAGGAGATTCCTTTTAAAAATGAAACCTTTCCGCCCAATCCGCACCCAGGGCTCTCGGGCCCCAGCGGGAGGTGCGGCCGCCTGTGGCGGAGGCCTCCTCGCAGCCTTGCCCCGGCGCCATTGGCCGCGGTGCGCACCCCGCCCCTCAGGGCGCGGCGCGGGCGCCAAACAGCCCGAAAACGCCTGAGGTGTGGGGGTGGCGGCTGCGGGGAGGGGCGGCGGTGCTGGGCGGGACGGCGGCTGATGAGCGGTAGTGAGGAGAGCGCTGATGGGTGTCCGAGGGCGTGTTGCTATTTGTATTCTCCACAAGCAGAACTTTGCTTTTCCTGAGCCGAGCTCCCCTGGAATCTCCAGCTCTCTCGAAGAACTAGCAGCCTTTTAACTGAAGTAGCCAGAATAATTGTGTGGAAAAACAGGGGAAAAACTCCCACCGGAGCTGCCTATGTCCCACAGGACTGCTGGCTGAAGCTCCACAACCCCACTTGGCCAAGTTCTGCTGGCGAGGACCTCTGCTTGAAAGGTCGGATAATAAATAACTGAACGGGCGGCCTTGTGTGCCCCAAAAAGACACCTACAACGAGGTGTTATAGGCTCTGTGTCATAGAGCATGTGTCTTACCCAGTCTGTCCAGCCAGGATGCTTGTGTCCTTCCTTTGCAAATCCTCTCAATTTACCTTCCCAAAAAATGGCAATGACCCCTCCAGCTACTGCCCCTTCACCCCTCAGGGCAGCCCTTCAGTTTTCAAAATGTCACTGGCAGGATGACATCCCCATCCCTGCTGGAGACCACCCCAATCATGGCCAGCAGTGCTTTGCCTGTGTGCAGATGAGCCAGGTAACCTCGTGTGGTTGTGGTGGGCATTTGTCAGTGGTGACCTCATCAATGTTTTCAAATATGTAAGGGGTGAGTGTCAGGGAGATGGAGTTAGGCTTTTCTCAGTGGTGACCAGTGATAGGACAAGGGGTAATGGGTGTAAATTGGAGCATAGGAGGTTCAAGTTGAATATCAGAAAAAATTTTTTTACTGTAAGGGTGACGGAGCCCTGGAACAGGCTGCCCAGGGGGGTTGTGGAGTCTCCTTCACTGGAGACATTCAAAACCCACCTGGACACGTTCCTAGGTGGTACTCTAGGGGGCCCTGCTCTGGCAGGGGGGGTTGGACTAGATGATCTTTCCAGGTCCCTTCCAACCCCTAGGATTCTATGATTCTATGATTCTATGGTTCGGGTGTTTCTATCATTCAACCCACCCAGGAGGGAGAACTGGGAAAAGGAAAGGAGACCTATGGCTTGAAATGAAAGGAGATTTAAAATAATATGATGATGAACGTGTATCAACCCCAATGCTGATCCAAGGTACAAAGCCATACTCAGCTCCAGGTAGCAGCTGCAAGCTGTGCAGTTGTAGCAGAGAAGGCTGAATGCCAGCACAACAGCTCCAACAAGAACCCAACAGTCACAGCAGGTGGGGGGTAGAGCTCAGGTATGGGATGACTGTTGAGACAGTCAGGACCCTCTGAGGAAGGCAGCCATGGTAGAAGAAAAAAAAATATCCCCACAAACCTCCTGATATGTAGTGACAGTGGCATTTATGGTATGACATACTTGGGTTGGCCAACCTGGGTCACCTGCCCTGGGCTTTGCCCTTCCTAGCCCATTGCACCTGCATGGGTCAAAACCAAACTCAACCTTGATCACTATGGAAACCCACATACCAGAACTGGGTATAAACAAAACCAATGTATTTTATCTCTTTTAACCAATTTTTAAACTAATTTCTCTGATCAGAAAAATTATTTTATAATTCTGTCCAAAGACAGCCTGGGTTTTATGTGGAGTTTTTTTGTCTGGTTTTAATGTGGTTTTAACTGCTTTCAACTGTGTGTGGCTCTTGAGGAGCTGGGGAGGGGGGAAGGAGGTGGGAGGACAGGAGGGCTGCTGACAGCCCCAATGTAGAGGGTACTGAAAACGTCTGGTTCACCTGGGCATGACCTGCAACTATTTTTGGTCCTTCCTTCCCACACCCACCTCAGTTTTCTGGGAGGGAAGATGGCAGCTGAAGGGGGCTCTACTGAGCCTGAGTCACCATGCCTGGTTCAGCATAGCAATTCTGCTCTTTACATTTTAGGTGCTTAAAGGTTTTTTTATAAGTTTAGGGTTGGCAATGATATCTATGTATATAAAATGTCTGCCTCTCTGTGAACAAAGGTGCATGGAGGAGACACCGTGTACCAGGAGTGTCACCTTCTAGAGCAAAGGGAGAGAGAGACAGCCTGTCTCTCCAGCTCCTGCACCTCCCATCTTCCCAGTGTCCCTTCCAAATGTAGTAACAGAGCCAGGAAAGGTTGTTGTTCTCCGTATCAGTTAACATCATGGACTTGTAAAACACTCCCTTTGTCAGAACATGGCATTAGCATATTTCATTAATGTGGGTAAGCAAGTAGCTGAAGGAGATATGGTACATCCAGTCTCAACAAAGCTAATTTTCCATCATGCTAACATCTGCCTTGCAGGTTGTGAGGGTAACGTGTGCTTTCTGTGGATGGTGGCAAAGAATTCTTTTCTATAAGTGGTTGTTAAGCACTGGAACAGGCTCCCCAGGGAGGTGGTTGAGTCTCCATCCCTGAATACGTTTAAAAATCACCTGGATGTGGTGCCTGGGGACATGGTTTAGTGGTGGGTCATGGGGAATGATGATTGGTTAGGACAAGGCTGGACTCGATGATCTTGAAGGTCTTTTCCCACCTGAGCAATTCTATGATTCTCTGATAATGAGTTTGAATCATGCATGAGGTGACTTTTTAAAAAAATTATATTTACAGATATCCTTCTGATAGTTACTGGTCACAATATGTTTAAGAAAAACAGGTAAGTTATGGCTAAGACAAGGGCTGAATTATTTATTTACAAAGGGGGAAGAAGCAACAAAGCTGAGAAGTGGTAGGGTGGGTCTTGTGGGCAACACATGTAGAGCACATAGAAACTGCCCCAAAGCACAGATCACTGTGTTCATTTCATATACCAAAGGAAAGGGAAAACAATACATTTCTTTGAATTCATTGTGAAGAATCACTCCAGGATAAAGCAACTCCACTTTGAATAATGGATCTTCACATCTTTCACATGCTCCTCTGCCATACAAAGTTAAGCTCAGTACAGCTGTACTTGGATCTTATTATAAATAAATTACCAACTCAGCAGATCTGCTCCCATTAAAATGAAACTATTGATATTAAAAGAGACATGATTATTGATATTACAAAGAGACATAAATATTGAAGGTGCTTCCACAGAAAGCAGCATCTCTTTCATGACAAAAACAGGGCATCATGTTAGAAATGGGCTCATAACTTGAAGGTAGAAGAGTAGGATCTTAATGAGAGGCTGTCACTGCAAAAAAAAATCGTGAAGTTGTTTTGTGGAAAGGGGGAAAATGTAACAGGTGAAGCTGTGTGTACCCTCCTTTTCAGAGAAAGGGCTGAATTTTGCCTGCAGATAAGAGGGAATCCACAGAAGGGAACATACTGGTATTATGTTCAGGAACTTTGAAGTAGGATATAGACTGCTTGGGGTTCCTCTGGTTTTTATCACTTGACTACAGAAATACAGGCTAAGATTCTTGCTTCTGGAGAAAAGGTAGCCACCAGTTTTATAATAGCTGCAAAGTGGCTCACATATCCTGGCCTTTGTCCAGGCATTCATATGAGCAGAAACTCTTGACACAAGCTCAGGTGCTTGGTTTCATAATGCCAGTTGCATAAAAGGCTGGACACAGTCTCAGGTTTCTTTTTGTTCCCAGGTCTTCCCTACCAGTTGGCCAAGCCCCTCTGCTTTCTGTAATTTCTAATTCTCCCCAGGACTGAGTCACAGCATGGTTCACCCTACCAAGAGCCAGCCTTGCTCTCACTACCCTTCAGCACATGATGACACAGCCTTCTTTCACAAAACCTTTGTGAACAGAAGCTGTCCCCAAGCTGTAGGCCCAGTGTGTTGCTTCCATTAGAAGGAGATTGCTGACTGCCAGCTCAGACACATGAGCATCTTATTCTGCCTGAGTAAGTAGAGCTGCAGCAATTATGGATGCATGTGATCTTAATGTGTCACAAACACATGGTAAAAAGGCAGCAGCATGAAATGTGTTTGCTGGGCTACAGAGCTGTGCTGTTCAGGTTTCTGAGTCTAGAGCATGATTTTATTTTCTTTTAAATGCAAGATTTATTAAGTGAAATGTACAAAAATATTTATCCTCAAAATAATTCAATGGGACATTGTTTCTTTTTTTAATATTTCTGCTGGTGCTAAGTCCAGAAAGCTCTCTAGGCTGTATTTGTTCCACATTTATTTTTGTTGTCTCCTTTCTCTTTTCTTTCACCATGTCTGGTTTTTTGTTTTGTTTTGTTTATGTCATACCACTTGCATTTTCTAGCAGTGAGTACCTCCAATGATTACAGCAAATGTAGATTTCACAATAATAAGTATACAGAGGCAATTCTGGTTGTATTGATAGTTGCCAGTGACAGTCTGTAGGAAGGACATTGTGCTGGAAACTGTGAGCTGGGAGATAAAAGGAAAGAATGGTATATGGGTTTAAATAATGGATAAATGAGACTGCAATGTTAAATGGCATTCCCAGGACAAGCAACTAGGTTGCTAAAAGGATGATGAGATTAAAATCTTTACCAAGCACCAGAGGCAGTGTCTGGAGAGGGGATTAAGAGTTTGAGTGTAGAATAGCTATTACAGTAAAATAGTTAACTACCTAGTATAGATACTGAAAGCATAAAGTTTGTCTTCACACCAAAGCAGTGTTAAACTGTGCTGCTGTTGATGCATCCTATATCCTGAGCCAGTGTGTCCTGGATGTGAGGGATGGATCTCAACCCAGAAGGGGTGTTTGCACCTACACAGATAAGATTTTCAAGGGCCTTGTCACTGCCATCTCAATTCTGGAAAGGTTTGGGACATCACATGCACTTGTTTTTCTCACATGAGTTCCTGTCAATATATTTCTAAATCTTGATTTTGTTTAGTTATTTTTTAAATCTACAGCTTTCTGGGTGATGCTGCCATTACCATGTAAGGTGGTAATGCCAGGGTGCTACTGTGTCAAGGTAGAAGCACTTCATGCCTACAAAGAGGATCTCAAAGTACTACTGAACAATTAAGGGAGATGAGGAAGTTACATGGATTGCCCCATGTCACACAGTAAAATGATTCAGAGGCAAAATACTAGATAGTCCTCTATCTGTGGGGCTTGTGTGCAAATGCAAAGATCTCCACACCATTCCTTTTGCTTGTGTTTATAGGCAAATCAGAAAAACCCAAAAACTTAGCCTGTCTTGGATGGCTGTACTATTTAATTGCTGACAGGGAAACTCCGAGAACTTAGAGGCACAGTGTTTAACTAAATGGGTTGTTGCTGGTATTGCAGATGTCAGTATCTTAAATCTGTGGTGGCTGCTGCCTGGCCCACTTCCAGAGGCAGCCAGTTCTGATGGATTCCTCTAATCATTTGAGTCAGCCCCTTCCTCAGCATAAAGTGGTACACAAAAAGGAGACAAAAAATCATCCTGCTCAGTCACCATCACCTCACCAGCCAAGGCTGAGTGTTTCCTCACTGTGCATCTCTAACCCTCAGCCATAGCTGCTACCACCTTCTGAACCTGATGGGGAATGATGGGGCAGCATTTCCTGAGGGCTGATTGTGACTCAGCAGGTTGGCCACAACTTGGAAAACAAGCTTGTCTTCCCAAGCAGGGGCATAGCCTGCCAAGCCACATCATCCTACGGCTCTGCAATTTCCAGATGTGACACCAGAGCAGGGGAGGTGGGACTGTACCTACCCTTTCAGCAGCATTTTACCCCTGGCAGCTCCTCCTGCATTAGCCACAGGGTCAGACCGTGAGCAGCAGGGTTGTGCTTCTGCTTCTGCTCTGCCAGGATGACCAGAGCTGTGTCCCAGCATAGTGTTTGCCCCTCCAGGGCAGGGGAGCACCTGGGGAGGACCTAGTTAAGGCACCCTAGGAAGAATTACTTGTTTCTAGTTTGCCCTGCTTGTGGACTAGGTTTGCCCTGCATAAGCAGGGAAATAACAGGGCCTGCAAGGCAGTGGGAACACCTGTGTACAGAGCTGAAGCTGAACCTCCCCACTGCTGCCATTTGATCACCTCAGGCATAAATCTGAAGCAATATTCTAAACCAGTTTTTATCCATTTGTAGTTAATTTTTCTGAGCACTGACTAGTTACACCTTGAAACAGACCTAGAAAGAGGAGAACAACTGGGTGCCTTGCACCAAAGGGTGCCCAGTTGTGTTAACACTAAATGAATATTTGTAGAGTAAGGTCAGCTGAGACACAACACCTCTGATTTAACAATAACCCTCACAAAACTTTTTATCCCTCTCATAGTTCAAGAAAGAATAAAGCTCTTCAAAGAATTTTAATGACTTAATGTTTAACCCAGTATCTTATTAGAATTGTGAAAACTAAGTAGCTTTAATAAGAGTAAAGGAGCATTTCTGAACAATCACTTCATGGTTATGCTTCTGAGGGTGAATGTGGATGTTTGGCTGTACCAAACCCACAAGTTAATCCATTTAGTTGAAACAAAATGTTCAAATTCAGTTTTCTAATCTCATCCCCTGTACTGACCCTATTAGCACTTGTAAGACAAAGCTGCTGCAGAGTAGTAGGGTACCTCCTTTCCATCTCTGTGGCTCATTGGTGCAGCACAAGCATAGAGAGATGGAGAGAGACAACTGTCCCCTGCCAATTGTCTGAGACAGTGGGGAGAAATGGTGTAGTTCAGGTGGCAGAGCTGACCAGCTGAGTGCCTGTGGTGGGGAGGAGTGATGCAGGCTGCCAGGCTGTGTGGAGCTGTCCTGGTTGGCAGACAGTTGTCCTACACACACTGAGATTTACTGAGAGGACAGATGAGTTTGAGGTAGATTCTAGTTAAGGCTCCAAGTGCCATGAAGCCATCAAGAGGAATTTATTAAACATGGTGAGGACAAATATTGAACCTTCTTATGGATGAAAAGCATATGGGGAAGAAGAAGGTGCTGGCTTTCTCTCCAAAAAAAACATTACAATGATCATGGGGGTTGCTTTGGAAGGAATAAATACAGAGATTCACAAGTTTATCAAGAGAAACCTATTTTTAGCATCAAAGTTTTCTAGTGAGTTCTTTGGGAGAGGAAAGTATCCTTTGAAAGAAAGCAAATAAAAAAACTTGTTAACTGTGAAGAATACAGGAAATACTACTGAGTACTGAGCTCTACAACAGGAATGTCATCTCCACAGGGCAAGAAACCCTTGTAGCAGGAGCTAAAGGGCTCTTTAAACTTGAGTTTCTCCCACTTCTCCAGCTGTGCTCAGGTGGACCACAATTACATTGCCATTGATAACAGCCTGCAAGTATCAGCATGACTTTGCCACATGTAGAAAATCCCCAGGGGTCTGGAAAACATTGTGGAAAGTTTAAGGGCTGCACAATGTACTAGGAACAGTGAATTTGACTGTAGTAAAGAGCTGTGAGGAATCTCCTGTCAGGTTTGACTGTCCTGCTGCCACTTATGCTCTTGTTTTAAATGGTTTGAGCTCTCTGAGGTGTCTGTTTTGCCATATGTGTTATGTGCACATATGTATATGTGTGGTCTTTTTTGCATGTATTGCACAACCAGGAAACATGGTTATTTAGCTGAGTACCTCATGATTTCTTCTCATCCATTTCCTGAAAGAGCAGAGGAAACAGTGATTTGCAGGGCAGAGCATGGTCAAAAGCTGTTTGTGCAGCACAAGGCAACTTGCCAGAGTTGGTTGGAGACTCTTTGTTACCTTATTAAGTGGTAAAATGGGTGCAGAAGTAGAAGGCTGATGATCCCTGGTGCTATCATGGACCCCATGTATATGTCGGGGTGTTTTCCCTTGAGTATTGACCTGTACTCAAACTATTTGTCCAGATAAAAGGGCTGGATGTTTGCAGTTTGCTTCCCAAACACACATAACACTGTTAGCTGCAAATCATGGGGAGAAGGGGAAGACCTTTTTCCCTGGTTATTAGCATCAAAACCAAATTCTACTCTAATAATAAAACTGTAGTGTAGTGTAACTGTAAACTGTAGTGTAAGTAGAAGAAATATTTTGCAGCAAAACTTTGATGCTAAAAAACAAATCTAGGGGTAAAGGTGAGCAGAACTTAATTAAATATCAATTAAACACTCACTGGACAAAACACACTTGCACCACTCATAGGAGACACAGATAAGTTGCCTTTGATGACTGGACTACAACAATCCTCATCTTTGTTTGGTCCTACTGCCTGGCAGGAGGTTAGCAGCCCATTGTCACTCCAGGAGAGCTTAGAATTGGGTGGTTATGGGTGCACATGAGAGGTGTTACAGGTTAAATCTGGTGGTTATAGGTGCATGAGAGGTGTTACAGGTTAAATCTGGTGGTTATAGGTGCACATGAGAGGTGTTACAGGTTAAATCTGGTGGTTATAGGTGCACATGAGAGGTGTTACAGGTTAGATCTGGTGGTTATGGGTGCACATGAGAGGTGTTACAGGTTAAATCTGGTGGTTATGGGTGCACATGAGAGGTGTTACAGGTTAAATCTGGTGGTTATGGGTGCACATGAGAGGTGTTACAGGTTAAATCTGGTGGTTATGGGTGCACATGAGAGGTGTTACAGGTTAAATCTGGTGGTTATGGGTGCACATGAGAGGTGTTACAGGTTAAATCTGGTGGTTATGGGTGCACATGAGAGGTGCAAGTTGAAACTCAGTGCCAAAGAAGGGAATGGGGTCTTGGTATCCTGCAGCCTCATTAACTGGTTTGAGCCCTAGACTGTTGTCCATAAGGAGTAATCAACTCCATTTCTTTTCCTTCTGGCTTTGCTTCAAAAGAAAACAGCCAAGGACTGTGTGTTGTGAAGAGTCCACTATCCTGGAAGCATGCCTAGAGCTTGGGATGCTGACCAAACCAAACTCCTGGGGATCCAGGCCAAGCAGTACAGCATTTCTGTATCATGATTTGGATACTGATTAATGTCTTCATTCAAGATGTCAGCAGTGCTGTTTAACATCTTTGTTGGTGATGAGACAATGAGGCTGAGTGCACCCTCAGCAGGTTTGCTGATGACACCAAGCTGTGTGGTGTGGACAACACACTGGAGGGAAGGGAGGCTATCAAAAGGGGCCTTGGCAGGATTGAGAGTTGCAAACATCCTGAAGTTCAGCAAGTGTGCTGCACATGGGCTGGGATAATGCTAAGTGCAGATACAGACTAGGAAGAGAATAAATTGAGCCTAGCCCTGAGGAAAAGGACTTGGTGAGAAGCTCAACAGGAGCCACCAATGTGCACTTGCAGCTCGGAAAACCAACTGTATCCTGGGCTGCAACAAAAGGAGTGTGAGCAGCAGGTCAAGGGAGGTGATTCTCCCCCTCTACTCTGCTCTCATGAGGCCCCACCTGGAGAACTGTGTCCAGTTCTGGAGTTCCCAACTTAAAAAGGGCATGGAGCTCCTGGTGTAAGTCCAGAGAAGGGGCACAAAAATGATCAGAGGGCTGAAGTGCCTCTCCTATGAAAACAGGCTGAGAGAGCTGGGATTGCTCAGGCTGGAGAAAAGGAGGCTCTGGAGAGACCTTACAGCAACCTTCCAGTGCATGAAAGCCAGGCAGGGACTTCTCACAAGGGCATGTAGTGATAGGATGAGTGGAAACAGTTTTAAGATGAAAGAGGGTAGATTTAGATGAGCTGTTAGGAAGAAATTCCTTCCTGTGAGTGTGGGGAGACACTGGCCCAGGTTGCCCGGGGAGGTTGGGAATGAAATCCCTCTGGAAGTGTTCAAGGCCAGGCTGGATGGTGCTGTGAGGTGGTGGGAGGTGTGTCTGTCCTCACAGGGATGTTGGAACTGAATGATCCTTAAGGTACCTTCCAATCCAAATTATTGTATGAAATTATTTTGATATGATATGTGAGCTGCTTGGCTCCCTCAGAGCCTCCCCAAGGATTTTTGATACCTTCAAGCTTACAGAGCAGCTGAGCAGGAGGATTTCAGGATTGTAATTTTAGACTGGAGTGTCTTAATCCCATTTCAAGCAGTTAAATGCTTTGGATATAGATACTAATACCATAGAGGACCAAAAAGGGAAGAAAGCTGCTAACAAATAACTGAAGGCAGTGTAAGGGAGAGAGAATATTCATTTTCCTTTTGCTTCTTTAGGTGGGAGGTGGGTATGGGTTTTGCTGTGTGGTTACCTATTAAACAAATGGAACAGTGAGTTCAGCAGCAGTGGTAATTACCAGCATAGCCATGTGACCACTCTGGCCTAATGATAGTCCTAAAACCACGTTATCTTTTAATAGCTAAGCTGATTAAACTAAACCAGAGTGAAAACAAGTTAGAGAAATTACTTTCATGGTACTTCTCCTAGGAAAATTAAAGTTCTTTCCAAGCAGCCAGAGTATCTACCATGTCAATTCTCAGCCAAGGTACAGCTGTGTAGTAACTACTGAATTCATATTTCTGTGAAACTGTAGCACAAGAGTGAAAGAGATGATAGAAACAGGCTGGGGCACCTAGGAAAACTTGTGAACACAGGGAATAGTGATCAGGTCCATGTCAGAAGCAGCCATTGCAATTTATTTTTGCTTTAAGCCCTTCTCCTTCTCTTTCTTCCCCTTCAGTTCCATTACAGAAATGGGTATGTCAACTCCCAAAGCTAAAAACTTGTACAGATAATAAGTACTGCAACCTTGAAATAAAGAGCCAAACTCTGGTTTTACCCCCTTGATCCACTGGGTAGGAAAGAAAAAAAATAAAAAGATGTTTCCCTTTCTGAAGGCCAGAAAGGACTGCTATGATCAACTAGCCCACCTTTTGGTAGTTGAGATGAATAAATGAGCACAGGAAAAACAAGCTGAAGAAATGATCTTCTTGGTACTTCAAGGAAAATGAAGATGCTTTCTTTATCTCAGCCTCACTCTGATCATCCCTATCCTCACCTACTGCCCTCTTAGTATGGTACCTGTATGAAAACATGAGGAGTGCCAGTCAAAGGCTCCTAAAATAAACATTGTGGTTGCAAGTTACTGCACAGGTAGTTTCCACCTCTGAGACAGGAAACCTCATGACCCACTTGGGCAATGCTGTTTAACCCTCTTTAAGTTGAGAGAAACAGGCAAACAAAGGATGCCCTATCCAGTCTGAATAGAGCTTGAGCTAACCTTTTATAATCATAGAATCATAGAATGGTTTGATTAGGAAGAGACCTTAAAGAACATCAAGTTCCAACTCCCCTGCATGGGCAGGGACACCTCCCACTAGCTCAGGTTGCTCAGAGCCCCATCCACCCAACTTGGTGTCATTGGCAAACTTGCTGATGGTACTTGCAGTGCCACTACCAATATTGTTAATGAAGATATTAAAGAATTAATAAGGGTTCCAGTACAGATGCCTGAGGGACTCCACTTGTCACAATTTTCCATCTGGACTTCAAGCCACTGACCAACTATCCTCTGAATGTGTCCATCCAGCCAACTCCTTTTCTATGAAAGAATCCAC
The DNA here is from genome assembly GCF_036169615.1 of Heliangelus exortis. NCBI lineage: Eukaryota > Metazoa > Chordata > Aves > Apodiformes > Trochilidae > Heliangelus > Heliangelus exortis. The sequence continues at coordinate 13,787,534 of NC_092439.1, read as the reverse complement.
CCATCAAACCCATATCTCTTCAACTTAGAGAGAAGGATGTTGTGGGAGACAGAGCACCAGAGAGCTCTGAAAAGTGCCTGATAACCACCCTGTGATACCCCTAGAAGACCTCACCTGCATGTCTTCTGCAGCTTTTAAAATATTTCAGAAGTTTCTTTTTCATGCACAGACTATTTTTAAAATTCTGTTGAAGTTAAAAAAATATTCTGTTTCCTGAACAAACTGCACAAAATAATGAGTCCAGTTTTTCTACCTGAAAGATTTTTTGTATTAAAGCAATCTGAATACCTCTCATCCTTTGGTGACAAAGTGGTGTCAGAGTGATTATTAGTATGTGATGGAGGCTGCTTTTATGACAATCAGAATTTGTCCTCAAATTAATTTTTTGCTGAATAATTTAGAGTCTATAAATACTGAATCACTTTACCCTGACCAGGCCAGAAAAACCCAATTAACTTTCTGTATCTCACTTGCCTCTCTTCCCATCTCTCTCGACTGCTGCCCCCATAGCACAGAACATGCAAACATGAGGTGGACCAGTCCAAGGGATTAAGTTCCTAAGAATTATATGTGATTGCAATTAACTGTTCATGTAGTTCCAACATCTGAGATAGGGAATGTCTAGCAGAGACATCATGACCTGCTTGGGTGATGCTTTTTAAACCTTTTTATATTGACACAGGCACATCAAGGACCACAACCCTGGAAGTGTCTGTATTCCAAGGACTCACAAAAGCACCAGCAGGAGGTAGCACTTAGCCTTGAGGATCTAGGCCTATAGAAAGTGCCAAAGGCTGTTGAGAAAAAAAGTGGAATTAAGTTCACCTGTCCAAGCCTTGCATGTGGGTAATCAGAGAATTTCTGCTTTTCTTGGGTGTTTTGAAGGCTCTTTTAACGTCACTATATTTTTCCATTGGCCTCTCCTCTTTTATGACTCTATCTATATATACATACAGGAAAAAAAAACTTTTAAACAAGTATTTAATGTAATAAATAATAATTATTAATATAATAATAAATAGCTTTGTATGGTGGGGTAGAGGGCCTGTGTGTACTTGGAAGCTTTCTGTCAGGCTTCCAAGGCTCAGCTTTATCCCTTGCTGTATTGCTTGGTTTTGTTTGTGCATTGATATAGTGTCAGTTTTCAAATATCCCATCAGGCAGAAATAGGTGACCTATTTTCAGCCCTGGACATCTGCTAGCTGTAGCACTTCCCTCCCTCTGTCCTTTAACCCTTTCTTCCCTCCCTGCCTGCCTTTCTGCACAGCATCTGCCTCAGCCACTGACTGGGACTTAGGGCAGCAGGTAGATGACCCACTGAAGTAGTCCAGAAGCAGGAGTACACACAAGACATCAAGGAGGGTTGCAGTTCTGCCTCTCTGCCACAGAAGGTCAGCCCAGTAGTGTCCCCAAAGCTGTCCCAGTCCAGGTATCCCTGGAAAGTTCTGGGGCACCTCATCTCCCCCTCACTTGCCAGTGACCCTCGTGCTGCCAGTCCTCCAGCATCACTGTGTGACCTTCCTGGGACACCTGGGCCCAGCCTGGCAGCAGCTTCCCAGTCCTGGCTCATCAGGGAGCAGTGATGCAGCTGAGGTGATGAGGGGGAGCCCTGGGGCACACCTGGCTTCCCACCAGGAAAGAGCACTGCAGGGAGCCCCTTGCTAGCTCCTTTCCTCACCACTCAGGCCACCCCAAAGCCTTTTAGGAGAGGTGGTGGGGGAACAGGAGAGACCCACAGGGTTTGCTGCAGCCAGGGAACAAGGGAAGGGCTCTTCCTTCCTGGCTCAGATAAGCCCTGAGACAGTTTCCACCTAAGCAGAGGTTCCTGGGCCCAGCATTAAGAGCGACTTCTTCTTCCACACAGACTTCTTGGGCACACATTCCCCATGCTGAACAGGGATGCTGTATTTGCTTAGCAGCTGTCTGGTCAGCACCACCCATGGGATAAAAAACATATACCAATCCAGATCCTTGTGATTAGGGTAGGAAAGGGTAGGAAAGGGTAGGAAAGGGTAGGAAAGGGTAGGAAAGGGTAGGAAAGGGTAGGAAAGGGTAGGAAAGGGTAGGAAAGGGTAGGAAAGGGTAGGAAAGGGTAGGAAAGGGTAGGAAAGGGTAGGAAAGGGTAGGAAAGGGTAGGAAAGGGTAGGAAAGGGTAGGAAAGGGTAGGAAAGGATGGGAAAGGATAGGAAAGGATAGGAAAGGATAGGAAAGGATAGGAAAGGATAGGAAAGGATAGTTCAGTTGGATGGAACCAACAACCATTTGGCCAACTGCCTGACCACTTCAGGGCTAACCAAAAGATAAAGCATGTTACAAAATCTTTCAGAATTTCTCTTACAGAGGCACTGCTACCTCCCAGAGGCCTCCTGTGGTATCACTGCTCTTACAAAGCAATCCAACTCAACACCAGTTTGTTCTGACCCTGCTAGCCCCTTCTCGGCCCTGTGTAAGAAACACTCAGCATGAGGCAGCAGTGGTTTTTCCTTGCATTGTGTTTTTTTCAGGCTGTGTGCCTTGATTCTGGGTGGGATGGTGGCAGTCTGCAAGTCTGCATCAAGGCTGCTCCATGGCATCTGCAGATTTACAGGTCAAGAGAATAGTGTTGCAGGGTCATTGTCTTGCTTGGTGGTGATCAGACTCTAACTTAAGGTACCCAGATTCTTTGGCAATGTAAATATGCTTCAAGCTTGGTTAGAAAAAAATGCAAAGTACACAAAGGCAGAAATGTGGAGCTGAAGGTGAGTAGAAAGACAAGATTAACTCCTAACTCTTAGTGAATCCACATTTACATTGTACTTTGTCATGAGACAACAGGGTTACCTGGCACCTGTCAAGGATAGCTAAGAGAAGAATCCTACCTATGCTTTAGTGGACATGTTGAAAGCCATCAGGTCTTACTGATATGAGTTCCCCTCTTTTTTTTTTCTTTTTTTTTTTTTTCAAATGATAGATTTTTCTATGGCCACACTGTCATCAAGCGTGGTTGCAGCATCTGGAACCACACCAGAAAAGGTTTAAAAATACCTTACTACTCTTCTTCATGAAATGTAAGATCCAGCTGCCTAAATTCCCTCTTTCTGACTCACTGAATTGCTGCTCCCAGAAACATGCCACATTAAACGAAAGGAGCAGATAAATATGGTAAGTATTAAATTTGAGGAATGGATATTCATGTAATAAAAGCTGGCTAAGCTTTCTAGACATTCGTTGTGCACTGCCTCTATTAACTACACAGTGTCTCCCTCCTGACAAACAGCAGGTGGCACGTTTGGATCAAGAATGCAAGTGCTGTGCCTCAGAACCAGGGTGGGGAGGGGAAGCTGCACAGGGATTGGGAAAGAAATAATGCAGTACAAGTGTCCTTTCACTGCATTTTCATCATAAATTCAAATTTCCACCAAAGAGGTCAATTCCAGATGGGCACTCCTGCCTTCTCTTGCTTGTAAGGGTCCAAGCTTGGCTTTTCTTCTTGAAGGAGCTCAGATGAAGTTGCTCAGGAACTTCAGCTTGAGGGATGTCATGAGAATATACCCATTTTGCCTTTGGAATTTGTCCATGTTGAAGCACTGCTGTTGCTTGATAGACCTTGGGTGATATTTGATGATTAAAGTTCACACAATATAGAGGAGGAAATAACAGTGGGGACCGGAAGACACTAGGGTCTAGTTATTTATCTGTTCTCACTCAGAATAATAGAATAATTTGGATTGGAAGGTACCTTAAAGATCATTCAGTTCCAACATCCCTGTGAGGACAGACACACCTCCCACCAGCTCACAGCACCATCCAGCCTGGCCTTGAACACTTCCAGAGGGATTTCATTCCCAACCTCCCCGGGCAACCTGGGCCAGTGTCTCCCCACACTCACAGGAAGGAATTTCTTCCTAACAGCTCATCTAAATCTACCCTCTTTCATCTTAAAACTGTTTCCACTCATCCTATCACTACATGCCCTTGTGAGAAGTCCCTGCCTGGCTTTCATGCACTGGAAGGTTGCTGTAAGGTCTCTCCAGAGCCTCCTTTTCTCCAGCCTGAGCAATCCCAGCTCTCTCAGCCTGTTTTCATAGGAGAGGTGCATAGGATACTGGTTCACTCTATGATCAAACTCCTATGTAAGAGAAAAAGCTATGAAAATATTCACATTGATTGCTTCTAGTTTTGAGTCAAGGCCTGGTATTTTCCTTCCTCTATGGAAGGCTTCATCCAGCATTTGTGTTAAAGCTGAGAGGCAAAAAACCCCACTGCAATATCTTAGTGCTTTGAAAAGCATTCCTGTTACAAAGAAATACGGGAATATCATCCTGAGGAGAGGACTCTGATGTGGTAGCCCTTTCATCATCTATTGCCTTTAGATCTGCTGGTTTGTGAAACTTGCCTTAGGAAGCGAATGGCAGCTGGTATCTCAAAGATAGTCTTTAGAAACAATATCCCAGGTAAAGAAAAAGCCAGAGTAATATTCACACCGATTGATATATAATTTTAGAGAATCACAGCTTGATATCCTTGCTCCTCTATTTAGTTAAAGATAGCACGCTTTAGTCAGCTTTCTAATGAAGGTCAGAGGTAAAAAAAAAAAAAAAAAAAAAAAAAAGCACTATAATGTCCTTGTGCTTTAAAAACCCTCCAGTTACAAAGAAATACGGGAATATCATTCATACAATCTGATTTCTGATATATTATCCATTATCCAATTTCTCTTTCAGCCTTCTACTCCGTTTACACGAGATGTTTTGCGAAACAGGCCTCAGGAAAGGCAGCTGGTATCTCAAAGAACCTGCTCATTGCATTTATGATACAAAGTTAAAGGGAAATCTATACAAATATTCACATGAATTGATACAATTGTTTTAAAGAGTCAGAAACTTCCTCAACTCACTATTTAAGGCTTACACGCTTCATTCACCATTTGTAGTGAAACTGAGAGGAAAAAAAGCCCACTAACACTAAAATATCCTAGTGCTTTGAAAAACACTACAGGGACAAAGGAATATGGGAATCTCACTCCTGGCAACTGACTTAGGATGTGGGAGCTCTTTCAGTTTCTATTCGGTTTACATCTGCTGTTTGAGAAAACAGCTCTAGGAAATGAAGCGAAATTGGTATTTCAAAGGTACTGCTTAACTCTATGATCAAACTGCTACAGAAAAGAAAAAGCTATGAAAATATTCGCATTGATTGCTTATAGTTTCGAGTCAAGGCTCGGTATTTTCCTTCCTCTCTCTATGGAAGGCTTCGTCCAGCATTTGTGGTAAAGCTGAGAGGCAAAAAACTGCTAAAATATCTTAGTGCTTTGAAAAACACTCCTGTTACAAAGAAATACGAGATTATAATTCATACAATCCAATTTCTCTTATGGGGGCTTTTTCACCCTTGTATTTCGTTTACACTAGATGCTTTGTAAACAGGGCTTTGGAATGGAAGCTGGAATCTCATAGATTCTGCTTATTGCACGTAGGATACGCAAAGTTAAAGTGAATGCTATACAAATATTCACATGAATTAATATTGTAGTTTCAAAGAGTCAAAGCTTGATACCCTTCTTCTACTACAATGTAAGTCCTGATCTGTGCCAGCTTCACATGGAACTCTACCCATAGCACCACCAAGAATCGGGCTAGGGGTTTGCTTTAGTACCCAAAACCTCAAATATACCACCCCTCGGCTTCCACTCTCCCACTGTTGCTCAATATGGCTCCAAAACTCCAGACAAAAGGGCCTGGCAAAAAAATGCAGAGTTCCCACTGAAAACTTTTGCTGGCCCTAACCCCCACATAGAATCCTTCCCACAGCACCACCAACAGTCGAGCTGGGGGTTTGCTTAAGTGCCCAAAACCTCGAATATACCACCCCTCGGCAGCCACTCTCCCACTGTTGCTCAACATGGCTCCAAAACTCCAGACAAAAGTGCCTGGCAAAAAGTTCAAAGAGTGACCACTGAAAACTTTTGCCAGCCCTAACCCTCACATGGAACTTTTTTACCAACTGCACCATGACAGTTGTCAGTTCACTTTAAGTGATTTGATATTAATCTGATCTGGTGAGGTAACCAAGTTAAGCATTTGCAAACTGCCCATAATAATGCCACCCAGTAGCAAACTGCTTCAGTGCCTGTGGCTGTGTTTTTCAAAATCTTTCATCAAATGCCATGCTCCCTGGCTGCCACCAATGCTGGGTAAAGTCTCCTGGCACGATGTGCTCCTGAGTGCAAGGTGGCACCTGCCTTCCAGAGAAAGCGCTGCTCCTTGAGGGAGATTCCAGGCACAGTTAACCTCAGAGGGAAGGGAGATGCCAGGAACAGTTTACCTCGGGTCAGTCCCTCAGGAAGGGGGCTGCTGCCAGGCAGTTTACCTCAGCGCAGTTCACCTCAGAGGAAAGAGGGGTGCCAGGTGCAGTTTACCTCAGATGGAAGGGGGGTGCCAGGTGCAGTTCACCTCAGATGGAAAGGGGGTGCCAGGTGCAGTTCACGTCGGAGGAAAGAGAGGTGCAAGGCGCAGTTTACCTCAGATGGAAAGGGGGTGCAAGACACAGTTTACCTCAGATGGAAAGAGGGGTGCAAGACACAGTTTACCTCAGATGGAAAGGGGGTGCAAGACACAGTTTACCTCAGATGGAAAGAGGGGTGCAAGGCGCAGTTTACCTCAGATGGAAAGGGGTGCCAGGCGCAGTTTACCTCAGATGGAAAGGGGTGCCAGGCACAATTTACCTCAGATGGAAAGGGGGTGCAAGACACAGTTTACCTCAGATGGAAAGAGGGGTGCAAGGCGCAGTTTACCTCAGATGGAAAGGGGTGCCAGGCGCAGTTTACCTCAGATGGAAAGGGGGTGCAAGACACAGTTTACCTCAGATGGAAGGGGTGCAAGACACAGTTTACCTCAGAGGAAAGAGGGGTGCAAGGCACAGTTTACCTCAGAGGAAAGAGGGGTGCAAGGCGCAGTTTACCTCAGAGGAAAGAGGGGTGCAAGGCGCAGTTTACCTCAGATGGAAAGGGGGTGCCAGGCACAGTTTACCTCAGCGCTGTGCCTCAGGCAGGGGTTGACTCAACCCAGGCAGTGCCCTCCCTCTACCACACACACAGGGCTCCTGAAGCTCCAGGGGTGGCAATTCACCATCATTACAACTTCAGGAGAAAGGCAGCCAGGTAAGTAACTTCAGCACAGTACTCTTTGGGAAATGTATTCTAAGAAGACATGGCACGTTTCCTGCGTCTCTTCTGGGACAGCAACTGAACTGTGCCTGAAAGGCCTAAGACTTCCCCCACCCCTGCCCTGGTTTTGTGTTTGGTTTTTGTCCCCAGCAGGAATTTGGGTGAAAAAGGGCTGATGGCAAACTCTCCCCTAATATCCTCTGTGGCGAAGCACACACCACACAGTACTGATACAGGTGCTATAAATGCACAGCAGTTACACACAGGTGAACAATGCAAGGTTCCCTACCATTCTCCATAATTTCCAGTTTCTAGTGTCACTGAGATTTGGTACAGTTTTAGCTTCTTTAAAGGTTAAAAGAGAAAAGAGATGCTCCTGTCTTTGCCTGGTGCTCATTTCTGCAGCTCACAGAGCCTTCAGTCAGGGCTGAGGATTTTCTTAGTTTACACAGTAAGCTGCATCAGGACAACATAGAAAAGGGTCAAAGATGTAGATATTCCCCTTTATAAGCTGTGCCAGACTGTGTTCTGGTACTGCTGAGAACCTGCTGTGTCATTCCAAAGAACTCAGGTATCCTGACTGCAAAAGCACTGACTGTCAGGATTAAACAGATATCTTACAAGGAAACAAAGTATGCAAAGACAACCTGTTTGCCACCTTACTCTAAAAGAGCAAGTCTATCCTTGCTTATATTTCTTGGGGCTATGTCTGTCTTGTTATTTATTCTTTGATTCAGTCTTAATATTCATCGTATCATGTAGCTTCATGCATATTTGTTCTGATTATTATATGGTACATGATACAGGCTGATATAAGTTTTATTTAAGTATCTTAAGCATGTTATTTAAAAAATAATGTGTATTTATATTTTAAAATAAATCCATAAGCTTTCACTTTTCTGAAGAAACTCTTTCATTAGTCTCCAGGAAATGAAGCAGGCTGCTTTCAAAATCACACAAAGTTTAAAACTCTGTATTTGATTTATTCACATACCAGCAGTTGCATAGAAGATCATTGGTCTATCTTTTAAAACTTAAACTTTTACACTACAATAGCAGAGTGTTTTGCTTGAGGCAATGTTTTTTCCTTTCTCCAAAAAAGTTGTGTCATTTTTGATGTGAGTCAAGTATTTCAGCTGTATTAGGCAATCTACTTGGGTATATTTATTTATATATATATATATATATATACACATATATATATACATATATATATATACATACACACACACACACACACATATTTATATCCATTAACATTAAGAGTACTTTCTGTGGTGAGTGCAGAAGGACCCCAAAAAGGGTAAACAAACTACAAGGAAAAGTGTAGATTTGTTGTCTGTTGCTGTTTGCTATTTCATTTTTTTCTTCTTATTTTCAGTAATCATTCTGGAGCTACTTGTTCCATTACTTCTCTGAAGTCCACCCAGACTTCTCTCTCAAAAATGAAGGTCATAGGTATTATCTAATTTGTAAGTAGAGATATTATCTCTTCTAGCTCTATCTATACTATCTTTACTACCATCTCTACTGTTTTATTGGCTCAGCTAGCATAATTAGAAAAATTAGTCAAGCTTTTTGGCACAGAAGCCCTCCAATCAGCTTCAAAATAGGTGACTAAATATTTTGCCATCAAAGATTTATTTCTTAGATAAGTCTGTGTAAGCAAGTGGTGAAATTCAGCCAAATCCTACTCTCCTTGCCCATTCAGCTGAAGCTAGAGGACTGGATTTGCACAGAACAAAATCTGGCCTACAGTCAGATTCATGAAAAAAAAAAAAAAAGTGCATTATTTGCACTTGAAGAAAATTCCCGCATTATTTAAGCAATGTGTTTAAATGTTTGCTTTCTCCATGTACTCTATTTCACTAAAGACACTATAAACAATTAGTACTACTACTGTAAAAAAAAAAAAAAACGTTGCTAGATGTAAAAGGGACTTCTAGGACTCCTGCTAGCTGCACTGGTACAACTTCAGTTTTTTTGCTTCCAAGTAGAGTGTCTTGCAGCATTACACTGCATGTAAAGCACATATATATGAAACCACCACAAAGACAAATTCTAAACAAGCAGACACTATTTTCCCTGTAAATGCATCCCAGTGAGGCTCCATGGGTCTTCAGGGGTTGTTCCCAGCAGAAAAGATTGGTCCCTCTGGTATCATTGATGTGTTTGAAGCAGTGGTGGTGGCTTATTTGATTGATCATGATTTCATGATAGGTTGTTTCAGGGTCTTCTGCTTCTACCCATGCATGTGACCCCATTAGCTGCTGGGAGTGGACAAAGTCCTCCTTGTAACTGGAAAAACTACTTTGACCTTGAGTTCAGGTTGAGAGTAGTTGCCATTATATCCCTGATAATAAATCTCCTATTTGTTTTGGCAAAGGCTTGGATATTTAAAGGCATCAACACCAACTGAATCCATACAGAACAAACAGTCAGACAGAGACTGCCATTGTAGATGAATTGTATTGCCTTCAGCCTTGTGCTAAAAATGTCCTTGAGGCATAATCTTGGCTCTACCCCAACACAATGCACATGCTCACAGATCAGAGCCTTGTAAAGTAAATGCTGGTAAAAAAACAAACCACCAAAATTGTGCTCTCTGATGAAAATATCAATATAAAGAATAAGGATACTCTGAAAGCTACGGGATCACAAAACTGCTTGAAATATTTCTGCAAAAGTCATGCAACAGCATATGTAACATTTCTTTATAGGAAGGAATGAGTACCAAGGAAAGAGCTATCCTACTCAGTCTACCTCTCCCTACCTCCGTTTTTAATCTTTTTCCCTTCCACGGTCCTTTCTTTTTTTTCTATTTTTCTGATTGCATTTCATTAAGAACATTTACATTTTGGGGCTGTGGAGTGCTGGTTCTTAGCTGTTAACTCAGCAACATTCTTCAGAATTTATGAAACTCTAAACTCATGAATAGCTGTGTTGTACAAATTAGGATTACATAAGTCTGGAATTTACATCAGATTCCTCTTAATACCCATTTCAATTCCAGATACTTATTCAAAAAGGTAGTTTAAGAACACATGCATTTCAGAATAAACGAAATGATTGCTTTGGCATTAGTGTTACTGTAACAGCTAAGAACTCCCCTCACATGGTCCAGGCTTTTCCTGTGCCAGGCACTATAATATACTATGGCCTGAATCAGTTCTTTGAAATACACACATCCACACTTTGCTAAGCTGGATTAGAGTCTTATTTTGCTTACATCTCTCTGCATTGACCTATTATTGTTTATCTAGATACTTATTAAGCCATGGTGGTGCTTGAGGTAGAATGGTGTAGAATTACTCTGCACAGTGCTGTGTAAACATGAAACATGAGAATTCTTAGAGATAAAAGGTAAAGACACGGAAGAGAGAAGAAAGAGAACAATAGAACAGTACCAGGCATCTAAGGTTTCCTCTGCTATTTATGAAGCTTGAAACTGGGATTTTGCTAGTTATTTCTGTAGTGGTGTGGCCCCTGCCCTGCTAGTTGTAGGACAGTAGCCACAGTGTTCATGGAGCAAACAGTAGTTGTCAAACAGAGAGAAGGGATCAAAGCTGACTAGGGACAGAAGCTTCTTAAACTCCACCAAGCGATGTTATTTAAAGGAGTCTCTGAGATTCAAGGATGTCCGTGCACCACCTCCAAGACAAATAAAATTCAGAAGCATGACGTCCTTTCTATGGCTTGCCCAGAACAGTAGAGAAAGGTATCCTTTATACCAAGCTGTTTAACCCTTTCAGTCAGTAAGGCCAGTCAGTATCTTCACTTGTGTATAATTCAGTTTACCTCTGGGATCTGGAGGTACAAATCATAGCATTAATTTCTTCACTTGCTACCTCTCAGATATTCCCAGCTCTCTCACTCACCCAAATGTATGCACTTTTCTCCAACACCTCTGCATTCTTCCTCTCCCTTCTCTCCCAGTCAGTGCTCCACTTTCCATCTCCCTTTTACCACTGTAAGAGGAAGCTGTCACATCCTCAGTCAGGTAGCAGCAACAGCAGAGGGCAGAAAGAAAAGGGGCAGTGAAGAGGAAGCCCACTTGCTGTTGACAGCTGAGCTGCAGCAGAAAGTCATAAAAATTAAATTGCTCACTCCCCAGGGCCTTTTAACTCCTGGTTTAGTTCTGCTTTCTCATCATACTGACTGCAACCATGATCCATATGCCCTTTTTACTTAATAACAACAAAACCACCAACAATTAAGCCACAGCGATAGCAAACCCAAAGACACCACGAGGATCCCCTGAGGCACTTATTTTTGGAATATAGGAGGGTATTCTTCAGAATAATCACTTCGTGCTTGCTCAGCTCTTTCCCTGACGTGCTGTGGTGGCCACTGATAAGGCATTGGGTTGGATGGTGATTTCCTCTGATCTACTGTGGTCATTCTTGTAGTAAATGAAGCAGTGGAAGTAGCTGTCATCTGGGTAAAACCAACACCAGCTTACCAACTGTTCTTGTTTTACGTTGGTGTTGGGGGAAAATACCCTCCAACGTATTAGAATACAAAGCAAACATGTATTTATCAGAGTGCTTTTATTCTGCTGCTCAGTATCTAGTTCACTTTTTTGCGGAATTACAGGAAGGTTAAGAGTTTGATTTGGCATCCATTAAATGCTTTACCACACAATAGAAGTACTGGGATCTCTTAGAACTAAACGTAACACCCTAAGATGATGTCAGCAGTTATATGAACAACTTGAATTATGGTAAATTCTAATAAACAATGTTTTGCTTTTCAAGTGTAGTTGTTAAGATGTGCTTCTTAAGCAGAAGTAAGATCCTTCCAAATTGCCTTATTCTGCAAGACATTAATTTATAATATAACAAGCAAGTAATTCTCTCTTGCAACTTTTTGAAAGTCTGGATGGTTCCAAATGATATATTTCCATTTTCTGCTTCCTAAAATACTTTGCTATCTAAAGTAGATCAAAACTCTCTAAAACGTCAACTAAAAAATTAAATGCTTGACAAAGTCTTAGCAATTGAAAGAGGGTCTTAGTATGGAAAATGTTGTATAATCTCATCTGGCAGTGCTATAAGGTAAAGATATAAGAATGATTTAGGAACAAATCAGAACTAGAGCCAATGTTCTAGCTAAGGTATAACATGGTTCAAGATAAAACTTTGTGTCAGTAGATACTCAGCTTTTCCAATACATTGTCTTGGCATAGGAAGTATTTCACCTTCCTAGTAAGCCAGTATGTGAAAGGATTCAATCATTATAAAAATAAATATTATTGAAGGATTGATAAAATTTATATAAACTTCCATAGAATTCTCTTCGTTGATTTTAGTGGGAGGTGAATAATGTTCTGCACATACTAAATGCTTACCCAGCTCTGAACTATACAAGATATCTAGAGCTAATCACTAAAATACAAATGCAAATTCTTATGTTTTAGCAAATTAACATAATTTAAGAAAAACACGAATTTGCATAGATTGTTCATTATCTGTATCTCTGAACCACAGGAAAAATATCAGGCAACAGTTATTTTTCCCAAGGTGTTCTTCACTAAATCAGTTCAGATTATCTCTCTGTCTGTATGCCTACAGGAACAACTTTCCCACATTAACATTCAACTGCCACTGAATAAAAAAATTCTGAGGAAAATTATTTTTTAAAATGAGCTTTGGTGTAGAACCATGCATAAATATATTTGCATTGCTTTTTCTTTATAAGCAAAGATTAGCTAGAATAGTGACTACTTAGCACAAATGCCCAAAAAAACAACCATGAAAACTTCCTCACCTTCTATTCTATTTTCCCTGGTTTCAGAACATAACATGCCAAACATTTAGCCCCATTCAGAACAGATATGGTTTTGATCCACAAATATCCTAGCAAATAATCCTAGAGACAGGTATCTTCTTGGGTACAGCTCATGTGTCTGACGTACAGAATGAGCTCATTCAGTTCTTTCATGAGTGGTCAAACTGGAAATTCTTTCCTAAAGTCCTGCTTGTCTTTGATCTTGATATATACAGGATGTTGCTTCTGTTAGCAGCAAAGTAGTACAGAATGAAAAAACCCAGAGTGTACTTCATGTGTACTGCATGATCTGTAGTCCAGATCACCTTAGCCCTCACAGTTAAAGTGTGTCTGGTATTTATCCAATGATACATTTAATTACACATAAGAGCCCAAAAAGGTTCCCACACAGCTGGCATGATTATGCTCAAACTGAATGCAGTGGGGAATCTCCTTATCATACTTAAAGGGAGTAGAAAGGAAATCAATTTCTCTCTCAAAAGTATAAAACGTTCCTAGAAAGTCCTTGAGTCGGCCAAGTTTGTGGATTTAAACTTTTAACTTTACTTGGAAATTATGTGAAATGTGAATATTATGCTTTACACAAGCAATGAGCTAGCTAGACTGTCTCAGGATGGTATGGGTGTGGGATACTGTAAAAACTTAGAGATCTGTATCCTGCTTTTTCATTATAATGGGACATTTCAAGCACCTATATATGTAATTCTATTTGATGAGATACTTTGATATTTACTCATGAGTTGGATGCTATTTGAAGATTATGTCTGAGGAGTAACTTGTGCTACAATAAACTGCAACTGGGAATTGTTATTAGAGCTGGAGGACATATGTTTATGGAAAGCCACTGTACTTCTGCTTTCTTAACTCTTTTCCTGCTATACCCTCTTCTTTTATACCCATATTGTACCCCTCTCCACTTCCCCTTTTCAGAAGGGGAAGACATGCTCTGCAGACAGAAGCAGTGACTGATAAGAGAGCACAAGGCTTGCATATGTCCAAGGATCTTATTTTATGGAAGATCAGAAAGCATGAGATGCTCTTGCATGGAGTTTACAAATCAATTAGGCAGGGAGAATACTAGAGTCCAAGTTGCAGTGCTGAAGGCATCCCAAGTTGAGTTCAAAAGGAGGTTGAAAGGCTATTTGGTGGGACATCTTGAGTCCTAACAGCTTGGGGTTGCAGAGGAGGCTTTTTGTTGCCTGTGGGTAACAGTAGGATTGGAGAGCACAGGGGTGAGGGTTGCTGTAGAGCATGCAGCTAAGGTGCATGGAAACATGGCAGCAAAGTAACATAGAGAGGTGGAGAAAATTCACAGCAATGTGTAGCCTTTCACACCAGTGCCTCCTGCTTCCTGACAGAGAACAACAGCTCATCAGTAAGGTGGAAGCCAGACTTTTATTCCCAGGGATTGCTTTTCATATTAAATTCTACTCTTCCTACATAGGACACAAGCAGCTCATACTTGAACCCACAAATCTGAAGAAGTCCTAAGTGTAGGCACGAGTTTCATAACAAGTCTGTGATGTGCAGATATTTGGATGATGACCTTCAAGATCTCACACCATCTCTTCAACACTGTAACTTCCTGTCTTCACTAAGCCACTTTAATTCCACATTATCTGCATTTAATCTGATTCTCAAGCTTATCCTTAAGCAGGGTACCCGAGTACCTTTGGTTATGATGTACAAGAATGTAAATGAGATCAGAATCTTGCTCATGTCCACAAAGCTGCAAGAATGGTTTATATTTTCTTTGGAATGTTCCTACAGCTTAGTCAGCACCATTATTGAACATGGACCTAAAATACAGCTGAGTTTGGATGACATAAAATTGTTGAAGTGGTGGATATACCCTCCTTTTTACAGATGTATGCCACAGAAATGAGAAGAAATGAAGCCTGGTTCATTTCAAATTCTCTTTGGGAATTTGCAACTAGAAGTGATGAAACAAACCCTGTTGCAGGTCTCAGGGTTGTCTCCTTCAGCTGTTACAATACAGTCATTGTGGTAAACCAGCAGAGCAATGTCCATTTACGTGCATACACCAAAGGGTTGTGATAAGCAAATAGTAAATAAAATGGGTGACTGGCAGCCTCTGCCAGAGCAAAGCCTGCATGAGATCCATTAACAATCTGCTTTGACTGGCCCTTAAATACTATATGCAGAATGGAAATTAATTTGAACCAACTGAAATTTGCTTTTGTCCTGTAGCATGTTCTTTCTGTTTGTAAGGAACAATACTCAAAACTCATCCCAGCAGCGAAAGAACAACAGTAATTAATATAACTCTATTAATCTGAAACCTTTTGCTACAACTTCCATCAGTCAAGCAATGCAGTCAGAGAAACATCAATGCTCTTACTCTGAATTGTGTCCTATCCAATTTCATACTTTTAGAGAGGCAGAAACATGCATCTTTTTTTGTCCTATGGACTTGGAATGAATTGCACATGGTTTAAAACTTAACTCTATTGCTTTACATTTCTCAGCAGTGGCAGGCAGCACTTTGCTGTCCCATAATTCTCATCTGGTTGTAAAAAGATACTGCAGTCTGTGGAAACAGAAGTTTGCTAACCCCTAATTCTTGCATGACTGCTTTGTCTGATTAGACTGGGGCAAGAGAAAGAACACCAAATTCACAACCATAAGTATTCTCCTTGTAGATTAAACTGGGGAGGGTGGGGGGAGGACGTTTCTTCCCAAACTGAACCTGTCTGGTGTTTGCCTGTCCCCAAAACTGGGGAATGCAAACCTCCCTGTCCTTATCTCCATTAAGGAGCCTTTGGGGGAGTTTTCTCCTCCCTGTTCCACAGTGGGGGTGAGAGAGAGCAGAGGTCTGGTTGGTACTGGCTGGGCCTGAACCATGAAAGCATCTTAACTGGTGGGGTAGAACAGGATATCACAGAGGAGAGCAGCAGGAGTAACCACTATGGACACCTAGACTGGCCATTAGCATCAGCCATATCAAAACAGATCAGCTTTACTGCACACTTGGTAGCCCACAACAAAACTATGTTGAACTTTTATTTACAAATTGGGCTATTCCAGGAATTAGTGTGCATGACTTCTGAAGCTCTAGGCTTGTCTTGTACTCTCTTGATGATACAGAGGGAGAGAGCAGGAGAGCTATGAACTGAATATTGAATTGCTGCAGTTTTGTTTGTCTGCTTAAGATGGATGCCAGATAACATCTGTTAATCTGAAGTCAAGCAGATAAGGGCCAGTGAAGGACACAAGGGAAGACAAGTTTGACTTCTGTGGCAGAAGTTCAGGTACCTCTCTAAACTCAGTCATCACTGAAGGAGTTAAACTTAGAGCCTGGTACCCACATACAGCCTCTTTAGACTGAACTTAAGGTCACCCAATAACATGGACACAAACTTCACCTGTCAAGCACTGGGGATATGTGCAGCACTAATGAAAACCTGAACAGATTTTTATGGAACAGATGCAGAAATGATTCATCAAGTATCTCCTAGAAAGCTCCACAAAACAAGGAAAAATACATCAAAATGTGTTCAACAGCCAGTTCTGACAAGGCAAAGAAATTCAAATTACAATTTGAGAGTGCTTGGAAAAAAAGAACCTTTAGAATGAATGGCTACATGAATTATAGGGGCAATTATAATTATTCCAAGCTGGTAGAGAAACTTTTTAAAAAAAGGAAAAATATTAACTGTACCTAAGTCTCCCAACAAGGATTCAAAAGGCCAGATTCAGCTAATCTTAGTATCCCACACACTAATTTATGAAATGAAGCAAAGATGTACAGGCAAAAGAACTATAACATATAGGACAGTGAATGTCTGGCAGATAACAAAGCATCAGTGGTGATGTTAGTCCAAAAAAACACATTCAGCACAATGAAAGAGAGGAAAACAAAACTAAAGCCCAGGCAGACAAATGAAGTGAGAGCTGTAAACACCACAAACACTGAAAAATCTACCAGCTGAATTTTCATCTAGCATGTCCAATGGAAAAGCTATTGCCTTCACCTGAATCAAGTGCATGATGAACCAAAGGACATTAAACCAGGTAAAAATTACTCCTATACATATATTCATTTTTTCCAGCTTAAAAAAAAAAACAACCAGCACTCAACAATCATATATAGCAAAATAAAACAAGGCATAGGAGTTTTCTAGCAGCAAAGCTATTAAAAGTTTTTCCAGATACTTAATTTCCAGGATGGAAATTAAATACAAAAATCATTCAGCCACTACAGCCGAGTACTCAGAAAGTTAAAGCCCAAAGTTAAAAGAGTTAAAATGAGCAAGAAACACAATGAGAAAGAAGGTGTTGAGCTCACCTGGGACATCCTGACTACAGAGAAGTGAAGCACACTGTGTGATGCAGAAGACCTGTTACATTTGAAAACCATACCATGATTTCATTGGTTCAGTTAGAAAGTCACTTGTTAATTGCAATCTAAAGCTCCTCTGGTGCAATTTGAGGCAGTTTCCTTCTGTTCTATCACTTGTTAACTGGGAGAAGAGATCAACACCCAGCTCATTACCACCTTTCAGGTAGTTGTAGAGAGCAATAAGGTCTCCCCTCAGCCTCCTTTTCTTCAGACTAAACAACCCCAGTTCCTTCAGGTGTTCCTCATAAGATTTGTGCTCTAGAACTTTCCATGTCCTTCTGGTAGTGGGGAGCCCAAAACTCCACACAGTACTCATGGTGTGGCCTCACCAGTGCTGACTACAGGGGGACAAACCCTTCCCAAGCCCTGCTGGCCACACTGTTCCCGACAGAAACCAGGATGGTGTTGGCTGCCTTGGCCACCCGTGCACATTGTTGGCTCATATTCAGCCAGGGGGATGCTGGCCACACTTTCTCAAGCCTGTAGCACTGCATGGGACTGTTGTGATCCAAGTGCAGGGCCTGGCACTGGGCCTCACACAATTGTCCTTGGCCCATCAATCCAGACTGTCCAGGCACCCTCTGCAGAACCTTTCTACCTGAGGCAGATTAATCTTCAAACTTACTGAGGGTGCACTCAATCCAGACCATTGATAAAGATATGAAAGGGAGTAGCCAGACTAAGTTCTAGGTGGGCTATGGCTATGCTCCTTTTTTCCCCTAACATCTTTGTAGTGTTTCTGAGTGGCCTGCCCCTTCTTCTGGTGGCCATAAACTCTCCTTTCTGTTCTTAATTTCCAACCAAAACCATTCTCCCAAGCTGGTATTCTGCCCTGCCAGTTTCTCTTTTGGCACAGGGGGATGGCTGACCTGCTCCTGAGTCTTTAAGATTTCTTTCTTAAAGAACATCCAGCCTTCCTGGACTCCTTTGCCCCTCTGTCAAACAGTCTCTGAAGCAGGCTGGAGTCTCCCCTCTGCAACTCCAAGGTGGCAGTTTAAATAAAAAACCTGTCATTTTGTGATGGCTGTGCCCAAGACAGCCTTCCAAATGTCACATCACTCACAAAATACTTTAAAACAGCATCAAGAAACGGGGAGACAGCACAACAGTGCACTAAAAGTGCAAAACTCTGGTGAGTCACCTGTAGATTGATGGAAGGAGAGAACTGTTGAGACTATCAGAGAAAGCTGATAGAAAAATACATGGCAGGCCAAGGAGAGCAACTAAACCTCTACAGAGCTAAATAGAAAGGGTGTGCCAGATCCTCTGCTTACGTTAATGCCAACTTGCTTTGTGTTAATTACACACTGTCATTACTTCACATTACTTTCCACACCACAATAAATATGCTCTTCTCTGACCAATCCAACTATTGATTCATTTTCCCTGTTCCCATGGCAAGCAATTCACAGATCTGAGGCACAATGGAGCTTTACCTGGCTCCCAACTATCTCTGGTTTATTGCACATCTGGGGAGGCAGAAGTTCTCAACAGTAGTGGAGTAATAATTTCAACACAGAAGGCAGATGCCTTTTGGTTTCATTAACAGCCTTCCTACCTTCTGAATGCTTGCCTTTACCACCCTTACATGACCCATTTTCAGGCTGTAATCATAGTATTTATAGTAAATATTATTTCATCTAGCATTTGACTAAATTGATATAAAAGATGTTTCAAGCTTTGTCCCTACTTCTATGAAAGAAATCAAGAAGAATGGTAAAATGGAGAAACTCTGTTGTCAGAACTGTTGTCTATTGTCTATCTATTGTCAGAACTATGGGTCAAATAACACATCTATTTGTGTTACTGTTCTAAGAGGTACTTTTAGTGACCAATCCATTAATATAGATTTTTGATACAAGATCAAAATAGGAGTCAGAAGAATATTGATCAGCCAGATCCTTGGCTGTTGTAATTAATTGCCAATAAACACCTATAAAGTGAGCTGGTCTGTATCAACTCTACAGATCTATTGTAAATAATTTCCATGTTATTTGAAGCTGAGATTCCAAGATAAGCTGCTGCGTTTCACACAATATTTAAAATCAGAAAAAAATCAGACAAAAATGCAGGAAAGGAACAAAAATGTTTCCCACACCTTCCTCAGCATTCCCTCCTACAAACAAAAGTGCTTTGTTTCAGTGCCAGACAACACCAAAACTGTGGTCCCTGAGTGGATTCCTGATGCACATTAACAATAAGATAGTGGCTTAAGTTCCTGCTATTAAAATGCTTCAGAACTTGTTTCTGGGGTTTCTTTCCCCTCACACAACTGAAGTTTACTCCTCCCTACCTTTATAAGTAGACTCTTATCACTGTACTATCTGAGAAACTCAAAATCTCCCAACTACTTTCTTCAATCCACAAGAACCACTTGGAGCAACCACCCATGTGAGCAAGAATATGTCTGCTTAAACCTCATACTCTCATCCACAGATATGATGATACTCTCTCCCCCAGCAATCAGTAAAATTGCAAAATTCCATGCCCTGATAATTTCCATAATTTCTTAAGCCACTAAGAGAGTGATCTGAATTTATTTTGTACCTCTTTTGTTATTATCAGTTTCATTCACTTTTTGTGGTAGAGAGGAAGGACGAGAAAGAGGCTCTATGAGTTGATAAGCTGAACATAGAACACCATTTGAACATCATTACTACTCCCAGATCAAAAACTTCAGTCTGAGCCATAGCAATCATAAGTACTCCTGTGTATGTGGTTTTGAGAAAAATATCTGAGCAACATTTTTTGAAGAAAACCTTCAAATACAACTGGTACAACCTTCCCTACAGCTATATAATGCTGTGCATTGGTAAATACTTAGTGAAGTAGCTTATTCATGCTTGATACACGTTTTTTTAGCCACAAAGAGTTATAACGAGTGAAAACTAAAACTATCTTGGAAGAAGTTTTTCATATTAGTATTCTGCTTAGCAGCAACTCCCATAAAAGAAAAAGGATAAAAACCAGCCTTGACCCCACTGACACTCCTAGTCCTGCTGTGCAGAGGAATCCTTCTCACCTTCACCAGATGAGTAGGAAAAGTGCTAATTGCTCCTCAGAAAACTCCTCCCTTTCTCAGTAATCCCCAGTTCTAGTATACCCAGTGGGAAACAAGAAACTCTCTCCAAATGCTTTAAAGAAACCCAAGAACAGAGTTCTCTGTTATTCCTCTCATGCAGAGGTGTGTGTAATAGAGAGGGGAAGCTCTGCTGCTTCTGACCACCACATATAGCTCCTTGTTAAAGTCATACACACACCAGCTGTTGAAAGCCTCATCTCCTGGGTGGCTTGTTTAATTGCCCAAGAGCAGCTAGTGTGTATTTATTTAATACAGCTAACTGGTCACACCAAAAAGATATCATTTGCCTTCTCTATGTACAGATGAATTTATATTCATTATGAGTATTGGCACAGAATAAAACAACCCTCAATGGGCAGGAAATCCAGTCTTTTCTTTTCTCCTCGCCTTCTGAAGCATGAAGATAGAGATCTAGGGTGTGTGTACAGCTTACTACCAATTATGAAGATGGAACTTCATTAAACATCCTGGATGTTTTGACAGAGAACATGTTTCATGCTATAGGGGGCCAAGATGTTGACATAAGTACCCCGACCTCACCATAGTAAGCTACCACTTATTTTCAAAAATCAAACCCACTTAACACTTCATAAAGGAACACTTCTTTTTTTTATTATTTTATAATACAAAATGATGAGGACCTAATATATTTAGGGCTAAACAGAAGTGGAAAGGACTGATAAAATTTTGTTTAAAAAGACACCATTATGTTCAGTCACACCTGAATGGAATGTTGTATTATACCCTCCTATTCTTTTATAGAAACGTTTGAAAATTTGTAATTGCAGATCAGGATTTTTATAAGAACCAAAAGGAATTAGGCATCCAACTGTAATCACACTTTATAATTACGACACTTCCTGACTTTGTCTACTTTCCCTTCCTCTGCTTCAGAAATGACAAACATCAGTAGAGACTGCTGAACTGAATCTTACCAGACATGTGGAAGATAGAACTATCTCATTTTACACTAAGTCCTTTCTGCATCTCTAAACATCATAGTATATATATTTAGTATATATTTTCCTTTTTTTTTTTTTTTCCCCTTCTCCTGTGTCTCCTCCACCCCAATTATTTTTCCCAGGTGCCTCTTTCTAAATCCCCCACTGAGCAGTAACTCTCATTTCATCAGTTATCTTTATTCTTGTAAACTGGCAGGAGGCTCAGATGAACTGAGGACAAATGTTATTTGTGTGTAGACCAGGTGCTGCACTGTGCATCATTTTTGCCAACCCTAGCAGTTTTAAAATAATGGTTTCACTAACTTTGAACATTTTTTCCACATTCTAACATATTAAAATAAGTTCTATTGACCTTGGAAAGAGATGGAAGTCTGCCCCAAGCAATTCATCCTCCCAATATCCAATGCCAAGCTAAAAAAGGATAAAGTACCAATGCTGTCTGTGTTTACTGGAGTATAAATTAATTCCTGCTTCTGAAATTATAATCCAGTAGAATTGCAAAAAAAAAATATTATGTTCAGTGAAAGAAGTATGTTAAACATTTACTGGCATGCCCTATAGGCCTCATTCCTTGCCTGTTTCTCTTATTTGTAGTCCTCATAACTCCATGGATGTGATTGGAATTACACAAGAACAATACTGGAATAATGTGATCATGGTCCATAATCCAAGTAACTTTTTTCTCCTACAAAGCTGGTGTAAGGCTGTCTGACTGTCTGAAACGACTCCTGATTATATGAGAAAGCTAAATCAAGTCATGCAGAGAATTCAGAAGTATATTTCAAGGTTTAAGCCCATCTCTAACAAAGCTAGGATATGGTCTAGGTGAAGCTGGCTTAATGTTCCTCAGATAGGTGCCTCACACTTGTCCAGTGCCTCATGTAAGGATGGGATACACACATATTTCTGTGGGATACACTCTGTGTGACTATGGGATAGTGCAGGACCCTTTCAAAATTGTTAGTCTGTTCTTTTTTGCATGAAGATTATCTGCCCCGAGAGGCCCAGAGTGACTGCCTAATGCTGAGTCCCCACATAATGAAATACATCACACCTCCTCATACTTCAGAAACCAGTGTGGGGTTGGTTTTTTTTTTTTTGCCAGGGAGCTGCCTGACATCAGTTACTGTATTGAAAAAAAATTAGAATAGTTACTTGCGTGCTGTCTGAATAACTGTAAAGCAACACCAAATCAAATTTGTTCCAGGACCTGTTATTTGTGGAGGAGGAGTTGTGGTTTATTTGGAGTCATGTTATTTTTCTTTATTATACTGAACCTTAACAAAATATACGTATGTGTAGGTTTATACTCCTCCTAAAATGCAAATACCATTGGACTTTCTGAAGACGGAAGAGCATCCTCTGTTTACCTGTCCATTTGCTAAAATCCCCCAAACCCCACCTTTCTAGACTCTCTGAATCAATCTGGGACTGAAGCCAAAGCCAGCCACTATATAAGACTGACAGAGCACAGGTGAACTCGTCCTCCTGACCACCTTTAGACTCCGGCATCCTTGTGCCAGACACCCCTCAAGATGGGGTTTGGCAGGGGGATATGGGCACTGGAATGGGCTTTCCTGTTTGCACTATGCTGTATCCATCAGATAGGTAAGAAGTTGTCTTTTTTATTGGGAAAAAAAATACTCTGTTCAGATCTAGTGAGGTATTTTAACTAATTTTAAATACCTAACTAATTTTATTTTCACTAAGCTAAACTAACTTTATTTTCACTAAACTAATTTTATTTTCACCTAACAGTTGCATTTAAACAAGATCTCTTTTCATTTTCTAATTGTCATTAAATATTCAATGTCTGACAATTAACTGATTTAATTTAGTGTTGCCTCAAAGCTGCAATTGGAAGGCAGCCTTGAAATGAAATAAAGAAGAACCATTATTCATGTCTTAAAATGTCAGGTTTTCAGTATCACTTGTGCCTTACAAAGGCATTTTGTTCCTGTTGAATTTTGTATGAGGTCCAATTGTGAATGTTACCTGGTTTATGAGATTTTAAACACTGCATTTTCCAGACACTAGATCAGACTTCTGGTCAATCTTTTCCAGCATTTTGTCACCTACCAGGAGCCAGTGCCAGATTCCCCATGATTTTTGGCAAGTTCTTTTGCAAGAAGGGAATATTCAGTAACTGGTTGTGCTCTGATAACACTGATAACCCTATGCAGAGCCTTTAGTAGCCCTGTTAAGTCAAGTGGGACCACTGAAACTGAAATGATTTGCATGAGTACAAACTTAATAAACCACTCCCCTTCACTGCCCTATCAGCTAACATTTTTTAGCCTTCAGATAGCCTATGTCAATTTTTCCTGTATGTAATATTCAAAACACTGACAAGTGTAAATATGGTTTTAGTCTACTTCATAGTTTGTGAAATGAACACTAAGATGCTGGCAAGCTGACCTGAGCACAAAATTCAGCAGTCAATTAGAGCATAATCCTACACTTAGAGTTATGCAATGTCAGTCAAAAGCTTCTTCACCTGCTCATTGAACAGGAAAGTTGTTGGTGCTGTGCAATGCCAAGCTGATAAATTGCTTTGAAAACCAAGTAGCTATTAGACAGTGTCCAGGAAACCCCTCTTTATTCAAATCACACTCTTCAAAATATTTTCAGATGTCCCAAGTAACTAAAGAATACTGGACCATTTCCATCTCCAAAAATTTTCTGTGTCTGACATTATTTTTTGGGTCTCATATTAACTTTTATAAATTAACTGCAATCATAATTGTATATGTGGATTGGCAGCTATAGACTTATTCAGAAATATTCATAATAATCAGGTCAGTTCCCAAGTTATCAAATTGTAAATTATCTTGACTATTCTTACAAGTGGAAGACACATTTTTATAATTGTCAGCAAGGTGGCATTGTGCAATTGCTAAATAAAACAACTCAGCTAGCATTTCATTGAAAATTATGTATTTGCTATGTAAATAAAAGCCCCTGCTGTTTCCTTGAGAAAAATAAGCAGTGCAAAATACATGTGCATACTATTTTGCTCTGTTACAAAGGTTCTCATGCTAGAATAAACAAATATTCTATGATTTTATGCCTGCTGACAGGGAGAGAGAAAATTGTGGCCTATTATTAAGACTTACAGAGGCACCTGATCAGGATCAATAATAGTGATATAAATACATTTACCTTATGGCAGTACCTCTGGTACTGAAAGATTCACAGGAAATGGAACATGGTTAAGCTCTGTTCTAAGTTAATTCTTTGTACATCACTGGTGATCACACAAAAATTTAAAAGAGAAAAGAATTAAAAGCTTATGTCTGAAAGAAACTGCAGACACTGCAGCAACTTCTAGATGTGGTGAGGCTGACCAGAACCTTCTCCTCTAAAGCCAGCAGTCTCCTTGGGACCTCTTTGGTAGCGGGGGCTTCAATCCCTTCAGACAGGCATCCTGCACCTCTAGGATCAAATACTCCCTCTGTTTACACAGTGAGCATCTCCAGAAATTACATTAGAATAATATTTTTTAAAAGAAAATGTCTGGACTGGGGTTTTAAGTTGAGGAAATGCTCAGCAAGGAATGTAAGAAATATAAGAAACAAAGCAGACTGGGGGTTATGGCACATCCCTGACTTCAGCAGTTTCCCCTCTTTCACCATTGTGGCTCCCTGCTCAGTGAGGTGGGATCCAGTTATGGATTCAGTTCTGACTTAGTGAACTCTTCCCACCTACTGTAAGAGGAAAAGGGGGCTTAGGACTGAATTACATAGGCAATTGTTCTTAAACCAAGAAATCATCTAAACACCTGGAGTGCTCATTCACATAATCCTGATCAGTATTCAGATATTAGTAATTTCAGCACCTAAATCTTCTGAGGATTTAGATTTGACAGGTTATAGTTACACAGTTACCACATTCTGGTAGGATTCAGTCCTTCACAAAATAAAATTACAACAATTTTTCTTTTACAGGAAATTCCTGCAATGCTTTTCTTCATAGAATCAGAGAAGGGTTTTGGTGGGAAGGGACCTTAAAGATCACCTAGTTCCAACTCACCTGCATGGTCAGGGACTTCCCACTAGACCAGGCTGCTCAAGGCTCCATCCAACCTGGCCCTGAAGTTTATCTTCCTTATAAAAGACAAGAGCCTAGAACACCAACATAAGAGCTCAAAGTCAGTTATTTTCTAGGTATAAAAATGTTCAGCTCAATATCTGTCATGTCTCAGAAGTCTTTGCCAGTACCTCCTTTGGTATGGTATTGCTGGGATTGCATGGATTGAAATTAAAAATGTGTGGGGTCATGATAGAGAGGAGACCTCATATGGAAGATTGTTCATATAGTTGATCCAGTAACCATTTCACTGGAGGTACAAAACTAGTCCTTGAAGAAGAACAGAAGAACAGGGTGGTTTGATATAGCTGAGTGCCTTAATCATGTGGACACATGATCTTGGCCTATTTTTTCCTCTTGTGCCACTGTCCCACTGTTTGTGACACCGTGTCACAGTTTTCAGTGGGGTTGCAAGAACTTCTGATCAAATAGACTTACAGAGTGATGCTCAAGGTATTTTGCAGAGAAGTCATGAGTCTGCACCACCTCAGAGTGACAAGAGGGGTAGAACAGGAAACTTTTGGCTACTTCTAGGTTACTACTCAGGCCATCATATTATCACTCAGAGGTACCTTCTTGCATCCAGTTGACAGTTTTAAGGGGACAAAAATAAAATAGATATACATGAAATGTTATTTGGATTTCAAACTCTTGAGTCTTTATATTAGAAAAGTATCTTTCTATAATTAATTACGTTGCACTTTTTTTGAAGCCTATCTAATTTTTTTCTGCTGTGATAAAAGACTCCACTTTTTCTTACAAAGATGTGTCTGGGTCCCTTGATCCTGTATTAATGCTTTGCTTTGAAAGTTCAGCTGCAGGACACAGTAGTTAATAAGCTTTTTCCAATTCCTTCACAGGAGCCCAGACTGAAGCAGGAAGCATATACACTGAGTCTGTTCTGCTGAAACAAACCAGTATGTTTGTTTATATTACATCTCTAATAAAGAATAAAAATGCCTAAAAAAATTCCTTAGCATACTGCCAGTAATGTCAAATTAAGATTGTGTTTTAATAAGCCTCCCTCTAGGAAGTAAAAATAATACCTTCATTAGATACCACTTAATAAACACACAGTGTGCTTTTATTTGTATAATAATAAGTAGCTAAGAAAACAGTTGTGTTTGTAGAGGTGCTATGTATATGTGCATGAATATATATTTTATACATATAAAATCAAAGTGGAATACATATGTTTGACTCCTTGAAAAGTAGGAAATGAGACCACTTTGGCAATGTGTAAAGTCAGTGGCTGATGTCAGGAAATCAAGGTACCAACCCAACTCCATTGGTTTTTTATCATGTAATGATTTGTGATCATCCTGTACAACAAGTTTGGGGTCCAAGGGTGTCTAAGAGTTTTCAACCCCTTAACAAAAAACTATTAAATGGAGAGAAAAGGGGATAACTGTAGTTTTTATTCCTTCCTTAGAAAGAAAAGAGTGTAATAAGAAGGAAACCATGTATTGTTCAGTATGTCTGAAGCACTCTAATATGCAGAACTGTGAATTCCTGCCTCTCCCAACACAATGCAGAATTTTATAAAGGGTAAAAATTAGAAGGTGGAAAATTTAGAAAATTACACTTGGAAGCCATTTCTTATGAGTTAACTATCCTGATCTGGGGTTTTAAGTGTGCACTTTTAACATGATTCATGGCTTCTGTAAAACAACAGAGTTTTAATATTGCTTCATTGGATCTATCACATTAACTTTCTAGTCTTTTTAAGGTGAATTTTAGGTGCAAATTTGGTATTGTTGTGCTAGTTTTGGTTTTCTTGCTTTCTTTTTTCTAGCCACAGTCTCACCTAAGGTTAACATCATCCAGCCAATGCTGACAAATCCATTAATAACACGTAAGTAAAGCAAATGAAATTGCTTTTTATGAATTTTTATGAAGTTTCCCATTTTAGGGGATGCAGACAGAAGAATCTAATATGAATAGGGAAGGGCACTGGTAAAAGAATCTATGGATTATTAAGAGGATACAGAGGGTGATTAAGATGCATGAAATTTAACTGTTACCTCAGGGAAAATGTGGAGAAGTAATAAAGCTCTAGCTGAACATAACTTTAAGAATTTATAGGGATGCATGAGCAACAGCTATGAGTGAGGAATGAATGAGTTCTGTAAGGGCTAGATGGACAGAAAATAACAGATGGAGGTAGACAGGCTAAAAAACTACTCAGTGACAAAAATAAACAAGCCTTGGACAAGCTGATGTTGCCCATGGTAAAGCTGGGAATTTAAGTCATGTTTTTACAGCTAGTTTTAATTCACAGCTTCCAACCCTGCTCACAATGGCCGTGTGTGCAGCACCTGGGGCAATTTCCACTTCAAGACCTTTGATGGAGACATTTTCTTCTTCCCTGGGCTCTGCAATTATGTTTTTGCATCCCATTGCAATGCTCCCTATGAGGATTTCAACATCCAGATGAGACGTGCTCAGGTGGGAAATGCTCCAACAGTCAGCCAGATTGTCATGAAACTGGAAGGGGTGGCTGTTGAGCTAGCAAAGGATGCTGTCATCATCAATGGCAACAGGTAAGTTTATCCATGACATTTCTTTGGTAACCACAGAATTATTTGTTTTTTCTAATTTACCAAATACTTTGGTGTATCTGGGGGTGTGGGATTATGTGTTCTTCTGTAAATCTGACAATTTTACCAGCTTAAATAATGAATAAGTTTTTATTGATTCCTTTCAAAGCAAATCAATCCTTTCCTTAATGATTAACACAAAAATAAAATTTAGGTGAAAAATCTTGACAGGTTGGATCCAAATCCAGATCCAGATTTTTTTTTTTTTTTTTTTTGCTTTTCCTTTCACACAATTGCATTACTTTAGAATCCCTACAGATGCTGGATAACATAAGCCATTTTCCCCCTCTCTTTATCAAACATCTGGATAAAAAAATACCTAGCATAAAATACCTAGAATAGGATCAAAAAATACCTACCATAAAAAAATACCTTCTTTCTGTCTTTTCCTAGGGTCCAGCTGCCATACAGCCAATCTGGAATTACAATAGAGAAAAGCAGCATTTATGTGAAAGTTTCAAGCAAAATGGGTATTCTGCTATTGTGGAATGAAGATGATAGCATCCTGGTAAGAACTGTTCCTGGACTCTAGAGACCAGAGCTGATCTTTGATTACCAGTCCCTACCTGCTCAGAGAATTACTATTGCTTTCTCATCTCTTACTGTTAAGAATTTTTTTTTTTTCTTAATAAAGATAGGATTGCATCCAGGTAATCCTAATGAAAAATTACATGGATTCATGTCTAGTGAAGAGCAGATGATTGCTTAAAACAGGATGAGAAATCACTTTCATTATATCATTTACACATTGCCATTGCTATAGGGTATACTTATCCCTTCAAATACAATTTTATAGAAAAATTTCACTTTAGGATTTGCTTTTTGAGAAATGGAGTGAAAGGCTGAAACCAATGTAGATTTTACAGTGAAAACTTAAGTTTGGATAAATAGCATGAACAGCTTGGACAGTTTTGTATGCCAAATAAAAGCCAACTCTTCATTCTATTCCCTAGGATTGAATTAGATTGCTAAATAAAATTACACAGATCTGATGAAAAACAGAGGCAGTAGGTAGAGGTGCTTTCAGTTGTCTTGAATATATTTTAGAAAGCTTGTACTAACTTTTACCAACTTATTGTCCATTATTTCAGTTGGAACTGAATGAAAAATATGCCAATCAGACCTGTGGACTTTGTGGAGACTTCAATGGCCTTCCAACTTACAATGAGTTCTATTCAAACAGTGAGTTTTTTTAAATAATGAAAATTGGTTTCTGGAGTTTCCAATATGCTTTTATTTTTGTATTCTTTGTGTCCTAACACTACCATCATTCCTCTTTCCTGCCATGTTAAATGATTTATACAGAAGATTCAATCTCTGTTGAAAAATATGTAGTACAAAGGTCAGATAATTTGACTTAATACTTTTCAGTATAAATATAGTACTGGTGCTAACAACTCATTGCATATTTCTTGTATGCCAAAGTTTTATTTACCTAATCATTAACTACAAAAAGGAGACAGATTTTCATTAAAAAGATAAATAAACATAGAAATATATTCAAGGAAATTTTATTGTCTAATCAGTATGTGTATGTTTTCCATTCTGTCTTAAATTTGGAATATCCACATTTGACTGCTGAATAGCATAATCTTGGTAGGTTCTTATCTTCATCATTCTATCCACAGCTGGAGCTTTTTCTTACACCTTGTCTAACAGCAGTCCCCTTTGTCCAAACCCCTATTTAGATTCTTTTCTCTCTTCCCTGTATGGGCTCGATACAATCTAAAAACTTTCATTATTAAATTTATTTTGAACAGATATTAAGATGACAGCCTTGCAATTTGGGAATATGCAGAAAATGGATGGTCCAACAGAACACTGTGAAGACTCCACTTCTACCCTGACAGACAACTGCACTTCTGATTTTGTAAGGATCTTTTAAGTTTTGGTTTGTTTTTTCCAAATTTATATGTAGCTTTTTACAGCTTCAGGTGAGTTAACAGGAAAAGTCATCGGATGACAGCAACTTAAGGAGGGATAAAATATTTTATAAAAAAACTGCTTACAGGAAGTAACAAAACCAAAAAAAAGTTCTTCTTTCTATTTTCTGGAAGTTCATTTTTTATTTTTTTTTTTTTTCTTTCTTAGGATGACATATGCCAGAAAACATTGACCAGCTCTGCATTTGCAGAATGTAATGAGCTAGTTGATGTTAGAGAGTACATTGTGGCTTGCCAGAGTGACTTGTGCCTCTCTGAGAAGTCTGAAAATGCCTCCTGCATCTGTGACACCTTTGCTGAATACTCCAGGCAGTGTTCTCATGCTGGTGGGGAACCCCTGAACTGGAGAACCTCAATACTGTGCCGTGAGTATCCCTGCAGACAGCTTCACTCTATGCTCAGTAACTAACAAGCTCTCAAATGATGCTGGAGATCCATGAGAAACTGCAAACCATTCAAGGTTGTGTTCTCCAGAAGGCAGAAATTCCAGGATGAAGACTGTAGTGGAAGAGCTAAGGGTTTCAGTGCAATCTGGGTTAGACCCTGATCAAACACTTCAATGGATACTGCAATTGAGAGTCAAAGTGGTATTTAATTAACTGGGACAGTAAAGGGAGCAAATAAAAGAGAAGGAGAAAGAATGAGCTGAGCTTGCTTGCTTGTATTCTTGTTTCTCATGGTGGCTACAGCATTTTTGATTCTCAGTTATTAATTGATTGGATCCTGTTTGGCTGGTTAAGCACTTATTTATCTCCTCTCACTTGGTAGTGGGAATGACTGGAATCTTCATAGAGATTTGCACTGAATCAAACACATAGTGTCTTATAGAATCCTAGAATGGGCTGGGTTGGAAGGGACCTCAGAGATCACCAAGTCCAACCCTTGCTCCACTCCCCCCGTGGTTCCCAGCCCATGGCACTGAGTGCCACATCCAGGCTCTTTTGAAATATCTCCAGGGATGGAGAATCCACCCCTTCCCTGGGCAGCCCATTCCAATGGCTGAGCACCCTCTCCAGAAAGAAATTCTTTCTCATGTCCAACCTAAACCTCCCCTGGCACAACTTGAGACCTCTTGTGCCCTCTTGTCTTGCTGAGAGTTGCCTGGGAGCAGAGCCCAACCCCCCCCTGGCTCCAACCTCCTTTCAGGGAGTTGTAGAGAGTGATGAGGTCTCCCCTGAGCCTCCTCTTCTCCAGCCTCAACACCCCCAGCTCCCTCAGCCTCTCCTCATATGGGGTGTAGCTGCTGTTACTGTCACTGGCATTTGCTCCAAAGCAAAAGCCTGTCAGGTGCTATTTGTCCTTCCAGTGGTATCTGGAAAACTGAAAGTACTCTAAAGCTTTAGGAATCTAAGTCTTTGATTTCACTAGCAATACAGGTGTTCATGAGGATAGTGCCTTCAGTAGAAGCACAGACTTTATGGAGTCATTAACATGTTGTCCCCAGAAATCCAGTCATCAAGCCTGCTCAACACCAGACAGTAATGCCAAGCACGTATCAACTGTAGAATATGACTAAATTTTCAAATTCTGAGAGCCTGATGGTTGATCTGCAGTTTTGTGCTGCTTTATACCTAGCTGGAAGACTTAAATGAATATAAATATTTTCATATACAGTGAACTAGAAATACTTTCAACTGAAAAAAATCTTTTCTCCTTTAAATTTTCAGCCAAGAAGTGTCCCTACAACATGGAATACCAGGAGTGCAGCTCACCCTGTGCTGACACCTGCACCAATCCTGAGAGATCTCAGTTTTGTGAAGAACACTGCATGGATGGTTGTTTCTGCCCCCCAGGCAAGTTCAGTTTCCATGTCCTCAGATCTCTGATTTCAAACAACAATGGCTTACCTGGAGGATTTGAGCAGGTTCCAGGGGATTTAAGCCTCCTGTATTTTTCACAGCTGCAAGCAGCAAGCATGTGTCATATCTCAGCTGAGAAAAGCTAAGTGCCAGCTGAGGTTGAATTAAGAAAAGAATTAAGTGCCAATACACATGCAATATTCAGAAAGCAGGAAGGCAGAACAGCAAACAGATCAAGACCAGTCTCTCAACAAGTTACCTGTGCTGCAATCAGGCCCTCCTGCAAAGCAGGTGGAATTTAAGAAGAACAGGTTGAATCCATCACTGAGCAAATTGTTGCAGTCCTGCTGTCCTCAGGATTGAGGACATTCAGGACAGCTGCAGACCTGTCTCCAAGAGGATATTTAGGATTTGTGACAAATAAAAATGGTCTATAGGAAATGCCTTTGCAATTGATCAAAGTTTTGTCTTTTTTTTAAAATCTAGGGACTGTATTTGATGACATAAACAATTCTGGCTGCATTCCCCAAGAGCAGTGCTCCTGTGTTTACAATGGCTACACCTATGCTACAGGAGCATCTTTTTCAGAGCAGTGCCAATCCTGGTAATCTTTGTTAACTTTTCTAACTTACAACTTCCTCTCATATATTTAATTACCTTAATGGTTTATTGTATGAAATTGCATCATTGGTAATTGATATATGTGTTTACCTGGCCACTACAGTTGCAAAATATCCCTACAGAACATCCTTTGTTTTGTTTAGCAACAGCTTTAACTGGCATTGCACTCTAACTCAAGGTGATCAAAGCAAGGATTTACAATATTTAGATTTCCAGTCAATTATAATCCTTCCTCTTTGTTAGCTTATTTTTTTTTTCTTTCAACATTTGGACTTCTGTAAGGGGAATTAATTTATATATTTGCAAATATTTATTTTCCTTGGAGAAAACAAGGGATGACACAATACAACCTTGATTTTGCAATTATTAATAATCCTGAAACCTGTGCACTACCACATCACGTAAGGAAACATCCATGCTCTGCACCAGGAGTAGATCTGGGGTCACATTTCTTTTAGTTTCTGATACATTCATATAACTAAACCAGAAGAGATTTTAATTTGTAATCCTACTTCATGGTGGCATCAAAGCCCAAGCAAACTCATCCAATACCTGCAGCTGGAGGCCTCACCTCTCCAAAGATGGAAAACAATTAAATAAGCAAAGTGAATGCATAAGAGTCATTCCTTTTAATGCACTGTATCACATATTGACAATGTTTTGGGAAGCTGTAACCTATATTTGTTTTGTGGCAAGCTACATCTTAAAGAAAAAACAATAGCAAAATAGCTGAACCTAAGCTTACTGTAATTCCTTTCACTCTGGAGCACTGGTACTGCTTTCAGCTAACTTTATTCTCTCTCTTCTAGCACCTGTCACGGGGGGCAGTGGAGCTGCCAGGACATGTCATGCCCAGGAACATGTTCAGTAGAGGGAGGGTCACACATTTCCACATTTGATAAAAAACATTATGACCACCATGGAGACTGCACTTATGTCCTTTCTAAGGTGGGAACCCTCTATCTCTAGGTCACAAAGCCTGGAAGGTGATCTCAGTTAACACTTTTAAAACACTTCTTTGACATCCAGATGTGAAATTGCCTCTTATTTTCCAGGTGTTCAATATACTGGCTTTCAAATAACAGCCATCAGGTAGCCATGAGGTTATCATGCAACAGTAGGTGGTGTTTACTGAGGAATTTCCAGTTCAGTGCAGTAATTGCTGAAGAGGAGCAATTTTTAGAATTTGCCAACTCTACATTCCTCTCTGTGATTAATCCAGTTCCTTACTGAACTGCATAATTTTTGCCATGTTATTTGTATTGTATGGTCATGAGTCTGAGAAATTACTCTTACAGTTCTGAAAAAATAATAACTTGAATTTACAAGACTAATATTTTTATTTCATTTCTGGGAAGTTGAAATACCAAAAAAAGCTTAAGACAACATATGCATTTCATTTATGTTTTGAATATTTAAAAATAGATTTTTTTAGAAGTCTCAATAAATAGAAAAATTAAAAGTTAATTACAATAAAAGAAATTATTACACCAATGTAATAATGTAAAAAAACCCAAAAGTGTTCTATTACTCTTCTCCTGAAAAATGTTTTGTCTGAAATTTTTGTCTAGCAGTGATACCAGCTACAGAAAGATGAGAGAAACAATAGAATTGAATCACACAGTAGAAGCAGGTGTGAATAAACCCTCCAAAAATGGATATCCTCAATAAAATCCCAAACTAGATTCTAATCCTCTCATTGTTCTTATTATTACAAGACAAAACTGAAAGTTTAGCCCAAGAAGCTCTGGGATTTGGGAGAGCCTGGATCTTCTCCAGAAACAGCAATATTTTTCAGAGTCGAGAGTAAATTTTACAGGGAAAGTTTCTGTATTTTGCCTCTCATTAAGTAACTGTGATTTCTTGTTTTGGTGTTTTTTTTTTAGCACTGCAAAGATGAAACATTCACCATCCTGGCAGAGCTACGCAAATGTGGCCTAACAGACACTGAGACATGCTTAAACACAGTGACCCTCAACATCAACAAAGGAGAAACTGTAAGAATGCAGAATAAGTATGGGGATTTGATGTTAAGGATATGGGTGCATAATCAGTCAGGGAATTTAATTTTATCTCAGATGTTCAACATACGTGATAGGTGTATGTTATTTTAAATTAATTTTTTTTTGTTTGGAAAATTAGATCATCCATAAATGAGGCTTTGTGGAAGTTCATTAAGGAGAACGTTGTACTCACAAGGCTGAAAAAAAGCTATTCTCTACCAATTAGGTGGAAAAAAACATGAGTTTTTAGGTTGGATTGTAAGTAAAACAGTAAAAGATGTAATTCATCACAAAGAGGTGCTCAGAGCATCCAAGATGATGTAACTCCCTCAGGAGCTGAGAATGCCTCCTTGAAAATAATTCTCTTATGGAGGGGAAAACTAGAAAAGTGGGAAGTGGGAACAGGGAGTAGATGAAATCACTACAAACTTTCCTTCTAATTTTAGTATCTTTTTGATTAATATCACTGGAGTCATTACCATTATTACTTTTTGGTTTAGAGTTATCCTTACACAATTTCCTCTTTTTCCTCTTCCTTATCAGCTGATTGAGGTCAAAAGGGATGGTGCTGTGTTTGTGAACTCCATCTACACCCAGCTGCCCATCTCAGCAGGTATTTTTTTTTTACAGCAATCCATTTTCTTAAACTATGAAAGATAAAAGAATTGAGGGGTATTCAGAATCCACACACCCAGAACTTCTCTTCAGGGTATTTCCTAAGTCAGACAAATACTTTTGAAGTAGGAAGTTTGGTTTCATAAAGAAATGGGAGAGAGAACCAGCAGAGGCAAGAATTCAAACAGAAAAAACCCAGCATTTCCACTCTCCTGTTTTGATTGCTGTAAGGTTTACTTCCTTCACATAGTCAAAATAATTGAACACAGAAAGCAACTGTTTACCTCTTCTACCTCTTTTTTTTGTTTGTTTTTTGTTTTTTAACTTACCAGCCTTGTGCCCACGCTTCCTGGAAAAAAAATTGGATTTTTGCCCTCTGTTTAATAACTAATGATTCTATGCATTATCTCTGTCCTCCAGATCTGCTTATTTTACCTCTGTATCCAAGCAAGCTTAGAAATAAATATAGAAGTATTCTTCTTAATACTCAGTGCCATAGTTTTCCTTTCTTGTTTCCTTGGAAGGAATAATCTCCAACTGCTTAATGCTGAGACAGCAAATAAAGTTAACATCTTGGTAGCTACAAGCACATTCTATACCACAAATTTTGATGTGTATTTTTTATTCCTTTCCATAAAGATTTGATTTCACCTCAGAGTTTGCAAAAATTGCAAGAGAAATCCTGAAAGAATAGGGATGCACCATTTCCAGCATTTGACCTCAGTCAGAAAGTGACCATTCTGTTTTTCATCTGTAGCCAACGTCACCGTGTTCAGACCTTCCTCATTCTTTGCCATCATTCAGACAAACTTTGGTGTCCACCTTGAAATCCAGACCATACCCATCATGCAGGTGTTTGTGCGCCTGGATCCTGTTTTCAAAAACCAGACCTGTGGTAAGTGAATGCTGGATAAGGGCTCTTTCCTTCATGTCTTTTGTCCAGTATGAGCAATGTAAACTTTTCACTGTTTTTCAACAGGGCTCTGTGGAAATTTCAATAATATCCAGACTGATGACTTCAAGGCTATAAGTGGAATCACTGAAGGAACAGCAACAGCATTTGCAAATACGTGGAAAACTCAGGCTTCGTGCCCTAATATCCAGCAGAGTTTTGAGAACCCTTGTGCTCTCAGCATTGAAAATGGTGGGTGCTGCTTAGAATTTTTTCTTGGTTTTGTTTTGTTTTTTGCTCATCTGTACAGAAAACACATCTGTTGGAAAGCAATGAGAAGAGAATAAAAACTTCTATATGTGATAAAAACATGGGTCTGCAATCAGAAACAAATATTCAAAATGAAAGCACTAGGGATAAGTAACAAAGAGTCACAGAAACATAACACTGACTGAAGGGAACCATGTGGTTGTTGAGGGATGTCTAAGCTGACAACTTGGTGTCAGAGGAGTGGACTGCAGAAGTATCTTTAGAAATCTTTTATTAATTCTCTTCAGCAAGAGAATTTATTAGTTCTCTTTCTATGGTTTTAGGAACCTTTGCCCACAGGCTGAGTGCAAAAAGGCAGAAGGAGACATTTGATGTAATTTCAGAACTGAATTCACAGACCAGGGCAGAATGGTTTTGTGACTAATGAAATAGGAAGGTTAACGTTCATGTGTATTTTTTTTTGTTCTCTTCACAGAAAAATATGCTCAGCACTGGTGTGGACTCCTAACTGACAGCACAGGACCTTTTGCTGATTGTCACAATGCAGTGAATCCCTCTGTTTACCACACGGTACTTTCCCTTTAGAAACAACAGAAACAGGATCATTACAATTAGCTAACAGAAGAAGACAGTTCCAGCTCTGTCTCCTCTTTACTCAGTGTCTGCATTTGCATTTCTGTACTGCAGTACTTCCTTCTTTCACCACGTGTTTCTGTTTATAACATTACCTTACTTCAGTTGTCAGTCTTGGCTTCAAGATCCTGAGTTGCTTGCAAGTGAAAGGCAGCTCTGTTACCTTCATTCTCCTCTGTGGGGAAACTTAGACAAAGACTGGGAAGTGACAAAGCATGTTAGTGTTGTCTATATCTGAAAAAGGATTAATGCATAAGGCTAGAAAGATCACCTTTTTTTAAACACCAACAATATAACCAGTGCTGAGACTTGATTTTTCTCTGCTTTCATAGAACTGCATGTTTGACACATGTAACTGTGAAAATAGTGAGGACTGTCTGTGTGCAGCCCTGTCTTCCTATGTGAGAGCTTGTGCTGCCAAAGGAATCCTGCTGCCTGGCTGGAGGGATGATGTCTGCTGTGAGTACCCCTCACTGTACCCTTCCCTAAGAACACACATCAGCAAAAACTGTTGATCAGAGATAATTTTATACCAATTTCTAGACAAATATAGCAAGTGTTGAACAAGGGATATTGTTAAGTGAATCCTTGGAAGTAATTCTCTGCTGTTCCCTTCCAGTCAATCCATTACTGGCAGAGTGAATAGGAATAAAAGAGAAATATAGTTTGATTAGGAAAGAGATTGCTGCCATGGAAGTGCCTCCAACCTACTGATGAGCAGCTTGTGATTCCACTGCAACTTGTGATTCCACTACAACTTTATGTAACACAAGTTACTGTAGAGAGCATGTGACATGTAAGAATAACAATACTAGCAAAACTAATCAGAATGCTTGCAAATGAAAGGTCTCTGAAGACAAATTTTACTAATTAGGGTTCCACTAATCCAGGAGGTCTGTTTCCAGCATGCCAGGAGACATTCAGGGAGACATCTTGTCTCATGCTTCAAAAGGCTTAGAAGCCTTGGCAAGGATTGGCAGCCCCAAATGAAGGTTTCTGTCCCAAATTCTATTTGAAAAAATATTTACTTCTTTGCATATATCATTTACTCCAGATGTACAGTAGCTTTTCAGGTCCAACTCTGGAGTTATTCAGAAATACATATACATGAAAGATGCAATATAGGCTGAGGTGTACAATATTATTTGCATATTATTTCTACTGCCTATGGCTTTTTTTTCCCCACCAGAAATCACCATCTGGAATTAACAAACCTATTCTCTTTTCCTCTCTCCAGCAAAATACACCACCTCATGCCCAGAAACCCTAAGCTACAGCTATACCATCTCCTCCTGCCAACCCACCTGTCGGGCTCTGAGTGAGCCTGATGTCACATGCAACATAAAGTTTGTCCCAGTGGATGGCTGCACCTGTGTAAATGGAACTTACCTGGATCAGAGTGGCAAATGTGTGCCTGCCACTGAGTGTCCCTGCTACTACAGGGGATCTCCCATTTCACTGGGAGAAGCTGTCCATGAAAATGGGCTGGTATGGTGAGTCTTCTGCAAAGCACTCAAGCAACAGTGTCCCTCCTTTCCCAATGAAATCTGCTAGACTTAAACTGGATTCACCCTTCCTTGCCTGAAATTCAAAACAACCCTCTCTCATTTTTTCAGCTTTATTTTCAGCTTTTAAGAATGTTACATATTTCCCTGAGATGGAAGACAGGATGGGGAGGAGAATGAAAGACTTAGGAAAACAGTAAACAACCCTCTACACCA
Source organism: Heliangelus exortis (assembly GCF_036169615.1). NCBI lineage: Eukaryota > Metazoa > Chordata > Aves > Apodiformes > Trochilidae > Heliangelus > Heliangelus exortis. Next base: position 13,749,007 of record NC_092439.1, on the reverse strand, counting down.
ACTGCCTCAAATTGTGTCAGGGGAGCTTTAGATTACATTTTAGGAAAAAATTCTTTACTGAAAGGGTTGTCAGGCACTGGCACAGGCTGGCCAGGGAAGTGGTTGAGTCACCATCTCCAGAGGTATTTTGAAGATGTAGATGTGGTGCTCTGGGACAAGTGGTGGATCTGGCAGTGTTAATTTTACAGCTGGGCTTGGTCATCTTAAGGATCCTTTCCAGCCTACATGATTCTGTGATATTTCCAGACTGACAAAGCATTTTCTATTTAATTCCATGATTTTTCAAGCATAAAATTAGAATAACACCAGCAAGGAGAGATCTTATGACAAAGCAAGTAACAAGCAGAGACATACACTCATTTTGGCCTATGTTTTTCCATTTAAGCAATAATGGTTATCATATGAAAGCAGCACTGGTAGTGGTATTGAGGGATTCTTTTTCCTTAAACTGCAAAACATTCTGGAATTCCTTCAAAAATTCTGATTCACAAGAGAGAAGTAGTTCTCAGTCTTAATACACGGCTTGAAAAGAAAAAAAACATAATTTCCCTCTCTTACAGCACTTGCATTCAGGGAAGACTGAATTGCATTGGATCACCCAATACAAATCCAGGTAAAAAAAAAAATTAATCTTCCACGTATCTTCTCCTCTGTGCCAGGTTTTGGACAAAAGTAGTTGATAGAATTGATTCTTCCTAGTGGATTTTTCAAATAATAGAAGTATTTCTCTTTCAGTTATCATAAAAGGCAGGAGTGAATCTTGGTTAATGATAGAACCTTTCTCATAAATATTTTTTTTTCTGAAATACTGTCCAGTTTTTGGGAACTAAGTGCTCTAAAGTGAACTTTTGTGCAGATTGAATAGTGATAACAGTCTCTACCAGCTCAAATATTCAATTTCCCCAGAATTTCTAGTTGGTTTTAATGGCTTCAGCTGTGGGATAAACCCTGTGCTGTTTCTTTCTGCTCTTACTTCTTTCCTTCCTGTAGTCTGTGAATCTCCCATGGTCTACTTCAACTGTAGAAACACCACTGCAGGAACCACTGGAGCAGAATGCCAAAAAAGTTGCCAGACCCTGGATATGCAGTGTGTAAGTATGACATGGCTGGATGAAATGCTCCTTCTGGGTTTTGTCTGTGCTCTTGGTGCTGAAGTAATTGATCTGATCTGCTCCAAATCTACAACACAGATGCTTTGTTCTTGTAGCAAAAGCCTGAAACTGTGTTATGAAACATTAACCCTTAGACCAGAATATAATAAAGTAATATCCAATTTAATTATTGAGGCTAGTGTTTACCTCTCTTCAGTGACTGCAGGTAACACTAATTAGTTAAATTAGTGAAATTTAGGGCTAAAAAAACCCCAGACCAACCAGGGCTCTACCATACACTGTACTTCTTTAAGAGTAAGTTACTGGCTAGGAGAAACCATTGTTTCCCACACCATGATGCCACTGTGAGCTTCTTACACATCTCATTGTGTTACTCCACCCAGGTGCCTGGTACCTACATGACATTTTGCAAATAAATACCATATGAGACATCCAGATTGTATATAGGTACAGATGTAGCTCAACACAACTTTTATAGTGGGAATTATTTTCTTTTTAAAGCTCCATTCAATCTCAAGTCACCCTCTAAAAAATGCAAGGCTTCTTCAGCTAACACAGAGCAAAACTTAAGATTCAATGTATTTCACATTTCATAGACTCCAGCAGAGAGATCAGCATTGGTATACAGAAGACATTCAACTTTAATATTTTAAATTAAAACAATGGTTAATAACTTACTTCTTGTTCATTTGTCCTCTAGGTACTTCACAGCCTTTTTCCATTAGAGCTGGGATGCAATAAGACAATATAAAGACATTTTCTGAGAATTTGATCTTCCTTTTTCTACTGTGATTATTATATTCTGAAATTATATCTTCCTCTTCACTTTTCCAGTACAGCACACAGTGTGTATCTGGCTGTGTGTGCCCAGCTGGGCTTGTGTTGGATGGGAATGGTGGCTGTATTCCTGAGCAGGAATGTCCCTGTATTCACAATGAAGCCATGTATCAGCCTGGGGAAAAGCTCAGTGTTGACTGTAACACCTGGTAAATATTTCCTTTTTTCCATCACTTGCCTTTCTAAAGATCTTAAATTGGACAGCATTGAGGAACAGATCAACTGATGGATCTTTTAGCTTTGGATTAAACACTATGAGCATGTTTTCTTTTGATGTAGGCAGGTGGCCAAAGCACAGAATGGGAAGAAACCTTTGGGACTACAGTGTTCATTAAGTACTACCCCATTTTGCATTTAATGCATTCATAGTGGCAAAACAGTGATTCCTTATATGAAAAATGTACAAGACTTATTTTAACTCCAGAATCAATATGAAATTTACCAGGCATGAGTTGCCAAACAAATCCTGAGTTGTTGGATTAGGTCTAAACAAACAAAAAAAAGTCAGTTGTAATGCTATTAAAATGTTTTATTCTCATTCCTAGTGTATGCAAAAATAGGAAGTGGGAATGCACCAATGATCCATGTCTGGGGACTTGTGCTGTTTATGGAGATGGTCATTATAATACCTTTGATGACAAAAGGTTCAGCTTCAATGGGAACTGTGAATACACTCTAGTTCAGGTACTGATTATTAGCAATAATAAATGAGATGTAACCTTGAACATGTCTACAAAAATAATATATTTTTTAATGTTATTCTCTACCCAGGACCACTGTGGGAAGAGCAGCACAGCCAATGGGACCTTCAGGGTTATCACTGAAAATATTCCCTGTGGCAACACGGGGACAACTTGCTCAAAATCTATTAAAGTTTTCTTAGAGGTAAGAGGGTTTTGCATATAGACCAGTTTTAGTCTGTATATGTCCAGAGCTTGGGAGAAGCCTAGATACCCACTGCTTCATGGAAGATGGAAAAAAAATTTTAAAAGCCAATTAACTTGTAAATTAAGATTAAAACCAATTCAGGTGAAATATTTGGTAGAGATTACCAGCTTTGTGTATTTTCACTTCCCACTCTATATTATACTTCTCCTGGACAAACTGCAGATCTACAGGAAAATTGTCTTGAGCAGAAATTTAGTCTGTCATGTCAGAAGATTAGTTTATTCTGTGCAATGCAGTTCCTCCATGACTACCAAAACACTTTTGTTTTTTTTTCTCCTAACCCAATTAAAATACTGTTCCAGGAACCTGAGATTTGAACTACATAGCTTTTGCTTACCACATTTGGATTTTTTTTTTTCTCACCGTATAAACTATTTGTAGTACTCTCAAAAGCAGAACAATTTTTTTTAGAGCACAGCTGCAGCTACTGAGTTAATTTCTGATCACCTTTTCTTCCTGTCTCAGGGCTATGAACTGATACTTGGTGAGGAACATTTCAGTGTGGTAAAGAGAGGAGAAAATCATGAGGTGCCATACACAGTCCGTTATATGGGTATGTACCTGGTAATTGAGACCACAAGTGGCCTGATCCTCATGTGGGACAAGAAAACCAGCATCTTCATCAAGCTCAGCCCTGATTTTAAGGTACAGAACTAACAGTTAAGTGACAATTCACAGTCCAGATTTGGTTGGGGTGTGAATTTTGTTGAGACTCTGCCGAGATCCCAAACAGGAGATGTCTGTAGCATTCCTGCAGGACATCTCATACTGGTTTTCAGTCTTGTGCCTCAGGGAGCCACATTATCATCCTGAGCTCTGGAGGCAGCATTTGGTGCCTTTGTGGCCTGACAGAACTTGAGCTGGCAAACTGCTGTTTTAGACTTGATTTTGTTAAAATTACCCAGTGAAACGTTCATTAGGGCTATCAGACCTTATTAAAATTGCATAGCTACGTGTGTAGAAATCAACTGAGTAGTCTTAATCTTGTCAGTAATCCCTTGTTTCTGGTTCTCACTGACATACAAATTAAATTATCACACTTCAAGAACAAGTGAAAGCCTCTTGTAAAATGCAACTGGGTATTTTCCAAGCATATATCTACATCTACATAGGTGATAAAGAAAATGTATTCATGTTGCCATACAGCCTCTCCTAGAACATGCTATATGAGTACTAAACCGTAGTAAATGAGGATTTTGTTGTCTTATTGTATACTTTAGTGGCATTTCAATGAGGTATATAAATTAAATGCAATTTAGAACCAGCTATACAGGTTTATTTCAGTATCATAGGTTCTTTTGCTGCCTCACCCACTGGCATTTGATGAAAATAGTAGTAATATAGAAAGTATGCACCTTAGATTTATATAGGAAGATTAGCATCTATTATAGCCTAAAAGCTTTACAAATCCATACATTTAGAATGAGGAATATTTCTGAATGTGGAAGGAAAATGTCACTTATTTCTTACCTGTCATCAGTCACAATACTAAGCAGTGTGTCTGGGCTAGAAGTATTTATGACAGCCTTGTTTTTTATATGTACCTCTGTTGTATAAAAATAAGGCTTAAATGAAAAGCTTAGATGAATGTGAGTCCTTGTTTCCTTGTTAAGGACATACCTCAAAGACAGAAGGCTACAATAATAAAGATGGTTTTACTGTTGAGATTTAAAAAAAGAAAAGTCAACAGCAGTACCCTTCTAGCCCTAGAGTTGTGTTATGTTGCTGAGGAAACAAAGGATGACAATGTTCAGCAGTGTTAGAATGTAAAGGCAGCATTTTAAGAGCTGAATTTCAAGTATTCTTTCAGTCTCTGATTCAGTTTCAAGTTTTCTCACATCCATTATTATTTTATTTACTTCCTTTTGCAGGGCCAGGTCTGTGGCCTCTGTGGAAATTACGATGGCAATGGCATCAACGACTTCACTACAAGGAGTCAGTCTGTGGTAGAGAATGTCCTAGAGTTTGGAAACAGCTGGAAAGTATCCTCTACATGTCCTGATGCTTACAGCATACAGGAACCATGTTCTACCAACCCATATCGAAAATCCTGGTCAGAGAGGCAGTGCAGCATCATCAACAGCAATGTCTTTGCTGCCTGTCACTCTCAGGTATTACAAGGGCAGATGCTTATTGAGTGAAAATTAGACCTGTGTATTCCTGAAGCTGTTCTCTTCCTACATTTTATCATGCATGCCTAATCCATCAGCAAGTTTCACTTTGAATTGTGTAAGGAAAACTTCATTCTAAATGAAACTGACTGGGAGAGATTTATAGTGCCTAGTTATAAGAACTAAAACCATATTTAGTTCATAGGGAATACTGAGCTATTACAAAAGAATAATAGTTTGATAATTACCATGTATATTATTGTGGGGTGACTTGAGTGAAAACTCTCATATGCCATGTAGAGAACAAAAGTTTGATGAAACAATAATGAAGGGTCAGCATAGCCTTTATCTGGCACTAAGTACACATCTAATAGGGCAGGGTGACTCTGTGCTCTTCCTGTTACCTCAGTTCTTTCCACTGGCAGACACCTTCATTTTCAAGTGCAGTTACCTAACACTGCTTGAGAACACGAGCCTAATCTTCCACTAGGACACAGGTCTAAAAATCTATCAGTAAGTTATTTGGATGTGTCACCTGGAATCACTTCTGCTCTTTAACAGTGTATAGAAACAAAATTACTGATGTAGTAAAGCTGAGAGTGAATTTAGAAAGCAAGATATTATATGTATTATGTATATGTATCATGTATACATATGTATATGTATTATATGGTTATATGTATTATGTTTCTTTTTAATAACAGGTTGAACCAGCACAATATTACCAAGCATGTGTGACAGATGCCTGTGCCTGTGACACTGGAGGAGACTGTGACTGCTTTTGCACAGCAGTAGCTGCCTATGCTCAAGCATGTAATGAAGTTGGTGTCTGCATAGCCTGGAGAACCCCATCAATCTGTCGTGAGTTTTATGTCATTAACACTTCTTCTGAGAGCACAGCAAAATGTACAGCCCCTTGCTGCTGCCCCTGAATGAGCATCTCAGACACAGGCATTAACTCCCTGAGGAGCCTTTTCACACCAAGCTGGTTTGATGGTCACCTGTTATTTTGCAGTTTTCAAGACTGTTCAAGCAGCATTGCAGGGATGTGATGAACAGACACGAGTTTAAAAAAGCTCTTTTTTTGTTCTGTTTAATTCTGAACATGTCTAAAGTTCTGTTTCTCCTCAGCACTGTTCTGTGATTACTACAATCACCAAGGGGAATGTGAATGGCACTACAAGCCCTGTGGAGCATCCTGTATGAAGACCTGTAGGAACCCAAGTGGAAAATGCCTCAATGACTTGCCAGGTTTAGAAGGTAAAAAGAGTTTCAAGTACCTTTAAGTGGGTACATTTTGTTGTATTTTTAATGGTCTTTACAGGAATGTATGGTCAATTTTCTTCAATATCATTTCACCCACATGACTAGAGACAGAGTTGGGGAACCAGAGTTAAAAGCATCTCAAGGATTAAGTCCTTGTGGCTGGGCTCTGCTGATCCTAGTACCTTGCATTACTTCCTAGAATTATTAGGAAAAATTACGTTTTAAAACTTACAACTCTTGAAAACAAGACCTGCAAATAAATTCTGGCCAAATAAAACTTTTGCTGACTGTATCTCATTCTCACCTTGCCCTTCCTGCAGGCTGCTACCCTAACTGCCCACCAGACAAACCATATTTTCATGAGGACCAGATGAAGTGTGTCAGTCTCTGTGACTGTTATGATACTGAAGAGGGAAAGATATACAGAAGGGATGAATGTCAGTTATGGTAAGACTTACCATACCAGCCAGCTCATGTACAAGGAAAAACAATCAAAACAACAGGAAATTGCATATTTCTCTTACATGGCCAGACTAGTTTATGCTGCTCATGTAAAACTAATGATTTATTATCAAATGCCAGCTTTCTTCCTACATTATTGGTTCTCATGTGTCTGTATGTTCTGTTGAGCTTGCTCCTGATCATGTTGTAAATCCTCATAACAAGATGCAACAAGGATAGAAAGTCCTTTATAAACAAGCTTTCTCTCTTTCCCATTCCTATGGTAAGAAAAATATTCTTTCTAGGAGTATAGATGCTAAATAGGGGTCTGCTTCCAAGGATTTTAGTACATTCTTCTACTGCTTCACGTGTTCATAGAGTCTTTCCCTTAATAAAACACTGTAAATGCAAGGGAAGCTGTACAGAAGAATGACAAAAAGTCTTGAGGAAGTCTGCTACTTGTAGCTTTGCATAATATGTACCTTTACTTCTATTTATATGTTTGGGTTTTTAATATAAAGAAGGATTTTGGAAAACAGTGGCAGAAACAAAGCCAACATGAACAGGACATCCAAGGATAAAAGACAAATTTACTGACTTGTCTTTTAATGCTAGTATCTGGCAGAAAACTGACTAATCAAATTACTACATCATACAAAAATGTGATTTTTAAATGTTTTTCTTTCAGTGAATGCACATCAGAAGGTTTAAAGTGCAAGTTTGATGACAAAGGTAGGACAGCTAAGAATTATTAAGAAAATGAAATACTGAATATTATCTTTTCATAGATGCCTGACAAAAAACTTGTGTTTTCCAGCATGCCACTGTGTTTATGAAGGGAAGAGCTATAAATATGGTGAAACAATCTACAACACCACAGATGGAATTGGGTGGTGTTTCAGTGCAACGTGTGATGTCAACGGGACAATAAGCAGAGATATCCTTAAATGTGGCCTCACTACAACACCTACACTTTCATTTTCTACAATTCAGCCCCAAACTACTCCTTCAGGTATGCAGGAATACTCTTTAATATAACTGAAAAATCTCTGGAAAGGACTGAGAAGAAAGAGAGCATCTTTTTATCAGTTAATGGCATATAATTTTACTGGAAACTGTTGACTTCTGCTGGAGCCACCAACTGATCTGGCAGCTTCAGTTGCTAAAGACCCTAAACAAGGATGTAGAAATGAGTACAGCTTTTCTTACAAACTCTTTCACCACGATTTCTCTGGGGGGCAGGGCTGGGGGCTTGAAAAGGCAGCAGTTTTAGACCAACTTCTGACAACACAAAAGGCAATTACTGCCATTTTTTAATGACCGTGGTAGGTCAAACTGAAGATAAGAAATCTGGTGTGAGGGAATGAATGCTCAGATTGTTTAAAACTGTTCTCAGGAACCTTTCCTAATTGTAGTTAATAACCAAGTCAACAGTTTCCTTCTATTCCTCAGTACACTTCTACATTATTCCTGTAGTTAACTCACTATAGTGACAATGTAACTATGGGAAATTGTGAGATCTATTTCCTGAAAATTACACAATACTACACCAAGAACTAAATAGTCAGCTTTAGGTCTTCTATTAAGTAAGATTCTTATGAAGAAAGTGGTATATATTCAAAGTGGTTACCTTCATAATGCTAAGAATATGAAATCTTATAAAAGAAAGCAGAAAATACTCATTAGGCTTTATATTTATAGAGAATATAATATATACTGATCAGAATATATATTTCATATATATTGAATATGTGTACTAATTATTATGATTTATTATATATAAAATATATATGCTAGAGATAAATTTTATATTTATACATATATTACATGCTATAATATTAAATTTAATATATTAATATTTAATATATTTATAAATAAATAATAAATTATAAATAAATAAATAATAAATTATAAATAAATAATAAATAAAATTATAAATTATAAATAAATAATAAATTATGTAAGATATTTTAAAGCCTGTGTGGTTATGCAGTTAAGTGTAAATAAGTACAGACACAAGACCTCCAAAGTGGAAAAAGCCTCTTACTTATTCCATAGCAATCATGATATCACATTATCCTTACTATTGACATCCAACACAAAGGATGTCATATTACTAATATTTAACTACAAGCTGAAAATAAGTATCACATAATGTACCACTAGAAAAACAGCAGATAAAAAACCACCTAAGAAATGAAATTAAAGACTGTCAGAAGAATTAAAAGAAAAAAAATACATATATTATACTATACATACTAAACATATATAATACTATAAATAACATAAAAATGCATGAAAGAGAAATAAATTTTTCATGGCAGTTTCCTCAAAAAGAACAAACAAGACTGATTTCCTCCTTTCATTTACAGCAAAGACAACTGCAGCCCCAGTGACAACTGCAAGTGCAGTGACAACTGTTTGTGTGAGGAGCCTGTGCAGGTGGTCAGAATGGTTGGATGCCACACAGCCCGGAAACAATGAAGAGAGTGGAGATGATGAAACATTTAACAACCTAAGAAGTAAAGGGTACAGTGTGTGTCAAAACCCCAGCAGTGTCCAATGCAGAGCCAAAGAACAACCAGATACAGAGATAAGCAATCTGAACCAAACAGTGATCTGTAGTCAAACTGAAGGATTAATCTGCAACAACAAAGATCAACCATCTAAGCAATGTTTAAATTATGAAATCAGGATATCATGCTGCAGCTATGTACCATGCTCACAAACAGAAACTACAACACTGACAACCACAGTGCAAATTACAACAACTCCTGAACCAACACTATTTACAATCCTGACAAAGACAAAGCCAACACAAAACAAACAGACTACACCTGGAACCTCCGAATTAAAAACACAGTCAAACCCACCACAAACTTCAGTTAAAACACAGACAACAAGAGCAAAGACCTCTCCTCCTGCAACACAAAGCACAACCCTCATCACATCCTCAGCAACAGTGCCCACATCAGCCACAACCACTACCAGCACCACGGAAGAACCCACCACAGTATCCACCAGCACAGCTGTTCCAGGACAAACCTCCACTGTGCCCACAGAACCTTCAACATCACCCACGGTCACAACAACTAAACTGAGCACCACCACTGGCACCACGGTACACTCCAGTACCACTGAGTCACCAACACAAGGAACAACCACCACCACCACCAGCACCAGCACCACCAAGACCTCTCCTTCTCCAACACAAACCTCCTTCTCCAGCACAACCATCATCCCATCCACACCAGCAGTGCCCACATCAGCCACAACCACTACCACCATCTCCAGCACCACGGAAGAACCCACCACAGTATCCACCAGCACAGCTGTTCCAGGACAAACCTCCACTGTGCCCACAGAACCTTCAACATCAACCACGGTATCAACAGCTACATTGAGCACCACCACTGGCACCACAGTACACTCCAGTACCACTGAGACACCAACACAGGGAACAACAACCACAGGGAACAGCAGCAGCACCAGCACCACCAAGACCTCTCCTTCTCCAACACAAAGCACAACCATCATCCCATCCACACCAACAGTGCCCACACCAGCCACAACCACTACCAGCACCTCCAGCACCAACACCACAAGCAGGTGCCAGGAGAGCTGCTCCTGGTCTCAGTGGTTTAACGTTGATTCCCCTGCCCCAGGCAGTGAAAATGGTGACATGGAGACTTTTGAAAAAATCCGAGCTGCTGGATATAATCTGTGTGACAAGCCCCGAGATATCAAGTGTCGTGCTAAAGATTACCCTGACAGAACTATTAAGACCATGGGACAGGTATTTGAGTGCAGCCTTGACACTGGGCTCGTCTGCAGGAACAAGGATCAGATCAGGAAGTACCCCATGTGCTTTGACTATGAGATCACAGTGTATTGCTGTGACAGTGACCACTGCCCGAGTACAACAGCCACACCAGGGACAACTGGGACAGGAACTCCAACATCACCCACTGTGACTTCCACCACCCCTCAATCTGCAGTAAAAACCACCACGTTTGCCTCCAGTACCACGGAGTCACCAGCACGAGGCACAACCACCAGCACCAGCACCACCAGGACCTCTCCTCCTCCAACACAAAGCACAACCATCATCCCATCCACACCACCAGTGCCCACATCAGCCACAACCACTACCAGCACCTCCAGCACCACAGAAGAACCCTCCACAGTATCCACCAGCACAGCTGTTCCAGGACAAACCTCCACTGTGCCCACAGAACCTTCAACATCACCCACAGTCACAACAACTAAACTGAGCACCACCACTGGCACCACCGTACACTCAAGAACCACTGAGTCACCAACACAGGGAACAACCATCAGTATCACCAGAACCAGCACCAGCACCAGCACCAGCAAGACCTCTCCTCCTCCAACACAAAGCACAACCATCATCCCATCCACACCAGCAGTGCCCACATCAACCACTACCAGCACCTCCAGCACCAGCTCTAAAGCACACACCACAGTATCCACCAGCACAGCTGTTCCAGGACAAACCTCCACTGTGCCCACAGAACCTTCAACATCACCCACAGTCACAACAACTAAACTGAGCACCACCACTGGCACCACAGTACACTCGAGAACCACTGAGTCACCAACACAAGGAACAACCACCAGTATCACCAGAACTAGCACGAGCACCAGCACCACCAAGACCTCTCCTCCTCCCACGAAAAGCACAACCATCATCCCATCCACACCAACAGTGCCCACACCAGCCACAACCACTACCAGCACCTCCAGCACCAGCACCACAAGTAGGTGCCAGGAGAGCTGCTTCTGGTCTCAGTGGTTTAACGTTGATTCCCCTGCCCCAGGCAGTGAAAATGGTGACATGGAGACTTTTGAAAAAATCCGAGCTGCTGGATATAATCTGTGTGACAAGCCCCGAGATATCAAGTGTCGTGCTAAAGATTACCCTGACAGAACTATTAAGACCATGGGACAGGTATTTGAGTGCAGCCTTGACACTGGGCTCGTCTGCAGGAACAAGGATCAGATCAGGAAGTACCCCATGTGCTTTGACTATGAGATCACAGTGTATTGCTGTGACAGTGACCACTGCCCGAGTACAACAGCCACACCAGGGGCAACTGGGACAGGAACTCCAACATCACCCACTGTGACTTCCACCACCCCTCAATCTGCAGTAAAAACCACCACGTTTGCCTCCAGTACCACGGAGTCACCAGCACGAGGCACAACCACCAGCACCAACACCACCAGGACCTCTCCTCCTCCAACACAAAGCACAACCATCATCCCATCCACACCACCAGTGCCCACATCAGCCACAACCACTACCAGCACCTCCAGCACCACAGAAGAACCCTCCACAGTATCCACCAGCACAGCTGTTCCAGGACAAACCTCCACTGTGCCCACAGAACCTTCAACATCACCCACAGTCACAACAACTAAACTGAGCACCGCCACTGGCACCACGGTACACTCCAGTACAACTGAGTCACCAACACAAGGAACAACCATCAGTATCACCAGCACCAGCACCACCAAGACCTCTCCTTCTCCAACACAAAGCACAACCATCATCCCATCCACACCAGCAGTACCCACATCAGCCACAACCACTACCACCATCTCCAGCACCACGGAAGAACCCACCACAGTATCCACCAGCACAGCTGTTCCAGGACAAACCTCCACTGTGCCCACAGAACCTTCAGCATCACCCACGGTATCAACAGCTACATTGAGCACCACCACTGGCACCACAGTACACTCCAGTACCACTGAGACACCAACACAGGGAACAACCACCACCAGTAGCAGCAGCACCAGCACCACCAAGACCTCTCCTCCTCCCACGAAAAGCACAACCATCATCCCATCCACACCAACAGTGCCCACATCAGCCACAACCACTACCAGCACCTCCAGCACCAGCTCTAAAGCACACACCACAGTACCCATCAGCACAGCTGTTCCAGGACAAACCTCCTCTGTGCCCACAGAACCTTCAACATCGCCCACAGTCACAACAACTAAACTGAGCACCACCACTGGCACCACGGTACACTCCAGTACCACTGAGACACCAACACAGGGAACAACCACCAGTATCACCAGAACTAGCACGAGCACCAGCACCACCAAGATCTCTCCTTCTCCAACACAAAGCACAACCATCATCCCATCCACACCAACAGTGCCCACACCAGCCACAACCACTACCAGCACCTCCAGCACCAACACCACAAGCAGGTGCCAGGAGAGCTGCTTCTGGTCTCAGTGGTTTAACGTTGATTCCCCTGCCCCAGGCAGTGAAAATGGTGACATGGAGACTTTTGAAAAAATCCGAGCTGCTGGATATAATCTGTGTGACAAGCCCCGAGATATCAAGTGTCGTGCTAAAGATTACCCTGACAGAACTATTAAGACCATGGGACAGGTATTTGAGTGCAGCCTTGACACTGGGCTCGTCTGCAGGAACAAGGATCAGATCAGGAAGTACCCCATGTGCTTTGACTATGAGATCACAGTGTATTGCTGTGACAGTGACCACTGCCCGAGTACAACAGCCACACCAGGGACAACTGGGACAGGAACTCCAACATCACCCACTGTGACTTCCACCACCCCTCAATCTGCAGTAAAAACCACCACGTTTGCCTCCAGTACCACGGAGTCACCAGCACGAGGCACAACCACCAGCACCAACACCACCAGGACCTCTCCTCCTCCAACACAAAGCACAACCATCATCCCATCCACACCAGCAGTGCCCACATCAGCCACAACCACTACCAGCACCTCCAGCACCACGGAAGAACCCACCACAGTATCCACCAGCACAGCTGTTCCAGGACAAACCTCCACTGTGCCCACAGAACCTTCAACATCACACAATACGACTGCCATTAACCCTAGAGTACGACCCAGCCCTGATACCACAGTCTCCACGAATACCACTGAGCCACCAACACAACGAAAAACCACACCCAGCAGCACCAGCAGCACCAGGACCTCTCCTCCTCCAACACAAAGCACAACCATCATCCCATCCACACCAACAGTGCCCACATCAGCCACAACCACTACCACCATCTCCAGCACCACGGAAGAACCCACCACAGTATCCACCAGCACAGCTGTTCCAGGACAAACCTCCACTGTGCCCACAGAACCTTCAACATCACCCGCAGTCACAGCAACTACACTGAGCACCACCACTGGCACCACGGTGCACTCCAGTACCACTGAGTCACCAACACAAGGAACAACCACCACCAGCAGCACCAGCACCAGCACCACCAAGACCTCTCCTTCTCCAACACAAAGCACAACCATCATCCCATCCACACCAGCAGTGCCCACATCAGCCACAACCACTACCAGCACCTCCAGCTCCAACACCACAAGCAGGTGCCAGGAGAGCTGCTCCTGGTCTCAGTGGTTTAACGTTGATTCCCCTGCCCCAGGCAGTGAAAATGGTGACATGGAGACTTTTGAAAAAATCCGAGCTGCTGGATATAATCTGTGTGACAAGCCCCGAGATATCAAGTGTCGTGCTAAAGATTACCCTGACAGAACTATTAAGACCATGGGACAGGTATTTGAGTGCAGCCTTGACACTGGGCTCGTCTGCAGGAACAAGGATCAGATCAGGAAGTACCCCATGTGCTTTGACTATGAGATCACAGTGTATTGCTGTGACAGTGACCACTGCCCGAGTACAACAGCCACACCAGGGACAACTGGGACAGGAACTCCAACATCACCCACTGTGACTTCCACCACCCCTCAATCTGCAGTAAAAACCACCGCGTTTGCCTCCAGTACCACGGAGTCACCAGCACGAGGCACAACCACCAGCACCAGCACCACCAGGACCTCTCCTTCTCCAACACAAAGCACAACCATCATCCCATCCACACCAGCAGTGCCCACATCAGCCACAACCACTACCAGCACCTCCAGCACCACGGAAGAACCCACCACAGTATCCACCAGCACAGCTGTTCCAGGACAAACCTCCACTGTGCCCACAGAACCTTCAACATCACCCACAGTCTCAACAACTAAACTGAGCACCACCACTGGCACCACCGTACACTCGAGAACCACTGAGTCACCAACACAAGGAACAACCACCTCCAGCAGCAGCAGCACCAGCACCACCAAGACCTCTCCTTCTCCAACACAAAGCACAACCATCATCCCATCCACACCAGCCGTGCCCACATCAACCACTACCAGCACCTCCAGCACCAGCTCTAAAGCACACACCACAGTACCCATCAGCACAGCTGTTCCAGGACAAACCTCCTCTGTGCCCACAGAACCTTCAACATCACCCACAGTCACAACAACTAAACTGAGCACCACCACTGGCACCACGGTACACTCCAGTACCACTGAGTCACCAACACAGGGAACAACCACCACCACCACCAGCACCACCAAGACCTCTCCTTCTCCAACACAAAGCACAACCATCATCCCATCCACACCAGCAGTGCCCACATCAGCCACAACCACTACCAGCACCTCCAGCACCAACACCACAAGCAGGTGCCAGGAGAGCTGCTCCTGGTCTCAGTGGTTTAACGTTGATTCCCCTGCCCCAGGCAGTGAAAATGGTGACATGGAGACTTTTGAAAAAATCCGAGCTGCTGGATATAATCTGTGTGACAAGCCCCGAGATATCAAGTGTCGTGCTAAAGATTACCCTGACAGAACTATTAAGACCATGGGACAGGTATTTGAGTGCAGCCTTGACACTGGGCTCGTCTGCAGGAACAAGGATCAGATCAGGAAGTACCCCATGTGCTTTGACTATGAGATCACAGTGTATTGCTGTGACAGTGACCACTGCCCGAGTACAACAGCCACACCAGGGACAACTGGGACAGGAACTCCAACATCACCCACTGTGACTTCCACCACCCCTCAATCTGCAGTAAAAACCACCACGTTTGCCTCCAGTACCACGGAGTCACCAGCACGAGGCACAACCACCAGCACCAGCACCACCAGGACCTCTCCTTCTCCAACACAAAGCACAACCATCATCCCATCCACACCACCAGTGCCCACATCAACCACTACCAGCACCTCCAGCACCAGCTCTAAAGCACACACCACAGTACCCATCAGCACAGCTGTTCCAGGACAAACCTCCTCTGTGCCCACAGAACCTTCAACATCGCCCACAGTCACAACAACTAAACTGAGCACCACCACTGGCACCACGGTACACTCGAGAACCACTGAGACACCAACACAGGGAACAACCATCAGTATCACCAGAACTAGCACGAGCACCAGCACCAGCAAGACCTCTCCTCCTCTAACACAAAGCACAACCCTCATCACATCCTCAGCAACAGTGCCCACATCAGCCACAACCACTACCAGCACCTCCAGCACCACGGAAGAACCCACCACAGTATCCACCAGCACAGCTGTTCCAGGACAAACCTCCACTGTGCCCACAGAACCTTCAACATCACCCACGGTCTCAACAGCTACATTGAGCACCACCACTGGCACCACAGTACACTCCAGTACCACTGAGACACCAACACAGGGAACAACCACCAGTATCACCAGAACTAGCACGAGCACCAGCACCAGCAAGACCTCTCCTTCTCCAACACCAAGCACAACCATCATCCCATCCACACCAGCAGTGCCCACATCAACCACTACCACTACCACCATCTCCAGCACCAGCTCTAAAGCACACACCACAGTATCCATCAGCACGACAGAGGGAAGAACATCAGTCAGCAAACCCCCATGTTTTTGTCATGTCTTTGGCAGATTCTTTTCTCCTGGTAAGTTTTTTATTTTATTTATGAAAATATTAAAAAGCAGTAATTACCCTTAATATTTTATTTAGCTAAAGATCACTCTAAATCATCTAAACAGAACTTTTTATACTTGAATACACTTCCTTTTTTTTTTTCACAGTATTTTCTTGTCCTTTTTTGTTTTGAAGTATGTCAATTGGTCTTTTAATTTCTTCTCCAATTTTCCTTTTCAGGGGAAGTGGTGTACAACACAACAGATAAGGCTGGCTGTAATTTTTATGCACTATGCAACAACGAATGTGAAACTGACACATTCCAGGGGCCATGTCCTTCAACAACTTTCACTCCCTTTGTCTCTGAAACTTCAACCCAAGTCACCTCATCCACAGAACTTGCATCTTCTGTCTCATCAACCACAGCAACATCTCCCACAACTTCAGTAGAAAGAAACTGTACTGATGTCAATCCTCCACGGAAGGTGGTTCTCCTTATTTTGTAATATATCACCACTGCAGAAGCAGTTCAGTTTCTGTCCTCTAGAAGCCATTTCAAATTAACTTGTATTTCAGTAATGCAGCTGGCAGTGTTACAAATGCCCTGGTTATGCAAAAATCTGCAGTCTGGCATTACCAGGCTTTTAGGTTATCTGGTGATAGAGAAGCTCACAAATACTAGAGCCTTTTTAAAATAAAAGACATTTAAATGTTATAGAAGTAAGTAGACCAGCTATGAAAATGGTAAAATCTCATTCTTATAATGCAGAAGAGAATCCTGTGATTGTTCTCAGCTTGTTTGCTCTTAAAGCCAGAAATCATATATTAAGAAAATTCTAACTTGAACTCCCAAAATATTTTGAGTGTCTGTCTCAATCTGAAACAGAACTATGGTGAGAAAGCAGTTAAGAATAAATCATTTACATTTTTTTCAGCCTGGAGAAAACTGGATAAGTGAATGCCAGAACTGTATCTGTGACCCCCTCACTGGTACCACACAATGCCAGCCACCCAAATGCCAAACAGAGCAGAGATTAGCTTGTGACCAAGGATTTCTTTCTATGGCTGTGCTACCATCAAAGGACCCGTGTTGTCCTGAATTCAGATGCCGTAAGTATTACTGTGCCCAGATCCAGAGTCCCCAACACAAGAAGGACACGGAGCCTGGAGGAGGCTCCAATGTGACCTTATAGCAGCTTTCCAGTACCTGAAGCACTACAAGAAAGCTGGGGTGGGGATTTTTGCAGTGGCAGGTAGTGAGAGGACAAGGGGCAATGGCTTAACAGTTGAAGAGGGGAGATTCAGATCAGATATTAGGAAGAAATTCTTTACTATGAGGGTGGTGAGACACTGGAACAGACTGGCCAGGGAAGTAGTGCAGTCCTGGCAGTGTGGAAGGCCAGACTGGAAGGGGCTCTGAGCAGCCAGGTGTAGCTGAAGGTGTCCCTGCCCATGGCAGGAGGGTTGGATGTAGATGATCTTTAATGTCTCTTCCAACCCTAACCATTCTATGAAAAATACATATATAAAATACCAGGCCACACACTGATCAATTACCTTTCCACTTCTTTCAGTATCTAAGCAAGTCCTTTGTGTATCACAATAGCAGCAAAACTTTCATTAAATTGTTTTGGTTCAGTCACCATGCATCAATTTTTGGCTAAACATGCACTGTAAGTTTTTTAGAAACAGAACTATATTTTCAATGAAGTTTGGTGACTGAATTGAGATGGGTGGGAGAACAGTACAATATTTGGGACCTTCAAGTGGAGTATGTAGCTCCCCTATCTCTGTATCTGTAATCATAGAGGTTATTAATGCATTACATTTAATGTTGTTAATGTAGCATTGGAGACCATTAACATTAGCCTAGCTGTAGCTAAACTAAAATGTATAAACATATGAATAAGGCAGCAGAAATCCTGAGTTATCTGCAAAAGTGGGTAACATGATGCAGTAAGACAAAGAGAGCAGTAATCAGTAACTGAAATGTCATTGTAGTATAAATAACCATACTTACAGTGTTCTTGAATGAAGATTTTTAAATCCCACATTTATATATGTCTATACATACACATACTTCTTCATAGACATATTTTTATACATGCATATTTATACCAAAGAACAAAAAGAAAAAAATAGACATAAGTTAAGGCCAAACCAGGAAGGTCAAAACAACAGAACAGCTGAATCTGACGTGTTCAGTTAAAGTCATGAATAAGCTCTGCATTGTTATCAAATTGTCTATATTATTGCAGTAAGGATGCCTTTTTTCTACTCAGAATTAATCTTCCATCCATGCCATGTTCTGAGAGGTCATAAAGAATCAGTAGCAAAAGCATATTTGAAGGTTACTGGACTTTTAGGATTCAAAGAGGAAGCAACTAATTTACTTTGAAGTGAAACTGAAAGGGAAAAAAAAAAGATTTTTCTTGCATAGCTTGAGTCTGAAGCCATTCCTCCTCAACTCTTCCAGATAATTTCAAAGATGAAACTTTCCTTAAGCTCCCAGCTATATTAAATACAAAGTCTAAGCACGTAAGGAGGACTGAGTTGAAGTTCTTTATAATCTCTGTGTTACTGTCAGAACTTGATAACATCTTGAGTTTTCAGGAAAATCTCACAATTTGAGTCTACTCTGGAATTCATTTCTTTTGTTTTTCAGAACCTATACCTGATGTCTGTGTGATCAATGGTACAACACACACGGTGAGAATGCTACCCTTACATTGGTGCACTGGGGGAAGTTGAACCCTTTCTACCAGCAGAAGCCTTTGAGAAAGTTCTTGTCCCAGTACATAGTTTTTAATCTCTAGCCCTTAGCTGGAAGTTATTTTTTTTTCCTCATGTAGCACTAAACATGAATGTACTGTTTTTAAGCTCTCTCCCACTTCTGGAATTAATGAATTTTCCAGCTGAGCTGATAATAGCTCAAACTCAACCACTCTTTGAAATAAGCTTTCAAAACAGAGAGCTCCAGAGAGCTTTCAAAAACAAAGATAAATTTTTGCTTTAATTTATACCCAAATCTTTGCTAAAATTGGTACTTATTTAGCCAAAATTTAAGCATGTTTAAAGTTTAAGTTTAAATTTAACCTTGGGGGGATACATCTCACAAAGATTAAAATAAAAATCCATGTGTATCTCTGCATATGTATCCAATTATTTTAATTATAATTGTTTTACAGCCACTGAACAAGACTTAGGGAAAAGAATTCTTAAATGGAGCATCCAAAAGCTGATAAAATAACTAGGCAGCACAAATCACTCTTACCTGCATTCTATTAATTTACTTTTTCCTTTCATATTGCTTCATTTGGTTTCTTTTTCTTCCTGTGTGTGCTTTCCTGCATGTCCTCAGGCCTAACAACTTTATGTTCAAAGAGAGCTGAACAACTCAGTCACACCTGCACTGCAGCAACCTTCATGGTTCTCAAATACTCTCAGATCTGTCTATACATTATATAGGAACTGCTGCCATTTGAAATTCCTTTTCCTCTCTTCCAGGTTGGAATGTCAACAATAACTGATTCGTGTCAGAAATGTACCTGCAGTTCTGAGAAAGATCCAGTGACTACGGCAAACGTTGTGCGCTGTGAACCAGTTCGCTGTGAAACATCTTGCCCACTGGTGAGTTCAGGTTCTCAGCTGCCCACTCAGCTCTCAGTTATAGGAAGGCAGAATTCTCCAACACCAACTCAACATTTTCTCCTCAACTCTCTGGGAACAGGCTCATCAGTACATGGCTGAGGAAGGACAGTGCTGTGGGAGGTGTCTTCCAGTAGCTTGCATAATTAGACTAAGTAACAACACTCTTCAAGTGCTCAAGGTAAGTGTTCCTCTTGTGTTCAGGCCTATTGGCCAGTGCATAGCTAAGAGACAACTCACAGCCCTTACTGATAAAAATTTAACACTGAAATTACAGCACTTTTTTCTGAGTTCAGTGCTTACCTGGAATAAAAGATTTGCTGTATGTGTGGTTAACTGGGCACGGGTTTCTACTTTGTGGTCTGTTTTCAGACCCAGGATTTAAAGTTTCAAGGGAGAGAAAGTTTGTAAAATTTCACTTTTGCCACTTGAAGGAAGTTCAGAAGCATCTGAGACTCTTTGAGATCTGAGAACTTAATCAGCTCAGACATTTTTGAAGTCATACTATGCTTGATCACAGTGAAAACAAATGTTTGCTTTTTTTATCTCAGGTTGATGAGGTCCTGCAACTTGATAACTGCAGCTATTACAAATGTGAAATAATTGAAGATCAATATGTTGCAGTCCAAACTAAAAAAGTATGCCCAGCATACGACCCAGGAGAGTGTGATCCTGTAAGTTTTAATCAATTCTTCATTGGCTGGATGCAGCTTAAAAGAACAAGGGGCCGGGGGAGGGCACAGAAGAATAAAACAAATCACTTTCACTGAAGTTGCTTTAGTGTGTAACAATAATAAGAATCACTACTAAGTCCTAACAAGTCCTGGTTGATCCCTGTAACGTTACCAACAAGGAAAGCTTAGTAATTGTACACGGGACTACAAGAACTTGAGTTCCCTGATGGAGGCTGTAAGTCATCCTGTTTCATTCACTGTTCATCACAGAGAAGCCTTCTGACCAGGAGCAGTAATCAGTATCAGATGTTTACTCTCAATTGTCCTCTGTGCTTACTACAAATCCTTCTTCTTTTCTTTTGCAAAGGATGAAACAGAGATGACTCCTGATGGCTGCTGTGAAATATGTAAACGTATGTACTGCTGTGTTTCTGCTTTCTGCTTAAATAGAGCTGTATTCAACTTCTGTCTTTGAGTGGGTAACATTGATCACTCCCCCAGTTTTCACATACTCTATTTATCAAGACTGTTATCTAATTTATTCAAAAAGAAAATGTTTTCCACCAATGCTCAAGCCTCTGCATTATCTTCCAAAGACAACGTACAGCTAAGACTAAAGCATAACCTGAAAACTCCAGATGCATTACACACTATCACTCCTCAACTTCCACGTACTGCAGATTTTCTATAATCAGGCATCATGTATTTTGAAATTGTTTGAGCATTCATTTAATACTGAACTAGAGATCTGAAATATGTTTTTTTCCCTCTTCTCATAAAGCTACAAAGTGCAAACCTTACAGCAAGAATACTGTGATCCGCCACGGTGACTGCCAGTCTGCTGGGCCTGTTGAGCTGACATACTGTGAAGGAAACTGTCCTAGTGCCTCCATGTAAGTTCCAAAACCTTAACTTAATGTTTCTATGGCTTTATTTACACATATTTTACACTGTACTCCCCAATTAATCAATCACCCAAGGAAACTGTTCACCAAGCAACTTTCTAACATTCATCACCAATCCTGGTTAACCAGGGAGGCTCCACTAGAGTGGAGATTGGCAAATGTGACACAGCTCTTCCAGAAGGGCCAGGAGGAGGATCTGCAGAACTATGGGCCCATCAGCCCCAGAGCCTTCCCCAGCACTGGAGGTCAGACTGTCAGGCCCAATCAGCCTCTGTTTATCAAAGGCAGAAACTCACTGATGAACCCAACTTCCCTCTCTGACAAAGTGACCCACCTAGTGGATGAAGGGAAGACTGTGGATGGTTTTTATCTGGGCTTCAGTAAGCCTACAACAGTTTCCCCACAGGATTTGCTCCTGGACAAACTGGCTGCTCATGGCTTGGATAGGTGCATGGTTCCCTGCATGAAAAACTGGGTGGATGGACAGGCTTAAGGAATCCTGGTGAACAGAGAACATCCAGTTGGCAGCTGGTCACCAGTGGCAGGTCCCAGAACTCTGTGTTGGGGCCAATTCTACTTATTGTCTTTACCAAGGATCTGGATGAGGCAGAGGACACAAGGTTGAGTGGGAGTGGTGATCTGTCTGAGGGTAAGGAGGCTCCACAGAGGGACCTGGAGAGGCTGCAGCAGTGGGGCCAAGGCCAATTGTCTGTGGTTCACTGAGGCCCAGACAATACAGGTCCTACACCTGTGCTACAACCACCCTGTGCACTGCTGCACACCTGGGGAAGAGCAGCTGAAAAGCTGCCCAGTGCCACAGGACCTGGTGTGGGGTGAGAGCCAACTGAGCCTGCAGTGTGCCCAGGTGGCCAAGAGCATCCTGACTTGTATCAGGAGTTGTGTGGCCAGCAGGACTAGGAATGTGACTGACCCCCTCCAGTCAGCACTGTGCTCAGCTTTGGGTCTGTCACTGCAAGAAGAATATTGAGGTGCTGGAGCTCCTCTAGAGAAGGACACTGAAGCTGCTTAATAGCCTTGAGCAAAACCTTATGAGGAGCATCTGAGAGAACTGGGAAAAGAGGAGGCTGAGGGGGGGCTTTATTGCTCTCTACAACCTGAAGGGGGTTGATCTTTGAGTGTTTGTGTCTTTTCCCAGGTACCAAGTGATAGGATGGAACTAAATGGCCTTAAGCTGCAGCAGCAGAGGTTTAGATGGGATATTAAGAAAAAATATTCACTGGAAAGGTTGTCAAGCACTGGACAGGCTGTCCAGAGAAGTAGTGGAGTCAACCACCCTGGAGATGTCTAAAAGAAGCATAGGTTGGGTACTCAGGGACTTGGCAGTGCTAGGTTTACAGCTGGATTCCATGAGCTTAACACAAATGATTCTATCATCACAAAACAACAGCAAAGTTCATGTGTTTATGATTCCACTTAGGATGCAACAACAGTTTCACTACTCAAGAGAGGTAATTAAAATCATATTTACAAGTGTAAGATGTGAGGAAGAGAGACTGTCAAAAGAATCCCACTGCCAACCCCCCCAACGAGCCCCAGAACAAAAGTTCCTGATTTTGTGTGTCAGTTTCTAATAAGATGATGTATTTTCTTTTTGCTGTGGAACACAGGTATTCTCTTGAGGCAAACGAGATGCAACACCAGTGTGGCTGCTGCCAGGAGCTCAGCAGCCAAAGCAGAGAAGTGACCCTGACTTGCCAGAATGGTACAAGCATAAATTATAACTATATCTACATTGAACACTGCCAGTGTATTGATGCCTGTGCCTCAGGAGATTACTCCCAAGGCAGTCAAACTTTCCAGTAAGGTCTCAAATGTAAATTTGGCTTAGGAAATTAGTGATCATTGGAAAAAGAAGAGACACTACAGAAGCTGGAATCATGTTTGCCCAGAACAGCTTCTGCTCTTTCTTTAAGAACTCTTATGTCAATTTCTGTTACCACCTTTTCTCATTTCTTACTTGTACAAAAAAAAAAAATAATAAAAAAAAATAAGTGTATAATAATTCAATCTCTGGTTTGTTTCATAAGTGATAAAATATTCAAGGTTCAAAATAGAAGACTGTAAAATACACGTGTAAATTATGGAAATAAGCAAATATGTTTCCATTTGATCACAAAACTGACATTTTGAGGGGAAAAAAAGGTTTTAGGGGGTCTCTAAAAAACAAAACCAGATAACATTGTAACTTCATTGCACTTAACTACACAGAAAGCTTTATAGTAAGATACTGAAATAGGCTGCCCAGGGAAGCTGTGGCTGCCCCATCCCTGGCAGTGTCTCAGCCCAGGTTGGATGGGGCTTGGAGCACCCTGGGCTGGGGGAGGTGTCCCTGACCATGGAAAGGGGTTGGGAATGGATGAGCTTTAAGGTCCCTTCCAACCCAACCCATTCTGTGATTCCATGAATATAATTTTTTATGGATGCAACAGTCCTAACAGACAACGCAGTGAGAGGGAGAAGGCTGTTTGCTCCTTTAGTTTGTCTCACTTGTTCTCATTTTTCAGTGTTGGTGACCATTCAATTCCCACCTAACATCACCTAAATGGTGCAGATGAATGGCAGCAGGAGTTTTCTAACTCAGATGGGAATATTCTCTAGCAGCCTTGGAGAATAAAGACACACTCAAAACCCCTTTCCTGGATAAGGTTAAGTTTCTTCACATGGGTCTAAACAGCTCTGTTGTCTGGCAAAAATGTACAGAGATAAAAAGAATACCTCTCATTTGCTCACTTTTAGCTGCCAAGATAATGGAGTAACAGGCAGGCTGTAGCTCGTTTTCTCTGTAATTAGTGGGGTAGTCTAAAATGCAAGGGAAAGAAGAAAACAAAAAGAGAAAACTTGATTCATCACTCCAGTTTCAAGTTCTAGGCCAAAAGGTATCTGGCTGTAGAAATCATTTGTTTATTCAGTTGAATAAACAAATTCTTATGTGAATGAAAAAAACAACTTAAGAATACTGCAGTCAATGAACTTAGTAAAATTCAAAAATTCTCTTGTCCATAACTGTAAAGAATTTGCAAATAAACTCAGGATATTATTACACTGTGCATTTGTTTCCTGTGTTATCTAAAGGATTTTGAATTAACACACACTAATGACAAAAAACTGGCTGCCTTTTTGCACAGTAGTTCATCATCTTTACCTCAACTGGTGGGACCATTTACCTTATCAGTAGCTGTTATAATACAAAGCCTGAAATCTGCCCTGGATTCTTTGCTGAAAAATAAAGAAGGAACTGTTATTATATATATATATATATATATATGTTGTGTGTGTGTATATATATATATGTATGTATATGTTATATATATGTTATACATATGCTTATTAAGAAATGAAATCAACAGAGCCATATCTATTCTTCACAGACTTGACATCAAATTAGGATTAATCACTGGGGAGAAGAAGGCAGCAAGATTCTCATTTTATTGCTCTACCCATTCATCTCTCAACCACCCACAGTCTGCCTGTCCCACAGGAGGAATGCAGACTGCAGACATGGTTTCCAGCTACAACAGAGCAGTCAGGAGCTGCACCACTCCCTGCACCTTCTCTGACCCAGGAAGGTGCCACTTTTCATGGGGCTGAAGTTGTGGAGTTGTGCTCCCCCAGTTTTGCAATTGCAGCACAGGGTCCCCAGAGCCTGAACTCTGGGTTTATCCCAGTGAGGAAGCATCCAAACAATCCTGAACAGTGTGAGCAGTGGGTCAAGCAGTTTGGCAGCTCCAGCAGAGCTTCCCAGGCTTGTGGCTTCAGGAGAGGTTGGGGCACAGCACTGTGGGAAGAGTCTGATGGGATCTTGAACTGCAGAGCAGTGAGGAACCAGCACTGCTGGGTGCAGGATTCCCTTAGGGTCTGGCATGCAGCACCCCAGTGATGTCAGGCCTGGTGCTTTAAGGCAATATCAATCCCAACTTAAATCTATGCTGAGCCAACAGCTCAGGGTGTAGAGGGCAAAAACACATTTATACCAAATATGTTATGTACAACAAACATCTGTAAACACCTCCAAAACCTGGCCATGATTTCAGTCTGAGGGCAGCTGGACTTGCAGGCTTTTCCCCCTTCCCCCCTAGCCCTGTATTCTGAGAATTCAGTGCCATGGTGACCAGTTACAAAGCTTCCCTAAGATTTTTTTGGCCTGCAGGTTTTCCTCAACTATTTTAAGCAGTGTATGAACACGTTAAAGGCATATTCCAGTTTTAAGCTGCCCTCTGCTGGGCATTATTCACTTTTCTAAAGAAAACTAAACCAGGAACTATTGGAAACACTGTCTTGCAGAAAGCATGTTCATTCACCACAGATCAATTATCTTGCCATGTAAAACTAATTTTTTATATGGAGGTTAAATCTCAAAGCCAAGCACCACATTATTACCAGGTAGCTCACCTATGAGCTTAAATTGAAAAAGCCACTGCAGCCCCCAATGACCCAGTGCTGTGTGCATGAACATAATTCATCAGTTAATGAGAAAATCTTGATTAGTGGGTTTTGGGGGTGCTGAGTTGTTTTTGTTTGGTTTTGGGTTGTTCAGTTGGTTGTTTTTTTGCTTGGAACACCAACCCACTGCAAAATGCTGGCAACCAATTAATTTTCTCTTTGTATTACACAGCTCCCTTTTTTTTAAGCAAAGTCTATTTTTTCAATTTTTTTTTCCTCAAAGCTCACACAGAAGAAAAGCCAGAGGACCTGCACTGCAAGTAAACTCAAGATTTGCACTTTTGAAGTTTTAAGTTCAAGCACAGATTACAGGCCATGGCACCTTGGCTGTTCACCTCCTCTCTCCAACTCAGCTGAGTATCTTTACAAGTAGAGTATCTACTACTCACACCATACTTCAGGATCCAAGTGTACTCATGGAGAACATTTAGGTTTTCATAACCCACTCTCAGTATCACAACTTAGAGAAAGGTAACATGAAAAATGAGGGTAGCTGTGCATGGACAGTGCAACAACACAACAGAACAACTCCTAAGCTGCACATGAACCTGCCCTTACTCATCAATTAGGAATTTTAATGCTATTCAGAGAATCACAGAATTGTTTTGGTTGGAAAAGACCTTTAAGATCATTAAATCCAACTGTTAACCCAGCACTGCCAAGTTCACCACTAAACCATGCCCTCATGGGCATACTACACATCTACAGTAAAGTAGTAACATCTACAGTAAGTGACACATCTACATCTAAGATTCAAATTTACACTTTGTAAAAAATAACTCAAGCAGTAATGTTCTCTGTAATATTTAGGGTATTCAGGATGAAGTTTCTTGATGAAAGAAAGGGAAAGATTTTAAAACTTTAAACACCTTAAATATTGTAGAAAACACTTCACATGAAAAAACGAAAAAATAGCACCTTCCAACCTGCCCAAATCGTTTGAGAGTTTCTCTATTTTCTTACACTATCTGTAAGTTAATAGGAGTTCTGAACTTACAAGATTCTATGGCAATGAAACAATGCTGTAATAAGCCTTTTATGTTTTGTATTTTCTTCTGGAACTGCACATCTGATTTCTGGTGTTCCATGTTCTTCAGTGCCTTACTGTCTGCAAACAAACAAATCATTAAGTGTGGCAATCAACAAACATAAGACAGGTTGAGTAAGAACAGACTAATTACAAAAGCTTTTGAGACTGGAAACATCTACTAGAACAAGCAGAGTGATATCTTCATTCTTCAAAATGACAGAAAATGAAACTACCAATCCCAGATAAGAGGTCACTATAAAAATCAGCACTCCAAATTCATCAGAAGCAGGACAAATGCATCAATCAAGCTCCCTTTATGAATCTCAAAAACAAGACACCTTAAAGGTGGGTGGCTGAACCAACACCATACTCAGCTATCTGGATCTCTAGGTTCCCAAAGATTTATTCCAAGCACTGCTGTACTTCTTGAATCTACATGAAGTATCTTCTCATGGGTTACCACCCAGCCATAAAGTGAAACTGGAATTCTTGCCATTTACACATCACACGAAAATAAAAAATTCTCCTGATAACAAACTTGTTAATTAGTACACCTAATGTTTCAAAAACATATTCTAAGCCAATTCTAACACTCCAAACAGCTGTAGTTCTACAGTTCTCCCACACAGGAGAAAGACATGCAAGTAAAGAGCAATTTCATTCTACTTGCTTTTCCCACCTATATGCAAATTTTATTTCAGAAGTTGGCAATACAATAAATAAAATCCTTCTAAAATATACTGCAGTATGGAAACAGATCAACTTGGGTTTCTTCACAAGCTTCCTGAAGTTCTAGGAGAGAAAGCTGAGGTCTTCAGTAGGCTACAACTTGAAACTGCAGCAGTGTTAATATGGGTTTTCATTTTTCTTATTCTAAAACCCCCCCACATATTTGCCTTTCTTCCCAGAGGCCCTGATCTCACTGATGTACTTAAACGTTTTAGTAATTCAAAATATACCAATTTCTCTTTACACCCTTGCACATCATCACTGGTTAATACTGAAATGAAAATGCTAAGAAATATTAAAATGCTAAATAGGTGCTTTAGCATCCAAAAGAACACCAACATTTTTTCAAGTCAATTAATTCTCACTCTTCTCATCTCTCAGCACACTGGAGAAATGGGAAAACAATCTGTGAACTCTAGAACATAAATTGGGATAGAAACTGACAGCCAAGAGCAAGGATAAAACACAGTTTGAACACAATTTAATTTCAGAGTAGGTACTAAGTACATTAAAGAAATAAATCAAAGGAAATTCGCTTGTGAAAGATTCCTCTCAACTATCATTTGTCAACAAATAACTCCTGATGAAAACCACATAAAAAATAACTCCTGATGAAAAAAAAAAACTATGAAATGTTGGTTTGATAATACACTAAGACTACTGATTAATACTGCAGTTGATTAATAATCATTGTGCATTAGCAAAGCTGTTAAATGAGAAATAGAACCCCAGATGACTCTGCAATCATAAAATTAGAAAGAGATGCTATATAAACCAAATCTTTAACACTCCTTATTGATTAGCAGATGAAGCCAGCTCTTGGAGATAAAACAGTACATTAAAAGGTCTATTTCATAACTCTTCACTTGGCCATCACCACTCTCATCTAGAGCTCAGTCCCCTCACACTGCAGTGCATTTCCTTCACACCCACACTCTGCTCTTCTCTCTTCTCTTGCCCTCTAAATTCCTTCTTCAACATTTGTTTGCTCTTCAAACTTCACAACTGCCTCATTTTGTCCTCTACATCTGCAATACTCTTAACATTTTCTTGAGAAAGCAGTCCCTAGAAGAATTAGAAAAAGGCACCTACCTAGCAATGAAGACTTAAAAATACTTTTGAGCATTTCCTGCAGTAGCCACAACAGATGATCACGTTAAGAACCAGTGCAACATGAACTCCTGAAAAAAGGCAGTAACTGAGACTTGAATTCCAAATCAGTCTACAGACAAAGACTCAAACTGTGGAGCTCTCCAGAGACATAATACACTTTCATTTAAATGATACATTTATTAAATTAGAATGAAAAAGTTAATGTACTTTAGAGTGCAAGAAACACATTTGCACACTGGACCTCAATACAGAGAAACAATGTCTTCAGAATCATTACAGCAAAAAAACATCCTCTGTACGTTGTTACATATTGACCGAACAAGCAATAACATTTGAAAGGGAAAAAACCCCAAACATTAAGTACCATCAGCAGATGCAAAAAAGCAATAGAGAAGAAAGCAAGGATCTAGCTAGACAAAAAATGTTTCTACCTTTAGCAAGTTTAGGTTCTTGGCAGGACTCAAACAAGTACTAAGAGCATTCACTTTTAGCAGATGCTAAGTCTCACACAGCTGGCTTTGGCTTCAAGCTACTTGAAGCTGTTGAGCAGAAGAGCAGCATCAAACACAGCATCATCCCATTAGGATTTTGTCAAAAGCTACAATCATAACATGTGACAATTTATTTGTTTTAAATCAAGAAAGACTTTCAGTTCCAATACTTTGATTTCACAGACCCTGGAACAACTGAACACTCCCTGACTTTTTTCATCTCTCTCCAACTCAAACCTGACAGTGAAGAGTTTGAGATGATATGTATGCTGAAAAGCTGAGTAAGGTTTTGATCTGTGTTTTGTTCTTTTTAACAAAATAAAGTAGCACATCCTGACATTAGTATTTCAGCTATCATGCTTAATTAAATGAGGAACAAAAAAAATCCCCCAAACAATATTTAAGTACAACATAAGATCCATCTGAAATCCACCTACTGGCTGTACTGCCCCTGATTATCCCACCTTCAACTCGTACATCTATCCTGCTTTCTGCAAGATTTGCCTAGAACAAAACAAAACATAAAAGCTAAGAACAGGAGCCTGACTCAGAGGCCCAGAGCCATCTTTATGAATATGCCTGGGTAACCTAACATTCCCACTTACCCCTCTCCTGGTGGTTAGGATCAAAAGGTGTTAATTCTGTGCTTGGAACTGAGCTGTGAATAGGATGCAGTACAATTTACCAGCTATTAAGAGTGGAAAGATGACCACCTGCTTTTATAAAAAGCTGTATTATGGATCCCAGTGTTTTAATATAAATATTTAAATATATACATTTCCCTGAATTGTTCCATCCCTACCAATTAATGCCATCTATGTAAAAGTTACAGAGCAAGGGACTCTTCCTGGAGACACCTCAGTATTAAATCCTTACAAAGATAATACCCTTCTGGGAGATGATGTCAAAAATCAGTATGCTATAAAGACCAAATGACTCTACATCTACTCAATCACAAAATTCACCATGTTTGTAGGGAAGGGGCAAGACCAGCTTATTGACAAACACCCATTTTATTTTAGAAAAGAAAAATGTGGTAGCTCTACAACTAAAGTACACAAACTATAGCCTTTAAATCACACCACAGAAAAGCCAATTGCAGGTTTTATGAAGACACTTTGTTTTCAGCAGTAAATTTAAGGTGGTAGGGGATTCATACCAAGATTAAAATGGTACATTATGCAAAAAGACAGTTTTATAAGGTCAGAAATGGGGATGATTCACGGTGCTTTATTTTAAAAGTCTCAGTATCACTTCTGATCATAAAAAAATAAATATTCATGCTCTACTGCCCGTGCTACCTAAAGGCTTTTTGAATGAGGGGGAGGATAAAATCAGCTTTTCAGCAGGTTATATTAATGAAAATATTTTAAGAGTAGGACATGAAACAAAAGCATGAGGAAGAAGCGAGTTTGTGTCCCTTTGCCCTGTTCCAAACCTGGCTTTAATGTTCTCATGAATCACTCAAGAGCCAAGATTTCAGGTGTACATTCATTCCAACTCTTGAAAATATAGAGGTCTATGGCTATTGTAGAAAGTATTTGAAATCAAACATTAAAAAGATAAAACAGCAACATTGCACATCACTGGAAAAATAAACTGGTGCATATTGTTTAAAGTGCATTACTTTACCATCTACAGAAACAGACACTGCAGAAATTTATCCAAGAGGTGTAACTAAGATTCTGCAGCTCCAAAATTAAGTGTTATCTTAAGAAATAACACTAGCAATAAATACAAGGAACCTCCAACTTCCTCCAAGCAAACTCAGATATGTTAAATTTTCTCACAAAGGACTTATCTCCTTCTGCATCAAACAATAAATTGACCACAGCAACCATAGTTTAACAAGTCACTGAGAAACTCATAATGCCATTCAAAGACTCTGAAGCTACTTGTCATGCTTACTTCAGATTATAGGAAATAACACAATAGTTTTTCCATTAATATAAAATAATTTTGCTGAAATATAGGTGTAAATAAAGAAGCCTTAAAACCAGTTCATAGATTTCCACTGTTTAAAGGTAAAACAAAATTTTAAAGAATTGTTTATGGCTTCACTAATTTTCCAAGTACAAAAATATTTCCTTCTGCACTGACCCTGTGCAAGAGCCACAGCAATGCAGAAGCAGCAGTAAGAGTGCAATTAACTGTGGGAGTACAACAGGGCTCAGTCCTGTCCTCTGCTACAGCAATAGATACTGTAGGAGTTAAGTTACCTCTGAAGATCCATAGCAATACTGTACTGGAGGATAAAGCCCCAAATGCACACCAGATATTATATTGCTTTGGTGCCCAATAATTAGATTGAATACAAGAGGCTGACTATAAATACCAACGGTGCAAACTAAGAAATTTAGCTTATTAAATTAAAGATCTTCAATCAGAAACAGCTGTGTATATATCAAGCAATAACTAAACACCACAGAAAATGAACTTTCTCTTAATTTCTGGCAGAAACAGGCTGCTTCATGAAACCTAAATACTTCAACAAATCAGTTGTGTTCAAAGAGCAAGCTCTCCAATAATGTATTTTTTTCAACCTAAATCCTGTACTGCATAGAGTAACTTTGTAAGAACAAGTTTATGAAAAGAGGGAGAGAAAGGAAAAAAAAGCAGCATTACTCCCCACCCCATCAGAATACAGCCAGACAGGGCACAGCTGACAGTCAAGATGCTTCAATGCTGTATTGTAGGACATAAGCTAAACTGAGTATGTACAGATGGAGAAAGCAAGTGAAAAAGATCCAAATGTTCAAGGAGAGAAGGGGTATAATCTCTTACACAGGATGTGTTAACACAAAACTGTTGGGCAATTATTTCTCTAGCTAAATCCCTGGCTTGGCAAGTAAAAATAAGTGGCATTGAGGACAGGAACTATGCAGAACGTGGGGATCTATGATTCTTCAGCCATCTGAAGCAAGGAGTTGATAGCTGCATCCTTGTTCCCCCTCTGGGCTTCTAGCACTGAACGGATTACTTCCCTGTCCATGTTGGGAAACATGTCCTGGATAGATTTCAGGTCCTCTTCATTACAGAAGTGCTGAGGGTTGACTGCAGGAGGTGGTATTGCCACTGGTACCATGCCTGGATTACAGACTGCAGGCATCCCTGCATTCAAAAAACACAAGAAAATAACAAACCGTCCATGAGTGAGGGTAAAAAAATCAAAAAAAAAAAAATCAAAAAAAAAAAATCAATTATATTGGAAGAAAGCAGCTCATGACTCACCCTGAACCACTAGCTCCAGCATTTTTAATTTCATTTTTATAACGTACTCCAGAAACAAAGAAGATCACAGAGATTATACCTAGACTATTGCAATCAGAATATATTTTTCTGGAAGGGGTTCTCTGACCAAGTTATGTTTCAGAATTAGTGAACTACAGTAGGGAAACTTTTTTAATTAGAGACAATTTGCACTAGCCAAGTTCTACAGGAATCACTAAGCAAACACTAAGCACACCACAAAAAGGTGTGGTTGGATTTTTCCCCCCTGCTCCCATCCTAGATTAGTTCCTGGTATATCTGTGTTGTGATGAAAAAGATTTTACACCAGCACTACAAATAACTGGTACTTAGAAATTCAATTAACTTTGAATGCAATGGAGATTGTGTAAAGCAAATACTCAGGCCCACCAGGAGACAGGACCACACTAAGCAAATTTTAAGCAAATGGTTTTTTTGCTGGTTAAAATTCCATGCTGTTCAGCCTGCAAAGTCATGAGGTGACAAAAGAGCAATTCCTCCTGTGCCTGTAGAAATACACACATTTCCCTGTTCCTCTGCCAGTGGACAAAATTGTTCTGATCTTTTTCATTAACTTTTACATCTGTGTAAATTTAAAGCAATGTCAGTTTATAGAGGCAGTTTCAGAAAAATGAGTTTTCTAATTCCTTTTAAAAGGAATTAATAGCCGAAAATCCCTTTTCAGAACTTAACACCTTTTACCATTACTTAAGGATTGATGAAAAAAATAGCATTTGTTTTTATAAAACTGAAACCAGGCACAGTATAAATCTAGTGTTTTCCATTATCACTTCTGAAAATGGCATATTTCACATCTTCAAAGTAGCTCCAGATCCTTTGTGTGTTATCCAGACCTTTGTGTGTTACCTTGCCAATTCTGTTATACTGTTTCTAAGGTAGGGCAAGGAGGACTAAATGCATCTAAACACAAACAGTAGCATGATAAAGGTTTTGTATCTGTTCTCTATTTGGCTTTCAAGAATTTAAAGACCAATCAATAAATCATCACCAAGTATTTATTTTATCTTTACATGTTAAACACCAGCCTTAATATGAGATGTTATATCCTATTTACTATAAGAAGATCCTTCTGCAACCTGCTGCAGAGAGACTTACAAAATTGCTAGGATTTTTGTTTTGACAAACTGCTTATTAGTTCTTTTCCCCTGATTATTTTTTTAAAAACCTGATGCACTCTATGCAAGGCCTCCCTACACTAGGGGATGACTCTCTTCACTTATTTTCTTCTTTTCAGACTCTCTTCATTGCCTTTGGACTCCTTGTAGCTGCTTCATCACAGCCTACCTGAAAGATCAATAATGGATAGGAATCTCAGCCCTTTACTAGGGAAGGGAGCTTTCTCTGAACATCTACTACTCAGGAGTAGTTTAAAAGCTTTTTCCCTTCTATTAAATTCTGAGTAACTGCTCAAAAAGCATAACATAAAGCAAATCTCCCACTGACACAATTTTTCAAGTGTGCTCAGAGTAATAACTAAAGTATTTCAGTGATCAAACACATTGCAACTTATTACACTGGTTCTAAATGGAATCTAAATGGATTTAACAAACCCTTAAAAAACACAAAGAGCCACTTCAATACTTACCTTGTGTCTAAGATTTTCTTTAACCTGTAATTATTTCAAGATGTCTGTATATTTAGCATCTCAGTGATTATCTTGTTTCTATCAGATTTAAAAATGCCATAACAATATTCACATTCAAGGTTGGATCAGCTAAGCCCATCTTCATCTCCATCAACTGTGGCTACAACTGAATACATTACTATGATTTTACTTCATGTACTTACTCTGCTACTTCATTCCTCACCATGGACTTCTGTCCTATCAGGAGGGACACACTACTGAATTATAAGCACCTCCATATTGATCAATACTCTCCAATTTTAAAATTCTCCTTGTAATCATCTTAACTTTTATTAGAAACAAAAAAGGAACACAGATGCTTTAAGTCTAACATACCAGCTCCATCTACTTGAAAAAGTTCCTGCTGGCAACTAAAGGAACACCCCTCCCATCACAATTACAACCTACACTCTGGAACCTTGTCCACCACTACAAGGATATCATCACCTCTCACCAGCCTCAGTTTTAGCTCTAGAGCTTTTTAAGCCATTTGGATCATTTTCCCTGGAAATCTGTCTGGCACTGTGTTCAGATGGAAAACCAGATCTGTGTGCACTCAGGAAAGAAACCACTGGGCAGTCCTCACCAACACTGCAAACCCAATAATCATATCCAGCAGCATTTTACTGACTATTCTACAAGCCCAAACACATTCCTCTCACTTTCTTAAAAAAACCCAAAACAAACAACCCAGCCATGTGATCAAAGATATATGGCCTCAAAAAAGAAGAAAAAAAAAAAGTTCCCAAATACCTGAAAGAACAGAGCAATTTAGGTTATGTTCCACTTGTAACACAAGCTTCCCAATACTCCTAAGTCATCAGCACCCTAAGATTATCCAAGTATCAGCTCAGGTTGTGTGTAGGAACTGTCCATACCAGAAGTCTGTTTAAAAATTTTACTCCAAATGAAACGTGAAGCTCCCTTCTTGAACACCCCAGCATTTTAGAGCCTATCAACCAAGTTTCAGTGACAAGAACAGTTTTTCTTACTGCTTTCATCAAAACAAGATGATGAAGAAGCCAGACATCTGCACAGGCAACATTCAAAAAGTATTTTCAATCTAAATGTTCAAATTCAGAGGAAAAAATTTTCTAGATAGCATTGTTCTTATCAGTGATGATTTTCAAAATCCATCTTCTCAGCTCTTAGTTCTCAAATCAGTTTATGCTCTCTACAGCCATACTGTACACAAATGGAAGTTACCACCACAGTGATTTTTAATAAAACTCTCCAAGATAAATGCTTATTTTTCACAAAACTCAACATTCAGATCATACAATTACAATTTAAAGAGTACACTGGAGTTTTGCTTTGCTCTGCATTCAGGCTGAAAGCACCCATAATTTCTGAATTATAGAAAAAGGCTTAAGTATAAAATTGAAGAACTATACACTAAAATTAATCAAATATACATATATCTGCTATCATTAAAGTTATAAGCATATTCAAAATATTTTCAGTACAAAGCTGCTTTACATTTCAAGCACCTCATTTAATTAACAGGTGAAAACTGAAGCTAAACCACATAAGAATCCACTGTCAGTGGAACTGCACACTCCTGTGCTGCTCTCAGGTGTCAGGCAAGCACTATAAATCAGAAGAATGGATTCTGATATAAATCAGAAGAATGGATTCTGATATAAATCAGAAGAATGGAGCAAGGTTTTTCAGTTCAGTGAAGTGGCAATGGCAAACATGCTGGCATAAGCAGTGACATTCCAGTATGAGAAATGAGTATGTACAAAAAGCAAGCCAATTGCTATGAGCAGCAATTAAAGCATCAAAGCAGAATTATCAGGGTAAACTTATTCTAACTGCACACAAGGCATTACACACATTTTCTTGTTCAGTCAAGTGTCCTGTGTTTAATTTCCTAACCCATTGTTATTTTGTCCCATGCACAGGCATTTTCAGAGTAAACCTGGGAACCTTCTCAGCATCACTTCTTTCATTTCAAGGAAGAAATCTGTGCCACCTTTTTAAAAATACACCAGGAAGCACTAGTGATATTTGCTTTAAAAAAAAAAAACCAAAAAAAAAACCAAACAACCCAAACAACAAATCAGTGCTAAAATATGCATGTCACCACCTCATTTTCCATTTCAAATGTTGTTTCTTCCACCACAACATTTATTTGAAATGTTGCTTCTTTGTGAACTACTGGAAAATTGTATGGACTCACAGAAAAATTCTAAAATGCTTTGGAAAAACCATGTATGTTATTACAAGCACATCATTTTTATTTGCAGCATCTAAAATTCATAGAGCTGAGAAATGACATTTTGTCTCACAAGAAGTAATTTTCTTAACATACTTGATTGCAGACCAATGCTTTTAGCAAAGTTCAGGAACCCCAGTATCTTTGCATAATTCAAATTCAAAGATGTCACAGCAAAGTCAGTCTAAACTGAAGGGACCCTCCATACAAGGAAGGAAATTGATTTCCTGTACTATATTTTGCCTTGAAGAGTTCTAGTCAGATGTTTAACTTAACATGGATCTGAAAGATGTGCCTGAAAGATACACACTGATGACAAAAAAATTATCTTTT
This sequence comes from Heliangelus exortis, assembly GCF_036169615.1. NCBI lineage: Eukaryota > Metazoa > Chordata > Aves > Apodiformes > Trochilidae > Heliangelus > Heliangelus exortis. Next base: position 13,711,997 of record NC_092439.1, on the reverse strand, counting down.
TGAAAAATGCTTATTTGAAGATTAACAGAAGACAACTGGCAGGCTGTCCTCTCAATGTCACTGCAGAACTCAGTTCTTACCCTATTCATTTCCCCAAAAGTCATGCCATTACCTGCTTCTCCACAAACCCTGCAAACTGCAAGATTAAAGTTCCTCTTTAGGGAACCAGTACTATCACCTGGAAGAGCTCATCAGCACACAAGAGTTTCAGAAAAATATTAACATCATGTTCTATCCATTAACACCATTACCACAAATTCATTTAATCATTATAGCTTGAAGCTAAGCAGATGCCTTTAAAGGCTTTCTACAGGGGTTATAATTTCCAGAACAAGGAATAAACTGATCTACTGACACATCCAAGTGGCAATACCTTGTGATACAGTCTGCTGTAACAAATAAAGCTGTTTAGGTGAGTTCATGCAAAGACTCTTGAGTCAATGAGGATGGGAGTGAGAAAAAAGCTAAGAAACTTACCCAGAGCAAAGTACTCAAGCCCTAAAGATAGGTGAAAAATGAAGGGGCAAAGGGAAAGGAATAAGACATGGGAAAGAAATATTAATCTATTTTTAAAAGAAAATTAATCATTTAGCTTCCAAAGGTGAAAGTTGAATAAACTGGGGCAACTGGATAAAATCTGAACTACCTGATATCAAAAAATAAATACTGCTAGAATTCAGTTTCCCAACTGATTTGCTTCAGCACTGTGAACAAGGTTCCTAAATGTGCTGCTTTTACAGAAGTAACAATCAGAGGAAGTATTTTCAAAATAAGTAGTAAGCTACTGGGTATATGCAGCAAGAATTATATTTTAAAGGCCACAAAGGACATCTTGCATCCTTGGTTTTCCTGGCAAATCCCAATAGCATCACCAGCTAACCCAAGAAACTCAAGACAAACACCTAAAGAGTAGATGTATGTGTATGTGTATATATATATGTATGTATGTATATATATATATATATATATATATATATTTACACACACACAACTTTTCCTCAATGCAAAATTACATTTTGGACTCTGCTAGGGCCCTGAAACACATAGGTTTCAACCAATTTGTTTACAGCTGTTTGTAAGTTAAGTATAAATACATTTCCTGTTTACCCTATGAATACCTAGATGCTAAGACATACAGCTTGCTTATTGAACTTTTTTTTTTTTCCTCATCTTAATGTCTTGGCTAAACTATCAAGGTGATCAGCTTGGACTGTAAGTAACTGGAAGACCACAGTATTCTAAAGCCTAAATCAGGTAACATTTAGAAATAGAAACAGGAAGGTAGATCAATTGTATTTTTAGAAAAGCCACAGAAGTGACAAGTTCAGATTTTCCCAAACCCAATCCACAGATCTATAACAACTAGGGTTTGTAGTACACTAACACTAGTTGGCTTTAATTTTAAAAACTTTTGAAATTAATTTACATGGTACAAGAATATTCTGTAGCCATTTCTGCCCTCATTACAGCTCTGTAACATCAATCCATCAAATGTGGGGAAAAAAATCATTATTTTTATTGGCATTTCAAGCTCCATCTGCTTACCACAATGACTAACTGCTTGCTGCTCAGCTTGTATAAGGGCTAAGCATGACAGAATTAGTTGCTTAAACCTTAATTAGAAGGTTAGTTACGTATATAAAGTCTTGAAGAGAAATAAATTTCCTGTTACAGAAAAACCAGCTTGGCCTTTGGGACACAGCTAAATTTGATTTACCACCGTATCTCTTTAAAGCACATTTTTTTTTTTACAGCTAGCAGACAATTCTTAAACTGTCTGTAAAAGCTTTTTAGTCCACCCACTGTACTTCAATCATAGATAAGATTTAGAACCTAACAGTCTTGTCCAACAGCAGAATCTCCTCCATTTCAGATAACCTATTCAGAGGTGCTCTTCCACTCTCCCAAAGGAAACAAATGGAACTTGCTTAATCGACTCCATTCATGTAACTGGAGAGGGGAAAAATCAGGACTAAAAAGATAGGAATGAAGTAAACACAACCCCATGGAGCACACTGATGTCCTACCACTGCCCTTCCTGAAGTAGTCTCAAAAAGAGAGAAAACCCTGTGCAGTGTTCCAAAGAAAGTGTGCCAACAGTTTCTCCAGAAGATGCAATAATTCAGCTGCACAGGGAAGGCAAGCAGTTTGCATGCACCTTCCTGGAAGTTTACAGAATCCTGGAGAAGCACCTAGTCCAGTAAATAGAAAACATTCCCCATGTCTTCCAAGTTGCACAAGTGGTTCCTTTTATGATTTGAAATCACCTCACCTAAACCTAACCATCCACCTCATTATTATGAGTGGGTCATTCATTAGTGAATAGGCAAATGCTTCAAAACCCAATGCTTTGAGAAATTTTGATGAGACCCATGGAAACACCAAGCAGGGAAAAAATTTAAGAAATCAAAATAAAAAATAGGTCAAAGGTGGCATGAAGCAGGTTTGGCATTTATGAAGTCAAGAAATTACATTCAAACTTTCCTGCAATGAAAGTTCAAATAAAGGGGTGGGACTTCATTAATGCTTTAATATACAAGTAATAGAATCAGGAATAATTTTTACTGCAGAAGATTATCATATCATTATTTAAAACAAACATGCTGATCTTTGCAGAAGGGCAATGCTCCAACACAGAGATCACTAAAATAATGACATAAATGCAAATTGTTCCATGCTAAAATGCCATCCATCACTTGCTAATTATTAGTTATTTCTTCGCTTGTCCAAGTATATTTAGTAAATATTACTGAAAATTTTCTGAAGATAAATACAGAATTTACACAACTCCAAGACCTGAACATCAAGATAACCCCAAGATATCTCCCTGTACTTTTTTTTTCAACTTGGAAGTTCTAGGATCATTTTCATCTGTTCAGATGTGTGCCCAGTTTCAACTATACCAGTAATTAGTATCCTCAGTTTCTACTGCTGTACTGCAGTTGGCAGTCATTTTGCAATACAAATATTCTCATTTTGATTTGTTCAAGAAATCCTATATAATTTCTACTATTTCTCTTTGTGCCACCCCAGCTATTGTTTTTATTTTAAGCATAGGCAAGATCATTATCATTGAAATTCACTAACTGCTTCAGGATATAGGTATGTGGAGAACCTACAAGAAAAAAGATGTGGTATCTAATTAGAACACAGAAAAGCTACACAGAAGTCTGGCTTACTACAACAGAATCACACTTCAGGATGCACACACAAGCTGACAGTATTTCACTGGCAAACCAAGCAAATGTTAAATCCTGAGAATTAGGTTACAGAGATAAAAGCACTTTAAATGAAGCCTACTACCTGTTTTCATCAGGGAATGATGAAATTTTTCCATGCTTTGCTCTAACTTAACTGCATAAACAATCATACTACCCCGTTTCATTTTTAAGTTACATACCCAGTCTTCTGGTGAGGTTTCTTTTGCAAGAGACTGAAATTTAAATCTCAGAAATTGAGTCTTTAAAAAATTAAACAAATACATATCTGCTGCAATTACATCATATCACTCATTCCTACACTTGTATCCAGGGACATTCAAAATGTGTATTTGTATCCTGTTCTCCCTATAAACATATTACTTAATAAATGTTCACACAATAAACTGGAGGTTTTAAGAGCTAAAAAACCAATGAGCTTTACTTACCAGTTTTCTATGTAGGGCAAATTCAAGCAGAATCCTAGACACACAATATTTTGGGTTGGGAGAGACCTTTAAGGGTCATCTAATTAAGCAGGGCCATCTTCAACAAGATCAGGTTGCTCAGAACCCTGTCTGACCTGATCCTGAATGTTTCCAGGGATGGAACACTTACCACTTCCCTGAGCAACCTCTTCCAGTGTCTCACCATCCTCTGACTGAAGAATTTCTTTCTAATGTCTAACCTAAACCTACTTTCTTGTCCTTTCACAACAGGCCCTTCTAAAAAGTTTTACCCATCTTTCTTACAGGCCCCCTGCAAGTACTGAAAAGTTGCTATAAGGTCACCCCAGATCCTTCTCTTCTCCAAGCTGAACTCCAACCACAAATCTCTCAACCTTTCTACATGAGAGAAGTGTTTCATCCCTCTGATCATTTTTGTGGCCCTCCTCTGGACCTCATCCAACAGGTCCAGGTTTTGTGCTGTGCTGAGGACTCCACAGCTGGATTCAGTACTTCAGGTGGGGTCTCACCAGAGCAGAAGGGAAGAATCACCTCCCTCAGCCTGCTGGCCACTCTTCTTTGGATGCAGCCCAGGCTACAACTGGAGTTGTGGGCTGTGAGCACACAGTGCCAGCTCATGTCCTGCTTTTCATTCACCAGCACCCTCACATCCTACTCTGCAGCTCTGAATCCCTTAATTCCTCCACCTGTATTAATATTGGGAGTTGCCCCAGTCCAGGTGCAGGACCTTGCAAGGTCACTTGGTCTTGGTGAACACTACAAGGGTCACATGAACCTATTTCCTGAGACTGTCCAGGTCCCTCTGAACAGGTAACCCATCCCACAGGTATGTCACCTGCAGCCCTAAGCTTGGTGCCATCAGCAAACTTGGTAATGATGCACTAGATCCCACTGCCTGTGTCACTGATGAAGATGTTAAACAGTTGTGGTCCTGATACAGACCCCTGATGAACAACATTTGTTACCAATCTTCATCTGAAGACTGAACAGTTCACCACTTACCCCCTGGATGCAACCATCCAACCAAAACCTCATGCACTGACCACTCATCAAATCCTTATCTCTCAAATTTGGACAGAAGTATTTTGTGGGGGACCATGCCAAAGGCTTTAAACAAGTCCAGACAGAAGGCATATCTAAAATGCATACTCAGAAAGAGAAGTCTTCAAGTTAATTTTTCCAACTTGATAGCCATTTAATCCATTTAATAAAAAACCCCCAAACACACAGTTCCATTAAACAGAGTACAGGACTGAAAGCAGACCTATGCTTTACTTGCTCACTCTTCTCCTTCCCAAAATATATCATGGGAAAAAGCAGTGAAGGACAAAAGTAATATATAATTTCCTTTAAATTCTGATATAAGGGGATAAATGTAGTAGTTATTTCTGCAAAACCCTTTGAAGGGTAAAGGTCTGCAAGGGGAGAAAACATACCTGCTATAGGCACATATCCAACTCCTTGCTGATACACAGTGGGCATCAGGACCACTGGCTGGGGCTGCATCATCATGGCAGCTGGCAAAGACTTGACAAAAAGCACAGATTAGGACTACTCAACAAACAGAAAAAACTAAACCAGCAATTAAAAAAATTAACAGCATTTGTAAACAAATTGTCACATTTCAAATCCACGTTCCATGTTCAATATTACAATATGATTAAGTGCTAAAGTATATTAAACAAAAACTCTGGCAAATTAACTGAACTACCATCCTTTTAAGTGACAACTAATTTGTCATTTGGCAAATTATGGTTCAGATAATTTATTACTGATGCAAACCAGTACTTTAAATATCAATTTAACTCCATTCTACTTCATTACCACAATTCCTGTTCAGTATAATCCTGGAAAACATTGAAAGATCATATTTTATGTACAGCACATTCCTGGGCAGACTGTTTTAAATGTTAATTACATATTAATTTATCCCAGGGGTTGTTTTGTTTTTTTTTTTACTATTATTACTATTATAACTATTACCACTACTGATTATTATTATTATTAGTAGTAGTAGTATTAGTAGTAGTAGTAATAATAATACCAGAACATTTGACTGAGGATTTCTTTTTTGTACAGGAATTAGCACAGCAATAAGCTGAATTTTTGCAATTGCACAACCAGACTCAAACATTGATTTATGACCCCACCAAAATATATCTACTGCCTTAACTAATATTTTCAGCTGCTATTCCCAATGTGAAGTATACTTATTTTAAATGCTAACACACACAAACACCCAGTAAGGTAAAACAGAACTACTTCTCCTTCAGCCTAAAACGTCTCCTCCCTCTAACCAAGACTGTCTGCCTTCCACCTGGAATTTGGCTTACCGTGTATGACATAACCAGATTAATCATTCCTTCCTTATCATCACCCTGCCTTCCACTCAGGCTGTACCATTCATCCTCCACATTTCCTTGTTTCAGTGACTCAGGAATGGTGATGTGTGTCCATGCGATGCGGTCATCCATTGAAAAGGCACGCTGGAATACAAGCAAAAAAAAAAAAAAAAAAGTATTAGCAACTTAAGTTATTCTGAAAAAAATCTAAACAAAACCAACAACAAAGAATTATTCCTGACTAACCCTTCAGTTTTATGCTCTTTCATTTGGCCTATTTTCAGCTATTGCTTTCAAAGCTACTAAAATATCAATTCATCTTTTAGCCATCTCCTTTCCAACAAGGATGAAGGAAGCTCTAAATGGGATTATAGATTGATTGCAGATATTTATTAGCAGGAAACTGAAAACCTGAAACAGGACACTGATAGAAATACAACATAACAATATCAGCAGTCTGTGCTATCTAGTGACATCATATCAGATGCCATTAAAGGAACATAAACAGTGTCTATTTACACAACCTGATAGGCTGCAAATTCCAGTAACTGAAGAGCAGATACAAGTCCTGATCTGTGTCGTCCCCCCCCAGTTGTAGCAACATAACTGACATGTCAACCAAGCAACTAAGCCCACAAAAAACATTCTATCACCTCACTTGTGTCATGACCACACAGTTGCTGCAGTGTCAAACTTTATTTCACACAGTGAGAGGCAGAAAAAAAAAAAAAAAAAAAAATAGAAGCAGACAACAGACTTCAGCCTCAGTTGAAGCCTCTTAGTTTCTGCTAATAAATCCTTATTGACTACACACAGTCTATATTTCAGTTTTATTCTCAGTGTTTCCAAGCTTGGGAAAGTTCCAAGCTACTCCTGGGTTAGAAAAACACTGAACGATTTCTGAGGAAAACAGTATTATATAAACAGGCTATTTTTAAGAGGCACAGTACATAATGTAAGGCTGAAGGGCATTTTAATAGAAGAGGATCTAAAATGCCACTCAGACATTTTTGCTTTTCTTCCTCTGCAGGGAACTCTGATAATGCCCCTTATTAGCTACCAAAGCTAAATTTCACCCAAACCTCAGTCCAACCAGGAGGGGCAAAGGGTAACATATATATAGCAGTTCTGACCTCATCAAATATCTCTAGATAAAAAGAATCCACACCCGGGGGGACAGTGCACTGAATCACTTTGTTCCAGCGGGGGTTCTTGGCTCCATTGTGAGCTGTTGGAGTCTCATACACTGCGTATCCCAGCCGGATCCGACAGTAGGGATCCATGCGAGTCATCCCATAGTTCTTGGCCAATTTTGCCTGGGAAGAAAATAAATTCTTTAAGTGAATTTATATTTACATTTAAATATAAAAATGCTCACATTGACTTGAGAAGCTCATTACTGTTGTTTCACCAAGGGACTGGCTCGGGAGGGGGTAGGAGTGGGATGAGGCTTGGATGACAGGAGTCGCCTTTTACTTCAACTCTCCTGTGATTCTTTAACAAGTTGTTGCTTACAGACATGGCATCAGTAACAGCCATTTAATCTTCAAACAAGATTATTTTTTTCTTGTCTGCACAAGCACTTAAAAAGAACTGAGGTCTGAACCTGACAAAGACCTATGAAGCCCATCAGTGCACCCATCCAAAAAGAACTCTTCATGTTTCTGTACAGAGCCACTTAAAGTGAGATGTAAAACTCCTTGAATATTGTACTTTCTGTCCCCTGAGCTGCTCCAGTACCATCTGTACTGATTGGATCAATATCATGTGACAAAAAGCACTGAACTGTTCAAGCAAATAACCAAAGATGAACAACCTAAGTAGTGCCATAAGTTGCTAGAAAATGCTACAGCTTTAAGCAGAGACATGGCACTTTGTTTCACAAACCTCCTGTTTCATTATGGGCCTGGCCTTTAACCAGAATCATTTATTCCTAGCTCTCAAAAAAGTTTATACTAAAGCTTCTTCCACTGTGCTTTGACAGTAGTAACATTTTTCTGCTGTTCAAAGTTGCAGAAGCAGCTTCCAACCTTCCACTCTCTCCAACTCAGATTTTGTGAAACTCATCAGAAATAGAAAGATGCAATGCTGAATCCAATGCATGAGTTCAAGTACCTAGACCTGACAGGAAATAAACTTTAAAAAGGCATTACCCCCAGTTTCCAAAGGAATATCATCTGTGAGGGAGCAAACTGAACAGTGAAAGACAAAGAAGGGATCAGTGCCTCTTCTCCTCAGGGACCCCATGTAAGTTTATTCCCAAATAAGGACCTCACCATGGAAGCTGTAACCATGTGTGCTATTCCAGGCTTGGTGCTAAATTTGAGGCTAAATGTGTTTTTGGTATGTTTTCAGAAAATGACTTGAAAACAGCTCTTGTAAATAGATGAGGTATGGTAAGTAAATTTGAAGGACATCTGGTATGTTAATGTAGATAAATAGGAATGTGTTAAGACCTGAAATCTTACACATAATGAATGCAGTAATACAGTACTGCCAAGAAACAAAAGAAAGGACAACTAGGAGAAAGGAGGAGGTAGAAAACAAAGAGCTAGGACTACTCACTTGTAATTGAAAAGAAAGTCTGTAAAAGCAGTAGGAGAAACAGCAAATGCATTAGAGGAAATAGGGATAGAACAGAGCAGTCACTTAAAGAAAAATATGCCAGGCCACTGCAGTTCCCTAAATCTTCCCAAAATTGCCAATGTCTTCAGATATTGCTTCTATAGGAAGCTTTATCAGAAGTTTCTAGAGAAACATGTTCACTGTAAAAAAACCATGACTTTATTTATGTCTTATAATAGCAAGGTTCAAAGGATACTGCTGCATCATGCACAATGCAGCTATGAAGCTGGACAAAATGATGTAAAAAACCACAAAACTACAAAAACTTCAAAAAATTACTCATACCCTATATAGAAGTAATATGGTAACTCAGATTCCAACAGAAAATTGTTTTGTGGCCACCGATCAAAAAAAAGATAAATTGTATTAATCAATTATGATGACTTAATTTTACAAAGATGGTACAATTTATACCTGTACTACAGTAATGCTGAGTCTGCCTACTGTACCCATTGGTCCTCCATACTGTAGCTGCTGAGCTGCCTGGGCATCCAGCTGGATTTGCTGCTGCTGCTGGGTTGGGGTGATGCGAAGAAAATCTTGAGGGAGCTCACCAACATAGACCTGAAAAAAGAAAAAGAGAAACCTTCAAACCTAAGGCTTCCGTTTTCATCCTGAAAAAGAGACCCAAATTAAAATCAAACCTTAGCACGAAACCATCCAGCAGGATTAATCTAGGTTTGACAGCCTGAACAAAGAACTAGTTAAGTGACAAAACTGTCATGTAGAGAATGTTCTCATATTCACTTTCAAAAACCTCTTAACTTCCAACACAAGCCTCTGGGGAAAAAAAAAAAAAAAAAAAAAAATAGGACTAGTGCCAAGGCTCCTCTGCAACCAAACACTGAAGTCATCCATATGAAAGTCCATTCACATCTGGTATCTGATGGCACCCAGCTCTTTCACTTACTCATCACTCATGCTGCATTCAGTCATCCCTGGGACAAGACACAGCACATTGCTTCCCTCTGAAAGGGCACTTCCACAATCACCTTCAAGACAGATGACAGTGTTTCCTATGAACCAAACCCTTCAACTAAACTATGAATCCTTCAACTTATAAAGATCCCCTAATGCTTTTTCAACATTAAACACAGCCAGATAGCAACAGGACAATGTGGGGACAAAATCCCAGTGTACTCCAAACAATAATGGAGGAATCTGGTCTGTCACAAGATGCACAATGAAATATTCACAGAAGAAGGATACTAGAGGAACTCCATCACATGTGCCAATATGAATCAGAAGTCACTATGTATTTTCTGTTAGCTTTACAGCAAAAGAAAGTTTCTACTTGAAATACTCTATTATTACTGATTCAACAATTCAGGTTATTTATAGGTTTTAAATGTTCAGTGAGCATTATCAGCAATACAGATTATAACATTAAAATAGTAAGTATACCAGAATAATACATTTTAACAGGCAAATAAGGTGACACAGGAAATTTATAATTAAGCTGTACTCATTTACATTGTCTATAGAGTTGCTTACATATTTAATAAAGACCTGCCTACTGCATCAAGTGAAAAGCCAGTGCAATTGTCTTCTATTGCAATCCCAGGCAAGATTACACAATTGCCTTCCTGGCAGATGCATACCTTCAGAACATAATTTAATAACTGAACAGGCCTCTAGGACATAGCTTTTGAGGATTAGACAGCACTTGCATGTCAAGATTGCATCTTGGAGACAGCAGCTGCAGCTCTTGCCAAATCATATTTTGTATGACTTGCTACCTGAGAGCCTCAGGATCCTGGCAGTAGCAGGTGTTACATGCCAGAAAGGAAGTTTATCCAAAAAGACTGAGGAGAAATTACTGAATGTCTGCTGCTAGGCTACTGGGAGGGAGAAAAGGGAATGAGTTTTGCTTACAAGCATCCTAAAATTTTACAATTAAGATTCTAAGTAGCTTAACTTTTAAAAAGTAGGAGGTGGGAAACAGAGGCAAAGACAAAGTTAATAAATAATGGTAATATTAGAAGAAAGCTTATTTAAGTTGGGCCAGAAATTAGACAGTCTTCTTACAGCCTTCTCATTAGAATACATGTTTTAAAAGAGGAGTTAGTTTTAAAATAAAACTTAATCCATTTAGGAAAGATTTGAAATGACACCAGAGTTAGCAAGGCAATGGCATTTACAACACAGCAGGTCACCCCCAACCCTTGACCTCTGGGAAGTTTTAAACCTGGTATTATGATCATCTCTAAGAACAGGCAGCATAAAGAGTTCCCATAGTCAGAAGTGATTGCTGCAGCCTTGAAATTACAATCCCATATTGTGTAAACTCCCTCAGAAAACAGGATGGCATATTTTGTCTCCACCATCTTAATATGGACATTGGAAAGCTCAGTTAATTCACAAGTAAAATGTCTAATAATATCTTTCATCTTTTTTTTAATTTAAATCACCCAAATACTGCTCCAAAATAAAAGATAAAGTGCTCTCTGTACCAAGGTCCAAACCAGACAAAATCAGTAAGGGAGACCAGAGTTTTCTTACAGCCTTTCAGGTCATTTGGTTATCCCCCAAAAAGCTCCATCCTTATCCTGGAACTGCAGAGCAGACACCCACAGAAACTGAGAACACTGAAGTGTAACTAAAATCTCAGGAGACTAAAGTGGTAAACATCTCAAAAAGGAGGAGTGAGCAACAGAAGATGGACATGCTCCTATCTCAAATGTTCTGCTCTGAGTGAGATCTGGCACCCAAGTCCTGGTGATGTAGTCAGTGTTATCCAGGAGAGATGCTTTCTGAGGAAAATACATTACTCAGTAAGCTCTGATACTAATTATCAGTTCACCTCATACTGATGGAGACAAACTCCCTCTACTATTACAGCACTTAAGGAAGAATGGGAAATTCAAACCTGCTGTTAACTGTAGAACAATAATTCTATTTAATATTTGGATTTTGCTGGAACTCTTTTCAAGCAGGACAGTTGGAAGATAAATCTTGATCAGGCACTCATAAAAAAAACCAACACACCTGCCTTGTAATTATTTCCTAAGAAACTTTATTGACAGCATTACATACCAAAAATATCTATTATCTAGAAACATATTATTGCCCTCCCTATCTGCTAAAAGCACCCAAGAGCTAGTTTTGAGGATCTTCAAAGTAAAACTCTGCTGGTATAAAAACTGATTCTCAACTTATTCAAAGAGAACACAGTGTGATGTTCTACAACTATTCAAGCTGTGTTAGAACTGAGCTGTATCAGTCTCACCTTCCTTTTTATTTTCATCTCCATTTCTTGTGCCATGTTAAATGGTGTCAAGGCAGTGGTAAGGTATGCTTGTGCACATGGCTGATGAGAATAAAATTAAGCTAATGAAGCTTGGAGCTAAAGGGAAGAGGAGGGGAAGTAATCAGGACCCTTAGCTCACTAAATGATCCTGTGAGTACTGGTACCAAGTCCAAGAGGGAAGGGGAATGCACAGGCAAAGACAACCACAGATGCCCACAATCACAGAACCATACACTGAGACATGATGCTTTCAGGGTGCCATTACTGAGGTTTACACACCAGCAATTACCAAGAAACTGATACTAGGCTTCAAAAAAGTTTCATGTTTAGGAATTTTAAACACCTAGCTACTCAAAAAAACATTCTCCCTTAAGTAGTTTCATTGTTTTTAAGAAAGAATGAGTGAGAATTTGGAACAATTTTTCTTTGTTTTACTCATTAAAGAAAAATAATAGGACCAGATAGGATTCATCCAGAGGTTCTGAAAGAGGTAGCTGAGATTTTTTTTCAAGGCTACTCTCTATTATCTTTGAAAGATCATAGAGATTAGAGTCCTCTATAACTGGAGAAAGACAAATCTCATGCCCAGCTTCCAAAAGGCCAAGAAGAATCACAAGCAGGTCAGCTGCACTTTGGTTGCTATGAAATTCATGCAGCAAGTCCTTCTGGAAGCCACATCTAGATGTATAAAGAAATAGGAATAAGGGATAGCCAGCCCTTACCAAGGCTTTAAAAATAAAAATAAAATCATAATGAGCCCAACTGCCATCTACAATAAAATTATTAGAATCTGTGAATAAGGAGAGAGCATAGGTATTGAACCTGAGTCATTCCAATCCAAATGGCTGGAATCACTGGATGGATGAAATGAGCTGGCTGGGTCAATGAGCTCAGAATTTCAAGTACAGTGGCTAATGACACCAGAGTCTGGCTACAAGCAAAAGCTCTGTACTGAGACTAACTTGCATGTCTCATAAATTTCCTTATCAGTAACCAGAGGTGAAGAGAGAATGTTCCCTTACCAGTTTTCAGAATGACACCAAATTTGAGGGGGAATGACCAGTACACTTGAGGACAGGACCAACAACCTGCTGAGACACAGAAGAATTCACTGGCAGGAACTCATGAAATTCAACAAGTGGGAAGGGTGGGAAGCAAACTAAATGACAGCAAGTAGAGCACTCTCACAACAATGAAGGCTAAGAGACTACACATCAACAAAAAGCCCAGCCAACAGACTGAGGAAAGTGATTGTTTCCCTTTACTCAGTACTCATTAGACCACATCTGGAGTACTGCAACACATCTGGGCCCCAGCAGGGAGTGAAAAATTATAAACTTGAGTGAACCCAGCAAAGATCTACCAAGATGACACATGAAAAGAGCTGTAGCAGAAAAAGTAGAAGAAACCCAGAATGCCCCTTACAGTGGCTTTCTGTTACCTATGAGGAGGTCATTAAGAAAACAAAGCCAGGTTTTCTCGAACTGTTAAACTAAAACAGAGGTTTGACATGAAATAAGGAGGGGGGAAAAAATCACCACAGAGACAACCACAAATAGGAACTGTAAGGTTCCAGTTGGGCTTGACCTCAAATGACAAACTGGTAACTGAAATGACTACCCAACAAATGGCATGCAATAAGGGGGGAAAAGGAGGGGAAAAGAAACGTTGGCTAGAGCTCTGCAAATGACTGGACTACCACAATGCAGAATCTTGCAGGTGGTGATTCTCATACCTTTTCCTCTCTCCCTGTAACAAGCAGTCTGAATAATCTATTTGTCTCAAGCAGTCTGAAGGCCTCCCCCTGAAGGGAGGCCATAAAAATTGAGGACAGCTTTAGAAGGGGTAAGTGGGAAGTCAAAGGTTGAGAAAAAACAGCCCAGGTTGGAGACTGTTAATTAGTAAAGACAATTAGGGGAAGAACACCCAGCCAAAAACTGCTAATTCTGCTGATGCAGCAGGTGGCAGACAAGCAACAATTGGCTACTGGCTGAGGAACAGCAAGAAATGGGCAGCATAAAAGGAAAAGAGACACTAACTTCTTGCTGATCCAGTGACTGGACCACCATCACCACCACTCTATTCTTCTCTGACAGGAGACCAGCAGGAAATAACTGAATCCTTGGATGGTGACTTTCTTTTTTCTCTCTTACTGTCTCCTTCTACAGTTGGGTGGTGCTTTGTTTTCCTCTTCTCTTCCTCTTCTGTCTCTCTAGGATTAGGCTAACAAGTCTAGTTTTAATACCTACCAGTTCTCTGTTCAATAAAATTGTGTATTTGCACCCAATACTGTGTTATCTTTACCTGTGTATCATCAAGAATATCGTTTCTAGAACATGACAGGAAATAAATTCCCCGGAAGACTGCAAAAACTCTCACATGAGAGGTTTTGAAGATCCAGCCCTGACCAACCTGGACTGAATTAAAAACTGATCATGTTTTTAGAAGCAAGAGGTTGGGCTAAATGGCTCCTCACATCCCTTGTAACCTGTACTGTTCTGTGAACTACAGACTTCACATGACAGCACCACACAGCCCTGCTCAGAACCCCATAGAATTGTAATCAGAAATTCAATTTAGAGATGGACAAAGGGAGGGCTGTGACAGCAATTACTTGTAATACCTTTACATGTTTCTGCTGGTGGTTTTCTGAGGGTTTGCTTGTTTTGCTTATGGTTGGTTTTGTTGTTTGTTTGGTTTTTGTTGGTTTGGGGTTTTTTTTTTACCTGAGGAGTTCTTTTGTGAGGTTTTGCTTTGGTTTGGGTTTTTTGACATTTAAAAAAAAGTGTTGTGGACTACAAAGCACCAGACATTTCTTTTCCCATTTTTACAATTTTTTTGTGTGTGCTGCCAGGGATGTCCCCTCTTCTTTGCTGGTTCTCTATGTCTACCCATAAAGGCTTTACGATTCTATAATCATCATCTTAATAGATTTTTTCCTTACCTAGTACACCACCAGTATGTAGTTGTGACTATTTTTCAACAAGCTACTGCCTCTGGATTTTCCCAGCATATCTAAATATTTTCAAGACATTCACACTTAAATATTTGCAAAATACGTTCTACAGTGCAAAAGCCTGACTGTTAATAAAGAAAAAGAGTTTGGTTTTATAAATTGAACTCCCATACGTCAGAATCTATTGTGTACAAACATGAGTTAAAAAATAATGATAGAATTCAAATTCAAGAAGCATTTATAGCATGCTTAAGATACATGGATTTGTTCTACACTCCATGTAACAGAGAAATAACATTGGGAAAAGCCACAGACACAGCTCACAAGAAGGAAACCCATGAATTCACATCAGGATTAGTATTAAAAAGAAAAATTGCCATGAGCTCCAGGAACAGAGTTCTGATTTTTTGTACTCTACCACTAGACACACCAACACAGTTCCTTCTTTCCTCCAAGACTTGTTTAAAACAAAATGGCATTGGAAGCAATAGAAAATAAGCCACTTAATGCATTAAGGTACTTTTTTTACCTGTGAGAGAGCACTATCAAAAAAAGCATTATCAATGCTGTCCTTAACATTTTCTGTCCAAAGGAATGTGGCCTGGAGACCAGCTCACAGCACTTAAAAATCAATTTATAGTTTGCTTAGAAACACTTCCTCAACTTCTTCAACAACTTCTGAAACCAAATTAATTGCAACATGTCCACCTTCACAGAGGTGAGGATTTTAATATTAGATAAATCCACATTCTAATAAAATACTATCAAAAGAATTATCAACACAATTATTTTGGTGATGGGACCAAAATTGCTTGTGTGACAGCATATCATTTATCAATACTGGACAATTCAAATAGGAACTGCTTGTCATCTTTGTTCAGAAAAATATATCAAAATTTTGAAGAGTCTCAATCAAGACTTCAAGTAAAATGAGAGAGAAGACAACCTATGTAGTTAAATGACAATTATAAGGGCAAAGTGAAGTACTCATAATATAGTCAGCCCATTAGATTTCCAATCACCAGAGTAATGACTATTAGGTAAATTAGAAATCCAAGTAGTCCTAGCTTGATCTAATTTGGAGATGTGACCTATTTGCCAGTGTGGTGAATAATCACAGAGATCAATTTGTGGTGTGCTTGGTTAATGAAGGAATCACAAATACAAGATACTGGTCTCTCAGACTTCGCCTGATCAAACTGTTTTATTACTACCTCTCACTTAGAAAAGGTATCATTTAGCAGTCCTTGTACATTCAGTTATAGTTTAGAACTCAAAAGCTGATCTGCTCTCAAAAGGCCACAAAATGTGAAAAAACACTGCATCCTGGAAACAGCCAACGAAATCTATCCTGTAGCAGAATATTGACCAGCAACAGAAAAGCTGAATTGCAATTCTGTTTCATCTGGAAAAATGAGCAGCAGTCACAAATTTTAATTAGTCAACAAACAAGCATAGTCCTAAACTAGAAAGCACAGGTATAAGAACAAGACTGGCAACAGTATAGCAGCATACTTTATTTTCTTGCTCGCACAAGAAACCCTGGAATATTTTCCTGCCTGTTCAGAGTAAGACAGAAGGGCTCCCTTCAGCACTAGAGAAAAGGTTTAGCAAACCTACAGCACCATACAGTGGCGATTCATTTGTAATGCAGCTGCATGTATATAAACAAGTAGAAGGGTATCCTCAGCTCTAGGGAGTATCAAGAAAGGTTGGCACCTACCCCATCAACAGCCTCCCCTTTTCGTGGCTGCTAAACAGCTTCAACAACAGCTTCAACAACAGCTTCAACAACAGCTTCAACAACAGCTTCAACAACAGCTTCAACAACAGCTTCAACAACAGCTTCAACAACAGCTTCAACAACAGCTTCAACAACAGCTTCAACAACAGCTTCAACAACAGCTTCAACAACCCCCAGCAGCTCTCCAGGCCTGGGGAGGAGCAGGTGGAGAGCAGCCCAGCAAAGAAGGACCTGGGCGAGTAGATTGCCTGTTGGCTGAACAGGAGCCAGCAGTGTGCTCAGGTGGCCAAGAAGGCCAATGGCATCCTGGCCTGTATCAGGAATAGTGTGACTACCAGGACCAAGAGGTGATCTTACCCCTGTACTTGGCACTGGTGAGGTTTCACCTTGAGTACAGTTCTTGAGTGCAGGTTTAAGCTCCTCACTACAGAAAGGACACTGAGCCACCAGAGTGTGTCCAAACGAGGGCAACAAAGTTGATGAAGGGTTTGGAGCATTTGCCTTAGGAGAAGAAGCTGAGGGAGCTGGGGTTAAATAAGAGAAAAGGAGGTTATGGGGAGACCTTATTGTTCTCTACAACTATTTTAAAGAAGGTTGAAAAGAGGTGGGAATTGATTTGTTAAATGAAGCTGCAAGTGATAGGACAAGAGTTGATGGCCTCAAGTTGCACCTGGAAAGGTTCAGATTGGATGTTAGGGAGAATTTCTTCACTGAAAGGGTTTTCAGACAGTGGAAAAGAACAGGCCCAGGGCAGTGGTGGAGTCACCATCCCTGGAGGTATTCAAGAGTCATACAGATACAGTACGTAGGTGTAAGGCCTAATTAAGGTCTTGTCAGTTTTAGGTTAACAGTTGGATCCCATGATCTTTTCCAGACTCAAAGGTCTTTTCCAACCACGGTAATCCTGAGACTGTGATTCTAGTATCTTCTAAGAAAGACCCTGCAATTATAATATTAAACCATCCACAAGATTATAGCCATGTCCAAGAAGTTTCTTAATAAAATCTTATCTCACTCCAGAAAGATTACACCAAGCTAAAACAAGCAGATATTGAAAGCACTCCACTCAATACCGAGGTGTTTAGCACCACAGGCAAGTAAAAATTATCTCAAAAAGAAAAGCCACTCCATTTCAGACACAGAAATGGATGAAAAATTCAATCTCTCTGCAAGTCAGGACTGCAATCAGGCCTTCTGTTCAGCTTTAGCCAAACCACTTAGTTTGTTAGCAATCCCTTCTATCCAACCAGTTCCCTCAGTCTTCCCAACCTTCTTCAAATGTAAAGGATAACTAGAAGTGAATATATGTTTTTAAAAAACTGACTACTTTGCAGGTATTATTTTGAGCAAGCCCTGTTACACACAGACAGAATTCTATTTGGGTGCAATCACACCATCAGCTCTCAAATGTCAAGCCCTTAGGGGCTGCAGCTACCTAATTCCTCACCAACTCAACCAGAAGAGCAGTTGTCTTTTCATCATACCAGCAAGGGACAACAAAAAAATTTAATACACTTTTTTACCTTAATTCTCCACTTGAAAGTTGTATTCCAACAACAGAACCATTATTACAATCTGTTATAAAAGTAATCTCTCATGGAAGACCAGACAGATAAGGCTTATTAAGGAATTAAATCGATGATCATATAATATTACTGTCATGAGATAACAGCCAGCAACTTTTCAAGATCAGCAGTTTTATAGTTCATCAGGAACGCATAGACACAGAAAAAAGCTGTTTCTAGGAAATACAATACAGCAGTTTAAATCTTACTTCACCTGCAGATCAACATTATATTGTCAATTAGTACCAGATCCTTACAGGCAGGAGAAACAGCAGATCGAGAGCAGATGTGATATTGTGGAGTTACACTGCAGAGTTATAAACCACACAGAACATCGTGGTGATGTGGGGACAAGATTATTTCCAAGGCAAAACTAGAAAATAACACATTCCTAATAAACTAACTCCCAGTAGATTGTTCAATGGTTTTGAAGAGTTCCTCCTCAGTTCCTTCCCCAGAACACAAACTCCAGCCTACCCCTGAATGCAGCACTTTACGTTCCAGCTTTCAGGTGGCAGAAAGAGCGGAAAAAACTGAATCTGCCCAGCCCGGCCATGAAAAGCGAAAACTCCACTCCAAGTTTAAGCCGTTCCCTCCTTCGGAAAGCTCCCAAAGCCCGAGAAGAATCGCCTCTTCAAGCCCCCACACGCAGACGGGAGCGACTTTGCCCTCCCCTTTCCGACAGCCCGCGGGAAGGCGGAGCAGCAGCGGCAGCATTGCCTTGCCTTGCCTTCCCCCCCCCCCCTCCTCGGATCACGGCACTCAGGAGGAGGATCTGTTCTCTGTCCCCACGGCCACGGGCGGGGGAAGGGAGGGAGCGGAGGAGGGTGGATCCATCACCTTCCCCCCCAGGCCCAGCGACAGGAGCCGAGTGGACGGGGTGGGGGGGTGTGAGGGGAGGTGTGAGGGGGGGTGTAGAGGACACAAGCTGCAGCCCCAAAAGGTCCAAGCCAGGCCTCAGGAACCCAATGCGGTGCATTGGCAAGAATTAAGAGGCTCCTGCGGCTGACCCTCAGCTGGCAGCACTCACCGGGCCCCGCTGAGTTGTGACGGTGGTCGCCATCCCGCCTCCCTCGGGCCGAGCCCCTTCCTTCCGCCCCGCCAGGCCGCCACCGCCGCTACCGTTACTGCCACAGCCGCCCCTACCCGGCAGGAGGAGCCCGAGTCAGCTGACCCGACGCAGCCCCGCCCCGGCAGCCGAGCCGAGCCGGGTCTGCCCGCGGCACCGCATCCTCCCCTTCCCTCTCCCCCCCTTCCTTTTCCCTTTCCTCCTCCTCCTCTTCCTCCTCCGCCCCCGCCCCTTCTGGCGGTTTCCAAAGCCGCGCCGCGCACACGCCCCAAGGGAAGGCGCAAGGGGAGTGAGCCCTGCGCATGCGCGCAGCCACCCGCGGAGAGGAGAGGGCGCGTGCGCTCTGCGGCTCTGCGGCCGCGGCGAGAGCGGCGCCCGCGGGAGGCGGTAGGGGGCGCTGCGGCGCTAGGAAGGAGGCGCGGGAGGGGCGGGAGGCCCCGGGGCCGCCATCTTGGGGCCAGGGGCAGCTCCCTCAGGGCTGAGGCGGGCAGGGGTTTGGGGTGGGAGTCCCGTTGTGATGTGTGTAGGAAAAATAACTTTTTTCTTGCTCGTTTTGTCCTCTGCACAAGCATCTTGCTGTGAGTGGTTCTCGGAGCGGAGACTGTGGCCTCCTGCAGCTGCTCGTTCCAGAAAAACAAAAGCGACTTTAACATTCACCCAAGTACTGATTTGGGAGATAAAATCTGATCATTTCAAAGCCATTGAAATAACGTTCCCTGTTACTAGGATTTGCTGGATGAATTTTGGCCTTAATTAAAATTCTAGCACAGGCTCCAGCAGCTGGAGATGGAACAGTGCGATCTGGAATGCTCCAAATATAGCGCTGGCTTCTTTTTCACACTCCCCTGACATCTACTTGGAGTGGGAACAGCCTCATCTTTTTACTTGTGTCTTCATACTGAGAAAAATGACTCCTACAGGATATAACTGATTGGGGCCATTGAAGGAATACAGTTGATGTCAGCTGAAGGGAAACGCGGTCTTGTTCCCTCTTACCCAACCCGTGGTTCCTCTGCTCCACACAGAATTCTTTACTAAAGAAGTAAATTGTCTTTCCCTTGTCCCTAATACTAGGAAAGCAATCAAACCTGTGAAGACATGGTTTGGGGTTTTTTCTCTAAAAAGAAGGGTAAATTCACCTCCCTTGGTCCTTTTTTTTTTTTTTTTTTTTTTTTTTTACAAGCAGTCTCTTGGCACAGGGTTGGGTTTTAGTGGTTGGTTTTTTTCAGAGAGAAGGGATTCTGTTTCTTGGACAAAGTTAAAAGGACGAGAAGTTTCATTCCCCTTGCCTTTCACCAAAAATAGTGCACTATATGAAGGGGCAATATAATGCAAAATTGTCATCATCATGGCTTGGCTTTGTGAACAAAGATTCAATACAAAATTAAGCTAAGCAATAAAGAACATTTAGCACCTCAAATGGCCTGTCTGTACAAAACTTGTGTACCAATACAGTTCATTGAGTTATAAAAAAATGCTATCCAGATGTAGCCTCTTTCAGGGAAGCATCAGTTTCTTTGTACTGTACATTATACAGTGCAGTGCCATTCCAGTGATTAAATGATAGATGTTTCTTCAAGGATGGTTAAAGCAGTAAACACCACAGAGGTAATGGAAGATCAGTGCTTATCTCCATAATTAGAATCTTGACATCATGAGGGCAGGTTGGAAGGAAAAGGGCATTAACAAGCCTCAATGCCACTCATGTCTATAACCACACAAACTAGGAAATTAATTTTAGGTAAGCTATGGGCAGCTACAGTTTTACTTACCATGGATTCCATTCTAAGAACTGGTCTAGTCACAAAAATTTCAGTGATACTAAATGTGAAAACATCGACTCTATAATATTTATATCAACAGAAAACAAGTAGTAATATGGAGAGATTCTTGAGATTTCCTCATACAGAGCTACACAGTGACTAAAGTGAACAGTGTCCCTCCTTGACACCACCACCATTTTCTAATTGCATATTTTATTTTTCTGCTTTATTAGTATTCCTAGGGAATCCTTTTTTCATCTTTATTTCTAAACTATGCAGTAAAGGATCTGTTAAAATAATTCCTGGCTCCCTATGGTGAACAAGCATCTGAAGGTGGCCTGGAAACTCTAAAAAAATGCCGATTTTGCCATCTGGTGGCCATCCCCGAGAACAGCGAGAAGCCTGTGAGGAGGAGGGACAGCTCTGTTTGTTACCCAAGTGCAGAATCACTACAAATAGGGAGCACTGGTGCAAAGACATTAGGTGAGACATCTGGTGTTAATGTAATAATTAAAGTGGGAATGTAAGCCGTGGGAAAGGTGGGAGAGGCGGAGTCATAGACCCCTTTTATTTGCAACATATGGACATCAATTTAAAAAGATTGAAAGGTAATAAAAGAAGCTCTTAATGACAGTAAAATTCAATTTTTCCTGGTTTATTCTTTCAGTTCTGATTCCTAGGCTCATCTCTGTTCTGGTCATAATCTACAAAAATCTGCCCCTTTCTTCCACTGCCTCATCTGATCTTTCCTGAATGTTTCTGCTCCTTTTGCACCTCCTCTCCATTCTCTTTTGCTTTGACACTGTTTAATGTCCTGTATTTTCTATTTAACTTAGCTTCCTACAGATTTGTTTTCAGCTTCATATTCTCTGCAATTTCACCTGGAGCTTTCTGTCCACATTTTTTATAACCTCACCTCTTTGCTCACAGCTACTGTCTCTATAAGAGAAAGTGTGTGTTTTTCAGCTCTCCTTGCTGCTTCTCCAATACCAGGCCAAATGCCAAAGGTGACTAAAATCTTTACTTGGTGGGGTCACTAATATAATTCATTTTTTACAACCAGTTTCCTATTTTTATGACATTATAAAGAGCCTAATAGCTCTGAGGATGTTAAGTAAAACTTGATTGAAATCAGCAGGTTGGAGGTGTGTAGAGACAAACCAATATACATACAGTGTGGTTGCTTGAAAATTATCTAATAGGCATTGCTTCTTTGGTCCAGAATTTGGAAGTGTAGATACTGACTCTGCTTCTCTTAATAAAAACAAATTCATGTCTTGTGTTGGGGAGGAGGGAGGGAGAGTAATGCACATGATGCTCTTCTCACCAGAGAACAGTTACAGTGGAATTCTGCCAAATTAATTTTGTGCTTGTTTACAAAACCAGAAGGGACACTTCAAAGGATCTTTGAGTAGGATCTGATGCTATGGGGTGAGTGAAGAAACACAAAGTTTGGTGGGATAGCATCTGACTTTTGGTATGTTTTTATTTACAGACTCAGCACTGGGGTGTAACTCTGAAATTGAAACCTGTCAGATCTGCAGAAATGTGAACAGCAGTAATTTGGGTGGTGAGGAGATTACATTTGCACCTCTTCAACAGTGACCTTTGAGGAAGGTCAAGTCTCTGTTTATGTAGGTAAGATATATAATAGAATTCTCCAGTTAGGAAGTGGGCTTCAAACTGATTGTGAGCTGATCTCTTTCCCAGGGAAAGCTCACAAGTTAATTGGGTGGTTACATTTCATGACATTTTTTTCTGTCAATAATGAGTATCTGTCACAGTCCTGTGGGAGTTCCCACAGTAATTTAAACTCCATTGTGGCTTACAAAGACAGTGAAGTCACAGGGATGTGTTTTAAAATGCTCTCTTAGCTGAACTTAAAGCTGGTGCATAAAAGCAGAATAACAAATGACAGCAGTTCAGAAATCTGGCCCTCCGGAGATTGAAGAAGGGTCTCACAGCAAAGTAGCAAAATGGGGTTTGGGTTGGGTTTTTTTAGGCTTTACAAGCATGCAAGAATATTGAGAGAATGTTGCTTACATCACTGGCTTGGGTCTCAGGCCAGATCAGCCCTTTTCCTGACCATCCCCACAGGACTTTAGATGCCACAAAAAACTCCAATTATGTTGCATGGGAAGAAGCATCTTTTGCAAAACACAGAACACGATTCCACCATCAATTGTTGTGCATTCTCCCAAAGCTGCCTTGAAGTTAACAGCAGGCATGAGTGACAGTGGAGAAGGTCAGAGGGTTGCTCTGTGGATCCTGCACAGTGGAAGTGCAGGAAAAGGAGAGGGATGTTGCAGAAGAGGCCTTGGAGTCCTGGTGTGCCATACAGAGCTCCTCAGTTTGTAGCCTGGTCTGAGCAGCACAGCAGCACACAACAACAGAGTGCAATGCTACCTTTTGTTCATGGTACCAGCTCCAGCTGGGTGATGTAAAACAGAGCTGAAACAATAACATGGAAATCCCAGCTGGCATTCAGACTGGCTGTAATGAACAATAATTTCCACTTCAATAGCATGCAAGGTACACACAGAGCACTGCAACTTAATTAATCCTCCCAAGTGCAGTTGGGATGCAGAAAGATTGCATCCCTCATCATGAAGATAGCTCCAGCATAAAACATGGCAGTTCTGAAACATCACCCAGGAATTTCAGCCAGGATCCAAACTGCACTGAAACTACAGAGGAATTCAATTGGATAGACTGAAGGCAGAAAGAAATAAATACAAACAAACTCAAAATAAGCATTGCATCTCTCCTGACACCAGGCCATGGAACAGAGATGTTAAACAGCAGGCAACTTACCACCATCACAGCCACCACATAATTTCATAGCTCAGAGTTAGAGCTACTGATTGAGCTAGATGAGTATTGGCAAAAGTGTTGTTCAGCCAATTGCAGGGGATTCTAGCAGAAAAGCTGAGAGCACTGCTGAGCAGCTAATAAGTGGCTGTTGCTCAGTCACGCTACACTCAAAATAGCTTTCCAGCAGAGGAAAAGCAAATTCTCTTGGCTTCAACACCTGGTTGAGCAACTTAATAAAGACAAAATTGAAAGTTAGAGCTGAATCATTTTAACTACATCTGCATCACACAGTCCACACCAAAATGGGAGTTATTTAATTTCCAGTCAAGCTTGTGCCAGGTTTTCCTGTAGACCCATTCAGCACATAAGTAAGGAGAAGGTTCTTTGAAAACTATTTCAGACAGCAGCTGCTTCAGAGGTAGAAAGCAATCTACAATCACAGGAAGATGTTCTCCCTTTCCTCCAGTTCAACCATGCTTTCACTGAATTGTATTTCTTAAGTGCATTTTAATGCACTGGGGAAACTGTAGCAGTGCAAACACTTATTATATGAAAAGTGCTATTTGGGTAACGTGCAGATTTCCAGACAGCACTGCAAAAAAGATGAGCAAGCAGTTATGAGAGCCACATGTTTGTGTCCTGTCTACAATAGACACAGAAAGGAGCTTGTTCCCATCATTAAAATTACCTTTTAAGTATTTGAAAAACTGATATATTTTACCTCTCAGTTTTCTCTGAATTTCAGCTGTCCAGATGAAAGTCCAAACTTAACCAAACACCTTCAGCCTTTCCTTATACCTTCATGAAGCCTGATAATTATTATTGTCTTCCTCTACTTATTTCCAAATAGGACCATACCTTCCTTGGAGTATCCAAAATCAGACACAGTATTCCAGCTCAGGCAAAGACAGCTCCAAGAAGAGCTGAAGAATTACTTAATATTTTCTAAGTGATAACACTGGCTATGAACTGCAGTAAGAGTTTGCCTTTTTTTATACCAGCATAAGATTGTTTACTGCTGTTCAGCCTATGATATATGTTAACTTTCAAATCTGTTTCTGTCATACTGTTACTTAGCTTGTCTTTCCTTGCCTTCTGTTTTTGCAGTTCATTAATCTTCCCTAAGTGTGGTGACCTGTTTGTTTTTATTGAGCTGTATCCTCTCAACCACTCCTGAAGTTGTTCTACAATGTATGCCTTAGATTTTGGCATTCTAGTCTCACAGAAGGATAAGATGCAGCTTTCTCAGCTGTGATATTCATAGTTGTCCCTATGCCAGTCTATGGGTATATATTGTAGGAATCCTGTTCACATGCTCTACAGTTTTCTATGCATTTGTTTAAGCTTTTATTCTTTTTTTTTTCCTCAGAAAATAAGTATGAAGAAAAATAAAGCAATTGGTTCTGTCCACTCACTGAATTTCCCCTCATCAAAGTATAAATTAAGGAAGGAATCATTGTAAGAGTGAAGTTACACAGGAAGAAGTAACAACTTCCTTCAAGAGGTTGAGGACATTATTTTAGAATAATGCTAACAAGCCCAGGTTTTTTTCAGATTTCTTCCAAATACTTCATTCTTGTTCATCCATTTCAAATCTGATCTAATACTTTGTGAAAGCACAAGTAGTGCAAATGACTGCTCAACATGAGAAGCATTTCCCACTGGTTCACGTGAGGTACAATTTCCTACACCCATAGTAATGGGCAGAAATTATTTCTCTCCCACTCCATCCCCAGGCAAGCAATCATTGCTCTTCTGCTTACTCAAGATCATTATGGGAATCTTTGCTTATATTCAGCAAAACAGAGATTTCTTTTTTTTTCCTTTGTAATGTAGCTAATTCGTTGCTTCTCCTTGATAACAAGATAAAGCTGCAAATCAATATGCTCTGTCTCTCCTCTCTCCAGCTGCTGCTCTTTTACAGAAGCATCATTTTTGCATTTGCAAGGAGAAAGAATTCTGCAAGTTAAATGTCATACTTTCTCCCACTGGGTATTTCAATTTTATAGATATTAGTTTTCATAATTAACAGTGACTGATATGAGGACTGTATGATAATAGTGGCTTTCAAAAGTGATGTTTAGCAGGTTCTTCCTCTGCTTGGCTCTCCCTCTGTGTATTTACATTTGGTTCCTAAGTGCCTGCAAGGAAATAATTATTTTCTGTTCGATGTTTAATCACAAACCTTCAAGGTTATTTTCTGTTTTCCAGACAGTGCAGAACTAACTTTATTGCCACTTTGACATACCAGATACACTTGTCAGCTCTGAAGTTCCATATTCTTAGAAGTCCCTAGCCTATATTCCCTTTGGAAAAGATTATTTTTAAATACTACAGTAGCCTGATTTACTGTTTCCATCTTTCCTCCAGGGCCTTCCTTGCTGAATGTGACAGGTTATGAAGAACATGGTAAGTTGCACAGAAATATACTTTGTGCCTGCAGTGAAAGGATTCTTAAACGTGCTGGCTCTGGTTTCTTTCTGATCAGATCCTTAAGCTTCCTTTGGAGGCAGCACTGCTGTACAACCAGGACCTGTAGCTCTGCCCAGGGAGGGACAGTGGTTTTGCTTCCCTTACCTAAGTCTCAGGGAAGTCAACAGGAGCTGTAGGAGCACCTCAAAAAATTCAGCACATTTGGCAGCTTTTTAGGAGGTTTCTTCAACAACCTCAAAGTTGTTAAGGCTCTAGAGACAGTGCTGAGGAAAAGCAGTATGTGAGTCAGCAGTAGCTTCAGAGTTCTCAAACCTCTGGGCTGGATGGGTCAACATCTGTACCTAAACATTTAAAGCATTTCCCAACTCAACTTCTGCTCACTGATCGTTACACAGAATCATAGAATATCAAATATTGTGTCACCTCACTGTTCACTCACACAAGTATCTGAATGAAGAAAATCAATTTTCTCCCTACAAGGGAGAGTTCTAATGGGGCATTGGTCTTTTGTTTAAAGATAATTGCTTTAAGCACAAAACCAACCTTCATCTTGCTAGACCTGCTGAAGATCTAACTTCAGTTTCCACGGGCTCTATCTTAATAAATAATTTGATCTCAGCATCCTGCCTGTCAATATTAACACATCTGTTGTGTGTTAGAATTCTGCATGCTGAAGGGCAGGATCTCTGTTTCACTAAACATGTTTAGCACAAAAGGTTCTTTTGGTCAAGTTCTTCAGCACTTACTGCAATATGTAATACAGATGCTGTAATTTACAGGGAGACATTGCAAACCCAATGGTTAGAGTGTGTTTATCTTCTGAATTTCTGTATTTATCTTTTTATCTTCTGAAAGACTGGAGAAATAAACATGGAAGCATCTTTAAGATACAGGAAATGCAGGGGGTGTGATCACAGGAACCACAGAGGAGTTGCCAATGAACAGGTTGGGTTTCCAGTGTGGCTAAAGGATATGTACAGCACCCCACACCCCAAAGACCAAGCTGAATGTACAAGCACAGCAAAAGCCTGCAGCACCTTAGGGAAACTGCTCTGTGGGTCACTAACTGGTTACCAGACAGTGTTCTTCTGGTTAGGATAACTGCAGAAGTACTTGTGGCTGAGAACCCTCATGGGACCTCATGTATACCTCAAATTATCTGCAAGGATGCACTTGGAAAGAATGAGTGCCAGAAAAAGTAATGGGTAAAATCCAAGTGAAAATTAAATAAGACAGGTTAGAAAAGTTATTTTTCATCATCTTTGTATTGAAAGTTTTCACATTAAGAAAATTGCTGTTTCCAAGCAATGAGTCGCTGCTGCAGGTGTGGTTTTAACTGAAGCTGTAATAAAATCTAAAGAAAATAAATGTTTGTATAGCACACAGATATAACAGAGCTGTATAACTCATATGCTCGTGTACTTGTTTCAAGTCTTTTCTTGCTCCTCTTCACTTCTGCTGCTTACAGCATTGTGTACAACTTTTGGCACATATAGTTTTTTCAACACAAAGGTGCTGTCACCTGACTGGAATTCTACAGGTTTCCCCTACTGGAATTCAGCCCTGCATGAAAAATGTGTGAAATAAAAATATTACTTTTCTTTTTTTTTTTGTGTGTGTGTGTGTGTGTGATAATCATAAGCACATGATTTGCTTTTTGCTTTCTAATTTTTTTTTCCTAAGATGAAGATGGAAAAGACAGAAACTTCATAGGATTATCTGAGCATTCTCTACATCATTCATAAAGACTGCAAATTGTACAAAAGACAGTGCTGCACATATGATTTTTTTGCCTCATTCTGTCTCTTTATCCCTGGTTTAAAAGAAAAATCTTATTTTTCTGTGACCTCTAAACACTGCTATTGAAACTGTTTATCAAAAGCAGATATATTTTCTCTCTGTGCAGATTTCATCACATATTTATATATTATGTGAATTATTTTGTACTTTACATACATTTGCAGCCTGTAATGCTACCCTTAACTCCTCCAGAAGCCTCTAAAGTTTTATGTAAGCCACCCTCAGGTTTCCTGCTTGTTATGCACACAGGACAGCAGCTGAAGATGGTTAAGATCTGCTGAAATATGAGGGGAGCAAAGCTCTCTACCCTATTGCAGACTTAGGTTCTGAAACTCTTCTCAGGACGTATTTCTGGACTCCCTTAATCTGTGCCCATGTTTCTTTTTTAACTTTGACCCAACTGAATATTTCTTTTTCTCATAGCTTTCCCCGTGGCACTGGGCAACAAAAAGTATGGAGGATCAGTCTGTCTTTGACATACTGCAATTGTCAATTTATTGCCATGTAATACTGTTCAGATGACCATGGCACAAATAGCCCCTTCCAGGCAGTTCATCTCTCATTATTAGTGTTATCTAATACCAATAGTACTGAAAGGTCTCTATTGAGTCCTAATTGTAGCAGGCATTTTCTCTGATTAAGCCATCTTTATGTGTACATAAACTGTTCTGACTGATGGTGTTGGTCTGGAGCAAGAGATTCCAAGCCTCAGCCTTTGCCACAGCTCCTTCTCTTTTGCACCCTCCCCTTTGCTCTTTTAACTTAGCTTTGTATTATCCCCTCCCTCGGTTCTTTCAATTTATTTTTGTTTAAAACAACAAAGAAATGCTCTCAAGGATGAAAAGAAACACACTACTTAATATTATTGCCTCATTATTCAGAGATCTGTATCTCTGAGATACAGAGATTAAGTGACTTGCCAAAGGAAAAGAAGGAAGGATGCAGACAGAAAATTTAGTTCCTTTGAGGCATAGTTCAGCATCTTAAATAGAAACCTTCTTTGTTCTGGCTTCACCTTACCTCTGAGCATTGCCCAATCTCTTTACACTCAAACTTTCCTCTTCTAGACTGCATCTCTTCTGATTTCAAAGGGTAACTTGTCACACAGGACAGCCACAAAGGAGATTAAGGGGTTTTCTTCTAGGCTTTTCATCTCTGCAATTTTTTTTCCTCTGCCACAGCTATGAGCTACAGTGAAAATGATGTCCTGAAATCACAGTTCTCCCTTCATCACCTAAGATTTTTTCCCCTGTATCATATTTGTTCAGTGTACTGTTTGTTTGCCAGCTCCTGCCTGGCAAGCCTCTGCTACCTGTGCTTTTTGCATAAATGTCAGGGATAATTCTGAAGGCTCAGCATGAGCACCAGCTGGCCAGCTGCCATGTTGATCTTTAGGATTTGACTTTGCATCCACAAAATGGCATGTATTTCTTTATTTGTATTTCAAAAGCTCCTGTGCCTATTGTCTCTAGGTGCACAAACAAAAGGTTCTAGCCAAGTGTAAATATGCACTGCCTGAACTGATGTCCAGTGCTGAAAATCCTTCTTAACCAACCTCAAGTAACATACTAAACCCTCCCACATCTTTAAATCCCCCCATGTTCTTCCTCAAAGCTGGGAGGAAACCCCCACTCTGCAATGTGACCCACAGATGAAAAAACTGAGAAGCTGGCAGCCTGGCAAGGAAGTAGATTCCAGGATCAATGACTGCACATTACCCAGTTGCAGTCAGATTAGCACAAACTACAGGGTTTTTTGCTCCATTGCCTGAGGCAGTGAGTTCTCTGATGGGTTTTTACTACATGCACCTATCTACTATTAAATATGTTCATAGCTGACAATTTAATTAAAACCAGACAACCAAACCAAACCATGCTCACCACCACCAGCCTAGTAGCCAGCTGGTGTTGGGCTTACCATGCCACCCTTCCCCTGCCCAGTTCTGTTGGTGCCCATGACATCAGGTAGGGTGGGATATCCCTTGGTTCTGTTGGAATTAGCTGTCCCAGATGTGTCCCCTGCAAAACCCTTGTGGGCCCCTTAACCTACTTGCTGGTGGGGTGCTGTGAGAAGCAGAAAAGCTCTTGTTTCTTTGTAAGCACTGCTCAACAATAACAAAAAAAAAAAACCCAAAAAATCCCTGTGTTATTAACACTGTTTTAGCCACAAATCCAAAAGGCAGCACCATACAAACCACTGTGAAGAAGCTTAACTCTATCATAGCTAAAAGCAGTACAAGGGAACATTAATAAAATTTATGTGGACATCTCTGCAGGGCCTTAATAGGTCTTCTTAAAATGGTAATAGTCTTTCATTTTAAAAAAAAAGGGAGTATGGGTGCAAGACTTGCACCATGTATCAAATATACCACCACTTAACAATGGTAGAATGTTATTGCTGATAAAATAGTAACTGAGAAGTCCAAAGCAAACTGTTACCAACAGCAACAGCCTCAAGATATCCTAAATGTAACAGAAGAAATTTTAGGTTTTAAGCAAAAGGAGAGAGCCCTCCAGAAGTCTGACTACAGCAGACTTATGCAAACGAGGAGCATCCCTAGGATTTGTTCTCATTCACTTCTGCCAAAAGTGCAGCTTCTTCAAGTGTTCCTTGTGCCTGTCCTTTAATCTGCACAACACAATTCCTCTAACTTTGCTGAGCTTGCCAAGTACTTCTGTGTGTTCCTTAACTGGGCTTGGAGCTCTTCTTGCTCATACAGTCTCTCTTTATATCCACGCCCCTGATTCCCAAACATATTCCTCACAGTTAGTACATCAATATTTTAATACATTTTTTTATCCCAGTATGCAGAAATCTGGCAGGACATTTCCATGATCTCTGTCTTCAGTTGTCCATTGATTTAATCCGAATTTTTATCCTGTAGTTCGAATAGTTTGATTTATTTATTATTATTTATTTATTTATTCTCTTTGTCTTTCATTGTGTCCCTGGCATCATTCACTTCTCTGTGTAAATCTCCTACTAATGTCCTCAAACAGCTTGCAGTGACCTGCAGTCACCCACACCTGTATTTCAAATGTTCACTTTCCTCCATTAAATTCAGATTTTTAATACCCACTATCTCTTCCAATATCCAGTATCTCTGCTACTGCTTCTCTGAGGTGACATCTTTGGTTCTGTAAATTTTTGTGTGTCAAAGGCAGTTTATGAGCCAGGGAGTTTTTCATGTTGGAGGGAGAAAGCATGGCTGAGGTGGCAGGACACTGCAGTACTCTGGGTGCTTCCAGCCAGCTGCAGTGTGACACAGTCACAAGCCCCTGGCTCCCAGCTGCCTGCATCCAGAGTCCAGCCTTGTCTTTCAAGATGTTGTGATCAAAAATATTAGAAGGAACTATAAAGAAAATGAAGAGCTTCAGGGAAAATTGCCTTCATTAGAAATTGGCAGTGCTAAACAGTAAGAAGGGATGTATTGTTTTTCAGAACAGCTAATTATTAACTGAGACTGCTGCTTTTGGTATAGTTACTGAATGAATGTTCAAAGAACTGTTATGGACAGTGAAAAGACCTCATTTTTAGATGACAGCATTCTGTAGTATTGTGGAGATGAAGAAATTTAAAAGGCACCTGGACAGGTGATGTAATGATAAGTACATTTTTGACATATAAGAAGCATTTCATGTTAGAGCAATTCCAGCTGAACTGTACACCAGATTCTTAGATAATAATGGTAACAATATGAAGGGAAACATGGAAATCATGCTGGATAGATCAATAAAAAAACAATCCCCATACCATTAGAAACAGCAGGGAGATTTCATACTGGATAAAAAAATTTTAGGATGAACAGAGACCCGGAGGGTCTGCAGCAGAGCAGAGCTCCCCTACCCTCTTTCTTTGGCTTTCCCATCCATCTGCTCTTATCCATAATAATTCTCCTTCATGTTTTTTTCTTCTGTGGTATTGTACCCTATTTTCTTGGTTAATGGTATATTTTATCTTTGCCTGTACTGTGGCTATTTTAAAGAGTAGCCTAGAACAGCTTTATACAGCACTGATTGCTGCTGTTCTTCTCACATTAGTACCATCCTCACATACTACAAAAGCAGGACAAGCAAAGTGGGCTGTAGAATTCTGGCTATTCTACAGTGGAGATCTGTGGCTCCTTTAGAGTATCCATATGTTGGAATAATAAAAAGGTTTCCCAATCCAGTTCATCAGCTATTGGTTTCTTTAATGTCAGCAGTTCTTTTGTATTGCTAATGAGTGTCCTTTTTGGGGCAGAGCCCACAGCTTCCATTAGCTCAGCACAGCTTCACACTAAATCCTTCACGTGGTGTGGTGTGTCTCTTCCAGCACTCAGCTCTACTGCTCCCATTTGTCATGACTTATAGCAGCCTGTGCCAAGTGTCTCAGTGTTCATTTTCAGCAGATGAAGTACACCAGTGACACCAAAGATAGTATTTTTGTCACTCTGCAATCTTATGGAAAAAAAAAAAAGGACAGAAAAAGCAGACATTCATGTGGTGGAATCTGGCCAAAAATAAAGGAGGATTTTATTCAGCTGCAATATACCTTTTCAACTGAATGAAGTTAGGTGAGCTGCATTAATACCAAGTTTTTTCCTTCCCTCTCTTTTCTTCTGCTTGTTGGCACTGTGTCTCTCTCTTATTTGAAACCAGCTAACAGGTGTATGGTACTGCAGAACCAGCAACATGGCTTTCCAGAGGATCCTCACTGTCTCTGCTGATTCTCTTCCACTACTATTACATAATCCTCTCCTTCTGGACGACTTATTCTTCAATTTTATGCTGTTCTAGCATGAAATTACAAAGCCCCATGTTGCAAATTGGCTTTTTGTAGGGATATCAAATGTATCAAGAAAGGCAATTCCAAGTGTCTTTTAAAAAATTGCCCTTTTAAAATATCCCTTGACTGGGAGTATCCACTAATCTTGTAGGGAAAATGGGGAGGAAAGACAATAGGGGCAAGAAAGATCATGGTACATTTAGCACTGTAAAGTTTGAGCTTGTTAGCCTGGTTTCCAGTGTGTGAAGTACTAACAGTTTGCAGTAAGTCTGGGCCATGCAGCAGCTCTGCATGTGTAGTGATTCACTTCTATTAAAATATCTCTGGAAAATGCCACTTTAAAACACTACACACTAAGAAGCAAGAAGGTTAGGGAAAGAGAGAAGGAGATTCAGAAATGTGCAATGAATTTCTACTGAAGGAAAAACTTATTAAGAGGGCATGAGGTTATGTCCCAACTTACTCTCACACATACAGGATTCCTACATCGTAGGGAATGCTCACTGAAGCAGCACTCCATCCCCTTCACAAAACCCCAGGGACACTGAGGAGAGTGATAATCACTGAAAAACCACTGCTGCTGACCCCTCACATGCCTTCAGGCTGCCCCTTGAAGACTTCATGAGGCTGTTTCAGAAGTGCATCCTCTCTGCCTGCGTTGTATATCCATGCAGGAGAGAAAGAAACTCCCATAGTCAACAGTGTGGGAATATTATAATTCAAGGAATTTTAAAAGGTTCAGCCTTCAAAATTAAATGAAGGTACTCCTAGAATCTCTGTGGCTTGTCATAAAACCAGAACAGAAATGTCTACATCCTATCTCAATTCCTCTATTGCTATTACTAGAATGGAAGTCCAAAATTCTAATTTTATATTTGAAAGGAAGTTGGAATGCCAGAGAGTTATGCCAGACTCAAACTAGACCAGCTGTGTTTAAGGGATTACTCAGAAGGTTTTGGGGGAGAGAGGAATAAAATGCACAAAAGAAAAATGCTGGGCTGAATAATATGGAAACCCTTCATAATAGGTGAAATCATAAAGTCCTCATATATATTTTAAACTCACTCCTATTGAACAAAATGACTGCTGATGTCAAAAGGAAGTTGGTGAAGAAAGGATACCAAGATTTGGCCCTAAATTAATTTCATGCACCCCTTGCTTTGGACTGATAAGAACCAAATTAACTTTATGCTAACCAAGATACTAGAAAACATTACTGAGATGGGTGATTTCTTCAGATTGATTTTTTTTTAAAGTATTTATAACATTCAGAAAATACAACAGTACCATTTCTCCCAAAATAATCACTTTTGCAATATTTCAAAATGTTCACATGCAACAGTAAAGTCTCAAGAAGACTGCTCTTTGTCTCCTGTCTCCAGACCTCTCTCTCCCCTTTCCTTCCTCCTCAGTCTTTCACCACTTTCAATCACAGAACAGCAGGAGGAAGAATCAAACAGAAAATCATGTTGTTCTGCTTTCTCTTTTATCATATTCAACACTTGACCCATGCAATCAGGAAGCAATTAAAAGCTTCTGTTTCAATTCCCCATCCTGTTCAAATTCTTGCTCTCGTTTTACTTTCCTGAAACTTTGATTTTTTAAAAACCTTGCCAGTGTGTGTTAATGTGTGTGTGTGTGTACTTACAGACATGTGTGTGCCCTTCTTCCTTCTGTCAAGTCAGAGAATGTCTTTTCATTTCTAACAGAGTTCAGTCATCTTTGTGATAAACATGTCCTTTAACGAAATTCTTAACCTTGATACTTTTCAAAATGTCTGTAATGATTTCTAGTTTACTGACACTTTCCCTGAGCCCCTCAGCAATTTAACTATTCAAATTGCTAATACTGTTAATAATCCCTCTGTCTCGAGCAGCCCCACATCTGGTTGTGCATCCATACCCCACTGGATAGGGGTATTTATTATCCTGGCAGCACCATCCCCATGCACTACAATGATTAAGGCTTCATTTTCACCATTGCAATCCAGAAGGGCCTCTCGTGGGGCCATTTCCTCCCCTCACTTCTATCTTACAGTGCTATAATTCCACTTATTTCAGCTCATGGAGAACAGCATTAGCACAAGGGTCTGTATTTCTAAGGGCTTGAGGGGAAGATTTTGAGAAACACTTGGAGCTGCATGCCAAATTTCCTTCCAGGCCTTTGAATAAGTCCAGATGTCTGCATTTTGGGGGAGGTTTGAAGGGGAAACAGATGCAGGCTGACCTGTCTTCAGACAAAAGCCCAAATTTTCAAAATGGCCTGATGCAATGCTCTTCTGGGACTTCAGGGCTGAAGAGACTGATGCAAGCTAGGCACGACCTTGCTGCTCATTGCTCTGAACCTGTGGTATATGAAAAGCATTTGGAAATCACTTGTCAGAGGCAGCTCATGCCTTGGAGTGTTATGCATTCCAGCTTTATAGACAAAGCTCCCGTGCAGAGCAGCTTGTTCAGTGACTGACCTCAAAGTTTTTCTGGACAGAAGTGTTCATAGGTGTGGAGGCACACACACAGCTAGTGAGTGATATGTGACAGTTCCCTAAAAGAGACCCCCCTGCTTGTATGTCCAGCACAAAGGAATGAGCTGCCTCTCCTGTCACTGCCACAGCCACTGAAGATAATCAAACTCACAGAGACTGGATGGGCTTCAGTGGTTAGACAGGAGAGCAGCTGTGAAGTAGCAGTGCTTTAGGGGAGAATCCCTTCAACAGTGCATCCCAGTAGTTAGAGCATGAGGACCTTGCTAAAGATTCCTAGCACCTGTCTTAACCACAGATTTACTGTTACCTAAGTTATTTAAACCTTCTGGCTCCTGTTTTCCTAGTGTGTGAATTTGCAGTTAAGATACCCACCCTGGGGCAGTGTAATTTACTTATGTTTACTTGTGATACCACAAGGAACCATGAGCTGGTGGCCCTCCTTGAGAGAGCTTTAAACTAGGTTCAGAGGGGATAAAACCAGGCTCAAAAGATTTATTCCAAAGGGATAGAAGCAGGCTCACTAGAGATAAACCTAGGAGTGGCATGTCAAAGTTGTGGGTGAAATCTGCAGTCCAGCTCAGGTGCTACATCAACACACACAGTGTGGGCAGTAAGCAGGAGGAGCTGGAAGCCACTGTGCAGCAGGAGAACTATGTTGTAACTGCAATCCTGAAAACATGGTGGGATGATTTATACATCTGGAGTGCTGCAGTGGATGGCCAGAAGCTCTTTAAGAAGGGATATGATTGTCTAGAGCTTGATGGTGACAATAGGTTGAGTGTTTATCAGTAAGAATCAGGGAGAAGGCAAACAAGGCAGATATCCTGTTTGGAGTCTGTTATAGATGACCCAACAAGGATGAAGAGGTAGATGAAGCATTCTACTCTAGACAGTAAAAGCAATTCCTAAATTACAGGGCTACCCCACTGTCTCTCCTTCCATGCCTGTCACATCTTAAACCTGGACACCAGGGAGGCAGCAGACTTCACTAAGCAGTGGATCTGATCAGCAAACTGGACCTTTTGTTCCTCTCAGAAGAGAGTCTCCTGTGACAATAACTCATCTTTTTTTCTTTATAGAAGAGATTTTGACACAGGGCATGTGCCAGCTTGGTGAATCCTCCAGCCTAGGTGAACCACTGTCCTTGCCATGGTTTGGTCCCACTTGCAGAGCCTTATAGCTATTATGCAAGGGCACTGGTAAGGTGAGGCAGTCGTGGAGAAGAAATGTCTGCTGTGCTGGGCAGGAACTTGTTGCCATTGCCCTCTGTCCCTTAAGTCACCACTTGAATTCATGGGGAGTATATATTTTTCCCATTAAGACAAAAAAAAAAAAAGCAGGGAATGGAATGTTCAGGCAAAGAAGCTGATGGCTCCAGTGGGTGTAAGCTACTCCACAAAAGGAGCAAATCAGCTTAATTTCTGAGAAACAAAGAGGAGATTGTCTGGTGTTCAGAAATCAGGCCATGATACATGAAGGAATTTAGCTCATGGAGCTGAGCAGGTTTCCCTTGTGGGTTTTAACATATATATGTAAAAGCTGTTAGGAAAGGCTGAGGGAGCTGTGTTCCTCAGTCTTGGGAAGAGAAGGCAAAGAGGGGATCTGGCAGAGCTAACTGCAACCTCGTGGTTGTTACAGTAAAGAAGAAATGGGCCCCTTCTCACACTAAGGGGCAAGCACCCTGTTGTGGTGTGGTAAAAGGAGATGGGAACACCAGGTTACTGACTCCCAGCCACATGAGCTTCATCTGAAAGAAGGCTCTGCACCTCTGTCTTCCTTTTCCTGACAACTATTCCTTGCAGGCACAGGGAAAGTACTCACTAATCTTCCTTCATTTGATTCTTATATTTGGAGAGAATTTTTTGAGGGTCTTTTGAACCTTTCCCTTGCAGGGTATTTTCTCAGTTTCCTCTACTTTTGAGACTTTTTGCACTCAAACTCAATGCAATATCTACTTTTACACTATCTTCAGCTCAAGTGATTCAGCATTTCAGGCTTCACAGCTCCTTGCCTATATCGTGACTCAGGACCCCAGACTTTAGAATGCAGTAATCAATATTATGGTTGCAAACAGGAATTACCTATGATTTTTTTTTTATTCTGTCTCTGGTCTATCTCTGGACAGCTTAGTTTCTTGTCCTCATTCTTTTCATACCACTTAAAATAACCTTGGTTTTTCTGTCTGTAAAAACTAATAAGAATGACTTTAAGAAATGGACTCTGCCTTGACATTAACAACCAGAAGGATCTTTGTCATGATTAAGCATCCTAAGCTATAAACATGCTGCTACCTGCAGATGCCAAACAAGTAACTAAAAAATACAGTTTAAAATTCTGTAGGATCTGTCTCCCTTAGAGACCTTTTTGATGATGTGAAACATTGTTGTGCAAACTTCAATAGAAAGGGAAGGAGAGCACCAGTTCTGTGGCATATGACAGAAGTGACAGTGGGGACTTGCAGTTTAACGAGCACAACCTACACAGGAAACTAAAGTAATTCTAAATTAACATAACTAATTAGCAGCCTTAGATAATATAATTACTATGCAGGGCTTCCCAGTTTTAGTTAGCATTTTGTATTAACCACTATGTAATTATTAAAGCACCATACTCAGCACCAGCAATTTAATTATTGTTAGCATTGCCCCAGTCTCAAGCTTGAATGCCAATGATTAATAAACCTCAATTGTTTATATTGTAATTGTGGCATTTTAATTAAACTCAAAGTGCACTTTGTTTGCTT
The DNA here is from genome assembly GCF_036169615.1 of Heliangelus exortis. Lineage (NCBI taxonomy): Eukaryota > Metazoa > Chordata > Aves > Apodiformes > Trochilidae > Heliangelus > Heliangelus exortis. The sequence continues at coordinate 13,673,980 of NC_092439.1, read as the reverse complement.
TTTGTCGCAGTGTTAATTTTTTTAATTAAGGTCAGATCTTTTGGTAAGGCTTTTTTTTTAAGCCCTAATTGCAAGTTAGATAAACTGATCTCTTGTCATCCTAAGAAAATGTTGTGACTGTTGGTGACAAATGAGTCTCAGAGTAACAAAACAGCCTCCTTGCTCCATGTTTGTTTAATCCCAGTGCTAATTAAGAATACCTTGATATGTTATTTTCATTATTTTTAAGTAACTTCAGTGTGTGCAAGTCCCATTTAATTTTCTTTTAGGATTAGTCTTTGCAAAGGTCAGTTAGTTATGACTTACACTATAACAATACTTAGAAGCTCCTGTTAAGACCAAAGAATTCACAGAGCAGCAAGACCAAAGGTGAATGGGGAAGTGTTGGCTTACAAAAGTAAAATGTTGTGCTCATTGTCACCTCATATGTCACTGTCAGAGCCAGGAATAGAGTCATAGCCTCCCAGCTCCTATTTCTGTGCTCTGTCTAGGTCATATTTCTCCTCATGTTAGCAAGTTTAGGAATGGCAAATGGGTGCAGAGAAAAAGCCTTACTCCCTGTCTTCGTAAGAGGGTTCCTGGCATTAGTAACAATTAAAGATTTTTTTTTATGCATTTGTGTAACTCTCCTGACTTTATGGGATTTAGCTTTGATTTACACTTGTATAAGATGGATGAAGTCCAGGGTTAATAGCTTCCCTCAGAGTGCCTGAGCACAGTAAGATTTGCTTATATAGAGGAAGAATTTTTTTTTTCCTGCCATTACCCTGAGAAATTTCCTATGAATTTGCAATAATTTTTGCCCCAGTTTATGCTCTCTGAGAGACTCTTGGTGCTAGCTATTAGAAACTTTATAGGTAAGCTTCAATTTCTTTTTATATAGCCAGAATTTAACTTCATTCAAAATGTCAATGTGTTTGCCTTGGGGGAGAACAGGAGGGAGAATTACTTAGTCCATTTCAGGGATTAGTTTTACTTGTTCTTGCTGAATCTTCTAAGTTACAGGGCTAGAAGCCCAGAGCACAAATGGCTGAATGCTGGATCAAAAGCCAGGTTTTTGGGAGCACAATGAGAGGATTTGTCAGGCAGACTGACCAAAAGCCATAACAGACCCAAAATGAAGAAAAGATCCAGAGGGGAAAAAATATCTGTCATCTTAGGTGAAAAAATGGGTTATGGAAAGAAGGATTTGGGGTGGAATACTTGAAAAAAGAAGCAAGGAATTAGCAGACTTTGGAAGCTAAAGAGGGCTGTGTAGGAAGCAAAGCTGAAAGTTAAGGGGGAAGAGAAGAAAATGTGCCTCTGGTCTGGGCAGATCCAAGAGCTTTGTGTCTGCTTAGCCCAGCACAACACTGAAATGACTGACTGCCAAAAAAAGGGGAAACCAATTGCCTGTCTCTAAAGAGTCTGCAGATAACTTTCCAGTTCTATGTCTGGGGGGGGTTTCATCCCAGCCAGCAAACCACAAGCTCACTCACCCTGCTGATGAGAATGGGGACCACTTTCAGCATAAATGCAAACCACAGACCCATACTTGCTGCTATGAAGAAAATTAACTCAGTCCCAGCCCAAACCAGCACAGTGTTAAACATCTGATAAAACCTAAACAGCTAAAGAAGCTTTCAGTCTGTAAGGAAGGAAAGTCTATGCCCACTATGCAGATTTACAAGCATCTGTCCATAATTCCTGGCTTTTTACAGAGGTCTAGTAAAAAGGCAAACCCTCAAATCTTGTCTCCATATGCAGTGGGAGTAGATCAGTAAGGTAAAAAAGCCCCAAACAAACAAACAAACAAACAAACACAAAAACTGATGTAAATGAAGACCAACTGGTAAAAGGAAAGATGGGAGCCCATTGTGAGAAAACTCATGCAAGTCTTTCCATCCACTCACAAATTCCCCTTTTGCATTGGAAAATCCTTTTTTAAAAGATGCAATTAACAATAATTGTAGGACTGGATGTTCTTGTTATTTGATTCTTCTGCTGCTGTAGCTTCTTTGAAACTCCTATGGACTTACATAAGCAAAAGCATAGTCACAGAGCCCCTTACTCTAGGGATCCCTTGCCTATTGGTTTTGTTACAGATCTCTTAATCTCTGGAGATTATTCTTCAGTTACTTAAGCATTCTGGTTGAATTTCAAGACACAGTAATAGTGAGTTGGGTGAGGACAGGGGATTTCCAGGTATTAATATAAGTGCTTTCATTTTGTCCTGGAGCAGACCTATAAAGTTAGGGATGGCAGCTTGATTCCTGAAGCTGTTGGAGGCTTTGGGAGTGACAGTACTTGCCATTTTCATGAGGAAATAACAGAGCTGATTTACAGCAGCTATAGACAGGACCAGGCTCTTCAGTGCTGTGCAGCCAGCACAAAAGTGTCCTGTCTGATGGCCTCTTCAGCTGGAAAAAATCCTACTCTGAATTGTACCACTTAGATAAAACAGAGGGATGCTAAAGCTCTTCTCAGCCAGATTTATTATCAATATTCTCATCTGTAACCAGAGGGTAGAGTGTGACTTTCCCTTCCAGAGGTAATTCCTGCCAGAGTAATCCCTATTTCTCTCACTTGAAGATTACCTAGCTGCATTACATTTTATTTTAAGGCCCCTGGGAAACTCAAGCTGAGGAACAATTCTATGGCCAATTTTCAAAGCAGCATCATGACAAAAGTATTATTACAACAATATTTCTGAGTCTGAGGCAGCTGCCACTAGGTTTCTAAATGGAGTTTAAAATACTAGGATCAGCCTGTAAATCCCTAAATTTATGGGACATAGTTACCAGAGGGACTACATCTTGATTCCTTTGCCACTGTCCTGGCTGAGATTGCTAGAGCTGCTTCAGTGGGAATTCTCTGACTGTAAATCAGAGAGGTCATAAACAGAATGCTTCTCACTGAGATAGGGAAAGGGGTGGAGATACTTGGGTGAAATCTGCATTTTTTTAAAGAGAAAGGAACTGGTTAGTGCAATTTTACTACAAATTACATATATCTGTAGTTCATAGGGTAGGCATGAACAGCAGGGCATGAGTCCTCTGCACAGGGGCTTTTGTGAATTTGTATCCATTTAATCACTGCTATGTACTTAGTGCTTTGGGGGCAAAAGGCTGAGTAATGCTCCTCTGGTGAAAAGCATTGTCACCTGAAAAATTCTCATGTAGGCTCAGTGGCTCTACAGCAGACCTATTAAAAGAAACAGCCATATCAAAAGCCCTTCTGAGAAATTCAACCTAGCACAATGTTGACTACTGCTGTACATAATAATATTTTCATAAAGCAGATTGAGTTACAGAAGTATGATCTCCGTGCAAGGAATTAGATAAAACTTGAATGCTTTGTGTAATTATTCAGTATTTTCCCATTACTTACATTTGAGTAGCTTTTTATTATGACTACTTGCACCTACATGTGTTGTCTTTCATATAATGCTTGAGGTGCAATATACTTATGATTTTTTAAATTTCTGATCTTAACCATTGCATATTCACCTTCCATTTCACAGAGGCACACAAAGACAGTCATACTAAAAATGCATGGAATAGTAAGACAAATCTAACTGGACTATAAATAATATTAAGTTTTGATGTAAACTATGATCAGTCAGAGAAGAATACACAGTCTCATGCTTTTTATGCCCAGTTGCTGTTGCCACAGATCCTTTCTTCATTAATACTTTTTTTGGTGAATTCACAGAGAATGTAGAAAAGAAAACAAGCAGCCCCCATGCCTCTACTTTTACAGAAGTTCACTTGTGTTTCTTCAATTTAATTCAAATTTAGGTTTCTTTTAGTTAGATCTTTCCTACTTTTTGCTGAATTATGGCTCCTACTGTTTTAGAAACACAGCAACCTTGTGTTTCCAAATCTTTCCTCTCCAGGTAGTTATGAAGAGCATTAATACACACTGCCCATTGCCTTCCTTTGCATTCACTTGGCAGATCTGTGGTAAAAGTCAGAGCAGTTTTCCTGAGCCAGGCTCTCACCATCAGCACAAACCTCAGTGGAGCATAAATCTGTTTCAGAGGATATTTTAGACCAACTCAAGTGGAGATTTGCCCCATTTTTTGCAATGCAACTATTGGATAGAATGTGAATTGACTGGAGAGTTCAGGGGGCTGCCTGGTTTTAGTAACTTTAATAAGTTACTTAAATAATCTCTCTGGGCTCTTTACAACTAAATACCAACTCTTCCATTCTCTTTGTATATTCCAGTTTGAACTTCACAGCTGTTCCTTGGTTCCATATGGAACTCCCCTATGCTGACAAAGCTGGAAGGTGAGTAGTAAATGGAGCTGGGAATGTTAAGAAGAGGACAGGATGGGCTCATGCTTAAGGTAATCATTGGTACCCTGGGAAACTTCTTTCCCTGCCATTGTGATAGTCCTCAGATAACATGCTGCAAGATAAGACATCACATATTTGACATGGGTTCATTAATTACTTCCTACTCCTTAAGTAGCTGATCAGATGTGATAAGGATTTGTGGCTAAAATTAGCATTTAATTTATAATGTCCAACACAAAGTGAATAAATATTTGCATCTAAATCACTCTGTCTCAATTTCCATCTGGAAACTGTGAATAAAAATAACTAATCTAACAGGAATGTTGTTGGGGAAAAGTGTGAAGTCCTGGCATGCTACAGTAGTGACTGCCACAGGGAAATTAATGATGGTCTTTTTATAAGGATAAAAATTCACTAAATAGGTTAGATTTGCTAACTAAAGACTTAGCAATGGTAATCAAGTTCATTTTTGTAAGCTAAAATTTGTAAACTCTTGCACAACAGTCAGCTTAAACTTGGGAATTTCCCAACCTTAAAGGCTTTATAACCTTAGGGGAGAAACTAGTGTTTTTAATGAAAAACACCAAAAACACTGCTGAAAACAATTCCAAAATACTGCTTTTTCTTTTTTTTTAACAAAAGTAGCATGGATACATCCAACTTTTCTAATTGCAAGAAACTACAAAAACCTCCTCTTCGAAGACATCAAGTGGAAGTTAGCAATTGTTATGATTATTTAGGCTTGAATCAAGTTAGAATGTGTCAGCATTTGTAGAGATCAAGCAAAGGAAAATGAAGAAGGGGTCTGAATGTCTTAGTTTGACTGGGAAAAAGCAGCTCTAGGACTGTTAGTGGGTATGAAGACTCATGAGAATAATGAACTGGCAGTTTAAATAATGATTAAGCTGAATAGTACCTGCCAGGAAGACACAGAAAGCTCTGTCACCAGGGAAGAAAAAAACCTACAGCCTAAGAGACTGACAGCTCTTCATATTCTCTTTTCTGTATTTCCAGAAGAGTTGGGAGCAATGCAGGCTTCCTTAGAGCATGCTGAATGAGGAAAAATCTAGATTAAGCACAATATCTGAACTGAATATCCCAAGAGTGATGCCTAAGTCTGGGAATTGCTCTAAGTAAACATATCAACTGCTTAATTCTAAGCAAGCTGTTAATCCTGTGCCTCTCTAATTACTTCCTCATCCTCAAAATTTCTGTCTAGCTGCACCCTTCTCAGGCTGTTGTTCCTTGAAGGGCCTTTAGACAAAACCACAGTGAAGATGACATTCTTTCTTGAAAGACCAAGGAGCTTCAGTTTGCTTTAAGTGTTCCCTGCTTTCTCTTCACTTTTTCCACACTGCATTTTCCATCTGTAAATCTTTGCAAGGATGCTGCTACTCTGTCTCATGCCCTTGTAGCTGAGTTGCTGTCTCAAGCAAAGAGCAGGACTATGCCTTGGTGGCTCATGCTGCAGGGAGACACCAGCCCATTGCTACATCTCAGAGGCTATAGAAAAGCTCCTTTGTTGACATGCTGGGGGCCCAAATGACATTTTTTTCATTATTTGAGGTTTTGGATGGATTTTTTTTTGCATAACATAAACTCATATGTGGCTTCCTGTCAATAACTGCAGGGCAGAGGTAGGGCTGTTCTTGTTCACCACTGACTTGCTGGCTACAGGTCTGCTCACAAATGACAGGGGATGAGAACCTTGCTGACAGGCACCTGGCAACAGCTTCACTGGAGAGAATGACAACACCCCTGGCAACAGCTTCACTGGAGAGAATGACAACACCCCTGTGCATCTGTCAGTTTGACTCCCCACAAGGAAGCCACTTTGGGACCAGTCTAAGGAAGGTAACTTGAATGCCTCATTTTTTCACCCAGAAAAAACAGAGGCCTTGGGGCTTGTCTCCTTTCTGCCACAGGAAACACTACTGTGATTCAGATTAAGTTACTAATGATGTGAGGTGGATATTTTCACAGACAAGTTCTAATCCACAAGGTAAGTCAAAATTCCTGCAAATGGGAAAAGTGGCTTCATTAGTTCATAGAGATGTGAGGCTTAATTCCTCAGTTTGTGTACAGGCACTAAATCAATGGGACCCCTGTGTATGCAAAACTCATTCAAGTCTATTATCTCTACTGGGTGTGAGATTAGACTCTGCCTGCAAGACAAATTGTGGATTTGGTGACTGAAATCAAAACCAAGGCTACAGTGAAATGTGCTTTGAAATCCGAGATGTCCCATAACTGAAGAATGATTTTACATAAAAATGGCAAAATGATGGAAAGACTTGTAATTAAGCACTGTATTGATGAAGATAACCTCTCCCTTTACTTGACTGGCACCTCTCTGCTTATATTTGCATTGCTATTCTACCTCTGTTCATAAATCATGTCAGATATCCATATTTATTCACATTTCTAAAAGACATTGTGGGAATAACTGAGGATGAAGGAAAGGTGACTACTGTCAGGAAACTGAAAAGTAACTTATTTATTAGCCACTCCAAATTGCCTCTATTTCTGTCCTTTTAAGTAGTCCCTTCTGACTGAACTTAAACTCCCACAAAGCAATACCACCACCTACAGCTCAAACATCAGACTCTCCACTATATGCTACTTGCACCTCTCTGACCTGAGCTAAAGCTGTGTCAGTCCTAAGAGTAACAGACAACTTCTTCTGCAAATATTCACTATGACTTTAATTTTTATTATTGAAAATTAGAGGTTGGTTTGGGGGAAAAAAAAAAAAAAAAAAAAAAAGAAAAAGAAATACAACAAATAAAACACTTCAATGCAAGTTGTTTGAAAGAAAGATTCTTCCCTATGTCTTTATCCTGCACTATGACTTCTGTGGTACAGGACTCCTCATGAATCACAGAATCATCAAATTATTTGGGTTGGAAGGAACCTTAAATATCATCTAGTTACAACCCCCCTACATTCCTCTGCCTGTGCTCCTGATCCATCCCAGCCTGAATCTCTGTGTTCCTGCCTCCAGCTCCCAACTGCTGCTGACCCCAGGATTCCAGCCTGGACTGTCCCAGGGCTGCCCTGCAGCCTCAGTGGGGATGGGAGAGTTATTAAGGGAAAATGGGGGAGGAACATGGTATCAGTTTTCCTGTATATTGGGATAGATTTAGTAATTTTTCCTATTTCTCATTCCTGTTTCATTAAAGCTGTGTAGTTCAGTTTCCAACCCATCAGTCTCTCTCCCTTATTCTCTCTCCTTCCTTTATCAGGGAGGGGAGGGGCATTAATAGACAGAGAGCAGCTGTTATTTGGTTTAATTGCCAGTGTTAAACCCTGACACTTGTAATTATTCAAGCCTTTACAGGTGGGGTGGATTTTTTTTAAAGTGGTCTTGATACTCAGACACCTGACTTTCACACAGAACTGACTTACTGGCAAGAAAGCCAGCCAAAGGTCTGTCATATATAAACAGGTTCATTTTGCAGAAGGATCTCTCAAAGAGTAGGATTCACCATAGTTTGTCTATAGATCTAAACCTTTTCCTGTCTTCATATACCTTACTCTGATCCATCTTACTCTGGGAGTCCTTGTTTCTGTTTAAGCAGCACAGAGCTCTATCCAGAGGGCCTTACAAGTAGCCTCTTCAGCTGTTACTGATAGCACCATTTTTGCTACAACGGGAACAAGAACAGCATCTTGACTCTTCTGCTCAAAAAGCATCTGGATTCTCTCCAGATTTTACAAGCAAAATTGTTTCAAGTTCTTTGAGATAAGGAGCTCGATTTCACATCATCAGTAATCAAGATTACCTCCATGACAGATACCAAGTTGCAAAACTTGAGCAGAAAGGGTTTTGGATTGTTATTGCTTTTGGAAGTCCAAAGATGTCATGGCATTTCAGCAAGAAATAGAGAAAAAAGCAGCCTTGTGGCTGCCGAATTGGGATTCCAACTTGTTTTCAACCCTGTTTCAGCTATAGACATCAAATGGTGCTGAGTTAATTATTTTACCTCCCTGTACCCCATCTGTCTTTGTGAACTGGGGAGAGTCCTTGCTGGGAGAAGGATTGTTGTGTATTTGTGTCTGGCCAGTACTTCCTAAGATACAGCTCTTACTCAGGTTTGGAAGTGTACATCAAATTGTAACATAAAATCTAATAATCTTTAAAGGCTGACATGAACAACATGTACACAGCAGGAATTCCCCGTTTAAACAATGTTTCCTTTTTTGAAAACCTGTCCCCCAGAATGGAAACATTCCCCCAGAATGTTAAGGTCAGATCTTGATTTAACCACCCATGATGTTTGTTTTCTTGGTACATTTTTAGAAAGTCCATTTATCTCTGCTCAGGATCTGGTCTATGGACTTTTATAAGACTTAAGGCACTATTCCCATCTAAGTTCATTACAGGGGTTTTGCTTATTTCAACTATTCCAGCTGAGGCCTGTTCCACTAGTATTTCTTCCCATGTCATCTGTCTTCTTAATTTTATATATTTTTTTTTTTATTATATTTTGTTTTACTTAACTTAAGTGGGACAAATGGAAAACCAACAGAAATACCTCTTCTGTGGCCTCTTTCATCCTGTGCCTTGCAAGTTCTGGGACTGCTAATTTCAGTCTCTGTGATTTATCTGCTGGACTGATGATGTTCTGACCTGAAATAACGAAGTACATCATTGTTAGTTTGTATGTTATAAAAGTGATGCCCAATACTCACATCTAAAAGTCAGAATAAAGCTTTTACACAGCTCTTTGTCAGTTCTACAAATGGTTGCAGTTAATCAATGCTATAAAACTTTCCTTCAGGCACTGGTGTTCAGCTTTCACACTGGGAGATGCAGTTTGACTCTGACATTTTAAATACTGGTGTTATTACTTAATGAAATAACTTGGGGTTCAAAAATCCCCCTCAGCAAAAGAAAGCATGAAACTGCTCTTGAGTTTGGGCATTTAAAAACAACTTTTGGAGCACTGGGAAAAAAAGATTCATTGTACAGACACTATTACTTTGCTGCTCTTTTCCTGCAGACCAGGGCTCTGCTGCCCCATTGGTGTATCCATGTAATTTTCATCAACATTAATGGGAGAGATGTGTATGACCTGATGAGAGCATGTGTTGAATCCAAGATTTTTTCTATTTATTTCCAAGTGTCACGCAAGTCATGTCATGAGAGAACCCTAGAGACCTTTTTTCTACCTTGCCATAATGAACACTGCAGATTTAGCAAACATTGAAGGATTTCTCCAATATATCTTTTTTTTTTTCCCTTTTTGTAGTTTACAGATTTCCCATTCTGAAATGAACGAGCTCCATCTCAGGGACTGTGCAAAGGAAAGAGTTCAAGGACAAGTCTCACAGGGGATGACAAACTGTGGAAATTCCATACACTTATCTGATGTTTTAATAGTGAATCACTGGATAGATATTTTCTAATATTTAGGTGTCTAAAGATGGCATTTGGAATTTTGCTCTTCTGAAACCCTCAAACAAACAACATTATATCTATCAAGAGACCATTCTGAGAGCATTTCCAGAAATTCTGGACACTCCAAAAAAAGGGATGACATAGAGGAAAAGTGTAAAAGGATCATGGTGGAAAAGACAGAGAAAAAAAAAAAAAAGTCTTCTGGGACTCCAGTCTTACAGTACTCATGTTACTGTATCCAAGGCAAGTTCATGCCTAGAGGGCACAATCTATTCTTAAGTGTATGTGACCTACTCACCACAGTGATAAAAAAAGAGCAGGTGATCTGATTTACTGCTTTTCTGAGAGAATAACTTTTGTCTTGGGAGGAGAAATTTCAAGGCAGCACTCATGCTAATGAGTACACTGCTACTCCCATGGGGTTCATGGACTGTCCTTCTGAGCATTTGTGTGCCAGCTTTTCAGCAAAACTGATGAAAAGGCCAGCACAAACTGACCACACTCAAAGAAGATCATCTTTGGGTCCTGCTGGTGCAGTGTTGGTTGCTTTCATTTCTAGGAAGGTGAAAGAATCTAAGTAATAGGCAATGAATGCATTTCTGATAAGAATTTTCACAAACCTCAGACTTCTCAATGATCTTTTTCAAAGATCTCCAAGTATATAATAAAGGGCAGGTGAGCTGGAAAGAAACAAAGAAAAGAAAGGCAAAGGCAATAATGAGATTTTGGCCACATGCAGTTTGGGCTGCCTACTTTTAGCTAATTTTAATAGGACCAATGTTTAGGAGGGCAGGGGCTCTGTACTTTTGGTAACTGGGCCTCTGCCAGTGGAGTGGCAAATATCTGTGACACATAAACTAACCCATGAGTTTAGCAATTCTTGGTCAGAATGACTTGCCCAGGGTCATGCACTAAATCAAAAGCAAACCCCATATAACAAGACAGAGTTCTGTTTTCCAAAGTTTATTTATTTAATCAGTTTATACTACTTTCTTCCTGTTCCAGCTGAATTATTTAATCATTACAATGCTATAATTTGTTTCAGCTTTTTATGTCACCAGCAGGTGGGGATTTAAAAAGCACTTTTCTTTCACCTTTTGGTTATTCTTGTAACTTCCATTTGCATATTGCTTTATTTTGCAAGGGGCTTTCCCAAAAGGCTGCTGTTTTCTCTGAAAAGCTGGATCACCTGTGGAGCTTGAAACTGTGACCTTCTGGTGCTTCAATGGTTCTATAGAAAATTCAGAAACTCCTTTACTTTTTTCCTAAAAGAAGATAAGTTTTTAGAGAGTCTGTAAACCCCTTCCTGCAATTCTTTGCTCTTTGGGGAGGAATGGAAAGTGCTTCAGCTTTCAGCATTCTGGAGTGCTCTGTTTAATATCATGGATTTTGGAGCTGGATTTTTCAGTTGTTGAGAAATCCTTATTGTAATTTTGTGTTAGCAGTATTAGCATAGTTCAATTGTCTAAATATTGTTTTGCTATCTAATAATATTGTTCTAGTAAATATTGCATCTAGGATCTGGTGCTCCCACTGTGAATGTGTTTGGGCCTCTTTGTTCCTGAGCAGAAAGGGTCTGAGGAAAATCAGTTACAGAGGAAGCTGTTAGTATTTAAATGTATGGTTTTATTACTTTTGAGGGACTTTTTTTTCTTTTCTTTTCTTTTTTTTTCTTCTTTTTTCCCTTTTTTTGTGAATGAACAAATGATTGGTGTAGTTAAGTATTGTATTTTAAAGGAAGTTATGTTGGTTTTCCCTTGTGATATAAATCCAGTTTTTTGACCAGTATAAAGCAACCAATTGCACCAATCAATAGACCTCAATAGAAAATTTTCAGAACAGCTTCTCCATTCTTGCTCATGCAACTGGTGGTAGAAGAATCCTGTAGCTGCTTTCCTTTTGATGGGCAATATCATGCTAAGCTTTCAAATTGTTCTTCAGACCTTTACTTTCTTGTCAGATTAAATTCTTCCTATTGCTTTATGCTGATTCTGCTGCCAGGTGGATGGCTGCTGCAGACCTACACCTGCCTTGCAGTTTTCATCCCAAATACTGTCCTAAGTCAGGAACTGCCTCATGTGATCTCTGTTCCTTAAAAGCTTATCTTTTGCACTTGCCACTGCTATGAGTGGCAATTTCATTAAGTTATAGATCTGCTCACCAGTGCACAGTGGCCTCAGGTTCTTGGCTCTTCTATTTGCTTATTTCTTGGATTTGCACTCCTTTTTATTTCTTGAGTAATGCCTTTAGTTTTCTGTGAGACTGCTGTGAATGCAAAGTCCTGCTTTTTCACCTCCTTGGTCTCTTGGATAATCTTTTACCAAATGCCTGAGATTGTGGATTTTTATGGAGCAGGGGACCTTTTATCACTTTGCCATTGCTGTCAGGTTCTGGCCTATCTTTACCTCTAACTCCTCCTTCAAACATTTTGTGGAAACTTAGGGCTTGTTGTCCTATTCTCATATTCCCCATGGGTTCTAAATTGCTACAAACTGCACACTTTGCTATTCCCCACTCTGTGTCAAATGCCAGGTGAGCCTTATTTTCCAAGAGATGTGGCACACATCCAGCTGACAATTCCTGTCTGAGGGCCATTTCTCCAGTTCCCTGTGCAGTAGGAATGGCAGGCTATTGTAACCAAGAAACCAACTGCTCCCTGTAGTTAAAACACAAATTATTCAACAGCATAACATACACAATGTTGTGTCCAAAAAAGCCCATGAAGGAGCTCAGAGAGACATTAACAGGAGAAAGGTACCCAAAAAGTACACTGCTGGCCTACCCATCACAAGGGCCCCAGCAAAAGCCAAGGTGAGCACAGGGGCACAGGGAGTGGTTGGCACCCCAGTCAAGGACTTGCCAATCAGCTTTTGGATTAAGAGGCTCACTGCTAGGGGTGGGACACATGGAGTGCAAGGAAAAGCAGTTCTGGATCACAGAGAATTAATTATGGCATTTTTGAGGGAGGAACCAAAGGAGAAAAAAGGGAGAGGTTATGTAATTCAGGAAGGGACAGGAGTGTGAAAGTAGTTGGGTAAGCAAATTGCAGCCCAGAAAGCCATCTGTATCCTGGGCTGCATCAAAAGAAATGTGGCCAGCAGATTGAGAGAGGTGATTCTACACCTCTATTCCACTTTCATGAGACCCCACCTGGAGAACTGTGTCCAGTTCTGGAGTCCCCAGCACAGGAAGGACAGGGACCTGTTGATGCAAGTCCAGAGGAGGGCCACAAAGATCATCAGAAGACTAGAACACATCACCCATGAAGACAGGCTGAAAGAGTTATGGCTGTTCAGCCACTTGGGGTTGTTCAGTTTGGAGAAAAGAAGGCTCCAGGAAGATGTTATAGCAGCCTTTCAGTACCCAAAGGGGGCCTGCAGGAAAGCTGGAGAGGGACTTTCAACAAAGGCATGTAGGGATAAAAAAAGGGGTAATGGTTTTAAACTGGAAGATGGCAGATTTAGATTAGTCATTAGGATGAAATTCTAATTGTGAGGTAGTGGTGAGACACTAGAACAGGTTGCCAGGGAAGTTGTGGGTGCATCTGGCCAGGTGGGATGGGGTTTTACACAGCCTGGTTTAGTGGGAGGTGTCCCTGCCCATCCAGGGGCATTGGAACTGGATGATCTCTAAGGCCCCATACAACCCAAAGCACTTTTTCATTTCTGTGATAAAAAGGGATGGTTGCATATACATAAACAGTCAGAATGCCTGGCTATGCCCTCCTCTTGATCAGCACAGCCTGTTCTGTGTCTTTATTAAAGTCTTTGCTAATTCTTTCATGGATGCAAGGTCTCCATGCTGTGTGCATTGTGTGTTAAAGAGCTGTTTCCAGCAACTGGAAACAGAGAACAGCTGGAGGGCCTGTATGTCTGTGGTGCTGTGACTGATCAGGTTTGGGTGTGTCAGTGTGTGGTAACTACCCAAGGTGCAGCTAAATCATCTGGTGAGAAGGTGAAGTGACCTGGGAGCAAGGAGGTCTCTAAGGGACAGCTCTGGGTGTGCATCTCTCAGGACAAGAGCACAGGGGAGGAAACAGGGGTGTCAGCCTCACTGGCTTGTATGTACAGGTACCAGCAACTGTGCAGCCTGGGATCCAGAGGATACAGTCTGTCCAGACTGACTGTAGGGTTCCAGTTGCTGGAGGCATCCACCCTGGGCATAGATATATATATAAAATATATATTCTCTCATTAATTGACTTCCATCCTGCTCAACCAGAGAGGTGAGCAGGGCAAGGCTGGTAGTGCTCCCTATGTTCATCAGTGCTCCAAGTGTCTCTCTAGGAATTGTAGATATGTGGTGTGTGTTTAACTCAAACTCTACCTCTAATTTTCTCTGGTAAAAGTTCCCCTGTGGTCTAGGGAATTAATATTTTCACCTCTTCCTCTCAGTCAAAACTTTTTAGGCCACTTAAAATCTCTGCAGAGAAATGCAGGGATATTCTAGGATGTTGACTGAATGTTCCACAGAACCATATGTGGTAAAATCTAGAAAATTTGATTTATTCAGTGTCTTTGACACCCTACAGCTTCCCTGTGTATTGTCACACTGTCCATAAAACATCCATGATAGGTGCTAATAGATGCTTAGCAATCAGTTCTTTATGATATTTACCCTCAGTTTGTGACCAGGCTGCTCTGACATTTTGTGGAAGAAGCTGAATGGATGGAATTCCTCTACAATAGAAAAGCACAGCCAGAAATGTATTTTTGTTTTCACATATGTATTTCCTTTATCTTAACTACCAAATGCACTTGTCTCTCAGCTCCACTGTTTCCAGGCTTCCTGAGAATCAGCTTGCAGCTGGAACTGCTCCATACACCTGCAGGATTTCAAGAATGGTGCCTCACTCATAATTTTCTTTACTTTTTGGGATGGCTAAGCACTGATCAATTGATGTTCCTGTCTCGAGGATTCACTGTCTTCCGAGAAGTAGGCACTTAATCTGAAGAGATAGCTGGCCATCTGTTATGGTGTCAAGTTTTTAAGGGAAGACAAAAACAAGCACACAGGAAAAGAAATCTGTTGAGAACTACAGCATAAATTGAAACAACATCTGGCTCAGAAGGTCCCTGAGGTGAAAACGATTGGATCCCAAAAGAGTAGCAGGGAAGAATCATAGATGTGTGTTTTGGGTTTATTCTTCCCTAAACTTGTGGTTTTGGAGACACAATATTAGGACAGGTGGACACTTGATCTGACAGCCCAGGACAGACATCTTTTTGACCTCTTGAACCTCAAAGCCAGGTCAGTTACCACAAATCCATCCTCACCATGAAGTGTCTCATTGCTTTCAAGCTTGGCTTCTACCAAGACCCACTCAAAAGCTTTACATTGAACCAGAATATGTCTGGAAAGAGTAGCCATGTTTTTATGAGATACAAAGCTCAGAGTATGAAAAAAGACTTCCCACAGAGGTGTTCACATTGTCTTATTAAGATGGAAAGAGCTTTTTGTTTCTTAACAATGTAACAGTTCTGTGAGGCACAGGTAGTGAGAGCAACAGGCTTGAAAAAACAACATTAATATTTCCAAAGGGGTAAAGACAGTCTGCAGTCCAGAGAAAGTAATACTGTGAAAGCAGTTATCAAACTTTATACCAGGTTTTACCTTAATTCAGCTTGAAACAAAGATCATATGTAGACTATGAAGTAACACTTAATTTTTCTGGATGAACTTGAAAAATGAGGTGCTAGAATATATATGGAATGCCTAATAGAATCCTAATAGTCACAGCATAATATTAACATAATTATAACATAATAGCATAATAGCACTTGCTAATTATAACATAATAGCACTTGCTGGCTAGTAAAAAAGTGTCTGAACTCTGAGGGTGTCCTAAGAATTTGAAACATAATCTAATTACTGAAATCCCACAATTTCTTTTGCAAGGATCTACCTTGGCTTCTCAGGAAGATGGGAGGTAGCTAATGCAAAGGGGATAAATTGTCAGTTTTAGACTTTACATCTGGTTAGAGATGTTGGAGGTTGATATAATAATCCTCAATATAGGCATTATCAGTATGTCAAATTATCAGTGCCTAAGTGTCCCTGATGTACCTGGTTCAGATTATAATGGAGCATCTATACAATAAATTCCCAAAATATTTTATTCACAAAACCCCACGTGTGGATGGAATGTATAATTCAAGATGTGATAATGGATCCTGACATTGCAAAAGTTGAAATACTTTTGTACTTTTTATCTTAATATGACATCATTGGTTATCAGGTTACTCTAATTGGAGACAAACTCCTAGTTTATAAGAATTCTTACCATGAGAAGACTATTGATCCATTCTGTAATAATTAC
Source organism: Heliangelus exortis (assembly GCF_036169615.1). Taxonomy (NCBI): domain Eukaryota; kingdom Metazoa; phylum Chordata; class Aves; order Apodiformes; family Trochilidae; genus Heliangelus; species Heliangelus exortis. The sequence continues at coordinate 13,657,974 of NC_092439.1, read as the reverse complement.
ACAACTTTATTTGTACATTTTCTTGGAAGCCTTACACTTCCTTTTTCTTATTAATAACTGCACAATTACATTCAAGTGAACAAGTGAAAAATATTGAATAAAATGTCCTCATGGACCTGTTCCTACCTCCAGCTTCTTGCATCATTTCGTGATCCATATTGACCCTTAAGATTCTCATGGGACTAAGAAGAAAGGCAATGCCAAGCATCTAAGAAAACAAATGAACATGAGGATTTTAATTAGACACAAGCTAGCATCAGTAAGAGTGGGTGAAAAATGCAGAAAAATCCAAATAATTTTCTTCTGCTTTGTTTCAGAAGTATGATTAAAACCAGAAAAATTCTAAATCATTACTTTTATTCACTGCTTGCTCAAATGAAACTTTTGTTAGTATCTATACTGAGTCTTTTTGGAGTGAAATTTCTGTGATTTTGGCCTTTAATGAGAACAACAAAAGAAAAATAAATAATGGGGAAAGAAGTAAAAATATTAAAGATGGTTCCAATACACTAACTATACACTTAAGTTTATACTGCTTTTTCATTTAAGCACAAGATGATACAGAATAAGGTCAGGGGAAATCATCCTATATTCATCCCCAAAGATATCTGATATATCCAATGACAGCAGAGCCCTGTTTATTCAAAATACTTTTGGAACATCAAAACATTTGGATAAACGGCTTCAAATAATTGAGGGAGTTATTTTATAAGTAATTCACACCAAGGGGACATAACCTAGATTCAAAGGAGTGAGTTTCAGATCAAAGGGGTACAGATAAATGGGATTTTGCTCTATATGAACAAATGAAGTAAACAGCATTTGATTATTCTGGAATAAAGAAGCGTCCAAACACTTTTCAGAAAAAGTTTAGGACAAAAGGTCAAAATTGTTGCAACAGGCCATATAGAATACACCTATGGAACTAAAATAAATAACTAAACAAGACTACAAGGTTGGGTTGCTTTGTGTATGTGATCTCCACGTTTAGTTTGTGGTTTTGTTTGTTTTTAAACTCAACCACCACACTAACATCTTTTCTGGTGGAAGGTGGGAATTTGCAATGTCTGTGCCTTTGTAACTCATTTTTTTCACAGGAAAGCAAACTGTAAAATACACAAGCTGAGCCTTGGATGGGCAACATTGTCTGATTGCTCATCCTTCTGTTAATATCATGATGCATATATGGTCAATCTACAGAGAGACATCATAATGCACTTTAAAATAAAAATATTTGATATTTAAGATGTTCAGCCTAAAGATCTATGCTGTTGTTTGCCCCCTGCATCATGGTGGTATGGATAACTTGATAATTTAGACAAATAAAAAGTCTTTTTCCATCTTCTGAAAGTTGAACTCCCTGTAAAAGTCAGTATTGCCCCTTCCTGTCTGTATAGGGACCTTTTAATACTGGGGTTGGCAGAGAAAACAGATTCCACATTTAAAGGTGAGTTAATGGTCTGAAAACATGATACATTCTGAGTCCCCCTAAGGCTTGATTTTTGCAGGCAGAAGCTCAGCCAGGACGGTTCCTCTCCTGCCAGTGCCTCACCTCAGGCAACACCTTCCATTCCCACATCCCCCGTGGGGATGCTGTCTGTGGAGTGTGCCCCATGCCCCAAGCTTCAGTGGCAGCATTTCAACCATGTCACCAGCTGTACCTGACCGTCCCGTAGACTCCATCCTGACGCTTCCGAGCCTCCTAGTTGGGTTTTTGAGCCCTCGGGTCCCTCAGTGCTCCCAGGGGCGAGTTCTGCGCCACAGCGAGGGCGGGTTTGCTCCGTGCGGTGGGGAGGGCTCAGCCCTGGGGCAATGCTGTCAGCCCTGGATGCTAACAGCCTCCCCTTTGCCTCTCGACAGGGAAAAAAAACTTTTTTTCCCTCCCCGGCCCCAGAGCCCAGCTCACCGCTTTTGGCGGGAAGGAGACTGCTACACCGCCCCGGGGCTGCCGGCACAGAGACGGCGACCACCACCTCCTCCTTCTCTTCCTCTCTCCCCCGCGGCTCAGTCAGGGGCTACAGGGGAAGGGACCCTGTCCTGACGAATTGAAGCCCTAATTGTGGCCCTGATTGTTTCCACATGCTTGTTTTCGCCTTCCTGCTGCTTGTTTTCACCTGCTTGCTTTCGCCTTTCAACTGCTTTTTCCTCCCTCTGAGGGACTGCGGGCTCAGGTGCGTGAGGAGCTCCTCGGAGCTCTGACTGGAAAAGGGCGGGAGCGTGAGGGTGCGAATGGTTGAGGTGGAGCAGTAGCAGCAGCTCCTCCTCTTGGGCTTGCGGTGAGGTGAGGGAAGAACAACACCCACGGGAGGATATGGGGAAGGGAGCTTTGGAGTTGAGTTTGATGGAGAAGGAAAGCAGAGACCTGTGGGTGTTGGGGGGGCAGGGGCTGCTGCTGGAAAGGTGCCTGAGGCGCTCCCCTCCTTTGGTGGTCGCACAGGGGGAGCTCTGGAGGGGGAAGCAGAGGCAGTGCGGGTTTTGAGGTGATTTGGAGCTTCCCGGCAGGTTGCAGGAGAGCCACGATCTGGAAAAGAGGGGAGATGAACGGTGCCGAGCGAAGCGTGGGGGGTGAAGGCAGCCATTGGGGTTTGTTTCTGAGGGGACGGGAGGGTCCTTTCCCCTTGTCTCGGATTTCAGTGCACACACCTCTTGTCGTCTCACCTCCTGCTCTCCTTACTCCTCTGGAACCTGTTGGGAGGACTTGTGTGTGGTACACGTCTTTAAGGGTCAGTTTTGTGTTTTATTCCAATGTACATTAGCAGCTGCCGCCTGTAAGTACAGGTGTTAAAAAAAAATTATGAATTTCCTTCTTTAAAATAAAAACACAAACCTGAAATACTCTCTTCTCTCAATGAGCAGTTGAGTTATCTCAATGAGGTAATGGTTAGACTTGCTCAGGTTTTGCCCTCTGTTTACTCTCCCTTTCTTTTTCAGGCTTGTGAAGGTTTCCCTCTTTGACTTGCAGAGTCCTTGCTGTGTGTTGCCTTGCAGCTGCAATTTGATAAGAATATCCTGACCAGTTTTCTGTCTGGAGTGGAGCAGAGAAGAGAAGGTAAAAATGGGAATTGGGTGTGGTAATGCTTTCAGCTTGATAGCCCTGGAGCCTGGCTGGAACTGCTGGCTGGTCCTGAGCCTTCTTGAGCCTCACCTTCAGTATCTCCAGGGATGATGCCTCAGCCACTTCTCTGGGCAGCCTGTTCAATTTTTCCACTACCCTCATGGTAAAAAACTTCATCCTAGCATCCCACCTAAGCTGCAACTGGTTTGCCTTTTTCTAACAAAAAGAATATGTTCAAGCTCAACTATAAGGCTCTCTTTTAATACAAAATGTCCACATATGAATGCTCACTACAATTAGTGTGTAATTCACTTCAAACTCCCATTTTAAATCTTATTTTTAAGGAGTAGGTAAAGCTGTGTAGATGAATTGAGGGTGCACACACCTGTGTACTAATGTGTAGAACATCAAGCAGCACGAAAAAAATCAGAGCTCTTTTTTTCCTTTTTGCTCCCCAAAAAAGTCTTTAGCTTACAAGATTGTTAAGGAAAATGCAGTCTTTTGAGTGTCAGCTGCCCCAGGAGGTGTCTGATGTGGCAGTCCAGATTTTCTCTGGAAAAGGGAGGCACTGACACCAGCCCCAGATAGTCCTGCAGGCTGAAAGGATCCTCCCATAAAGGCACCATGACTGACTTCTGCTCTGGCATCTTTCAGGTTCCCGTTCAGAATTGCAACCAAATTCACAGCCATCTAGATAACATTTGAACAGACCCCTAGAGTAACAAATCACCACAGCAAAGTTTCCTCAGGAGAGACTGTTCTGAAAATCATACTCCTAGGAGACTGTTCTGAAAGATCATAAAGTACATACGCTTGTGCCTAGCAAAGCATATCTACATAATCTTTTATGTCACCCACCTTCTTAAGCTCTGAAGGTTAAACATAAGGCATAAGTACATGGACATAAGTGGTAAAAGTTTTCTTATGCTGCTAGGTGGATCTTGGATCTGGGAGCCAGTTCCTATTACCATCTAATGCCTGCCTTTTCTACTGTGTTTCTAAGACAGGAGCCACGCTGTTTTTGATCTCTTCATCTCATGACCTGAAGTCTGTTTGCTCCCCTCAAACTCAAAGGCAGGTCTGTCACTGAGTAAAAGTGGTGACAGGAATGGCCCTGGTTTTTTTGCCTTTTTTTTTTTTGTTGTTGTTGTTGTTGGGGTTTTTTGGGTTTGTTTTGTTTGGTTTTGTTTTGCCACCCTCTTCCCCCCAAAAAAACCCCAAACAAACAAACAGCCCCAAAAAGCAACTAGCTCTCTTTAAATGGTAAAACCCACAGAAACAGAATCAATGGATTTCTATTTTGTGCCACAATCTTAACCTGTCTTTAATACACTGGAAGTACAGCTGCATACTGGAATATAATTCAGACGAAAAACTAGAAGTGTATGTTTGGGTCCTAAAATATTATACTCATTCGACTATATTTAATTGTGCTTTATCAACAGATAAACTTAGGTGTTTGCTATTGCCATTGATCATGATGCCCTGTAGCAGGCAGAGGCAGTGACTGCTGCTGATGGAAAAGAAAAGGTAGTGGAAGGAGGAGGGGAGAAGGAAGTGGAAAACGAGAAGATTGGCTGCTTTTATTGTCAATCACAGCTGCAGGCCCCAGCTCTTCCGCTGCTCTTGCCCTGGCTCTCCCTTGAACAGCTCCTAGAGAGAACAAGGCGTGCGGAGCTCGGATCACCAGCATCATGCTCCTTGGGCTTGGATCGTAGATCCCCCTCTTTGAATATTAAAATAAATCCTTCGTCCATCAGCATCCCAGGCAGACCCAGCGAGAAAACATACACGTGAGAAAAGGAGGAAAGAAAGAGGAGGAAGAGAAAAATCTGCAACCAAGTGGACTAAAGCAAAGGAAAAAAAAAAAGAGTGCTTTGCTTGCACAGCTGCAAAGTGGGAATTTAAAGAACTGCAGAGAGAGAAATTCCATCTCAACAGCACATACACATTGCAGAATTACAGATCCAGGTAGAAATGACATCAACAGGGAAAGAAGGCAGCGGAGCTCAACATGCACAATATGTTGGACCCTACCGTTTGGAGAAAACCCTAGGAAAAGGACAGACAGGTTGGTTCATTTGCAGCAGCACCGGCACTAGGGGGAAGGTGCTGTAGCAGCCAGTGAGACGCTGGGGATGGGATATTTGAGGGTTCAGGTTTTCTCATGTGCTGTTTTAGTGCATATAATATTTGCAGGGGATCTTTTACTTTATTTTTAGTTTTAATTTAAATTAATTTTATCCTTTTTTTAGGAAAAAAAAACAACCCAGGATGCTCTATGTTCATTACTCCTGGTAATGGGTGTTGTTCTGATGACAGCCAGAGTGCATGCAGAGAAAAAAAAATAGATGATGGTGGTGAATTTTCACATCAATTTCTTCTTAGGAGCGTTTTCCTTTTTAATCAAATTATATTGAAATGAAAGGTTCACAGCCTGTAGTACCGAGAAGGTGGTGATGGTGGTAGTGGGGTAGTCACCAGCAGTATTTCATGACATCATGATTGAAAAGGGTGTAGTCCTTAAGGTGCAGTTGGAGGGGTGGAAATATGTACAGTATGTCTGTTTGCATTTAGCAAATATGGATGGATGGGCTTGTGTTTTTTGTAGGTAGGGTCTGGAATACAAGAAAAATAGAGGATTTGTAGCAGAATTAATTCCGGTTATGCTGTGGTTTTTTTAGTAGAGACTGGGGGAGGGGAGGTTATTTAATTATTTTTCTTAAAGCTTGTTTATGAGACTCACTCCCAGCAGATTTCCCTGAATGGAACAATGGTAAGAAATATTGAAAAGAGGAAACTGAGTGGAGGGAATTAGCAGAGAGCAGGTGCTTCTGCCCTACATGACATAATTAGATCCCCTAAATGCGTTCAAGATCTGGACTTACTGTTGCTTGCTTGGATAGCATATTAATTTCAAGGGCAGGGAGTATTCATTGGAAGAAAAACCCTTAAAAAAGAAGCCCAGATCTCCTAATGTCCTTTTTTAATTTTAGGAAGAGGTGCAATAAGCAGTGGTATGTGGCAGATTGATTGGGTTGGGGGACCCCAGAAAGTGGATCGAGACACAAGACTGTAATTTAGGGAAAGGGGAAGATCAGCCATAGAGGGGCTTCTTTGGGCATGTGGGTGTTAAGTGTTGTTCATTATGGTGGGACAATAAAGCATGATGCATTGTGGTGTGGTTTTTTTCTTTTTTTTTTTTTTTATAACCCAGCCAAGCTTTGCCCATCTGTTGTCTAAAGGATTTAATAGGCGTTTCCATCCCCAGCTGCTGCCTCTGCTCTGCCTGCTTTCTCCCTGCCCTGCGTGGCAGCAGCTCTGCAGTCCGCAATTTTCTTAGGGACACAGTCAAAATCCAGATCTTTCTCTGTAAGAAGCAATGCTCTTCTGAGATGATTGATTATATACCCCCCCATCCCTCCCCTCCTCTTCACAACCCCATAGCAACCGTTCAGAGGCAGGGATGAAGATGAGATCGTCTTTTAGTGGAAGTGACTTTTATTTCTATTTTATTTTTTCAAATCTCTTCAGTGTATCAGCTGCTAAAGGTAGCGCTCTCTCACTGTTTTGGTTACCACCTTTATTCTCTGCATAGCTCAATCAGCCCTTCCTTCTGCAGCTATATTCTGACTAAAATCCATTCTAATGATGATAATGAAAATACTCTACCAAAAAATTGCAATGTATTGGTAATAAAATTGCTCTGTTTCTGCTGAAAATCCTTTCCTGGATACACCAGGTGATCAAAGAGCCAGCTGTAGATGATAAAATCATTTTTGTCTTCATCACCGTTCCCTTTTTTTCACTCTTGCAGCTTCTCAGCATCCCTCCCTCACCTTTAAATATAGTTGTGTCTGAGATTCCTGAAGAATATAGCTGCATTAGGCTTTTGCTCCATGTCTCATACCCTGATGCTGGGGTCCGAAAGGGTTATCTGCAGCTTTGGTTATTTTTTTTTTTTTTCCTCTCTGCTAATCTTCCTATCTTCCTCCGAAGTGATTAGAGATGTGGGGGTGGAGGGAGAAGAAAAGGATGTATTTAGAGGCTTGATGCTGTTGGCCTCTGCAGTTATTCAACCAGCTGGACAAGTGAAAGTTTCCTTTTGTAGTTTTACCATATAACTGATCTTTACAGATAAGTCTCTGCTGTTTGCACACATGAATGCCCATGAAATGCACAATACATGGTGTCATAGAAGCTGGAGGTGGGGGAAGAGGAAGAGAAGTCTTAAAAGTAGCTGATGTCAATCTCTGCCTTCCTTGCTATGCCTGCCCTTGATCAACAGAATAATGATTCACTGAGGTGAAAGCTAACTCAGTATTAAACATACACAGCTAAATATGGGAAGATGCATTCTGATATTCTCGCATTTTCTGTGCTAATCACATTTCAGAGCATGCAGGATGGCATGATCAGTGTGTGGTGTGTAGTTAGTCCTCATCCCTCTTGTTTTGGAGGGTAAGCAGCAGACCTGCAGCATTTTAGGGAAATGACAACAAATGCAGTATGAGGGCCTGATTAACCAGTGTGTTGTCATGAGGGGTGTCTTTGAATTTGGGTCGTGGTGACAGAAAGATCAGGTTGCTAAAGAAAATAGGGGTTGTAATATTCCCTTTAAATCTGGGTGGTAATGGCTTGGAATGTTTATTTTTTCCTGTGGAATGGAGAAGAGTCAGAAATAAAATCTGGCAAATGTAATGATGAATAGAAAGGAACTGTAAGTTGCAAAGGCCTATGTGTTTTGCAGTGATCTTCATATCCATAATTTTTATTTTGAATAAAAAATTCTTGACTCTCTAAAGCTATCTCAGATGGGCATGTCTAGCTTTTGCTCCTAGATACTTTAGTATTATTCAGATATAGTAATCACTCTTAGCTGCTTTTCCTGAGATCAAAAGAAGAGGGTCTTGGGCAAGGAGTGTGGGTTCATAGTTAAAGGCACACTTAGAAAGGGTTCCCAGGAGGAGGAACTTAATGGTAAGTAGAATTCTCATGGGCTTCCTCTCTGTAGAGTTCTCTCAAGAGTCACCTTAATAGCTCAAAGAAAAGTGGTTATCACCAGTAGCCTATTGGTCCCTGCAGAGAGGTCCTGTTGCCCTATCTGGGACATCAGTGGCACCTGGTGACATCTGGCTGTGGGTAGGCAAAACTGGCAGAGGAAAGTTCAAATCTGTGAGTAGCAACCATTGTTGACAGTGTTGATGAGAATCCAGGACTGGGTATGCAAAATCTGTGTTGAGTTGCCTTCTCTGCTCTTGCATGAAGATTGCTGATTGACTGATTCTGTAAAGAGAGAATTAGGGCCTCTTAATCGGAGAAATTGGGAAAAGGTGACACGGGACAGTGATGAAAATTGTGTGTGTTTAGCTTTTTGCTAGCAGTGGGATGATAGAGGAATGAAGGAAAATTATTTGTAATAGTGTAACATGGGAATTTAGTGTATAATTTAAGAACTGTAAGTAAGATGATTTGCTTTTGTAATAGGTTGAATTCAGAATACCTCTTGTTTACTGCAGCTGGAGGAATAGCTCATGTAATCTGCATTTGAATGATTTTGCAAGAATACAAGCAGCATAATCTTAATTATTGTACTCAAATATTTTACAGAACTGTCAGTGTAAAAAAATGTTACTATATATACATCTGGGTGTGTGGGAGAAGGTTGGTTGATCTAAGCTTCACTGCTAGTCTTCTACAGTTAATTATATTCTTGTTAACAGTAATGAGCAAAGGATGTGTGTCATGTTGCTGTAACACATGTGGCTGAGAAACCCCAGTCAGACCTGAGCATGAACCACTAGTTTAGTTTCTCAATCAAATAGAGGCTTTTTTCCCTTTTGCCACTCATTCTGTGTGAAATCAGCTTCTTCTGTATTCTTTTATATTTCCTTTTTAATTCCACTTTGTTCATGTGTTTGATTTGGCCTCATCAACCCCTATTTCACCCTTGCAAGCCTTTGAGAGTAATTCATATTGACTGTAGTGAATATTTATTAATGACTGCCAAGACGAGGAACTGAAGTATTTTTTGGGAAGGGTTTCAGCATTTTGGAGGGGTTTCTTGTTTTTTCACAGGACAGTGACTGTATAGATTTCAGCAACATTGTTTGCTATGGAACAAATTCAATGTTTAGATGAAATTTCCAAAATTCTGCTTTGTCTACATTCAGTAAGGCATTGGATCTAAGTAGGAATTAACCTCTTCACTTTAGGTTAAACTTGGTGGAAAATTTAATGTTGCTGATCCATTTTTCTGTGCCTTTCATTCTTTTTTAAGCCTAGTTCTGCAGACATTCAGTACAAAGAATCCTGATTGAAATCTGTGGCTCTTTGGCCTTTGCAAAAAATGCAGGGGGTCCCTTTATACACCAAAGTAGCTGTAAGTTTTCTGTTAATTATATATGAGCCATCAGTGAGGTGTTCAGCAGTATGCTCTTGGGTTATGTAAGAACAGAAATCATTAAATTTGGGCCTTAGCCAACTTCATAGCCCTTTATTCAGTGACAGCTTAAACCAGGATGTTTCTCTTTAGCCTTAACCACCTGTTTCCATACCACTAACAGAAACTGAAATTTATGAAATTTTATGTATGTGTCAAATCTGGTTGAATTTGAAAGCTTCAGCTCCATTTGAGCAGTGTTTGGTAGCTAATGTGATCTCACAAGTCTGGTTTCCTTAGGTAATTAGGCTAAACAAAGTACATCCTTTTCATTCATTATTTTTTTTAATGACCCAGCATGTTTGATCTACAGAGAATCTAAAGACTACACCTTTATTCTGTTCAGCTGTCTAAATTATGATGCCACTATAGAGGTGCAAATCATTGTATTTCCTTCCAAGACCATCTTAAACAAAAAAAGTCAGTATAATTTCTATTGATGTTTTTATAGATTTTTTTTTTCTTCCCTTAAAGGTTTTTTTCAAAAAAATGAACCCATATCCTTTGTCAGTATAACCTGTGAAGACTTCAGTGGATAATAATAATAATAATGGAAATAAAATATTGCAAGCAATAACCTGTGAAGACTTTAGTGAATAATTAATAATCATGGAAATATAATATTGCAAGCAATACCGTAGGCAGTAGGCATATTATGAGTGAAATTTTGCCAAGAAGGGGTCTGTCATAGTGCTGTAGACTTGGAGAATTTTCAAGTAGTGGCTATGAGTAATGAGAGATGGTGTCTTTCTTTACTTAATATACTTTTTATCCAGTTGCTGAAAGGTGCTGTTTTCCTACATTACTGCCTGGTGGGAACTGGTATCATCACATCACACGACTGAACTGCAGAGTTCAGATAGCCCTTTGATTTTCAATTGTTTTTATTTTTTAAAGCAATTCCTCTTTGCTGACTACAAAGAAAATAATTTTTAACTTCCATCCTTCTGCAGACTTGGTTGTCTATTACTTAGTCATTAATTACATTAATCTTTTACTTAGTCAGTAGCAAAATTATTATGAACTTGAAACAGGAGCAAGCTCCTGGTGGTTGTTTTTCTATGTAAAACATAATAAGCTTTCTTACCCAAGAGCTGTTAAAATTCAGATAGTGTCAAACGAGTAGAACTCTATTTATATACCCACATTTCAGATATCAGCAGGAACTTCCGAAGCAGTAATTTCACAGAATTCTTGCCTTCCTCAAGCATTCTTGTACTTTCTGTGACTGCTCTAATGTCATTTTGTGCTGCTGCAGTGGGAAGGACTGCATTAGAATGATGAGAGAGTTGGAGAAATTAGAGAAAGCTTCTCAGTAGAATTTACATCTTGAGAGGGATTCTTTCTGACCTTTAGAAAACCCATGATTCCATGAGAGCAGCAAATGTAGTAACTTAAGTGGCTTTTTGTAAATAAAGTGGAGCAGACAATGTCTGTTTTGGGTTCTCCAACACTGCAGTATTTTTCTGTGTATCATAAATTTACTCCACATAAGATATTTTAGTTTATCTTAAACTGTATACTTTAGAGAGTTAAATAGTAATTGCAATGGCCATTTAAATGTTGATATCCATCTCAGAAATAGTAGGCAGGTAATATAGAACAAATATAGGTAGTGAAAGAATTTCAGCTTTCAGAAGGGATTTGAAAGGAGAAATTTGAAGTAATGCCCTCTGAAGTAAGAGACACTTCATGAGGAATGCATTAGGCACATAGGAAAACAGAAAATAGGAAGAGTTGGAAACCTGGATATAGATTTCCATACAGGTAGAGCAAAGAGAGAGGCAGAAATGGATGTGCTTCTCTTTGAATGCTGAGATACTGTAAATTGCCCTGGTGAAGTCAGTCAGAGTGTTGAGATGACTTCAGCAGGAGGATCAAGCCCATGATGAATAGGTAAGGGTGGAAGTTTTTTGTTTATAATGGAACTTTTTTATTAAAAAGCCCAAAGAAATTTTTTGCTTTTGTTTTAAAGAAACCTGAGATGTTCAGCAGTCTTAGCCAGCAGTGCTCTTCCTTCCTCGTATTCCATAAGCAGACATTGTTCTGTTTTCAGTTCATGCATTAAAAATACTATTTTTTCTACAAAACATCCATACTCATCTGTATACTAACATGGATAATTTGTTATAAAAAGTGTTCTTAATCAATTTGAACTGTCTTCCTCTGCAGTGTCTGTAAGTGCATGGTGTTTTCCTTCAAGTCCTTATTTGTTTCTGATTTTCTGGCAAACAGCAATTTTTATCTGCTTTCCCCAACTGTCTTTATGTCACTTATTTTCTGGTTGCACTTAAATAATATTCATACAGTATTGAATTGTACTTTTGAATATGGTCTGCTGGATATGTTGCATATGACTATCACATTCTACTTGGGGAGTTGTGCAAGCACTTCCAACATAAATGCTGGCAAGTGCAAACTGAAGATTTTGTTTTCTTGGACAGGGTGGATATCATTCCCGTGAGACCCCTTGCCTGGAAGAAGTGAAATTTTTCAGAAAAGTTTTTTTAAAGGTGCACAAATGCGACCAAATCAAATTTCAAATACTACTTTCAAATGCCTGCTTCTAGAGCATATTAATAATGCACATTCAGTTGCATTTGACATTCTGCCTTTAGTTTTCAATAGAAATGTGATTTTAAATTTTAAAAAATTCTATTAATTCTGTTTACAGACTAGAAATATTATTGATAAAAAACAAAGATTTTTTTCTTTGCTTCATAGCTTTTGAAAATTGTGTTCCAATGGAGTTTAGGTGGAACAGAGGAAACTGTATGGCTTCCTTTCATAAAAATGTATTACTCACTATTGTTGTAGCTGCAAGCTTTTTTTTTCTTGAAGGTGTCATGCAGGAGGTGGCTGTGAGATCTCTGTTGTCCTGTGGACTGCACAAACAGGAATCTACTGTTTCTTTTGCATTGACCTTGGGGTATAGTTTTTAAAGGATAATAAATGGAGAGGTTCCTGAGACTGAGGCTAAAGAGCAAAATGGGCAGAGAATGTAAATCATGGTGTTTATATTTAAACAAATCCAGGTACATTCTCTTGCAAATGGCACTTCTGCCTTCATAGCAGTGCAGAGCAACCTTCAGGCCTGTGCACGGAGCTGATGGAGAGCTACTCAGTGCTGGATTGGGTAGAATAGAATGCTTGAGTTGTCAGCTCTCTGTTTTATTTCAAGAAAATTATTCTATTATTTCCTGAAGGGCACAGAGATCATTGTCCACTGACATAAATTAAAGTAGCCCTAAACCTGCCCTAAATAATTCTTTCACAAATTTCTGGTGTCTGAGCTTCCTGTTTTGCCCCTCTTTGTGCCAGGCAGTTTCTGCCTCTTAGACTTTTACTGTTCCTACTCTGTCTCTCTTGCATACAGATATTGCATACTGAAGAGGGAATTTTTTTTTTTTCATTTCTTGTTCATATAAACAGTTTTAATTTGGGGTGGTGGAGGGGATTAAGTTACACTGGAAGGTAGATTACTTGTGTAGCTTCCCACTGATAACAGGCTTCTGTCCAGTTTTTTATCTAACATCCATATATTGATAATCAAAGCTTTTATCAGGGGCTCAGAAAAAAGAAGATAAATTACCAGTTAATGAAAAAGAAGATTATTGCTGGTAAAATCTTTGTGCCAAGATTTGCAACATCACCTGGCAGTGAATGGGTTAATGGGAATCAAGAAAAGAAACCAGCATTAAGTGGCTTAGGGTGTGCAAGTAGAATCTCTTTTGGGTTTTGTTTCAGTGGTCCAACATCATGTGTGAATTATAGGCATGCTGATATTTCCAGTGAAGTGCTTAACATTTAGTTTTTATTTATTTTTTTATTATTTAAAAAAAGTTGGGATGTTGTTTTCAGGCATCCATTTACTGAGTATACTTCTGCCTGTCTGGTTCTACTTAAAAAACAACATAGTCTTGTATCCTGGGAGTCTCCTGATTTGCTGTCTTTTGCAGTATATGCTCAATGTGGGAGAAGAACCATCAGTGTGATGATGTCTGGTTTTTAATGTCCATGTTACACATGCATTAAGAAGCTCTGCTTTTGCAGTGTCATTCCTCTGTGTGTTCAGCCTTATGTGCCATAAGCTGACTGCCCTTGTCATTTAGCTGTTAAAAGCACTATTGACTGGAACAAGAATAATGGAGGAGGTGGTTTCTGGGAGAGGCAAGTGGGTCTGGACCAAAAATATCTTAATTTCCTTCTGTGTGTCTAAAGCACACTCTTTAAATCTTAATTTTTAGTCTGCCAAAAGTTGAACAGCAGTCCTTCAGCTGCAAATGAAAATGTACCAGGTCTTCATAATCACCCAGCAGGGAATGTTGATGGAATTGCATAGCTTTTTATCTTCTTTGGCTCTTTTTCTTTATTATTTTATGTGTAGCTAGCAATGTAGACACCATCTTTTTACACAGATCCTCTTGTTGAAAAAGGGGTTGGTTTTTTGCTTTGGTGCAGGGTGAGGTATGTTGGAGCCCAGGTTCATACTGTTGGCTCATCTGCCCTATGGTAATGTAATTGATGAGGAAGAAGAACCAGCAGTAAATATTTGTAACTAAAAAGGAGCTGGTGATGTATGATTTCTGTTTTTTTAATTAACTTTTTAATTTATAGAAATGATTTATAATTAATAAATTTAGAGTTTAGGTCCAATAAAGTCTAAGGTACCACAAGATTTTTCTAAGACTACCATTTTATTGCATTTGAATTAAAACACAAATCTAAGTAGGAAAAGCAGACTTCACATTCCAAGCCCTTGTGGTATGAAATGCACTGTGTGGGATGCTTAAAAATTTCTCACATCTTTTGCTGACTGTTTGCCAGCTGAGGGTTGGGTTACTCATCATGCCAGCCATTCACCCTGTGTGAGTTTCATTCAGTGACTCTGTGAAGTCCTTTTAATAACTTTGACCTGTTCCTAAGATTAAGGAATGGATTTGACTTAGATTTTTACCTTACTGGAATCTCCTTGTCTCTCCCAGTATTTTTTTCCAAAGCTCTCATTTTATTTTCAGATTGCAAATGATGGATAGCTTGGCAGCCACGTTGAGGGGACCTGCTGTCAGCTGGTACAGGACTGGTTTATGGTTTTCTTTTTGAAGTTCTGATCATCTGTATTTTGGTTTGATGTAATTTTTTTTTCTTGGTTGGTTGGTTTGGTTTTTTTGGGGGGGGTTTGCTTGGGTTTTTTGCTTTCTCTATTTGGATTTTTTGTGGTTTTGTGAGTGGGGGGTGGTGGCCGTTCTTGTTTTTAACTTCTAAGTTACCTTGATGCTTCTAACTGGAAACTTGTTCAAGGTTTGGCATCCTAATCCAGACTGTGTCCAGACTGTGTCTGGATTAGGTTCAAAACCTAATGTAGTTTTTGAACAGAGAGGAAAGATGATTTGTGTTACATTATCTGTGTGTTATCCCTATAGTGCTAAGGCACTAATTTTAGTTGGGCCTTTGTGTGTGTGTAAAGGAAGTTCCTTTTAAATATAGGAAGAAGCTTCTCTGTGAGGGTGGGATGAACCTGGCACAGGTTGCCTAGAGATGCTGAGAAATCTCCATCCTTGTATATATTTAAAGACAAACAAGATGAGCTTTGAGCAGCCTGTTCTAGTTGGCTCTGCTTTGGCCAATGTTGTTGTATAATCTTCAGAGATCACTTCCAACCTCCCCTCTTTCGCTATTCTGTATTATCCTGTGCAATTAAACCATTACTTAGTGAACTGTGGAACTAAGGAACTCTATTTCCTCTGATTTTGTACCATGTATTCCCCTCCTCCTCCAACCCTGTGTCCTGTCCCTTGTTTCTTCAGCTAGGGAAAGACTGTTTCTGGCTCACTTGGACCTGTCTCTGCTGCCTGTCCATCTTTTTTCTTTCTCTTGGAATACATTATGGATTAAATCACAGCTCCTTCTGGTGTGGAAGCAATAGTTTGAATCTTGTTGTATTTTATTTTTTTGTCCCTGAATGTCTCCCTGACATTCAGCACTTTCCCTGAAACTTGTAGAGTCTTCCTTTGCTCTTTCACTTTGCTCTTTCAGACTTGGTTGTAACTTGGTGTAATCATTTGTGGTGTTATGAGGAAATTACAGACAGATGGTTTGAATGTTTCAATTTTGTTTCCTTAAGAAATCAGGCTAAAGCAAAGCTGCCCTAAACAGCACAGCTTCTCTGGTCTGCATTTGGTTTTGAAGGGCATGAGATGCTGCTATAGCAGATTTGGATTGCTGGAATATAGCTACTTTTTAGTTATTGTGCTCACCTCTGATGGGTGGAAAGCTGGGACTAAACCACCCTGTGATTCTGGGGGAATCCCCAGGTGATTTGCTAGGCTGGACTCCTGCCTACTTTCTGTTGCTGGAGCAGTGTAAAGCAGCAAGAATGAAGGTTAGAACTTGGTCCTTTCTGTTTTGGACTCTGAGCTCAGTGACTGGAGAATGTGGGAAGAAGGGAGCCCTCTCTGTGTTTCATCCACAGATCCATTTTGGTACAGTGGCAGCCTTTGAAGTGGTCCTTTCCTGCAGAAAGCAGAGAGGAAGACTGAGAGTTGTTTGTGTGTTTGCAATGCATGTCCGTGCAGAAATCATCCCCAAAGACAAAGCCAAGTATTATGTTAGAGCTTGGCAATGACACAAGTGCTATAGCCCCATTCAACACAGGCATTTGTTTGGTTGGAGACATGGCTATGAGTGTCACAGCTTTTAAAATATCTTATACTTCTCAAGCACCAGCCTTTGACAGTTTTTCATTGCTTTTTGAAATTAGTTAAATCTGTACTATTTTTTTTTTTCTTTTTTCCCAATTTCCCCCTCCTGTAAATCAGTGATTTGCCTGAGTGTTTCTGGGGTTTCTCCTGTGCTGTTTTTCTTCTGGCTCTGGGGTTTATTCCATTGCTTGTATTTGTGAGATCCCATCTCTCTCCTGGTTGTTTCCTGATTGCTCTTAAGATGTTACTTGGTCAGATTCCTCACTCAGTTACATCTGTGCAGTCTCAGTCATTTCCAGGCCTTACCCAAGTTTATCTGAGAGGGGAGTTTGACCTATGAACAAGCTTCTGATTGTTGGCAGGAGAGGAAGACCTCTGGCAGTGTTCTAGTTAAGAACAGCCTAGGAAGACATCTCCTCTGCAGTGAGTATTCAAGCAAATCAGAGCACAAAGTGGAAAGATACTGTAAGCAAATTCAAACTGAAAATACAGGCCCAGCATTTTGCAAATTACTTTAATCCTTAAAGCAGAAGTCTGTCAGCTCAGCTAGCAGACAAATTAAGGCAAGCAAATGTTTTAATACTTTTAGCAGGAATTCTTCTCTAGTATATGACATATGCTGGAACCACCTGACTGGTCTGTATTGAGCTTCAGGATGCAGGCAGTGTCCTTGCCTTTGTCATGACTGCATCTTTGCTGGCAAAAGCAGCAGCCAGACCACTAGCTAGGCTGGGACAGTTGCCATCTTGTTGCAGGGGGCTCTTCCTGCTCAGAGGAAATGCTGCAAAAATAGGCAGGATTTCTGGATCTGTGTCACTGTGCTGTTATCACCATTATTCTCATCACCAGGAATCAGATGGATTGGAGGATGGGAGAAGTGTGCCAGGGCACCTGAGAACCTGTGTAGAAGTTCAGTCTTCCCCACCTTTGCCTGGTTATGTACTTGTACCAGTTGTGCCTTGGTTTTGTTCTCTTGATGCATCAGCTACAAATGAATATGGCATGTCAGGTGTGGGTAAACTGAGCAGCTGTGTAGAGAATGCACTCTATGCTTTGTGTTTGTGAGATTCCACTCCAGGCTTGGGGTTTTTTTTTGTGTATGGAAAATTTGAATTAGAGTTCTAATTCTGATGTGAAAATTATTCTCTGGTCAAAGCCTCTTGGATTAAAGGGACTTGGTTTCTCAAATTATTTCATCTCTGTTTGGACTCTTATGGTCTCTAAAATGCTACAGAATCCTAGCTGGATCATTTCTTGGGGGAAAAGTAATAGGGGCACTTACAAAACAGGCTCTCTTCATGTGATTGTGTAGTTTATAGGGCTGATTATTCAGAAACAGTAACTACTTTTCACTGTCCCTGGCAGGCTCAGCCATTGGCTTAGGGTGGAACCTTTAGCAAGTTATTTTATATTTAATTTTCTTTTCAGCTTTCTTTTCTTTTTTTTTTTTTTTTTCCATGATGCCCTGCTGTAAAACTAAGATAATGCTTGACTTCCCTCTTGGGACTGACAGGATTAGCCAGCTGGTATTGATAACTTTCTCAGGAATACAGAGTAGCCTGGGATAACCCTACTACTTAAGCCTAGTGATATTTTTTTTTTTGAGTTTTTTTTTTTTTTTCTATTTTCTAGAGTTTACTATTTGCTAGCTTCATTTCATTTGATGTACCTCTGTGGATTTTGATCTCCTTAGGACAGACCAGACTGCCCAGCCTGGTCTGTCCAGGTGATGGTACCATTTGTGTTCAATTTGTCTTCCATACCTTCTCCTTTTGATTATTGTAGTATTGATACATAAATGCTGAAATCTCTGTGGCTGCCATTTAAAACTAAAGTTGTTCTAACTGTTGAACAAATTAGAAAATTTGCTTTGCTGTTCCTATTGTGAGAGTTTGTGGCTGAGCTGACTTCGGTTACTTCTTGCCTTAGGGCCATTTGTCCCTGACCTCTGAAAGAAAATGTCACTGAGTAAAACTCATTCTGCTGTGTGTGTTCTGCTTGAAAAAGATTTATAACTTGGTCCCTCTTCCTCATGTTCCTGTGGAGCTGGTAGAATTCTATACTGCTGCAGTGTTAAAATGCAGCAGTTTCATTTTCCTGCAGGCAGCAGCCCTGTGGTGGTGTGGGATTTTTTTCTTCTTTGGTTTCTATTTATTTATTTATTATTTAGCTCAGCACTGAGGATTTTGACAGACTGACAGACAAGCCTTTAAATATGCCTGAAATTAAGCTGCAGCACAGTCCCATCTCTCCTCTCTTTTCCTCTCCTATCCCCACTTCATCGCCCCCCTCAACCTCGTTTTGGAAGTGAAATGTAAAAGGCAAAGCAAGGTTAATAAATGCACCCAGCTGATAATACCAACAGCCTTATATGGCAAAATGATATTTACCAAATGCTATTTCAGTGAGTTTCAGCTTCCAAAAGCAGTGCCTGAAAGCTCTGTGTGCAGTGGGTGGTGAGGCTGATGGGTTATTCTGAAGACTGGCTAAATTGTTAGGAGCACAGGCATTTCTGAGGAGGCTGTTGGTGAACTTGAAAATTGAAATATCAAAGAATTTTTTGAAGGGATAACCTCACTAGTCTGTTGTATGGGCGTTAATGATAGTTGTAATGCAAGTTACTGCCTGGAAAAATATTTTGGCTAATGGGGAAGGACTATGTTGTCAGTGCCCTGGGAGTGAAATTTACCCTTTTGCTACTGTGAGATTAGGACGTGTTTGGCAGTATTAAGTTATGTATTGGGAGGTAAAAATGGGACTTCAGAAAGTAGATAAAATAAAATAATTGCTCTTTACTATTTTTAAGATGGTTAGCAAATGCAAATGGATACAAGCAAATGTTTCTTGAAATTATTAAAGTTGTGCCAGGGATGTATTTGGCTTGTTCGTGTTCCAGGACTACAGTAAATGTCAAAATCATGCTGTATCTGCAAGTATGTTGCTGCATAAATACTGTCTTTGTAGGAACACAGCCAATTTTGTTATGATTGAAACCTGAAGTTGGGGGGGGGGGCTTGTTTGTTTGGGGTTTTTTGTTTGTTTGTTTGTTTGATTGGTTGGTTTTATTTTTTTTTTTTAATTAGAGTTAAAATGAGTTGTTTTAAAATGCACTGATATTTTACTGGGGTCTTGGAAACCTACTGTGTTTTGTATAATAAAACAAAAGTTACTGAGTAGATTCATGTGGGGGGGTTTATGTTGTTTTTTGGTTGTTTCAGATAAGGGTAATGATATTGGCAAATAGAAAGCATAAATTCTGTTAACTTTAAATGATAAACAGTGGTTTGGGCCTTTCTCAGTATTTACTGGAACTTCCTACTGTGAACAACAGAGAACACAGTTTTGTGGCCTTCCTGGATAATGCCATTTGTGATATAATTGCTGACAATTACTGGGAGACATTTATACCAGCAAAGACATGATGCAAAAGTATTGTTTCAGCCATGGTTCTTCTGGGGGTGTAAGTCTTGACTCTTTTTGCCACATTTGCCTTAATTATGAAGGCTGTCAGCCTTGTGCTTGTGTCATTTCTTGGGGTCTTTTTTATTCTTGCAGATAACATTGAGTGGAAAGGAAGTAAAACGAAAGGGGAAAGCTAAAAAGGAAACTCCTCAGCCCTCTGCCTGGTTACCCTATTACTCTGGTCTTGAAAGCAAAAGCTTACTTGAGATTTTTCTCTTCTTACTTGTAAAGAAATAAATTTGGGAGTAAATCCACTGAACTGAATGAAGGTATTTTGACAAAAAGATATTATTAATAAAGGGGGGGGGGGGATATGGCATCTTTAAATTGTACATATTCAGAGCTTTTTCATGTTAGAGCAATTTTTTTAGAACATTATAAAGAAAAAAATGGAGCACCATAGTGTAGAGGTCAAGGCATCTCTAGTTCTGGAGCAACCCATAGTCTCCAAAACATGGTTTTATTTTTGCTTTCTCAGATTCTTCTTTTGTGATTTAAAAGAAACAACACTAACACATGCTGCAGGAGGTTGCTGGTTATTTTTTGGAGGCAGAAGAAAAATGGATTCTTGCCTTCTCAGGCATGACTTTAAAATAAAAAGATCAAAAGAAAGACTTTGGACACCTCATCTTCTTTTTCTTAAACATGTGGTGTTGCCTCAGCAACACCACTTTGCCTTTCAGTGGAAAGGGTTACAAACTTGTAAGCTAAATCCATAATGATAGCAATGCAAAGCCAAGTAAAGAGAATTAATTTAAACAAACATACAAACAAACCTGAATTTGCCCTCTTTTGCCACAAGCCTGTGTCAGTTCAAAGCTTTTTAAAAAACAATTAAAAACGAGTTGTTAGAATGGGGTGAAATGAAAGTCATATTTCAGTAGAAAAACAAAACTGTCCCTGTCTCCCCCCGCTCCCCTCTGTTTATTCTAAATACTTTTATTTAATTGAAAAATCTCAGACTATGGTTGTTTCCTGCCTAAAAATGAAATCTCATTATTTCTGGCCACTGCTGGAGGCAGGGTTTGAACCTGATGAGAGTTTTGGTTTGATGGCAGTGGACACTGCACGTGTATCCTAGGAGGAATTAAATCTTCCAGACTTCATTCCCTGGCCTTAGCAGAGGAGCAGCAGTGATTGCAGTGTCAGTAGCCTATCTCCTATCTCAGTCTTTTCTGTTAAGAGATTTACAGGCAAGTGTTTAATATTCATTTGCCCTCTTACTGACTGTTTTTTTTCCTGGATGCAGTTGGTAATGTGACCTTTGCAATTTTTGCTGTCCTAATGTTTGTCCTGCTATGAAGTTGCATAGATGTGCTATTTCATCACTTGTTGGCAGTTCTGTAATGTGAGCCAGTTCACATGCAAAACAGTATTTAAATATCAATTTTAAACTGCTACATTGCTGTCATTGAGTTCTTGGTTTCCCTCAGTTATAACAGACTGTTTCTCATGTCTAAACTTCTCCCTGATCATCAGATTTGTACCACTTGTATTTTGTTCAGAGATTGTGTTTTACAAGAAAATTCTTAAGTAATGATGGCCTAGTTTTTTATTCTTGCTGCACTTGGGCTTGGTTTCTCTTTATCATCGTTATTATTATTATTTTATTTTGCCACTCCAGTGCTTCATTGACATTTCTTGGATTTACAGAGGTTCAGCACAGCAGAGCAGTGTAATGACCTACTCTGGACAGCCTTGTTTTTGGTCACCAGACTGAAGTCAGCAAGTGGCAGAAAGTTGTTCTAAGTGATAATATTCTGTTGTTGCTGCCCCTGGATGAAATATAAACCAAAAAAATTCACCAAATACTAGAGCATAAGCATTCCACGTTATAGAAATATTAGTAAAATATGATTTGCTTATAAGCTGTACCAAAAAACCCCAATGCATTCTCTTACTCTCAGTTGTGATGCTTATTTGAAATGACATCTACTACTGAGGAGAGGAAGTGAGTAACTGCAATGTAAAGGGGTGACGAAGAAGCAATGCATATGCAGCAGCATTTTTTTTAGTTCCAGTTCTCTGTTTCCAAAAAAACCCATCTCTGACTCTCATAGTAACAAATATTGACAGTATTGGAAGTAGTGTTTTTGATTTTCTTACTCCTCTGATGCTATATTAGACCTTTATTCTTTGGCATTCAGCAAGTCAGTGTTACAGGATCATCTTACTGCTCACCCTTTGATTTTTCACTCTTCCCCTGTGGCAACTTTCCCTGCTGGATGCATTTGGATTTAGCTTTATTCCCTGCCTTGCCAGCAGCATTGTAAAATCGAACTGTAGCTTTTGAAAAAAAACTGCCCTATTGAAAAACAAGCTGGAGCAATCCAGACTTGGATTTCACAGGGAATGGAAGGATGCTCATACATGCTGCTTTGCCAGTGCAGCACCATGGCATGTGATTGACTGTAAGCTACCTCACCATTGTGAAAAACTCCAGGATATTTAGTGTAATGACAGAGTGTAAAAGTGGGAAATAAGTCATCATGAGGATGCACAGGGTCTGCCTCTCTCCACAGGCAAATTGATGCTTGGCTTATGCTGCTGTAAAAATGGCATTGGTGGTTCCAAGACTGTTGAGTCTTATTCTAGGTTTGCACTGCTGCACAGAAAACACCACCACACATTATTCAGGGAACAGCCTGAATTTGTATCTCATCACCTTAATCAGAGTTGCTTTGTTTTACCCCATGTAAAAAAAGCAAGGTCAGGTTCTGTTGACTGTGGGCCACATCCAAAACTGATGATATTTGGTTAAGAGCCTTGGACACCATGTTTTTGGACTGTCTTAGGGATTTGAACTTCTGTCTAAAGGCAGTGACTATAAATTTCAAATTTGGACAAGAGTCTAGACATTCTATTGCCTCTTTCCAAACATTGCTACTTGGAAGAAATATGAAACCAGACATATTATAAAAGGTTTTGGTATCTAAAGTTCTAGGTATCACACCCTTTCTGTGGAGATGTCTATTTGTTTCTGTCTTTGAAAAACCCTTGTGTCCTTTGTTTTATAGCAACTGTATTTCTGTGTTGATAGCCACAGCCTGGATATTGTCCCTGTTCTAGGCTATCCCAAGTACTTTAAAGTCTCTTAAAAAATTGACCTTTGGGGTTAAAATTCTTATGCTTAGTCTCTAGTCCAGAAATTACTTCTTTCTCTCTCAAGAGATCTTGATAAAAATCTATATGCCTGGGTTTACTTTATCTGTCTGTTAGCAGTTAAGTGGTAAGGAAGGGGAGGTCACTAGTTCAATTCCTTGCTGGAATTAAATCCTTGAGAAAATAAGGATAATCCTTCATTTGATGTTTACTCGGTTGGTTGCTTCCCAACTTAGCTGGGTCTGTATCAGACTTGATGATTTTATTACTTTCCTTCCTTTATATTAGAAGGCCTAGAAGTAGTTAATTTTGTGTTAATATCCTTTGATAAATAGTCACATAGGTGAAACATGCACAGTTCAATGGAGATGCTGTGGGTTACAGGTAAAATTGTGAATCTGAGTCATAAACATCTTTGAATTGCTGGAGAACGCTTGTAGGAAAAGGGCTTTTTGTTCTAGAGCTGAACACAGCAATATTACTGTGTTTCAACTGAATATGCAGAACTGTTACAAGACCTATCTTTTAGATGTCTCTTGGAAATTTTCCAAAATCTCATACCATTTGGCACCATCAAGTCCCAACATCAGCCTCCTTCATCTGTAGGTAGGCAAGAGGAGGGCTCCAGACTGCTGTGGTGAGTCAGGCTGATACCTCAATTTGCTAATTTGAAATTGCCTTGGTTACCTCTGCTCTACTCTACTATCAGTTTTAAACACCTTATTTCTTGATCACAACAGGAATATTACAATAGAAGAGTGTTGTTTTTTTTTTCCAGAGCAGTGTTCTCTTGTGTTACAGTGTGGTGCAGTAGATGTTGTGGACAGTTTTATAAGTGTTGCAGCAGCTGACTGCAGGATTATTTTTTTTTTGCCCCCAGTATGTGTTGTTTAGTAATTGTCTTCTGTCTGAATGTGTTGAAGCTTATCTATTGATTGGTTTTAATTCTAATAGAGGGACATTAATTTATTCCTTTCTTTCTGTAATTTCAGTTATATGTGATAGGGCACTGTACGAACCCCCAAAGAAATGGAAAGGGACATAAAAATCCTTCTCTCTTTACTTCTTTCTCAGTTTGGAACTTTGTTCCCTTTTACTTTACTGAGATAACACACATCCTGGAATTAAGAAAAGGGTGCATTTTTACTATATCATATGTCCTTTCATCATTCTGTGCTTGTCTAACATTATTCAGT
This sequence comes from Heliangelus exortis, assembly GCF_036169615.1. Classification (NCBI taxonomy): domain Eukaryota; kingdom Metazoa; phylum Chordata; class Aves; order Apodiformes; family Trochilidae; genus Heliangelus; species Heliangelus exortis. The sequence continues at coordinate 13,634,016 of NC_092439.1, read as the reverse complement.
AGGTCTCTTTTTACTCAGGTCTTCAAAACTGGCAATTTAGGGGTTTTTTTTTCATTCTACCCTGATACTGTTCTCACATGCTCATTGCTTTTGCTGCTTGTAACATTAACTTACCTGTTCTGCTGTGGATGCTCAAGGTCAGTATTTCAGCTGAGGATGTATCATTGATTTATACACTGATGCTATTCCATTCTCAAGTATAATTTTTGATTTCAGTGCTCAGCATTTTGTTGTCACTTTTTATTACCTATGCACATCAAGTTGATATTTTTATTATGCTCTCTGAAGTAATGGTCAGTCTTTCCTTGAATGATAACAGTTAACTTGGAAGTCAGAAATGTCTGTTGCTAGTTCACACTATTCTCTGCAGTTGTTGACACTGAATTTCATCTGGATCCATGCTGTCTGTCCACCAAGCCTTGACATTGCCTTGTTGTAAGTGCTTTAGTGGGACTTAAGTAATGCACTGGTCTTGTGCTAGGCTACTGGGCAAGGGTAAGTTTCACCCTTCATGAACTGATGCATCCTGTCACATTAATCAGGGATGTATTCTCTGTTTCCTAGGGCAACAGAAAGGATCAGATTTCCTTATTAACCCCTTCAGAACTGAGTTAAACGTTGATGCCATATCTGGAATGTGCAACTTGATGTATCATGATCTGTAGTTTTGGTGATCTGTCTTAGTATGACCACAGGGAAAATAGAGAAGTAGCAATCTGCTGGATACTTGAGAGGTCCTGAGACAGAAAAGGTCACTGCTAATGTATCCAGGTGCTGAAGGATTTGTGGTTTGTTTTTTTCTGTCACTCCTTGTATTTACAACATAGTTGCTGCCTTTTTTTTTTTCTTCCCTGTTTTCTTTTGTTTGTTTGTTTAATTTCATTTTTTTTCGTTTTGTCTTGGTTTTTTTTTTGTTTCAAACATGAAGTGGAATTTTTAAGAACTGACTAATTTATGCCCACCTGCCCTTTTGCTTTTCTTTACACTTCTGTAACCTATAATGTTGATAATATTAATTAGACAAACTACTTTGAAAGTCAAAGACTCTCTGTTCTATTAAAACTACATAATTTATTTGAAGTGTAGCGTATCATAGTAGCCAACAGGGTTTGTTGATACCCAATTTGCCCTTCTTTGGTCATAAAAAATATCAACAAATGGACAGACAGATGCTCAGCCAAAGTCTCTGTTTTCAGTAGTGGTGTCCCACTACTGGAGGTTGTTCCTGTGTAAGCATTGCTATTGGAGGTGTCCCAGTATTGTAGTTTGTAGAATGAAAATAAAGTGTTGAAGCAGAGCTCTGCCATGCCTGTCATTCACTAAGGAGTTTTCCCAGAGATTCAGTGGCATAGATGAGAGCAATTCCACATTGTGCCTATCTTATCCCAGTCTGATTTTCACAGCTGTAGTTGACTTCTCTGTGTGGCTTGATTTCTTCTCCAGGTAGAGGTAAGTCACAAGAGAGAAGCTGGCCTTCAAGGCAAACACTTCTGTAGTTTCAATGATGTTTCATGATGTTTTTCCAAGCAAAGCTGTGCTGTCTCCTTGTGGGGCAGGGAAGGTTGGCTGAATCAGTCATTTTATTCAAGAATAACCCTTGCCTTGGATAAAATTTGTGTATGATGAGCCAAAATGGGAATTACTTTTATTCTTGATGTTTTATACCACTGTGGAAAGTTTGTTACTCTTTCTTTCTCTAGTTAATTCTCTTTTGTTGCACAAATACTACTCAAATTCCTGTACAGTCTTCCTTCTTGCTTCCTAGGGTTGTGAGTCTAATGAAGCCATCAGAATACCCCTTCCAGTGTGACACTAGAATCTCTTCAGGGGATCATTGCTATGCCATCTCTCTTTAGAAATGCTGTTGGGCAAATTACAGGCTTGCTGCTGATGTTGGGTGTGTGGTCTGAAGTCCATGGGAGCAATTGTAAAAACTTGTAATTAGCTCTGGTTCCTGTATTGAGACCCTTACCACTTCCTGCAGGGGTAGCATTTATTGGTTATCATGGGAGGGGTGGCTAGGAGGCAAGTAGGCTTTTTTTTGCACTTAAATAATGGAGGAAGTGTATTAAAATTCTTAAAAGTCAAGCCATGCTGCCTTCCAGTTTGGGAAGAAATTCTGCATTTCTCTGTATGTCATGGATTAGGAGCAATGGCTGTCGTGAAAACAAAGCAAATCCCTGGAGAAAAGTTAGGTGAGGCTGAGAAATCGTGCTTCCTCTGCTAGATATAGGTTTGCTTTTATTTTTGCCATTCTGGGCAACTTTATTTTTTGTGCCTCTCTTGGTAGGAGCAAGCTGTGTTGAAATGAAAATACTGAAGTGCATAACAGCACTGGGGCCAATTCTCCCCTTCACTGAATGTATTTAACCCCCTTCTGAAGTAAGAGTTATTTGGTTTTCTAGGAATATCAGAAACTGAACAATTGAACACCTATTTTTAGCATGGCTAGAACACTGGTCTGTAATGTGATTATAATAAAATTCCTATCAACTTTATGCAGAAAAGTCATAACAAATCATAATGTAACATCATTATCATTGTGAAGCATGGTCTTTGGCACAGGCTGACAGTGTAAGTTCAGTATTTCTTAATTTCTTACATCAGTCTTGAACACTTTGAATTTTCTCAACTCTTCAGGCAGTCCATTAAGCTGAGCTAAATATCTGATGATTATTGTTAATATTTTCATATTATAAATACCTTTGAAGCCACCCTCTTAGGAAGCTTCATCCTGGCCAAGCAGTTGCTGCACTGAGGGACTCACAATCTGTGTATTAAACTTCATGGATATTAAGTACTGCCAGAGGCCAATAAAAGTTACTTAAAAATAAATGTGCTTTATTCTGGCAAAAAATACATGTATTAAAAAAACATGTCCTAAACCATATAAAACTATATTAAAACCTGATGTCCTCCTCTGATAAATATTTCCATAATACAAATAATGGATAATGTTAAACTGTCTAATTTCACATATTTTGAAACAGGATGATTACTTCAAAAAATGCCTTACCAAATTGCATCTGTATGCTAAATCCTTTTTTTTTTTTTCCTTTATCAGATTAAATATACTATCATAACACTTCTGCCATATTCTACCATAAGACATACACACAGATATATAGATATACACATATATTCAACATACAAGCATATGTTGAAAATATGCAGAGCATTAATACCAGTTGCATACTCATAGTTATTTCAAGCTGCCCTAAATATACAGGATGGTATCATACACACAGTTTAAGGGTTCTTAGTACATTCTGAAGTTGCACTGCATTTGTTTAACTCCCAACTGGCCAGTGGTATTCTTAATCCTGAGGAATTAACCCATCTATGTAGTTTTTTGCTACAGGAAACCCATGTGAGAGTGGTAGATTTTTTTTTTTTTTTTTTTTTTTTTTCTTCCTGGCAGACAAAAGGAACTGTCCAGCATTTTCCAAGCTGAATGTAGGAAAACACTGAAAACATTAAAAGTCACGTCAAGTTTGTCTTTAAAAGGCTCTCATGTATGAAATACTTTTCTGTCAGTAGGATATGTATGTTTATATACCCATTATCTATGTTGAAAGTGACTGGGGATAGTCACAAAGGCACAGAACTGTAGCCTAATCGTAGCAATTGCAGTACAAAAGTGGTGCAAGCTTTAACATCTGAATTTCCTTGTGAAATCTCCAAAAACTCGAGTTTGTGGAAAGATACAAAATGAAGTAAATTGGTTTTAATAGCATGTTAAGCTATGGTACCTCATATTCAGACTACATGATCAAGAACTGTGTCTAAATCATGGCACAGCTGAGAATAGCACTGAGGGTAAAAGGAAAGCAGGAGAGAGGCATAATATTCAGATTATTGATTTGCTTGGTATTAAAAACCTCCTAAAAATTTCAAAATTAATGAGACATAAAATCATCTCTCGCCTTTGCAGCTGTTTTTTTTTTTTTTTTTCCAACCAGTTATAAAAGAGCTATCATAGAGAGTACTGTTAGCTGTAAGTTTGGAATGACTCTGCAAAATATTCCATAAAGGTCTACTGACATCTTTCTGACAGTCTCCTCCTAGTCACAGAGCTGCTACGTGCTGCAGTGTCTCAGATTCTCCACAGCCCTGGATCTGAGCTCCAGAAATGTCCTCACTCTTCAATTTGCTTTAAAGAAAGAGTCTCTCAGGATAAGTTGGGAAGACAGGCTTTCCACAGGAGTCATCTGAGCTTTGTGGTGGCCTGTGCAGCAGTGAGGGTGATCGGGTTATCCCTGGCACAGTCATATTTTCTGCCAACAGGCTTTAAGATTGGATCTCTACACTTAATATAATTTTGTTTGAATAAAATTGATTCAGACATCCTGACTGCAGAACAGTACTTGCTGGCAAGTCTGCTTTGTGACTCTCAGTCTGCAGGCTTCATGTAGTACTTCTGGAAAACTTTTCTTACTCAAAAACATCTTTCAACAGTGTCTGACCTTGAGGGAGTGTCCCGAGCTGCCCAACCATAATGCAGATCTGAATCACTGTGATATCTAAATTGTCATTTCTGTCACTGGCTGAACTCCTGTGTGTTATATACAAATTCTGTTCGCTGGTGTGAAGTTATAGCTGGGTGAAAAAAAAGTCTTCCAAGTCCTCAGAAACATGTGGTGAATTGTCATCCTGACTGGCTAAAGGCAATTTTGGAGACTGGAATCCATCTCATCTGAGCCAGGTGTCATCCAGCCCACTGGAAGAACAAAGTTTCCATTAGTGTTCTGCCAAATGCACCATATTGTCTCAAGCAGGATGAGCCTATTTTTCCTTCTCTTATTTTCAGGAGTGATGAGTTTGCATATTTTGATCCTTGATGTGTTTTGAGAATAGCCTTCCAGTCATCCTGAACTGCATGTGTTGCTTTGATACTGGATTTTCCTGTTATGAGTGCCATTGGAAAGAAATGTATTTTCTGCCCCTTGCAAAAATTGTTGGTTTGTACCAAAGCAGCCTGGGAGGCAGGCTGGCTGCTTATTGAAGGATGTCTCTTAATGATCATTGAATTGTGAATGTAAATATGCTGAATTGTATCAGCAGATCCTGTGAAGATTGCCAGCTAGACCATGTTCCTGTTGCCACCCAAAAATCAGCCCAGTAGCCAGAGTGACAGAGGGTTCTTCATTATGCATCACTCCTTGGTGCTGGTGAGAAAGTGGGGAGCCACTAAAATCAGAGGGCAGTGCTAGCCACCCCTATAAGTTTGGGTCATGACAGTTTCTGGTAGTTCTTCCAGAATGTTTCCTTGTTAAATGACAAGGGGCAGTGGGAGGGAGAGAGAAAAAGGTGACTGGAATGATGGTGACATTTGAAAGGGGTAGAGCCTTGTCAGAGGCTTGACTTTGTACTGATAAGAAACATTTTCTGATTGTTAAGAAGGTTGGGAGAGGCTACTGCACTGGGCAGATAAGAAGTGGGGTTACGTGCTGGTTTATCTGTAAGAAGATGGAGTGTTCCTCTCAGACTTATGGTGGTTTTAATTTAGATCAAAAAATCCTAGGGGATTTACAGCTAATCATAAACCAGCACAGAATAAGAAAAACCCTCTGGAAACTATTAAGGGTGAGATATAATATGTTGTACACATATAAAGGGATGTAAGTATACATAAATATATCTTTTATGTCAATTAAAGGTCATTCTGCTGTATTAGTGGAGAGCATTATGAATGATGCCAGGACTCCTTTCAGTGCCAGGCTGAGCTGTGGTAGAAACTTGCCAGAACTCTGAGCTGCTGTAAACTACACCAGACCTCAGGCATCCATGGGCAATAGTTGGGATTCAGAAGAAATGGAATTTTTGCTCTACACATTGTTTGTTGCACTTAGTAAAGGAGATTACAGTACTACACATGGGGTTTAAGTTTTCATGTTTTAACTGGGTGTTTGTGGCAGTTGTTCAGTGCATTCTGAATGCTGCCTTCTCCCTGGAGGTGTTCAAGGCCAGTTTGGATGGGACCTTGAGTGACCTGGGCTGTGGGAGGAGTCCTTGCCCATGCAGGGGCTGGAACTGGATGAGCTTTCAGGTCCCTTCCAATCCAAACCATTCTATGATGATTTTATGAATCCATCTGAGTTCTAAATCAAGTACTGTATGAGCAGTGAAAGTATAATTTTTTTTGTCTGTTGCCCTACTAAATAAATTGGAGTAATCTGAGGCCCCTACCCCACACCCCCCAAAAATCCCCAACTATTTTTAAGGTTGTTTTCCTACCTGTACTTTCCATGGGCTTTCCACTCCCTCAAATTTTAGTGATTTTTCTGTCATGTACAGTACACCTGCCATGCCATAGGAGCTATGACTGCAATCTACAGGCATCCTTAATTGTCTTTTGTCTTACTAGGTCAGTAGCCCAGAGAGAAAACAAAATACATAACAGGCTTGGGCTGGGTAAACTTGATCAGAACCTTAAGCACTTGAATCAAAAAGCACCAAACCAATTCTGAGGCCTGTGGTGATCTTGAAGCTGTGTTCAGGTATGTGGATATTTGCCACGATATAGATGCAAGATGCAAGTCTGATGATGTTCCCTGCTAAAAGCTGAATTCTGACCACATCTTGAATCCTTCAAGCTGACAAAGAGCTACTTGTGAGGATACCTTTGGTTGTGTAGGCAAGAGAAACAAAGGGCTCAGTTGGTACTGCAGCTTTGGATGGAGACCTGAATGCTATATGAGAGAAATTGGGGTGTTTTATATGAATATAATTTAAAATTACCTTTTTGTGTTTTATCTCTATTTGCATATGTTTTGTGATGTATCATCTTTTAACATACTCACAGGCAAAGTTTAAGTATGTGGCAGCTGCCAGAGTAATGAACCTGGGCATGGTGAAGTGCTGGAGCACAAGACACACTCTGACTTGAGTAAAACATCACAAGGTGAATAATTTTAGTGATACAGTGAGAGAGCAGCAACTTTGTTTACATAAAACCTGAATTTTGAAAAGTAGATTATTCAGAAATGGATCTTAAGAAGCTTTCACAGGGCTGTCCCAAATGAGTTATGGAAAGCAAAGCCAAGCAATCTTTCAAACATAGCACTAAGAGACTGATGTGAGTTTCTAATGCATTTTTCTAAGTTATTTCTTCTTCCCAATCCAAGCATATAGTTTAAGTTTGTGCTTTTGTATTGAAGTCTTCAGATTCACTGAAGAACTGTCATGGAAGGGTTCACTGTCACTGTCTCCATTTTGGCAAAAAAAAAGATGCACAGGCTTGTTCCTGAGACCGTGGTGTGATTGTGTTCCTTAATGCTGCCAAATGGGTCAAAGCCAGCTGCTTCCACACTGCAAGCACAGGGTCATGACCCAACTATGGTTCTTTCTACTTAAAAAAGAAATAAAATTGTGTTTTAATTTTATCAACAACATCCATGATAAACTTCTAATGCTGTTCTAGCCTAGAAATAATAGTACCCATTTCCCTTTTGTAGAAATTTCTGTATTTCATAAGCTAAGTCACTCCGTTTCCTTTTGTGTTTGTTTTTTTTTTTTCCTTTAAATCTCCTCCCCACTGGCTCTACCAATCAGCAAAGACTTTGAATTATCTTTTAAAATATTCTATCTTTGGAAGCTAAATTGTTGTGGCTTAACATTTTATATATTCTTCACCTTTGCTTTCTGTGGAAGCTTGAGTTTTAATTTTTCTTTTTCGAGAGGTGAAAGCTTGAGCAGGCAGGATGGAATGGTCACGTGCAAAATACCCCTTGAAGTTGGATCAATACATAAATGAATTAATTTGCTGAGTTGCAAAACAGCCTGGTGTAGCTGGCAGGATCCCTGTCACATCAGCAGAGGTAGAAGGATGCACATTCTGTTGCATTTCACAAGCATCCTTTCACTTTCTAATTACAGGGGGTTGCTTTTGGGTTTAAGGAGGAGTGAAAAGGGCATCCTGGTCCCCCACGAACTGCACTGTTGCTTTTTCTTTGGGACCCCACTAGTCACAACAACAGGATTCATATGTTGAGGACAGCTGAGAGACCAAAGCAGGACCAGATGGCAAGGGGGAGCTGAGCTGTCTGTTTCTGCAAGCGATAGGCACATTATGGTTATTCTCTTCTGGGGATGAGGGGGTGGGAAGGAGGGGGATGGGGGAGAGAGAAAGAGGGAGATTTTAGATAAACAGACTGTAGCCTGAATGCAGATGACATGTGGGAGGAAAGCTTTGTTAAGCAAGAACTGAAAGCCTCTCGCAGAGCATTAAGCAGCACTGCTTGTGTGTTTAACAGAGGGGGAGCAGGAGCACGGATCTGTAAAGCTGCTGTAGGTTCCCCAGCTTTCTGCAGAGGTGCCTGAAAGGGTGAAGCACTGGAAGGTTTTATTGTTTCCTTACATCAGTTTAGGTTTTTTTTTTAGTAGGAAGGAAGGGTCGTTTTGCAGCAGATGTGCCAAAGGTGTGTTTGCCTTCTTTTTTTTTCTTTTGTGCAAGTGATGTCTCATGTGCCCAGCTTGATTCAGACCTTCATTGTGCTAAACTTTGTCATCAGCTTTATGCATGGGAGATGTCTCTGTGGGTATCTGCTGTTTTCTCTGAAGTTCAGTCTAGCCAGGGATTTGCAGGTGGTGATCAGCATGCTCTGTAATTAGAGAATGCATCCTTGATCTACCCTACCCTGAGCTTCATCTGCAGCCTGCTGAAATACAGCAGAAATTTTCTCAGTTGACTGTATTGGGATTTGGATTATGACTGATGAATGAAAATGAAGTATATTTGTATTTTATTAGTTATTGATAGTAGGAGCTATAAATCTTTCCTTACCGTCCTCTCTGGCTCAGCAGCATAAGTTGCAGTGTTTGTCCCATTTTCTTCTCATGTTTTTCTGACTGTTCCTCCTGTGGGACTTGAGTAAATGAGCAAGTACAGCAATTGATATGTACACAAAAACAGAATAAGGAATTTTCCTTGTGTTTATCCTTTGAGGACAGAGTCTTGCTGTTGCAATAACTGATAAAAGCCAACAGAGAGCATTTTTTTGAGAATAGTTTGATACTCTTTCCTGTCCACACATCATCTGCTGGTAACTTCCTTTTTCCCACTCTCTCTAGGTTTTTTTACTTTTGCTTATCTGATTTGCTGAGCTGTGAGTAGGGGTTTTATTTTCTGAAGTAAGGTGATAGGAAAGCAGCCACATTCTGTTTTTCCTGGTGAACAACTCTGTTGTTTACATAGGGGAAACCATAACAGATTTGTAGGATTGTGGCACTAACACCCCTGCTCCTACTGGGGTGGTTGAACATGGTCACCAGCTTGTTGTCCCTGCTGCTTCCTAGATACTTGCTTGTGACATTGATCTGGTGGGGGGTGGGGGCAGAAAACTGATTTATAGATGTAGCCTATTGCCTGGAGCAGTGGGTTAGCTAAGATTGCATTCTGCCTGGGTTTGGTCACAATAATATAAAAATTTTAGGGGCTCTTAACTACAGAAAAATTACAGCTGGAAAATTTAAAATTTTGATATTTGTACGTGGGTCACGAAAACCTTTAAAATAAAAACAAAAAGAAAAAACACAAACAAAACCCCACAAAAAACCTACACCAAAATAACACAAAGCCAAACAACACCTCCCTTAAAATAAAACAAAAAAACCACAAAAAAACCCACCCCAAACCAAAAACCACACAACAACTGAAACAAAGTAGCTCCCCAAAACACTTAGACTGTTTTTGGAAAGATGCTGAGTACTGTATGCCAGTTTTCTATTCACTTCTTGGAAAACCTTTTGCAGTTCCATATGGGACATGATTTTTTAGAACACTCTTATTTTAATTAGTGAATTCAAAAAAATTTTTTTAAATTCTGCTAATTACTGTTGCTTCCATGCAGAAGTCCCTTCCACTATTTGGTAGTAATACAAAACACAGCCTCCAGCACACTGCACTTAACTTTTTTTAAAAACTAATTGTAATGGCTGAACCAGATATACCATTAATTTTTTGGTGTCAGCCTCACTGATCAGGTAGTTTATGACCCTGTCTTTCTAATAAACTTCTACCCCATGATCAGGACTCATAAAATACTCGTAGATATTTTCTAAAAGTAACGTTAAGTGCAATTATAAACCACCCAACAACATTGAACAAATGCAATTAGTCCTTTGGAAAACACAGTTTTCCAAAGTGATGTTGAGGACTTAAACCTGAAATGAACTTTTCATAATCTGTTTGATTGAGTTGCCTTTATCTCATATTGTTTCATTTCTCCTATTTGATTGTCATCTTTATCTCATCGTTCATTTTTTGCCTCTCACGTTTGATTGAGTCACCTTTATAGTGTTCATTTTTTGCATTACCAATTTTGTGACTCACACACTCACCTCCCATATATAGAGAGTTTCCTTGTGAAAAAACAGAGCCCCATGAGCAGAGCTGCCTTCTCCCTGAGGTTCTGTTCATGGTGCTGATGTGATTCTGTTCCAAGGTACTGACAGAGGTTCTGCTGACAGCCTTGAACAACCACCATCTGTGCACAGTTGTCCCAACAGTCAGCTGGCAGGGTGTCAGTGGCCAGTGGTCAGTTGTCCAGCAGAGGGTTGGTTGCAATGCTCAGCTGGTTGTTCTACACCCTGGTGTGAGAAGCAGAGGGGACCTTGAGGCTGTGTGAGCTCTGCTCAGCAGTCCTGAAATCATCTCTGTCTTATGCATAAGGGAAAGGGACTTGAGGTGCTGCTGGGTGGGAGGATGGCCCTGAGCCAGCAATGTGACCTTGTGGCCAAGGAGGCCAAGTGGCATCCTGGGGTGCTGTAGAAAGGGGGTGGTTAGTAGGTTGAGAGAGTTTCTCCTCCTTTTCTCTACCCTGGTGAGGCCACATCTGGAACTTTGTGTCCAGTTCTGGGCCCCTCAGTTCCAGGAGAGGGAAGTGCTTGAAAGAGTCCAGCACGGAGCCACCAAGATGCTGAAGGGAGTGGAACATCTCCTGGTGAGGAAAGGCTGAGGAGCTGGGGCTCTGCAGCTTGGAGAAGAGGAGAATGAGGGTTTATAATGTTTATAAATGTGTAAAGGGTGAGTGCCAGGAGGATGGAGTAAAGCTTTTCTCAGGGGTGACCGACAACAGGACAAGGGGCAGTGGTTGTAAACTGGAGCAGGGGTGGCTCCCTATAAATATTAGGAAGAATTTTTTCACTGTGAGGTGAGGGAGCCCCAGACCAGGCTGCCCAGGGAGGGTGTGGAGTCTCCTTCCCTGGAGACATTCAGAGCCCCCCTGGATGTGTTCTGTGTGACTGCTGGGGGTGACCCTGCTCTGGCAGGGGGGTTGGACTCGATGACCTTTGAGGTCTCTTCCAACCCCTCACTTTCAGCACAAATCTGAAACATCCCCCTATATGAACTACTATAAAATCAACTCCACCCCAGGCTAAACCAGCACAGTATTGTAGCCCATTAATGTTTAGTTTGATTCTTTTGAGCACTTGTGCATAAAATTAAACAAATGAACATAGCAGACCTTGAAAATTGTGCCTGCCGTGTCTCAGCATCAGTTTTCCATAGGAAGTTGCCCTCATCTTCCTCACCCATGTGTTGCAATGCTAATGTGAGAGTTTCAAAATGCTCTGCAGTTACCAGAACTGAGGTGGCCACCAGTACTTAGGAAAATCACAGAACACAGTCTGGATTGGGTCTCTGTGTTTTTCCTCTTTGCTTCTCTTGCACTTTGAGTTTGCTGCCAAGTACACTTGAATGTCACTGTATCCATGCTGTTATCTTCTGAGACTTTTCATCCTGTGAATAAACTGGCAGCTATTAGTAGCAATGGAGATGTTGTTAATTTCACATCTTCAGTAGGAATTCTAGAAATTCTGGGCATTTTTAACTGCGTTTTTGGGTCCATCCATGATACAGAAATGGAAAACTCAGAGTAACTGTTTCACAGAGGTCAGTTTTCTGTAGGGCAATGTCAGCCATAACTGAGCCTTGAAACAGTTCTTAGTGATGTTCTTTGATAAAAAATGAGAGAGTGAGATCAGTATTTAGTTACTAAAGCTTTAATGCTCTGGGTCTGACCTGAGCACAGTAGTTTACAGTATTTAGTTGACTGCCAGAGACTCACACTTTAACCTGGCTCTACCAAATCACACAGATCTTGAATCAGTATAAATGTGTGGGAGATTAATTTATTTCTATACTGTTACTGAGTTCAGATAAGAATTTCCTGCTCTGTGCATGAGTTGTCAGTCATTATTTTCAGTTTCTTAATCACAAGTAATAACACACCAGTTGTATTTCTATAGCAACTTCTAGTCAGGGATCTCAAAGCACAATACAAATGTTAGTTTTGGCTTCAGAATAGCCCTCAGGTAAAGTGCTTATAATTACTCACATTTTGTAAGTGAGGAGACTGAACTGGAGAGTACAGAAACTGGTGATGGAAGTAGGAGCATTATCTGGAGATTTGGTTTGGACTGTGTCATAGATTTCTAGGCCCTTTGCAGGAGTGGGTCCACAAAAAGTATCTGAGCATGGTGCTTTGAGGCAGCCTTGAATAAAAATTCTGTTTTCCCATAAGGTTTCTGTTTTACCCAACCTTTAGAGCACCTTTGCAAGTTTTCTGAAACAGTCACTTTTCATGCTTGTTGATTTTTATATGTCAAAAACCACCTGATGTTGGGGAGTATCTACATGGGAAGGGAAAGAGGACAGGCAATAATTTGAACAATTTGAGCACTTGTTCCAGCTGTGAAGACAAAACCAACCCCATTCTCTGACACCTTCTCAGAAAGCAGATAGATTGTTTCAAGCTGATGCCCTTTATGCAGAATCATTGATTGCTATCTCAGTAGCAGCTGTACAGGAAGTGGAAGGAAATGGAGGCATCTTGTTGCTTTTTTATTCTTCCCCTAATGCACTTATCTCTCTCTCTATCTCTCATTTTATTTGAACTCCATTTGCAATTAAAGCTGGCTTGAACACTGCTCCCAAGAAAAGCATAGTTCTGTCTGAACTGCAGTTTCTCAGCTTTGGAGAAGGAGAGATAGGATTGGGACAGGTCAAAAAACCTTTTCATTTTCAATCCTCCTTCATTCTCTGAACCGAAACTGATTTAATTTTGCTCTTGCTTGCTCCCACCACCTCTCCAGAGATGCCCAGCAAACTAAATCATACAGAACAAAAAACTTAACTTTTCTTTGGAAGTATTGTCTATGGTGATCAAATAATTTATTTCCAGTGCACGTTTTATCCATGGACTAACTGACAAAAGTAATTCTGGCCTTTTCAGAATTCTTGCTATTTCTTGCAGCAAAATGAGGTAGGAAATGCAGCCTTTCTTTGTCTCTTTCAGGAGCCCTACATTCACGTTTCTGTCTCTTCCAAAAGCTGTGTTTGCTTGGGCTTGTCCATCTTCCTGTGCATCTTACCCCTTCCAGTCTGTAAAATGAAAGTAAACAAAGCTTTCTTCTCTTGCTTTTGTGCTTGGTGACTGGAGGAAAGGAAACTTAATCTTGACTGAAGCTTTGGTAGTGTCATAACACAAATAATGAAACGAATGGAAGGAAATGAGGCTAAGAAAGAATGTAATGAATCCTTTCAGGTTCTTGTTTTGCACCTTGTAGTAGTCATGATGCTGAAAATCACACTTTTGAGTAGGGACTGCACTGCTGCTTTTGTCTGCAGGAGCAAGGCAGGTTTTCTTTAATTCTGGATCCTTAAAAAGAGTTTTCTACTTGTAAAAAGCTTCTTTTGTCCAGTTTCTTCTCCTGTGAAAGATGAAAGGTTACTAAGAGCCAGAGAAGTGGAGGGCAGAAATTCTGCAGTTCCTTTTCATTCTTATAGCACTCACTGTAGATGTTTGTTTAAAGTTCCCAGAACAGCTTTGAGGCATGGAGCAGGATGCTAAAAGTTTTTATTTTGACTCTAAGCAGAATATATGGAGACCCAGTTAGGGAAAAAAACACAAACAAATAAACAAAAAAAGCCCCCAACAAAAACCCAGCCCCCCTGTAGTTTGCAGTATGTAAGTATCTGGAGAAAGAGCAGAAACTTTTAGCCAGCTTCATGTTTTTATAGAGCAAAAGGGCTATTCTGTAGTATCTATTCCATTTAGTATTTATGTAGTAGTACTACTACCAGTATGTAGTATTTATTCCATATTTATCCCATTAGCCATTGGGATAAATCAGTGTTGGAAACGAACAGTTCAGGAATACCTTGTGTTAATGCACTTGTGCACTCCTTAATTACACACCCTATTTAGTACCCCAAAATTCAATTTATGTTGTTTAGTCTGTGCCCTGGCATTTGAGAGGCTCAGTGTAACATTTTAGGATGTCTGTGCTAAAGATGTGCACCTTGATGTAAGGGCATGGGTGATACTTGGAATAGCTGCAGAATATTGCTGTCACTTTAGCATGAGCTGTGTTACAGTGTTAGATCAACTTAATCTCTTGTGCTGCTGAAAAGATGTGGTTGTGCTTGTGATAAATTAATTTATTGTCTCCTAATGGTGTGTAAGCAAAAACTGAGTGGTACCTGGGAAATGCCTGTTGTTCCTCTAGTATCAGTAGCACTACAGCTGCTTTTTCCCAGTATAATTTTGTGGGTCTCAAAATTTGCCTTCCTCTCATATTGTTTCTGTTTTTCTTGTTTCTGTTTCTCAGTTAGGGTTATTGTAGTACTTGGTTCATGAGCAATACTTGGTCCAGGACTTCTATGATGTCTCTGAAATACTTTCCTGTGATTCAGTATATGAAATACAGCATGTACCTCTAAGTTATAGACATGCTGGCTAGAGGCACAGAGAGGACAGAGAGGTAGTACTGTCACAAATACTGAATTTCTAAAAGCTTGTTGAAAACAGACTTGGTTAGAGGAAAGAAACCAGGTTAGTGCTCCATTTAAGTGAAATCCTGTAGCAGCAGCTCAGCCTTTCCTAGATACCAGAGAATCCATATGTAAGAGATGCTTGGCTCAAGTACAGAAAAGTCTGATAGGAGCTCTTCTAGAAACCAAACAATCTGGTATGAACTGAGCACCTGGGGGGGAGCAGATTTATCTACTTGTGCTGGTACCTAACAGGAGGTGGATGGATGGGATCCAGGGCAGCACCTGACCCAGCTCTATGAACATTCAGGCAGAATTTTCCCAGGTTAACTGCTAATCAATTGATCTGATTGTATCATGTTGGGTTTAGTCAGGAATGCCCCCTGTCTGTAAGACAGTAAGAAATACCCTATACAGGCTTTGTTCTGCATACTGCAGGTTGGGAGTTGTGCCTGGTTTAGTGTCCAAATGTAATTCATGATTTTGATGAAGTAAGATCAGGAGTTGCTCTTGGCTGTGCCACTATTGTACTCAAGCATTTAGTTATCCACTGGAGACTCCAAAGGAGCTATAGGGAGATTTTTGCCTAATTGGAGATGAGCAGGGAGAGTTTACAAAAAGCAGCTTCTCTTCTCTTCCCACTAAAAATATTTCTGACTTATCCTTCAAGCCTTGGTGGTTGCACTTCCTGTCCCTGGCAGACTGCAGAAAAAAATTATTTTAAAAGCCAGTCACTTCATTTCCCTGCAGTAATTAGGAAAAGAAATTCTCTGTGAAGATCTTCCAAATGTCACTGTTGCTGTTGTAGCTGTGGGCATGGAGGAGTTTCCCACTGATGTGGTTTCCATGTGCAGGTTTGCCAGTGTCTTCAAGAACTGCTGCAAGGAGCCTGGTTCCCTGGTGAGATTTCATATGGGGAGAAGCAATCAAACTTTCCAGGGTCAAAACAAAAGGATCATTGCAGCTCCAGCTCAGCTGTGGAAGGCACAGTGTGCAAATATACTTTGGCATGGGAAATACAAAGTCTGTTTTTCAGCATCTTCACTGCCAGTGTTCCCTGTGGTGCTGGGGTCCTTTTCATGTTAAAAAAAAAACCAACCCAAACCTTAAACAAAGCAGAAAACAATAAACAAAAAAGCACTACCCAAACAGTTGCCTTTAAATCAATACAACTTCCCTTAATTGTGAAGGCTGACACTCTAAAGCAGTATGGCTGAGGGATGTTTCCACTTGCAAGGATGGAAGTTTGCACTGAAGTCATGCCAGGCAGTCAGCTTCTGGCACATTTGAATTGCCTTCAAGCTCAAAGCTTATTTTTAGCCCAAGAAACTCCATCATTTGTTAGAGCCCTCTTACCTTCCTGTCTGGGGAATATGTGCTGGTAGAGGGAAGTGGGTGTATCCTGAGGTTCTTGCTGCTGCACAGCAATGTTGTCTCTCCCCTGTAGAGGCTCCACAGCTCTGCTCCACTGCTCCACTGAAATCTTCTTTGCCCTGCCCCGGGCATTACCAGGACAGGTAACTCAGATTGTTGGTACTCTGGTATAGGGGAAGGTTTACAGAGCAGCCTATGTCTGTTCTCTGCCAAACCAAAAGTGAAAAAAGCCAGAAAGCTATACTAAAGAATTTTTTCATCAGTGCCAGTGCCTGTGGACGGATTTGTAGAGGAGCCTATAAAAATCCAGTGGGACTCTTCTTAGGAAGATGATGCAAAACCTTTCTACCAGTGTCTGTGGATGGATTTGTAGAGGAGCCTATAAAAATCCAGTGGAGCTCTTCTTGGGAAGATGATGCAAAACCTTTCTAATTTGCTAAAGCTTCCCTGTCACCATAATGTTTATCAGCCATCTACCTGCTTTAATACAAAAATTGCATATACCATTTCACCTGTTGCATCCTTGAAGTTTCTAAGGGACATTTCACTTGCACCTATAGAAGAGATGTTCAGATGCTGAAATAGAGGGTGACTGGACAAAGCCCACTAAAAGGGGATAAAGAAGAATACAGTGAATGTGTTTTTTCTGGCTCCTTCTGATGTGTAAACTGGCTGTTGTCAGACTGGATTTAATGTAGTATGGCATTTCTTAGATACCCAAAGAAGCCACCAGGCTTCTATGTGTTTTCTGCATCCTCAAGGTTGTTTCACTCTGTGCTCCTTTCAGCTGCACCCTAAAACAAATTCAGAAAAAAACTCAGCACTGTGTGTACGAGTGAATTTAAAAAGCAAATAGCCCACCAAACCTCTCTCCCTTTGCTCCTACTTTTCAGAATAAAAGTGTGAAATTTCTCTCATTTCTCCATGACTGGTCTGTGAAATTGGGCATCACTCTCCTTGGTTTACTGAAGGCCCCAATTACCAGATCAGGCTCTGTGACCATAAGCTCTGCCTGGCATGGAAATTTTGTTTGGGAGTGATTTGTTTGGGTCTATGTATGCACAGGGTAGGGAAGGTGGTTTTTTTTTTTTTTTTATATACTGAGGGTTTTCTCTGAGACAGAAAGCCAAGTGAGGTTTTGAATTCTTGTACATATACAAGGATATGTATATGAACATATGAACAAGAACCCATGGATGCTGATGTGTCTTGAGGGAGAGCATGTTTAAAAAGTCATGATCTTAATCCATATGGTCACAGGTGTTCCTACCCACCACTTAAGTATTATTAGAAGACAGAATAATATTAAACAGCCGTGCCAGGCATTGCTGTGCTCATGTGCACTTTTCCTTCAGTAATCTTAAAATGTTCAGGCAAAGGAGGCTGTTCCTCAAGACCATTTTGCAGTTGTTAATGGGAAATAGAAGGTCTGAATGAATGGCAGATCCTGCAGAGAGCTGCAAAGCACTTGTGTGTTGCTGCCAGTTGTTACAGGGTACTGACTGATGTATAGGGAAATAAAATGCCTGGATTGTCTCTTTATTGTGGGTGTCAGGGACCTGGCATTAACTCCTTGAATCTCAGGATCTGTTCCTGTTGCAGCAGGGTACCTGGAAACGTTCCAACCTCACACACATCACACAGAGTAACCCTAAAACTGAACATGCCTCCTGTTCTTGTATCTTTGCATCTTCTTCAGTGAAATGTGAAAACTGGAGCCCTGGCTGTGTCTTCTATTCATGTGCTAAGTAAGATTTCTATGTCAGTCACACATTCAGACTTGAGTGACTGAATTGAAAACTGATGCATTTATCCAGTACAACTGATTTCATGTGTGTTTCTGGTAATTGCATTTCATACAAATAAAGCTAACTTTTCTGTGACCAAGTACTGATCTGAAGGATTTGGCTGTGTTTTGCTATTTTGTCCAGGTTTTTATGCTTCTTTAGTCAAGCCTTGCCATCAAGATTGCAGATGATGGCTGAAATGATACTGAGTTCTCTAAAAGCAACCCTGGAACAATGCTTGTGAATCCCTAAAGTTGTATTTCAATAGCTATAAAATATAACCCTACTTTAAAGGTCTAATTCCTGAAAAGAAATGCAGCCTATTAAAAATTGTAGATATGAAAAGTGTCCCCAGAACTGTTTATCCAAACAGCAGGAAATTCCTATTTCAGGTAACTGCTGTATGTAATTTTGGGTATATTTTATACCTCCTAAAATTCTTTATCTCTTTGTAATATATATCACCACCATAACTGTAGTCTATTAAAGATAAATTGTTATCTAATCTGTTTGGTATCTAATCTATTTATTAGTTATCTATTAGTAAGCAATTAATATGTTAAGTACCTATTTATTTCAGGTATTTTTCCTTTCTCCTCAAGAAATCAGTAGTACTGCAATGTTACTGCCAAGCAGCCCAACTGCTGTAGCATCCTTTGCTTTAAAATGAGTTAAGCTAGAGAGTCAGTTTTTAATATTTTAATTTTTTTAAATCATCAGAAGTGTTTGGTGCTTAGTATCAATATGTTTATTTTTAATTTTTAACTAAATAAATATGGTATTTAGTATTAAATAAGGTGAGATGCCTCAAAAAAAAAAAAAAAAAAAAAAGTAGCATTTAATGTTTTAGTTCCGGGTGATGGGAAAACAAAGAAATTATTTGTGTTGGAAGACTCAGGATATGTAAAAACACAAAGGCTTTGGCAATCTGATGTTGTCTTGTTTTTGCTATGGTAGTGAATAAATTTCACAGATGGCTTAACACACCCTGTGTTATCCAGTCTTTGAAAGGCCTGATACTTTCCTTTGTGGAGTATTGAAGGGTTTGAACAAGATTTTTGGAATTACTTCTATGCTGCAGTACTGGAGTATTTTGGTTTGCATTTTAACTGTATCTAAGAAAGAACCAAAGACAGAAAATACTTGAGAAAAGGCAAAATTCAAATGAACAGAACTTAGACCAAGAAGTTGGTACAGACATTGGTGTGTAAGCTGAGTTATGAGTCAGCTGTAGAAATTTTGGTCCTGGGTTTTCTTTTTTTGGATAGCCTCTGAGGCCATATCATGTGAGTGATGCATAGAAAGTGATCTTTCTGCAGAAATGAGATGGTTGTTGGTAGTGCTGTGCTGCAGCACAAGGGAGCAGTTTCCTGAGAGATGCACATTTGTGAGACATCATTTCTTTCTGTTGTGACAGAAGGTGACCTCTTCACAGGTCTGGCACAGCATCAGAAATGCTCAGTGCCTTTGTAGTGATTTTTTCCCCCCCCCTCCCATATCACTGATCAGGTCTTTCTTCTCTTTGTTTACTATCAGAGTAATCCTGCTGTGATTTCACACCCCAAACTCGGAGGTTTCCCCTTACCTTGTAGTGAAGAGAAAGGAGAGGGTGGAGGGCTCAGTGTTTGTGTGCAGGAAATCTCCCTCTGTTCATACAGACTCAGCCCATCCTATGGGTGATTGTGTGGAATTTGCAGATTAGTTTGGAGGAGCCAATCAATGCTGGAGCTACTACAAAAAATAGGAGATCTTTTGCTGGTGTTCTTTATGCTGAGTAGCATTCCCCGTGGCTCTTTAGGGAAGCCTTCTGTTTGTAAGTTTATTAAGGGGCTATTCAGATTGATTCAGTCTCAGGGCTCATAAATTCTGCAGTAAATTTCAGTAAACTGCATTCAAGTCAGGGCAAATTAAAAATTATATTGCCCCCCAAAATGGCATCCTTAGATAAAAAGATCCTTATGTCCATGGGGTTATTGACACAGACCTGCTTGCTTCTGAAATATTGAAACATTTTTCTTCCTTTTCCCTTTCCTTTCCCCTTTCTCAGAATCATAGAATCATAGAATAGGCTGGGTTGGAAGGGACCTCAGAGATCATCGAGTCCAACCCTTGATTAACTACCACTGCAGTCACTAGAGCATGGCACTGAGTGCCACATCCAGGCTCTTTTTAAATGTCTACAGGGACAAAGAGTCCACTACCTCCCTTCCTTTTTCCCCTCTCCTTTTTCCCCTCTCCTTTTTCCCCTCTCCTTTTTCCCCTCTCCTTTTTCCCCTCTCCTTTTCCCCCTCTCCTTTTCCCCCTCTCCTTTTCCCCCTCTCCTTTTCCCCCTCTCCTTTTCCCCCTCTCCTTTTCCCCCTCTCCTTTTCCCCCTCTCCTTTTCCCCCTCTCCTTTTCCCCCTCTCCTTTTCCCCCTCTCCTTTTCCCCCTCTCCTTTTCCCCCTCTCCTTTTCCCCCTCTCCTTTTCCCCCTCTCCTTTTCCCCCTCTCCTTTTCCCCCTCTCCTTTTCCCCCTCTCCTTTTCCCCCTCTCCTTTTCCCCCTCTCCTTTTCCCCCTCTCCTTTTCCCCCTCTCCTTTTCCCCCTCTCCTTTTCCCCCTCTCCTTTTCCCCCTCTCCTTTTCCCCCTCTCCTTTTCCCCCTCTCCTTTTCCCCCTCTCCTTTTCCCCCTCTCCTTTTCCCCCTCTCCTTTTCCCCCTCTCCTTTTCCCTTCCCTTTCCTTACTGTGCATGACACACACAATCTGCATCTAGATGTGATGGTTTTGTTAATTGCATTTCCCTTTATGTCACAAGTTGCATTTGGCTTTCAGGCTCTGCTTGTGGCCTCCTCCATGGTGTAACTTTGGCTTCACCTGCAGCTCAGGGGGGGTCAGAATGCCATTGCCTCTGAGCTTGGAAATGCAGAGAGAAACTGAAAGGCTGTGAAAGGTCATGCTAATTCATCTGCCTTGTTTCCACCAGTCTTGTATTTTGATCATCTTGCTGTGAGATGGAATACAAGTAGCTTTGTACTGTTTTGGAGGAGAAAAAAAAACAGAATTGTCCTCAGTTTGGAAACTGATGAAAAATGTGTATGCAAGAGTCTGCCCTCCCTGAAGGCTTCATGTTTGCAGACCACTGACTATTTAAAATAAAGCTCCAGTGGTGCTTTAGGGTACACACAAGCATTGGAGTTTACACATTTTTGAATGGGTGACAAAGTCATTTTAAAACCAGGATGAAGATTTTGAAAGGAGAAACTGTGTAGAGGGCTGATATGCTTTTGAAGAGTGTGTCCCTGGGCAGTTAGGTAAGTTGGGGCCCAAATTCCAGACATAAAGATAAAATTTAAGGAAAGTAAGTATCAGCATCTATTTCTGAAAGTGTTGGTGACTACTAGCTTGTAGTTCCATTGCCACCTATGTTTAAGATTTAATTCAAAATAAAATGAAAGATAAATTAGATTAGATTTCAATCAAAATAATCCCATGGGTTTTAGTTAAACTACCTCTAATTGTTCATTTGTTGCCACCAGAAGGGATGTGGCTTTCCAGGAAGCAAACTGGATGCCAGAAAAAGAAAAAAGTCTTATTGGTTGCAGTTTGTCTCTTTTGTGAAAGTATTTCTGCTCGGGATTCCTGCCCCTGAAACTAAGAGGCTATGGTGCTGGGACATTCAAAGTCATGGAGTATGCAACTTTAAGGCAATTTCTTTGCTTTTAAAATATTTCTTTTCATGAACTACAGTATCTCCTTATTTCAAAAAGAAAAGATACCTGTGAGTGGTATGATCACTGTATTTTTCAAGGTTTTTCATTTGTTCTTTGTATGACTCCTTAGCTTTTGTTCATATATGTACCTGATTTGTGCATCTCTGCATCCTTCTTTCCCTTTGTGTCAGAATTTGTAAATGGAGATCTATGTCGTTTGAAGCTGGAGTAATCTGCTGAGAGGTTTTTTTTTCATTTGTTTGTTTCTGAGTGTTTGTTGTGGTTGTTGCTCTGTATGTGAATTGGTTGGAGACACCTGAGGGTTCTCAATGCCACCACACCCCACACCAAAATCAAGAAACCAATGGAAGGATTGATTTTCCTTTTTCTCTCTTTTTTTTTTTTTTTCCTTTTTAATTTTTTGTTATTGAGGAAGCTACTTGTTCTGGAGATCATTTCCTCCACTGCTACAGCCTTTATTGCCCTTTTGAATTCTTAAGAAGATTTTGAAGTGGCAAAGGGTTTGGAGGGTTCAGTAGTTAGTAACAGATGAGTATACTGTTGCTGACAATGTCTAGCTTTTTAATTAAGTTTTTTTTTTTTTTTTTAATTGCTGGGGTGTATTGTGTTAATATGTTTCAGTTGAAAACCTGGTCATGGAGCTGAGGGCAGGACCTGGGCACTGCTGACGTGAGGAATTTTCTTCAACTAGTCTGTACTTGGCAACATTTATATATATAAAAAAATAATCAACCATGGAGAGTAACTGCTGATTAAAGATCTTTATAAACTTATGCTGTTGTTATCAGTAGCAAAACTTGCCTGTGAATACAAGACCAAGCTGTAGGTAGAAGCTGTGCCCATGTTTTGGACACTGGATGACATGATTTTGGGATGTGTCAGAACGACCCTGAAGGTGATAACCTGGGTGTTAAACACAGAGATGCAGAGTTTAAGAAACACTCTTTCTCAAAGGTTTTTTTTTCTCTTAGTTTTCTCTAAGTTTTAAGGGGTTTTACGGAGTTTTGTGACCAGGACATTACTGGTGAGAGCAATGAAAAGTGGGAATGTGTGTGTCATGCTGCCTTCTGGGGAAGTTGCTCTGCTCAGGTCAAACAAGTAAGAGCTTGAGGGTTTTCTTCTTCACTTGTGGATTCCCTTCATCATCACAAATTGTCTCAGTACTGAAGATCTCTTTGAAATTTACAGACTGAAGAATTGAGAAAATATAGTGGACATGAAAATGTGATGGAAGAGAGACCCAACCCAGAATCCTGAAGTGCCAGGAAAACATTCCTTGAGTAATAACTCATGCACAAAGGCAGGTTTGATCTTTAAATGATTCTTGTCTTAGCTGAGCTTGTGAGACTGGAAGTCTGGTCCAGATCTTAATCAATTTGGTGGAGGGACTGGAAATCAAAAATGGTTTGATTTGGATGAAGCTTTTTCCACAATGGCAGAAGCTGAATAGTGTGTATTGTTCCAGAGAGGATATTTTTTTTATTTATTGCTCAGCAGGAGAGCTTGGATTTGAATTTGTGGACAACTGACAGTAAAGAGAACTCCTGCAGGGTTGTGCATCTGCAATTGTAAAATATCTTTTCCTTCATGTAAATGGATAGTTTAATAAATTTGCACCTTCATTCCCAGTTCTGCCCTGCACCTTAACAACTCCATATAGCAATGGCATCAACCACATCTTTCTTACTGTGAGTAAAACTTCAGAAGTGAGCCCAGGCTCTCAGTCTCTGAAGTTTATGGGTGTGGGGAGTGTGAGTAATGGTTCATTTCACTGCCTTGCAAAAGCAAATGAATTCCTCTGTGAGTCCCTCCTTCTCCAGATAACAGGGCTTAAACTTCACATAAATAAAGCTGGGATACTGTGGAGGGCCTGATAAAGGGATTTCTTCTTGCAGGATGAGTCTCCCTTATATCATATATCCATCCCATTATCTGGGTGAAATGCTTATTGCAATTTCTGCCATGTAGTCTCCTGTATACATTATCTATAATGCATAATGGAGTGTGTGTGTGTGAGTGAAGGACAATATCCCAGCAAGCAAGGAAATGAGTTGTAAGTTGCACACAGTGGAGCCTTAATGGTATGATCTCATTATGTTAGGAGAAAAATGCCCTAGTATCACCTTCTGTACTACAGAGCTTGATTCAATTTTCTCTCTCTTTTTGAGTCTTTCACGTATTTAATCAAGCTGAGCTATAAAATAAAGAGAGAATTATTTTGAAGTACGTTACAGGGTATATATGTGGAATTATGCTGTAAATCTGCCCATTTAAAGGAACATTAGCAACTTCCAGCATGATTGTTCTATGAGAAGCATCAAATTAGAAACTTTGAAGTGATATAATCCTAGGTAATACTAGTAGTAGCAGTACTGTTTTTCCTCTTCAGGAGCTGCATTCTAAACTTTCAAGAACAGAATGTAAATGGATTTCATTTTGGAGTTCTCCAGTTTACTCCATGTAGATATTTTGAAGTTCTGAAGTAAATCAACAACATTATTTGGAAAAGGGAAGAGGGAGTGACCTTAGGTCTTAGGAAATGCTGCTGTTCAGGTTAATGCTCTGCAGTGCTCTTATTTTTAATCAAATTGTAATCAGCAAATAGGTGCTGCCTTAGGTTATCCAGACAAGACCCTGTCATTGGAAGGTTATGTATTGTACACTGAGACATTTCTTGTGGTTATTTAAACATTTTTTGAGACTACACTCTTGAGACTACACCCAAACTGAGAAGTTACAGAAGTGGGAAGTAGAAGCTACTTAGTGTTTGATCTCTTCCTGGTGATATGAAAGCTAGGAAGCAGTGATTGTTGTGCTCATTGGTGAGGCTGTAACAAAGCACCCTGAGATGTAGCCTTATATTTGACTAGAAATGGAATTTTATGCTTTGATGTGTTTGAGGTAGAGGAATATGGTCTTTCTTACCATTAAAATGGGGCATTTGTTGGAAAGGAATTCAGAGGTGTCTTTTAAGACCTGTTTCACACAGTACCAGAGTTACACCTGCAAAGCTTGTCCAAGTCTCAGGTTTCTCTCTATTTTGTTGTTGTGCTGTGATGGGATTAAAGACCACCACAATATGATTCCAGCTGAGCTTTGGATGAGAAGAATTGGGAAAGGCTGCTCCTGTTTCTCTTCTAAGGCAGAATCCTCTGCCACTAACAGCACCTTTTGAAAAAGAGGGGGAAAACCTCCCCAAAGGTAACTGGGGATTTTGGGGTCACCTGTAACAAGAAGCAAAAGCTTTTTTTAGGTTTGGGAGTGGAAAGAAAATGGCTCCCTTCTGGTCAGAGTTTGTTTCTGGGTCTGTTGTTCTGCAGGCAGCAACATCCCAGCCATTTTTAGAAGCTCAGTTCTCGTTGCATTTGAGCCTAGTGCTAGAAAATAAGAAATTTTTATCCATGTGCTTCTTTTCCTATTTCTCTTTTGGGTAGATAAGAGCAGAACTATAAATGTATATGTACATATTTGCATACTGAAGTGCACACACATACAGAAAATCCAGGCATATTACTAAACACATAAAAAGCTGGGAAAAAAATGTCAGGGTTAGGAAACTGCTCATTTATTTTTAATGGGGAAAAAATTTTGGAGCTCTTGAAAAGGAACAACTTCTGTGCTTGCACAACACTGAACAGCAAACAATAGGAACAGGTAAATGCAATCTCTTTTTTTTCCTTGTTTTTCCAAAGTGTTTTTCTGTTCTGTTCATAAGTGTTTTTAATTCAATGCTGGTTTGAGGCACGTGCCTTAAGAACAGTATCAAAATCTGAGAGCAAACCAGGAGTTACTTGCTCTGTTTATGGACCCTCAATTTATTTTCTAAATAACACGACAGTAATAAAAAGGATCTGGTTTGTCCACATGAAATAATTAGTGAGCAGCTCATTTAAGAAGATTAAGCCTGTGTATAGTAGAGAAATATTCAAAGCTGCTCTGTAATTAAAGTTTCTTTTCATGAGTATGAAGTAGCTTGGGTTTTATTTGGATATTAGAATGACACTTTGGTGGTGGTAAAAAGTGGGGAGGAACTGCTGGATCTTAAGTCCTCTAGGAAAGAGGCAAATTGTTTCTTTTCTGATTCATTAAGAGTGTGGTAGTAAACATGGCAAAAATATGACTTCTGTTGAGAAAAATAGAGAACAGATAATAGTGCATTCAGGACCAAGCATTCACAGTGCAGATGCTATTTTTGTGGGGAAACTAAATCATTATAATTTGCTTTTCTTACTGGGGAGATGAGAATTGTCAGAGTGGGGCTAAGAGTCTCTGCTAACTTGCTGCTTGGAGGCCAGAGGTCTGGGTGAGATGTTGAGATGCTCAGGACAGATCCTGGGAGATCTCAGAGACCTCAGAAACTGGGTGAGTTTCTCTATGCTTCTTTTTAAAATAAATTTTATCTCATTTTCCCCGTTTAAGTGTCAGAAATATTATCCTGGGTGCACTAGTTAATCCTCTGGACTTTGGGATCTTGTGGTGACTCTGGTGGGTTTTGTTCTTTATCTTAAATTACAATTATCAAAGCTTCAAGTCCTATTTCTGTGATGTAAAATTAATTCCTAGACAGATGCTTTGTGCAAAGTTATGCTCAGATGTCAGGATCTTGCTGAGAAATTGGGACTATCTCGTTTTCACAATGGAAAGAAACTTTTTTAATCAAATGTCCACTGTAATGCCTGTAATGCAAGTTTATAGCTTACCCTCTTGTTTTTACAGCTGAGGTATATCTACTGTTTAACCTGACAGTGAACTACAGAAGAAATTTAATGTAAATATTAGACAGTTTTATGACTGTCTCTAGTCTCAAAAAGGGCTGATCCCTGACATGGTGAGCTGTAGTAATTGATTTGGGTACAGTAAAAATTGATTTGAGAAGGCTCTGTGGTCTTGTGGGACAGCAGTGAAAAGAAAGCTCAATAGAAGGGTGTTGTAAAAGCAATCTGGAGTAATGGGCAGTAGCCAGGATCAAGAAAATTAGAACAGATGAGCATCCAAGGGGCACACACTTTGAATTTGCATTGTAATTTATTAGGAAAACAACATGATTAGGGACAGTTTAATGTTAGAAGTTGATTTTTAAATTCTTTTTTTACTGTTGGAATTTTTTCTATTTTATGCTGGGGCTTTTCAAAAGATACATAAGCAACAACACGTAGACATTTCTCAGGCCTCTACTCTCTTCTTGTTTGTTTTTTTTTTCTTCATTATGTCTTTCTTGCTGAAATTTCTTCTGTCTCACATTAGTAGGATTGATTATTAAATTAAATTCTGATCCCTAGGAAAGGGTACACACTACCAAAAAAAGGGTGTTGCTGGCTACACAGAAGTAGTTGCTAAATGTGCCAAGCAAATGAACTGAAGAATGGAAGAGAGGACAATAACACAAATTTTAAAATCATAAACCAAAATAGATTTTGTCTACTCTCTCCTGGTAAATAATCATAGCAATTTCAGGAGTGGCTTTTTAATTTTCCTGGGGTAATGTGATTTTCAAATTGATGCAGCTCTTTTTTAATATCTTGGCTTGCTTACTGGAGGTCAGTAGAAGCTAAATCTGGAGGAGATTATAGATAAGCACTTGAGACAGATCCTGGGCTAGAACACCAGACTTTAACATGGAAAAATACTGCCAGAATCTACCTTCATATAACAGAGAAATCCCTTCTTCAGGTAAGTCAATTGAAATTTATGTTTTAGTGGGCAGTGGGCAAATTATTGCTGATGTGGGAAACCAGAATCACTGATGGCTCTTGTGGAGAACTCCAGGTTTCTCTCCATGTATTTCTTTAACCTGAACTGTGGAAGAGAACCTGACTTATGTGAATGGCTGGAGACCAGCAGGACTTCCCAGCTGGATGGAAGTTTTCTGGAGAATTTCCAGCACCAGGGAGCTATGCTTCCCCAGGCAATTGTTGAAGCAGGAACTGCTTCCTAGAGGAGGGAGCTGAGACCCAACCAGGTTATCACTTCTGCTTAACCTGGGGTGTTTCTCTAAGGAAGGAAATTGCTTAGAGGAAGCACTGGTCCCTTCACACCACTGATTCCAGCAGAGACAAAAATGCAGATGGCCCTTTGGAGGTCTGAAGTTAACTAAGACAAAATAATGGATAAAAAGATTGGCCTATCAAGTCTGGAATATTGATGAAGAATTTCTATTGTTACCTCTTGTATTCCATCATTCAGTTTTGTCCCTTCCTTAGGCATTTTTGCTTTTGTTTTTTTACTTCTCTTCTGGGAGAAGTTTTCTGAAGTTATTTTCTCCACTGAGCATTCGAGAAGACTTATTAGGATTTGATATATGTAAGCCACATGTTTTATAATGGTTGATGTTTTTGTGTAGGATTGTTATTGATTTTCTTTTGTTCTAGTTGATGGTGAAGTGACAATAAAGCACGTGGTGGGGGGGTTGTTTTCTTTACCTCTGCTGTGTTTTTAAATATGCCAAGTACAGCAGAGTTCTCTTTCTCTCAAGTAAAACAGTGTAGGATTACAGCAAGAACTGCTGTCAGCTGCTGCATTTGGCCTTTGTAGGTAATTGTTGTGTGCTTAAAATCTTCCTTTCTTTTTGCCCTTTACATCATACAAAGGTTTTTTGGGATCTTTGTTAATAAAGAGCTTATTCCTGTTTCCAGTGCTAAAATTCATGTTGGTCAAAGGGAAGATTAGAGCCAATTATCTAAAATAAATGCTGTGTGAGGATGGAACTAGTGGCTTACATTAGTGTTCCTGTGTGTGACAAAACTGACTACTACCTGAGATTTCTGGAGGAGCTGTGTCATTATGGGATGGAGATGACAGCATCTTAGAATCACAGAATCACAGAATGGGCTGGGTTGGAAGGGACCTCAGAGATCACCAAGTCCAACCCTTGATCCACTCCCCCCGTGGTTCCCAGCCCATGGCACTGAGTGCCACATCCAGGCTCTTTTGAAATATCTCCAGGGATGGAGAATCCACCCCTTCCCTGGGCAGCCCATTCCAATGGCTGATCACCCTCTCCAGAAAGAAATTCTTTCTAATGTCCAACCTAAACCTCCCCTGGCACAACTTGAGACCTCTTGTGCCCTCTTGTCTTGCTGAGAGTTGCCTGGGAAAAGAGCCCAACCCCCCCCTGGCTCCAACCTCCTTTCAGGGAGTTGGAGAGAGTGATGAGGTCTCCCCTGAGCCTCCTCTTCTCCAGCCTCAACACCCCCAGCTCCCTCAGCCCTTCCTCACAGGACTTGTGCTGGATCCCTTCCCAGCCTCCTTGCTCTTCTCTGGACCTGCTCCAGCACCTCAATCTCCTTCCTGAGCTGAGGGGCCCAGAACTGGACACAGGACTCAAGCTGTGGCCTCCCCAGGGCTGAGCACAGGGGCAGAATCCCTTCCCTGGACCTGCTGGCCACGCTGTTCCTGAGCCAGCCCAGGATGCCATTGGCCTTCTTGGCCACCTGGGCACACTGCTGCCTCCTCTTCAGCTTCCTGGCAATCCAGACTCCCAGCTCCCTTTCTGCCACTCTGTGCCCAGCCTGGAGCTCCCCATGGGGTTCTTGTGGCCAAAGTGCAGGACCCGGCACTTGGAATGTTGAACCTCATCCCCTTGGGATCAGCCCAACTCTCCAGTCTGTCCAGGTCCCTCTGCAGAGCCCTCCTGCCTTCCAGCTGATCCACACTCCCCCCAGCTTGGTGTCAGCTGTGAATTTGCTGATCTTGAGAATACTCTGCTTGGCATTGGGAACTTGCACAGCCCAACCTGTAGATGGAGCCTACATTTGATCCATGGTGCAAAACCAAGAATATCTGCAACGTGATAGTGAGATGTGCTGTGCTGGAGCATTTTTTATGGGCACACCCTGTATGCCCAGGGAGGCTGTGGAAGGCCTCTGCTGCCTGCTGCTTGGCAAATGGTGTTCTCCTTAAAGTTTTCAGTCTATTGACTGCTCCTTTTCACCTGAAGAGCACTGTGTAGCATGTATGTAGGAAAGAAATGCTCAGATCCTGGGGCACATTTTCAGCCTTCTGAATGCAAAAAAGGGAAAGTGTTAACCTTCAAAGGACAGGGTTAAACTCCCTTCAGTTTTTGGGTTAAACTGTGTGGTCCTTCATTTTCTGTTTTTCTGACACCTGGGGGCTTCCAGACAAACTTCCTGTTTGGATGGAAAGCGTCACTTTAAAACCTCACTAAAGAACAGAAAATAAAGTTGGAAAATGACATGTTCCATGATTTGACTCCATGAGTCTCCCAGAGGCCAGTGAAGTTCCACAGTGTAAATGTGGGTGTAAAGCTGGAGGTGTAGCAGCCACTGTCACCAAAGACCACAGAGACATCTGGGAGGGAAAAAATCAGATGATGAAGTAGTATTTATTTGCACTTGCTAAGAAGATGCCTTACATAGTATTAATTAGGACATTTCCATTAAAATAATACATACCTAATTAACTGAAAACTAATTTCATGCTTTCTAAAGAAAAAAATCTAAACCTGGAAAAAGAACAAAATAATTTGACCAATGGAAACGAGTATATTGTCAAGAAAACAAAAGCCATGAGGACAACACAAGAAGGTTGGTTGGTTGGTTCTGCCTTCTTGGGGTTTGGGTCAGTGTTCTGATGTACTGGCACTGCAGCTTTGCTCCAGGTGAGACTGTACGAGGTCCATCAAGCATCAGAACTTTATAGAAGTTCTTCACATGGTTGTTGAAGGTTGGGCTTTGCACTCCCTGCCTTTCTTGAACTTAGGTCTTTTATTTTTTTTAATCCCTTCTGGTTCTTTGTTCTGTATCTGAAACATTTTTGTTAAAAATCCCAAACAAAAACCAACAAAAAAAACCAAGGAACCCCCCCCCCAAAAAAAAAGCATGTCTTTATTTCCTAATGAATGGAGATTGAATCTGTACTCCCAGGGCTTGCTGAGGGTCAGTAACAGCTTCTGTGAGAATGATTTATTGACTTCTCTACTCTGACCAGAATTAAATCTGTTACCAAAGGGCTTGTAGTCCCTATACACCAGCTTGGCCTTCCCAGTCAATCTGCCAGAGAGATGACTTTAGTTACATAGCAATTAAAAGACTTATTTCACGGTGAGTAACTAAAGAGAAGTAGAGGGCAGAGAGAGAAGTGCTAAGACTCAGAAATTACACAGCAGAAAGAGTACAGAGCACTAATTCTGTGCCTGTATTGAAGGCTCTCCCTAACTCCTCTCTTCCTGTTGTTTGTTTCCCACTCTCACTTTCTATCTATCACTTGAACTCACTCCTGTAGCCTTAGAGGCTTTATCAAAAGGGTTAAGATTGCTGGGCTAAAATATGTTTACTTTGTGGCATCTTAAACCTGGCTTCATGAGGAATCAAGGTCTCTGTGAGCATGGACACTTTTACTACTCTTGGATGTCTTCCCCTTGCACAGCCCCTGCTGGTCAGTTCAGCCCAAGTTTGATAAGAAAGCTCCCAGTCTCTGCAGCACAG
Source organism: Heliangelus exortis (assembly GCF_036169615.1). NCBI lineage: Eukaryota > Metazoa > Chordata > Aves > Apodiformes > Trochilidae > Heliangelus > Heliangelus exortis. The sequence continues at coordinate 13,602,925 of NC_092439.1, read as the reverse complement.
GAAATGCTCTGAGAAGACATCCTCACAGGTATGACCTTCACCAGAAAGTAGAGACTACAAATGAAAAAGCTCTTCTGTGAAAATTGTAACTTGAAGGGAATTATAAGTTCAGATGTGCACCTTGTTGGAAGCCTGTGGCACGAAAACTCACAGGAAACCTGACTTCAACCCTTTTCCCCTCCATCCTGCTTGTTTTGCAGTCAGCCAGCTGCTTAATATGCTTGAAAAAAAAGAGATGTCCCCATGGAAATTATTGCAATGTCTGTGTGAATATTAAAGGCATTTCATTAATACAGTTCTTGTTGGAACCAAGCCCATGCAGAATCAAAGCACTGGGATTCTGTTTGTGTTGCCTTTATGGTGGTTTTGGAGAATTCAGAACTTAGCATCCTGTAATCATCTGCACTATGATATGCCAGGGAGGAAAAAATGCTTTTTTTTATGGCTTATTGGTTTGTTGTCACTTGATGAGGCCTTCAGGTCTTACAGAACTGCCATTCCAGCAGCTCTTAGTGAGTGACTCCAGGTACCTGGTGTTGGCATTGTCAGTTTTACCTTGGTTTGCTGCAGGGATGGATTTTATCAGGGAGTTGTTCAGCAGAACTGAGACCCTTGCTTATTGATAGGGCAGCCAGTTTTTAATGTGTTTTGTAGAAGGGTACTTGTAGATGTATTTTTTGAGCTTCATCTTCCTTTCCTAGTGAAAACTTGGTGTCAGAATTCAGCACTACAGTGGCACTGTGGGAACTGGAATGTGACTCAAGCCCCAGTTTGCTTGATTCACTATGTACACCAATTTTTTTTAAATTTCAAACAGATATTTTAAAGCAAAGAATACTAAACTATGTCGAATATGTTGATCAAAAAGGGATTAAATGACATCTCAGACTTGCTGAGATAGTCTGTCAGATTTCTGCATCTGTAGGAGATTTCTGCAGCTAAGTATAGTGTTTTAATGACTACAGTTACTTTACCAGGGAAGTGATCACCACTGAAGCATCTTGATGTACCAGACTGCCTTTAGTGTTACATACGAACTAGAAAGCAGATTTTTTTTTCTTACTAAATCCTTTTTATCAAGTAAAAATTTGGTGGAACTAAACACCCAAGTATATTGGAGATTTATGGCAAATAATGAAGGTCAGTGGGAGATTCCCCAACCTTAGTCTGCCAACACATCTTAGTTTGTTCATTGCTGGAGCAAATGGGTCCAGTGCCAGAGTTCAAAGCTGTTCTGCCTGAGAGAATTTCATGTGAAGTGGACAAAGATCCCTGGGCCAGTGTAAGAGGGCTGATTTAATGTAATAGGTGTACTTATGTGAATTAGTACTCACTAATTATTTTATATTTTATATTTAACTATTTATTAGTACTCACTTTTCATTATTATTTTTTAATGTTTAGTCCACAGCCTCATACATCCACAGAGTTCTTAGTGGAATCTCCATTAATTTCCCATTGATCACATCACTGTAAGTAAAGTATAAAACAAGTTCAATGCAAAGAGGAAGGTCAGTGGCATTGGAAATTAGAAGCTGTTACAATCTACCCTGTGGGGGATGTAAGTTATTGTTGGGATCCCATGAGAACAAAGCCCAAGCCCAAAGGGTTAGATGCAAACAGGAAGTTTTATTTGGTGGACAGCAAGTGACACAAGCAATTTGAAGTGACCTGGTGAGGATTTGGCAAGTCTGCAGAGAGAGAGGGAGGGAGATAAGGGTATCACCACCTGAGGATCCTGGTGCCCCAACAACCTTTCTGCCTGGGCTGGTGGTCCAGGTGGCAAAGAATGAACTCATTGGTGTTCCTTATATGCTTCCAGAGTTTCCATAGCTTCCAAAGTTTTCCTGTCTGTAGATTCCAAAGTTCAGAAATGTTGCTTCTTCAGCTTTTCTTCCCCCTGTTGTATGCTGTTGTCTGGGGTGGCCCAAGGGTCTTTGGGGGGTTAGCTGGGGGTGACACTGCTGGCTCCAGCTGGGTGAGCCCCCTCCCCTCACTTGTTCAGTCACTGTGCTTTGGACTTGTGAGAAGCAGGGGTTCCCTTGTTAGCACTTTCATAGCTTCTGTAAACACAAATGTACCCAGCTGGTGGTTTCTCTGAGCTTCTATCATTGCAGATGCACCTTGGGTAAGATGCAAGACAAAATCTCTCAAAGGGACCATCCAACTTACTGGTGAAACTGGTTGCACCATAAAGCTTCTCCTAAAATAAATATGCTTCAAACTACTGGAAGTGGGTGATGATCTTGTTAAGTGGTTTCTTAATGAAATGCTTTTCCCATTATAGTTTAAGGATTTCATCCAGGCTCATCCGATTTTAATTAATTGGAAATATAGTTTTGACTTATTTGAATAGTGAATGTGACCTTTAATGAATTTTGTGCTTTTATGATGCTCATGCTTCTCTAAATTAATAGATGACAGAAGAGAGCAAGGCTTTTAATTTCTTTAAAATTTTACACTTAAATGCTGTGTGTCAGTGATAATCCTACAATGTAAAGGAGTTTTGGCAGCAAACAATAAGAAGTTTTAAGAAAAATGTTGAAGTGGGGAAGGGATTTTATCATACTAATATCATGATATGTCATTTTTTTGCTAAGCTATAATGACAGTGGCTGTCAAAGATGTCAGGGTACTGGAGGGCCCTTCTTGAGACATATTTCTCTATTATTGACAGGCAGGAAAAAGTGTCTGCATCCACCTGTACATGTGTATGTGGAGGGATAGAGTTTGATCCCTCTTATTCTGGATCAGAAGAAAAGATGAAATATTAAGTGATATTCTAAGTCCTGTTTGTAATTGCTGTATTTCTATAAAGTCTTTGGTGCTGTGTGTGTGGTCATTTCTTATGCAGCTGTGGTGTGGTATTAGGGAGCTCATGTAATGTAGAGACGTTTATGGATACCTGGGGTTTATGTATTATGTAGATGTGTGTCTGTTATCACCTATTCCTATGGTTGATGTATTTGTCCAGAGGGATTTCAGGTAGCTGTAAGGCTTCCTTTGAATGGGATGGGAAGAAGTTTTGCTGTCAGTGACTTTGCAGAACTGCTGCAGTGGAATGTTCCAAATTCAGATTCCTGCTCCTGTCTGAGAGGGGGAGAATTTCAGCATGGAATCATACCCTGCCTTCTTGGCATGTCCTAGCTGCACCAGACACTGCTTAATTAAATGAGATATTGAAATAAGCAAATGGTCATAATGTAATTTTATTTGGGATGAGGTCCTTGGGCAAATTGAGATAAATGAGAGATGGAATTCTTGTCAGTCTTGACTTTTTTGATTAGGTGGGTTTACCAGTTCCCTACTAAATCCATGCCCTGCCTTTCAGTGGGTCAGTGTCCTTTGCTCTCTTGTTTTGAGGATAATACTCATTTTCTTCTGACATAACTCCAAGGATATAATAATTGGCAGGAACAGTTGTTGTGTCTTCTATTTTTCAATAATGTCAGTGAAATGATCTTGCTAATCTTAAACTAAACATCCAAGAGAGGGAAGTACCTGGCCTGTATGGAGAAACATTAATTTTTAAAATAACTCACAAGGAAAGAATCCAATGGGACACAGAGATTTTTTTATTTTCCCGTTTTGGTGTCTCCAGTGCTGGACAATTGTCTTTTCAAAATTTTCATCAGAAATCCAGCTGATATGAGAGTTTACTCACTCCTCTTACAGGTTGAGAGTTGTGCACAGAACTAAAAGAAGAGTGTACTTACAGTTTGGCAGCATCAGGATTCAGTGGTACAAACCCCTCTGAAACATTCTGCTTGGTGGCTGATTACACATTTTATTTTCAGCACCTTGTAGAAATGAGTGCAGTTTTTTTTCAGAGACTGCCTTGGCCTCTCCATTGTGTCCTGGAGCCCTGGCCATGAAACTGCTGGGAAAGAAATGTAGAAGCTAAAGTACAGCAGTGATACTGCTGGGGTGGTTTGCAATAGTAACATCTTTAACTCTCAAATAATTTTGCTGTTTGACAGATGCTGAAATGGCATTTCAGAGTATCCTTTTAAATGGGAATTATTCTATGTCCTCACTCCCCCAGCCCCCCATGTTTTCCTGGTGCTCTAATATAATAGTTTTGAGGAAGAGCACATGGGACTGGATGGCAAGATTTATAGACCAGAATGCATGAGAGATTGTGCTGTGGCTAAAACTTGTGTGATCAAAGGTACTTGTGTTTACCATGGTGGTTTGCCAGGCCCTTTGAGAAGTAGTTTCTATTTTTGCACCTAAGAATGACTCTAGCTCTTATAAGTCAGAGGAGACTGAAATGCAGGGAATCACCGTGAGGTCTGCAGTGCAGGACAGTCACTTCACAGTTTTAAGAATTTGTTTGTTTGGGTTTTTTTACAGTTAGAAACAGTATTTCACTCTGTAATGATTTTCTTGAACATTTCTTTATCTTTCTGGACTGTCATTTGGCCACCTGCCCTGCAGAGCAGAATGCACTCAGTGCAGTTATATGGAGGGAAGGGGGAGAGTTCCTCCTCATCTCCTCTTCTGTAAGGCAAGACTGGAGAGGCAAGGGAGGGATTCCCAGTGCTTTTTGTGCAGCCTAGCCAGCCATCTTCTGCCTGCTAACATTCAAACAGCTGCTGTACATCCAGGGTATCCATGTTCCTGCTGCTGCTTAACCATACAGTGTGCTATGGGAAAGCTCAAACAAGTGTTTAGGGCCCTTTCACTGAGCCCTTCTTCCTGCTCCACCTGCAGCTGTGGAGATGGAGATCTCTACATGGAGCAGGCAAAGGGTCTGGGGCCTCACTTGCCATTAAGAGTGGGAGATGTGTCTGAGGGTGTGGTTGATGCTTTGCTGCCCAGTCCAGAATGTTGTGGACATCCCAAATCTGCAGTCCAAAGGCTTAGCTGGAGTGTGTTTTACACATCTGATGAAAGCAAGCGGTACAAATGTTTCTTGGCACTGCAATGCCTGGTGGAGTAGAAGGATTTTGTCCATGGGCTTTCATCTTGCTGGTGCTGTAAAAAAGGAATAGATGCCTCTAGTCCTGCAGTCACAGTTGTCTAGAAAGGGTTTTACTAACAAAGCTGTAAAACAGTGCTGACGTAAGTAGATAATTTTAGAGGCAGTAAGTGAAATAGGTTTAGCAAGAAACAGCTGGTAAAGCTGAATGTAAAAGATTAAAAAGGTGTTTGGTGAACTAAGGACACGTGCTGTAGATGATGAGTGAGGGTCACCTGTCATCCTTTTTATTTACATGCAACTTCACATTGAATCCTCTCTCTTTTGAGAACCTATTCAAAAATCTTGGGTTTCGTTCCAAAATTTTGGTTTGTGTTTGAGGGGACAGTAGACATCTTAATGATTACAAATTTATTTGCAAGCACTAACACATGACACAGCTCTTGAGAGGCAATATCAAAAGCAGAAATTTTAGATGGCCAAGTGAGGAGTTTGTAACAGTGGGTATGGAGCTACTGTGCTGACAAAGCTTTGATCCTTAGAGCTGTGAAGTCAGTGGAGCCCCTCCCAGGGACATCAGTGATGTGGGATCAGGGCCTGAAATGGCAAATCCCCACCTTACTGGAGATGGCATTGTATCAGCTTTTCTTGCAGGACAAAGCATGGACATCCTCAGTCTTGCTCATAGTGGCTCAATAAAAGGAGCAGGACTGTCTTTCTGTTTTGCATTTGTTTATTAAAATAAATGTTCTATGCTTGTAGTTTGGGAAGGTAACGCCCAGGTTCCTTTTTAAACTGGAAACCATATATCAGAACCCATCATTTACATCTTATTTAACAAATATTGCCACCCTTCTCCATGTTTTGTTATCACAGATGGTGCTAAGACTGAGGATGAAAATGGCAAAGCTTTAGGTAGTCAGCCTGGGGCAGGTTGATGAATTAAAATGCATGTGAAACCAGTTACACCAATGCTTTGTACATTATTAAAATAACAGCTTTTATAGGTCTGAATGTGTCTACACTGGTGTTTGTATAAATAGCTGTATTCCCATACTCTGTTTGTGGACTCATTACAGCTTAGCATGGCTTTTGTTACAGTGCTGGTTGTGTTATTTTGGTCTGGCTCATGGGGGGAGCATAAACACTCAGAGCAAGTGTCATAGAATCCTAGAATGGGCTGGGTTGGAAGGGACCTCAGAGATCACCAAGTCCAACCCTTGCTCCACTCCCCCCGTGGTTCCCAGCCCATGGCACTGAGTGCCACATCCAGGCTCTTTTGAAATATCTCCAGGGATGGAGAATCCACCCCTTCCCTGGGCAGCCCATTCCAATGGCTGAGCACCCTCTCCAGAAAGAAATTCTTTCTCATGTCCAACCTAAACCTCCCCTGGCACAACTTGAGACCTCTTGTGCCCTCTTGTCTTGCTGAAAGTTGCCTGGGAGCAGAGCCCAACCCCCCCCTGGCTCCAACCTCCTTTCAGGGAGTTGGAGAGAGTGATGAGGTCTCCCCTGAGCCTCCTCTTCTCCAGCCTCAACACCCCCAGCTCCCTCAGCCTCTCCTCATAGGATCTGTGCTAAGTGTCCTTAGCACTAAGCTCATACAACCATAGCAGGATGAGAATGGAGAGTGTTTGCACTTTATGACATAATTTGCTAAAGAAACAAGATTTTCTTACTCCCTGTCTGATAGGCCAAATAAACGAGAGAGAGAGAGAGAGAATAGCTCATTGTTTCCTGCTCTTTGAATGACATTTCTGTGTTCTACAGCCTCAGTGGAGTGAACTTCACACAGTGGGCTTTGTTGAAACAAAAGCACTTGTGCCATGTGTCACCAGTGGAAACCAGAGCCACAGTGGAAATGCTAATTTGATAGCACTGAAAGTGTCTGAGGTGGAGCCAGTGGGCTAATGGTGAAATCCTCAGCATCAGCTATTTACAACCCTTGGTTTTGTGTCCTGAGCAAACAACCTGTTTCACAGGAACATCAATTTTTGTGCCTTGTCATCTGACCAATTGCATCATGCAGGCAGATTTCAAATGCCTTAAGGGTAACCATAGCAACTGCGGGTCATTTAAATAAGCTGAAAGAAAAGGAATTCCCTCCCTCATAAAACCCTTCAGTCAAACAGACTCCAAGGGTGCAGCAGGATTCAGATTCTCTCAGCTGCAGGCAGGCACTGCTCCTCTAGGTTTTACCAAGGTTCTGTGGGTTTGCAGAGGTTGATCTGGTTCTAAAAGTGTCTGCAAGGCAAAGCAGTGTAAGTGGGTGCAGCTTCCCCAGGACACAGAGCTGGCACATGGATAGATTTGTGTCTGTGTGTGCCTGTCTGTCTCCTCAGACCCCTCTCACCCTCTTCTCCACTCCTGGAAAATGTCACGTTTTTTATCTGATGCAGAATTACTGTTGCTTTTGGGGTCTTTGCTAGCAGAGCTGTGGCAAAACCTCTGGTTGACTTTGATAGTGTTTCTGTAGTCAGTTTAGAATGGATTGGAAATCTAAACTGAAATGTTCTGAATTTGAATGTTAATGCATTTGTGTAGGGCTAATCCCAAGTGCTGTGTGATACACTTGGCTATTGTTTAGCATCACGTCACCCATGCAAGAACACAAAGAATAAGTCAGATTTGAGCTGCCTTGTTATGACAGGGAGAAAAACCTAAACTTCCCTTTCACTCCTAACCTAAATTTACCATCACCTCCAGCTCTTACGTTTTGCCTCTTTTTTTTTGTTTATTTAACTGAAAATTCAGGGCGCTGTATGGTTCTGGAGGCTCTGAGTGTTTTATTGAGAAGATTTATCCATCCCCCAGCTCTCCCAGCTTACATTGCTCCCAGTGAAACGTGGTGCTGAGGATTCTGAATGCCAGGGATTCTTGTATTTTCCTCTGTAGCAATGTGTTCATGTTTACTCTGAGCTTGTAATGCAACACTATAAATGCATCTCATTTGGATCAATCACTGAATTGTCAACTTTTCTGAAAAAGGCAAGGACTAAGGTAGATAAAAATCAGGTAAGCAATTGTTCCTAACTCCTGAGCTGAGTGTGTTAATGCACCAGCAGCACACTGACCACAGATTTCAGTCTCTGTGCCAGTCATTAAGGAAACTATTTTATCTGCAAGAATACTTTAATTGTCTTGTTTGGCATATCAGTGAAAATTAAAAACCAGGCTGAGTTTTGGGTCTATTTATAGATTTAATAGCAAAGATAATCCCCCAGCATCTTTCATTCAAGACTGGTGCTTTAAATCTTAGTGATCCAAAGTTATTAGAGTTCCAAAAACCAATTTGCTAATAAGGAGTGATTAAGAAGCAGATTTAAGTGTTAGCTTTTAGAAGGTTATCATTTGGCCTTTTAATGTTAGCATTTTCTCTTTTTTGCAGGCAGTCAGGCATTTTATGAGGGGCTTATGTTTAATGTTTGTTACAATACCCATACAGAAATAAAGGCATTCTCATCATTTGCTGGGCTAACCTGGAGACAAGTGGGATGTTTGATGAACTGACAGTGAGCTTTCTGTTTTGCAGGTTTTTCCAATGAATGATTCTGTAAACCCCTTCTGTAATCACCCTTCTAGATATTTTTCCTGCCCATGTTCTTGTAGTTGAGCAATCTTCATCACCAAACTCTTCTCTGGAGGGCTGGCATCAGCCCAAAGGGATTTCTGCTGCCTCTTGGCCTTCAGTTCAGCTGCAGAGATCAATATTTTCTGTGTGGCAGTGTGCTGAACAGGCATGATTTGGAGCAAGCCCAGGAAGGAAGGGTGTACAGCTCCCTGACCTTGCCTAGACAGAGAAGGAAGTGATGGTGACATTTATACCTCTTGGCAAGGAAGTGGGAATAAAAAGGAAAGGTAATATATCTTTGGAACATCATTATCAGTTACAGAAATTCTGTGTGAAATAATATTGTCATCTTTCTGGCTCTGTGTACACAGTGTTTTCTCTTCCATTGTGACTTCAAAACTTCACTCAAGTTCTCTTTTTAGGTTCTGTGTTCCGTTTGTCAGAATTTTTCATCATGTTAACTTTTTCTCCATAACCTCTTTGGAAAATAAAAATAGTTTCAGTTTTTCAATTGTGAAACATTCCCAGCAGCATCTCTTGAAGTCAATCCTTTCGCATTCTATCCTCTGTTTTATAGACAGAGACAGAAAAGTTACTCTTTTAGTAGAGTATTTAAGCATAATTATACAGTGCTGGGGCATCACACACACTCAGATTTACATCAGTATCATCTAAAACCTCTCAGATTCCATGGCAGGAATTAATTTGGGAAAAAAACCTGAAGTAAAATACAAGATCTGAGGTTGGGTACAGCCTCCCTGGAATCCTGAGCCATGGCTGTTGGTCTCAGTAGACAGGGTTTTACTGACTGAAGAGGTCAGCAGTAGGCAAAGACAAGGGAGCAGAGATTCTGGAGTCAGTTATAGCCTGAACTGCTAAATAAGCAGTGGAGATGTGAGTGCTCAGAACAGATGTCATTGTTTTGAAAAGTGGAAAGCAAGTAACATTTCCTTTACTATGTTTCACAGGAGGGTGAATCATAGGATGGTGATAGTTTGAGAGCTGAGGTCATCTGGTACTGTTTTGTTCCACATGTAGAGAATCCATCTCCATTTAGAGGATCTCTCTCTCTTCTTAAGTGTGCCTTATGTTTCTAATATCTGGAATCATGTATGGCTTCTACTGAGGGCTGGACAGGTGCTGAGCCAAAGTATTAGATGAAGAACTTCTTCAAGAAGAAAATATTTACACAGTGGGTACCAATATAGATACACCAGGCACATTTTGGTAGAGAAATGAAACCACACATTTACACTTTCAGGCTCTGATTTTTTACAGCAGTGATTTACAACCCTATTAACACTTGGCAATCCAAGTTCTGGAGAATCATACCAAGCCATCTGCTTGTGTCCCTCTAGGGCTGCTCCAAGCCCTGATGCTGTGTTGCAGATACAGCACTGTAACTCAAATGCTGGAAATCTTGTTGCATGTTTTGGATGCTTCTTTTTTTTTCCCTCTTTTGCCTCCAGGATGGTGGCAGATGTGCAGGATACACGTGTTGTTCTTGTCATTGGCTAGGCTGGAAATAGTTGATAGAGTCTGTGATATTTTTGGCTTGTTATATAGTATGAGAAAATGTGGGAGACATGCATTAGAAGCAAGATAAAACTTTTTTTTTTTTTAAGGAGAAGAAATGCTATTTCCCACAAATAGTTTTTGAGCTAATTGTTTTGCTAATTCTTCTCATGATCATCTATTCCTCTCTTATGAGCATTATAGTTGGACACAACACAAACTAATTTTGGACCTAACTTCAGGCAGAATTCTTTGCTATGGATGCTGTGCATACTGCCCTGCAGTGAATGTAAGTTCAGATATGCTCTACCACTGAAAGTCTCTCTGCTTTCCTTTTTTTTTTTTCCCCTCCTCTCTTCTCTGGCAACTCTGTGAGGGCTGTGGCTGTTCTACAGTGAAAGCAGATAAAGACAGATTGTAATGAATGTTGGTCAGATGCAGAGTTGCAAATCAAGTTTTTGTTCTTAGGAGACTTCCACAAACTGGTGAGATGTGTTATCCATGGAATTCCTTTTTCCCCTGCTTGGTCTGTGCCAAGGAGAACTCTATTGTGAAAAACCTGAGAAATACCCTTTTCAGACTGTTGAGGTTTAACTGTGCTGACAATTAAATGAATGACAAATGGTCTCTATTAATCCCTCTCTCTTCCCAGAAAGGGAGAGGAAAGGGAAAAAAAGAGAGAGATTTACAAATTAGAAACTGAACTACAGAGCTTTAATGAAATAATAACGGTGAAAAAAGTGAAATATATACAAATGTATACAAAACCACTGTTGTATCCCCCCCATAGTGTTCATGTCACCTCTGAGGCTGCAGGACAGGCCCTGGATAAATCCTGGGCTGGAATCCTGGACTCAGAAGCAGATGGGAACTGGGTTTAGGATTCAGGAATACACATCTTGGCATCAAAAGCAGATAGACAGAGACCTCCCAGAACACCAGCCATGATGTCTGTCTCATCTGAAGATGAAATAAAGAGAGCTTGACCCTCAGCTTAATACTGAGTAGGACATGTAGAGGATGGAATACTTAGTTTGGGCAATTTTGGGTCAAACTGTCCTTTCTGCTCTCTTCCCCAGGAGGGTTCATTGGTCACCCCTTTTCCCCCCTTTCCAGCACATAAATGGAGCAGAACCAACCAGACCTTGGTTCTGCAGCCCATTCTCCACCTGTAACCATAAACATTGGGTGTTCTCAGCCCTAGAGGCAGACACTGACTGAAACCCCCCCTGGTGATTTCAGAAAGTGGTGTCCCTTGGGAGAGACCTCACTGAAAACTGAAATTACTGAAAAGAAAGTTGGTTCTGTGCTGCTGCAAACTGGGACACGGAGCCCCTGTAGCTACTGGGGAAGGTGCAGTTACAAAGTGGTGTTGCTGTAGTTCCCAACTGGACAACATTGGTGGAATTGCTCCTGGTTTAAGCCCTGTGTCACTACTCCTTTTGGCTCCAAGCTGCAGAGAGTGAGTTAAGTGGTAGTAATGCTCAGGAGTGGTGTCAGCAATGCTATAGGCAAAGAGGAAAAGGAGCAGCTGATAGAAACCCCTGTTTTCTGGCCACTAATGTGATAGACCATGTAGTCAAGCTGTGTTTTAATTATTCATCATGTTAAAAAGGTACAGTACCAGGCAAAAAGACAGCATCTTGGAGCACGGATCATGAGGCCGGTTTGAACTGTGAAGTGTGCAAGAATTTGCTCTTCACGTGGCCTCCTTGTGTTTCTCCACTTAATGAGGGTTTGTTCTGGAGTGTCCCAAATGTATCTTGTGTTGCTGTCATTGCTCCTTGATAACAAGCTGTGTAAATGAATCCCTGGCAAGGAGAATATTCCTTGAAGGACTGCAGAGAAGAGCGGGAAATTTCTTTTGGGATGATTCGTGTTTGGCCTTGTGTATGCCTAAAATTAATTCCTAAAAATTTCTGTTGGAAGTGGAGAAAAAGCTGCAGTTGCAGTGAGTGGGTCTGTACAAGGCTGAACAGTGGATGATTTTTTGGAAGTGCATTTTTGTGTTGGTGTGGTTTCCAGTGCATCCATGATGCACTGTTTATACTTTTAACACTGGAATGTGCTTTTCCTGACTGGGATTTGTACATATAATCTCTGACTGGGATTTGTACATATAATCTGAAATCCCATAGTGAAACTTGTCACGTTTGTGTGGTTTTTTACATGGTAGGAAGGTTTGAATTCCAGTGGCTCGTGTTTCAGATGTAGCTGATGTGTTCATGTCACAGACACAATGCACTTGGAAGGGATTTACCAGCAGATTTTCACTTAGTGTTTGTGTGATGAAGAAACTCTGGATGTTGCTGAGGTTTATCCTGCTTTTATGCAAAGCCTTCAGACTTGTTATGCCAGGATAAACTGTTCAGTTTTGGGCAGTGGACTCAATGGGTTGTTATTCTCCATCAGGAAAACGTTTGGTTTCCTCTCGATGTCTTGGTGTACAAAAGCATCAGTAAAGCTATGGACATGCTCAAATAAGGAAGGAGTGGATTTCATGGAATCCATTTATTTTCAGGCATGCAAATATTGGATAGGAAAATAAGGATAATGATGAAGATAGAAAGTTGGAACAAGATGCTCAGGAGGCCTTGCAACAAGGACAGCAACTCCAGCTTCTCAAGTTTGCTTCTGAAAAGAGACTGGATGGAGAAATCACTCAGGATTTCAGCTGCCTGTGGGGAATGTGTGTTGGTGGGATGAGTAGTCCTGGGGGAAGCACTGGTTCCCTGCAGAGCTGCTCCCCAGCACTCTGTGGTCTGATACTCCAGTGAGGAGCTTGGATAGAAGGAAGAATTTAGATGGAGCTGAAAAACATTCCTCACTTGTGAGTGCTTGCTTTGGCACACATGGCAACAAGCAGACTGTAATCCTAGGTCAGTGATATTGCCAATCAGATATTACTGAATCTTTCACAGAAGAGATAAAAACAAACTTGGGCAAGAAGCATTTAATAAATTGTTTGGTTTAATTTATTTTTAGAAATCTGGGTTTGGAATCTGTATAAAACTATTGAGCTTACTGCCCCCTTCTTCCCAGAGAGGTTCATACCTCAGGGCTTTCTTCTGCATTAGAGCAAGTTTCCTTCTGTGGATTCATGGGGCTTCTTGATTTGGTGTATAAACAAATGGTCTATTTGAGGCCCAGGTGGTGAGGAATATGAAGCAGTCACAGCAGTCCAGAATTGAGTGGGGAGCAGTGGGTATTTTCTGTCTTGACTTCAGCAAGGCCTTGGACACAGAACATCCTCATGAAGAAACTTAGGAAATATGGGTTAGATGAGTGGACAGTGAGCTCAGAGGGGCATGATCAGTGGTGCAGTTGGAGGCCAGTGATGTTCTCCAGGGTGCAGGACTGGGTCTGGTCTTGTGCAACATATTTGTCAATGACTTTGACAAAGGGACAGGTTGTCCCCTCAGCAAGTTTGCTGGTGATAAAAACTGGGAGGAGTGGGTGACACACCAGAGAGCTGTGCTGCCACCCAGTGTGACCTGGACAGGCTGGGGAATTGGGCAGAGAGAAACCTAATGAGGTTCAACAAGGGCCTTCCTGGGGAGGAACAACCCCATGCTTAGGTACAGGTTAGGGGCTGAGCTCCTGGAAAGCATCCCTAAGGAGAAGGACCTTGGAGTCCATGAGCCAGCAATGTGGCCCTGTGGCCAAGAAGGACAGTGGTGACCTGGGATGCATTAGGAAGAGTTTGTGGAGTAGGTCTGAGAAGATCATCCTCTCCCTCTTTTCTGCCCTGGTGAGACCACATCTGGAAATACTGTGTCCAATTCTGGGCTCCCCACTTCAAGAGAGACACTCAGCAGAGGGCAATAAAGATGACTGAGGCACTGGAGCATCTCCTGCAAGGAAGGGTTGTGAGAGCTGGGAGTGCTTAGGCTGGAGAGGAGAGGACTGGGAGGAGATCAATGAGGAGGAGAGGACTGAGAGGAGACCTTATCAGTGTCTGTAGATATCTAAAGTAGGGGTGTAAGGAGGATGAAGCCAGACTCTTCCTTAGTGCCCAGTGACAGGACAAGGGGCAATGGGCACAACCTGGAACACGGGGAGTTCCATCTAAACATGAGCAAGAACTTCTCTGCTGTGAGGGTGAGGGAGCCCTGGCCCAGGCTGCCAGGAGGTTGTGGAGTCTCCTTCTCAGGAGATGTCCAAACCCACCTGGATGCAGTTCTGTGTCACCTGCTGTGGGGACCCTGCTCTGGCAGCAGGGTTGGACTCAAAGATCTCTAGAGGTCCCTTCCAACTCTGAGGATTCTGTCAAAGAGTGATCCACAAGATTTCTTCCATATCAACTGTATTTTCCAAGTTGGCTAAATGTGAGAACACCTACACTGAGCTTTGCTGCTGTTTGCTGGGGAAATGCTGTCCATTTATACAATATAGGGCTGTAACTGTAAAGATGATACATTCTTATATAGCTTTGTATTTATATGTGTGTGTACACATGTATCTCCTTTCAAAATCATCTCTTATTTCCAGTCCAGTAGTTTAATCTCATCTATACTTCCTCAAATGTTGCAGGTCAGGAAAGGTATATTGGCCATGGTGCTCTCCGGAAATTAAATCTGAACTGAGGGTATCTGTGACACATCTGCAGAACTCCTCTGGATAACTCTGCTTCTTTGCAGTGCAATTGAGAGAAGGATTTGACTACTTAGGGTATTTTTTAAGCTTCTGAGGGAGTGAGGTATCAGCTCTTATTGAGCAATGGCCAATAGGTGCTTAATTTCCTTAAACTGATTTTAAAAATCTTAAGCCAGTGTGAATATTAACAATTGGGAAGGAGATCGGGGTGAATATGTAATCCTCAGGAAAGAGATTTGATTCAAAACTTACCAAAGAGAGGACAAAAAAAAAAAAAAAGCAATAACATAATTTGATACAAATTGGTAGTTTTATGCACTTCAGTGCTTCTGCAGTGGTTTATAACCTCAGTCACTTGGCTTAGTAAGTTTATTTTTAAAATTAAAGAATATCCCCCACTGAGGCTCTTCAGAAATTAAGAGGAGATCAAGGAGACAAAGTACACAGGAAAAAGAAGAAAAGATACATTGGTATGTTTCAGACATTAGAATGACCTCATATAACTTTGGGTGGAAAAGATTAAGCAGGAAAACACAACAAAGCTTGGAAAATGTTTTTCAGTGTTGGATTTGAGGTCTCAAAGACTGTTCTCTGGTTTTTTGAGGGATTTTAGGAAAGTTCTGGTCTGGTCTGGTAGCTGAATGCAGAAGTCCACTGGTTTACTGCACAGGCATTTCTCAGCTGTTTATTTGGCTTTCTGTACCTTATTGTGATGCTGTGCTCCTGGTTTTCTGTGGAATGGATTTTTAGTACTTCCTGGGTTTGCCTCATAATGTAGTTCTTGCTACTGATAGGTTTTTTTAAAATGCATTAGCACAGTGCTAGTTTGGGATTTCCCTCCACTACTTCAATAGTTCAGCTAAATAACTTGACTGTCCCTGTGCTTTCAGACAAGTAAAATCCTGCTCCTTAAGCTCAGGTCATCCCTGGGCAAACTCAGCTTCCAGATGAATTGCACGGAAGTAGTCAAGGAGCTGTGGGTACAGAATGATCACTGGGACAGACATGCTACTTTTTTATAAAAGTATCAACTTATGCAGCTAAATCAACAACATATTATCAGTTGAGCCACATGATTTTATTACCTATATTTCTTTTTAACTTTCTCTCTGGTGTTTTAGTTCTTTTGCTGACTAGTTTCAAATTATTGATGTTTTCATGAATGTTTTTTAGAATCTATATTTGGCTTTTAAATTATTTTCTGCATCTGCTTTGCCAACATACTTTAGGCTGTTGAGTTGTACTGGAATGGGTGCTTGTAGACAAGGATGGGGCAAATTCATAACCACCAACAGCTTTTAGCCCAAATATGCTCACCAAACTTATTCCTCTGCACATGGGTAAACAAAAAAATGATTCCTTGTGTCTGATTCAGTGATGCCCAACAACAAACCAGACCACAGTCTAGATTTGTAGTGCCACATCACAGGAAAGGGAAATAATGAGAAAACCCATTGAATAGGCAATAAGCTTGTAAAAATGACAGGGTGCAGATGAGAGGTGTGAACTTCTTGAGATGTCTTCGCTGTTCTGAGTTGTTCACTTGGGTCTGGCTTCAGGAGCCTGGGGTGCCCTGGGGATTTAGGGGGCTTAAGAGACTTGGGTCTCTCTGGAGCTCTGTTACCTGCTGCAGGCAGTGTCTGCTTTGTGTGATGCATGGAATTCAGCTGCTCTCAGGGGGCTGGGACGCTGAGTGCCAGTGGAGCAGGAGAGAATTAAAGACTTTGCAGCTGCAAGGAGCAAAATGACAAACAAACCAGAAAATGGGGAAGGGGGATGGAGCAAGGGAAAGGGGACAGGTACACCCTGCTGTTTGCAGCTTCCTGCAGTGCTCCTGTGCCCATCATCTCCCTGGTTTCCTGTATCCCCTTGGGAGGCTGCAGCTGCAGAGCTGTAGGGGCAGCAGTGAGAACCCCGCATTGCTCCTGCGCTGGCAGCGGCGTCCAACCCTCCGCGTTATCGACCTATTTTTGGATTATTTATTTCCTTGAAACCACTAAATGACTCTGAACTAAAATTCTTTTGACTTCTCCAAGCTGTGAGCGCTGAACAGGTTAAAAAGGGAAACGAGCTAACAGCCCTGTTTCCTTTGCCTGAAAATCCACTGATGCAGGATGAAATTAAAGGCTATAAATAGCTCCTGTCCCTTCAGTTCCATCATGCGAGCGTCGGCTGTGCGCAAGGATTAGCAGGAGACAGAATGGATTTCTGTGTGGCGTCAACAAGAGCCAAGGATTATGCCCACTGTGCACATTGTATTGTTCATTTCTCATGGGCCCTTGCAGGGAAATGAAATCCCTTTTGATGCTCAAGGTGCGGGGAGCAGAGTCCTCTTTGAGCGGGACACGTGCGCTGCAAAGGAATTTTCCACAGCAGCACTCGGCCTCCCGTGGGTCTGCAGCAGCAAGCCCGGGCTTCCTCTTCACCCAGGCAGACAACCCAGCACAGAGCAGAGCAGCAGGGGCTGGGGCTTTCCAGGCTTTGAGCTGGTACTGCTCTCTCTTCATTGCTATTGAACACATTTTGAAAATGAGTTTGCATGCTTGTGTCACCACTCTGCATCGTTGCACTCTCTTGTGCAAGTCCTGCGTTTGCCCAGCACTGCACAGCACTGATGTGCTGGGAGACAGGAGGCCTTCACAGAGTTAATTTCAAACAGACTCTTGTGTGATGTGTAAGCCTCTTGAATAAGGGATGCTATTTCTTTCCTTAGAGGAGCACTCAAGGTTGCCATGACCTTAAGCAGTGTGAAAAGTTGCTGCATCGTTTCTCTTCTCTGCTTTTTCATCATGTGTGTAATTAGAAGATGTTTGTTTCAAGGAAGGTTAAAGTAATTTTCTCTTTCTCTGTTGAGCAATGGTAATTTCTCAAAAGGTGGACAGATAAATAAAAATCTCATTTTTGGAGCAGTTTGTAATACTTTTGCTTTTTCAGATTCTTGTCACGTGAGGTACAGAACCCAACTTGCTTGCAACTCCTGTGGGTTTAGGTGAGGTTTGATGGTGCAAAGCAACTTGTTGTGTATCTTAAAAGAGATGGAAAAATACTTATGTCTGTCTTGATAAACTATGAGAAAAGTTAAGAGGTTTTTGCTTTGCTCCTTTGTTCATTTGTTCACATTTAAAGCCAACACAGACCGTGAAAACCAGAAATCTTGATTTGGCCTCCCTGATAATGGTGACAAAGTTGGAAAGGCTGCTGGATGCAGCTTTTCCTTACAGTTGGGCTTTGTTGTCTCTTCCATCACCTTTGAAAGTGGGAGCTTTCTGAGGTCCTGCTGGTCTGCTCTCCCTGATACAACTTTTCATTGCAAAGCAGAGTAATCAAAACAGTTACCTGGCTAAGAGCCAGATTTCAGCAACCATCAATTTGCCTCATTGAAGCACGACTCAAAGAGACTCCGGTGGTGCAGATTTGGTTCTGTCTGTGGTGGCTGAACAAAAAAGCCTTTACTGGTCCAAACTTTCCTGCAGTTTCTTTGGAAGTTCTAGTGATTAGACCTTTGGGAACATTTTTGTTGTAATATATTTATTGATTACTTTTCCCCTTGGGTGAGCTAAACAACATTTTAGCTCCATGGCAAAGGGAAGTTTATTTCTCCTCTCCAAAGTTACTGCAAATGTCCTAAGGGTGACATGTAATGTAGTGAATGCAAGAGAAAAATAAGAACTATTTTGCTATGTGTGAACAGGAGGAAAGGTAGGAGGGTAGGAATGATTTATTCCATTACTTCTGAATTCTACCTGTTTCATCTTTCCATATAATGTAATGCTGTAACCAGGAGTCCTAATGGAGTAAAGTAGTAAGTGCTTTAGCTGGAGGCATGAAAGAAAATAAATTAAGCATACACTTGAAAACATCCATTGGGAGAGTAAAATTTAGTAGCTGCCACTGCAGAATGTTAACCTCCTTTCCTCCTCCTCACCCTCACCTCTTCTCTTCCAAGCTTCAGCTCTTGACTCCTTGAAATGCATTCTGATGGCAGTTCCCCAAGAAGACCCCTCTAGGATTTGCTGTTTGGGGCCTGATTCTTTGTCAGTCTAGGCATTAGCTGGCCCATACTTCAGTTGGTGTAGACCACCACTACCATCCCATTTTATTCAGTGAATGATGAAAGACTCAAACCTTTAAACTGCTTCTAGAAGATCAGGCAGTGACTCCCCGTGGGGTGAATCTCCAGTGGGGAAGGCTCTGTGAAGCCCAGGACTCACTGTGTATGATACCATCCTGCACATCTCTGATGCAGGGATGTGTTCCTGAGCAGACAGATGGTATCTCCCACCAGGGGATTTTTCAGGTCCTTCCCCCTGTGGAAGTAAAAATCTGCATTCAGCACTTTGAGAAGAGGAGGAAATGGTACAGCCAAACTCCTGAAGAGACAAGCCACCCGTTGCCTTGCCATTTTGGACCCCACCCTTGACATAGCTCTTTGTGAAACAAATAGTGCAAAATGGCAGTGAAACCTTAAAATATGAAGGATGTGGGCAAAGGAGTCAGAACCATTACTATTCCTAGACATCCATCCAGTCAGACGAGCAGATGGAAGAGCACAAACTGTTCTAAGAGAGAGCAGGAAATATGGACCAGTGCCTATAGCTTGATCTCTATGCCAAAAAACCAGTGTGAAATCAGCAAGAGAAGGGATCCCAATAGACAAAGCCACCAAATAATCACAGAATTGTCATGGTTGGAAAAGACCTCCAAGATCACTATGCCAAACCATCAACATCTCCCCTCCCCAAAATAGAATATATGTTCCTGTATTTGTATCACTGTGCCCACTAGAGCATTTCCTGAAGTGCCTCAGCTACATTTTTTTAAATATTTCCAGGGATGGTGACTCCACCACCTCTGTGGAGAGCCTGTTCCACCACCTGACTCAGTAAAGATGCTCAGTATAGTTTCTAGTAGAGGAAAAGACCTAAAATACTTTGACATACAATATAGTTATATCAAGTTTGTCAGCTGAAAAATCACGTTTGATTTTTTAAAAACAAGAGAAGGTCTTAGTCTGATGGCTGTAGAAATTTGACAGGTGCCCTAATTTTCAGAATCTCTAATCAGGACATTTTTGTGACAAGGAAGACTTGACTAATCCTGCAGTGCATCAACCTGTACCTCTTGCATGCCTGTGAATGGAAAATTATAGTAAGGTGGCCAGTTCCATTGCTTGTGACAAGTTCTGGCTGTGTAAAGAGGGGGTAGGTTGAATGTGATGGACAAAGGCTGTGAGGGAAATGACAGACTGAAAATTGAGGCACCAGACACACGTAAGCAAACTCAGTGTTTGCAGTGTCTGTAGTTGGAAGACTTGGATAGGTTTGTTACGTTTGAGATGTTTCTTGAGAGAACTGAGAGGTGAACCCAGTGTGTGAGAACTCTGTTGTTACCAAACTGCTGTGTACCAGGTGGGATGGAAGAAAGGAGGAGTGAGAAAAGGAGGTGAAGGATGCAGAATGGGTCTGGAAAAAAGGCATGGATTAACTATTGTCAGCTCTCAGGGATGTGTGCAGTTACTTTATAGCTTGAGTGAGATGTTCTTGGGGAGGACTATGTCAGTCTAGATGATTAAAGATGCAGCCAGAGTGGGGAGAAAGGGGAGAGACACTTGGAGAAAGCAAAAATGATCATAACTCAAGCATAACTGACAGTGCTGACCACTTGGCCTTTTCTGGAGAGTATGAAGTACACTGAGGAAGGCTGAAGTTCTTGTTCCAGGTGGATCATGCAGATCCTAAAAGCTGTAATCAAGAACTCCAGTGTGCCAGGCATAGTGTGCTGTGTGAGCATTGCTGAGTGCAGTCAAATAACAGGGCAAGAACACAGTGTCAGAAGCAAATCAAAAGAACTCCCTGAAAATGTGAAATCACTTTCACCAGAGGATTATTTTCCAGACATGGTAAAATCCAAACCAGTGTCCACTTGCTCATACCAGATTTAGCACCTGAATTTGTTGCTGGCAGGTTTTGCCACATGAAGCAAACAAGAAGGCAAAGTAATGTTAGAAAGGGTGTTAGGTCGTGTAATGTGGCTCTTAGTGAGAGCACTGGCAGAACTGTGACACTATATCCAGTAAAATAGGGTAAAAAAAAAAATAATCCATCAACCGTGTTTCTGAGAATTTAAAACTTACTAAAAAAATAAATAATAACCTGGGTGGATGATGATGAAGGTGTCACACTTTGCCTATACAGAACTGACATGCTGGTAATTCTCCATAGCTTGACTTCAAAGAGGGGAAAAAAAAAAAAAGTAGATTTATTTACTAGCAAGCTAATAAGCAAAGCCAGTCAGGATATTTACACGTCAACCTGATGTAAACTGAAAATAACATAACTTGGTCATAACCTGCAAGTGCTTGAAGTGAGCATTGCCAAAAGCTACATTTGAAACCAAGTTTTTGACTAGGGGAAGTCTGAGATGTTTCCTTAAAGTGATGGGACATGCAGGCTGGAACCAAGAATTGTAGCCTTGAAAGGTGACCTCTGGATGAGCAGTTTTCATCATTCAACTCCATTTTTTTTTTATAAAGTCATTTAAAAATAGTTGTCAAGAGCTTAATAATTCCTCTTGCATTTTATCAAATCAAAGCCTTTTTCAGGCTGTTTTAAAAAGGTATTTATATGTGTACTCAGGATTTATGGTTGCTTTACAAGCTTTGAAGTGGGGAAGAGTGAAAATGTTAATAGATGGTGAGGTAAGTTACCTAAAAGTTTTATTTTAGGGGATGTCCTCTGCAGAGTCTTCTTTCAGTCTTTCATAGCATATACCCATGCTTCTGAGCAGCAATGTCTCACCAGGAGACTGTTTTTCCCCTCTCTGTGATAAAGGGGAGATGTTGGGCAGGAATACAAAGTCTCATAGCTCCCATTAGAACTCTCCTTCATTTGGGGGGCTATATTTTCAGGAACTGCACCTTTTCATCTCAGAACAGAAGCTGCTCAGCACTCAAAAGGAGGGAAATACCAAAGTGATTTTTTCTAAATCAAGACAAGCCCTGTGCACACTTCTATATTGATAGAGGGGATCTAGATTTTTTCACTGGATTAATATTAGGGTTAAGTTCTTAGCTCTCTTTCATGAATAATTTTATACCTTCTTCTTCTTCTCTTTGTACACAATGTCTTGTAGCCACCCTGACACTTGATTTCATAGGACCCCTTCCTTCATGACTTGTGCTTTTGAAAAAGATTACCTGCAAAGCAGAATTCCAGAGGGGTTTTTGAAATTACTTTCCATTTCCTTAGTGTTCATCCTTTTTCTCTGTGGGTCTGTCATTAAAGAGGATGAGATAGCCCACATACTTCTTTCTCAGGCTGCACTGGCTAGTAGGAAAAGCAGGTGAGAGCCACATCACTGGATGGGCTGTCCCATCCCTGGGGTCCAGAAGATCCATTTTGCAATTATTTTTTTTCCTTTTTCCTCTTCTTCACAAAATCTCAGACCCTGAAAGACATTTAAGTATGTGTCACCCTGGAAAACAGTAACATTCAGCTGCCTACCTAACACACCTTGCTCCTCATCTGCAAAAGAGTGAGTAGATGTTATTTATATTTATTATGAGAATAATTATTCTGAAGATTGTAAGGCACTCCATTATCCTAGCAGTGGCTGGGAGGAGTCTGTATGTATTAGAAGAGCAGTAATGTGAATATTGTACTCTATTAAACTGCTTCAGTCAACTACTACCTCAGTTCATTAGGTACTGGAACAATAGACTCACAGGAGAGTTAATGGATTGTTGACCTCTTATAAGGTGACCTTCTATATTATTAAAAACATAATGTTTACTGTGTTTTGTGGGCTTTGCTGTTTGGGTGCAGAATCCAGGAGACCTTTTGAGAAAAGTGCTTTTTAGAAACAATGTAAGACATTCTTCTGCTCTCCTTTGCTTCTCCAGGCAGTGCATGCCTGCTTGCTGTGAAGTGTCTGTTGTGCTCTTGGGGTTGTTTTTCAAACAGCACATTTACCACTGAGGTTTTGTGTACCTGGAGGGTGAGGTCTTGCCCACTTGGAATTATTGAAGAGCCCAACTATTCATGTAATGAAAGAAGATTATTTAGGCCCAGTTTTCTGGGCAGAGTTCCAGGTTGGGAAATCATGTTTGTCTCTGTTAATTTCTTCTCCCCATCTACTTAAATACTCAGCCTTTAACTCTATATCTTAAGCAGTTTTGTACCATTGCCCCATTTTAGTGTATAACTATCAGAGTTTACCATAAAAGACTGCATTTCAATGATAGGGAAAAATGAGTCTAATAGCTTCTGAAGTGTTTTGGGATTTTCTCAGATAGATCCTGTATAAATACATTTTTTTTTCTCTGTAGTGGTTTGCATAACCACTTCTCCTTAAATTAGAAAACTTGTCCTGCTTCCAAGAAGAGGTGCCAGGTATGACTTCAGGCTTACACTTCCTACTGGATTTGAGATCTTTGTTCACTGACTAAGAATACATTTATGTAGGTTTTAAATACTGCCATGCCTGTGCGCTGGGATTATGGATATTTCTGCTAATTAGTTTGCCAGTGGGCAGCCAAACAATGTTCAGTATGAATTTGTTGTGCTTACACATTAAGAATCATTGCTTTGTCTGTGGGTTGTGAGCAATTTGATACAAAGTATTCAGTATTCAAAATCTGATCAGATTGTATAATTTTACTTGGGTACTTAAGTTACTTAATTTACTCTAGAGTGGGATTTATCTTGCCTAGATAGACATTTTGATGGAAGTGTAGTGTAAGGTGCTTTTGCAGGCTCCTGTGAATAAAAAGAAACATCAGAAGAATATACACACTTCCAGAAGAACTTACAGGACTCTCTAGCAATGAGACGACAATAAATCAGTGGGGAAAAAAGAGAATATTTTCTTTCAGCCTGACATTTGCCCTGTGTCTTTTGGTTTTTGGAGGCTGGGTATTACTTCAAGCAATACTGTGTGTCATGGTTTAGACCCAGCTGGTGCCAGCCAGCAAAAACCAACAGGCAAACACCAGACAGGTTCTACCTGGGAAGAAAAAAACCCTAATTTAATCTACCAGGAGAAAGAGAAAACATGGCCAGATCTCAATACTTTCTCCCCAGTTCTGGATCACTTCCCTGCCGCCTCCCCTCAGGGCACAAGGGACGGGCAGGGGGGTTCTTCAGGCTCAGTTCCCCACACGCTGTTTCTGCCGCTCTTTCCTCCTCAGGGGAGGACTCCTCACGTTCTTCCCCCGCTCCAGGGCGGGGTCCCTGCCACGGGAGAGTCCTTCAGGAACCCCTGGGACATGAGTCCCTGCCATGGGGTGCAGTCCCTCAGGAGCTGACTGCTCCCGCCCGGGCTGCCCACAGAGTCATGGACTGAGCTGGGAACAGTCACCTCCCCTGGCACGGGCTCCTCCAGCCAGGGATGCACACACACAGCTGACCCTCTCTGCAACCCTGCACAGGCTGCAGCTTCACCTCTGCCCCCCTGAGACACTTCAGGGGCTACAAATCCACATTTTCCCCACCCCCCGGGGTCCTTCAGGGACCGCTCCCCCGCGCTCCTCCATGGCTGCAGGGGCACAGCCGCCATCTCACCGCGGGCTGAGGGAGGGAAACCTCTGCTCGGGCACCTTCCCCCTCCTTCTGCACTGACCTTGGAGTCTTTGCTCTCACCTTCGCCTCTCCTCTGCTCTGCGCATCTTTTTAATTTATTTTTTAAGGTTTTGTTTTCCCTTTCTTGAATGTATTGCTTGCACAGGCACATCCAGGATCCTGCTCAGCCTTGGGGCAGGGATTGGACCTGGGGGAGGTGAGGGGGGAGGCAGGGATTGGACCTGGGGGGCTTTCCTCAATATTGGCAATGTTATTTTGAGTCACCTGATGTGGGGTTTTCCCACCTACTGGCTCAGAGAATGCATTGTTTTGTGTTTACTCTTCCTGTTCCTTTTAATCCTTGACCAAGTTTCTAAAAGTTTTTTTTCTTCACCTTATTTTGTGCTTCTGAATGTCCTGATGCTGGTTTACAAGTTTCTTGTGGTCCAGCAGCTTCTCACAAGAGCCAGCCCTGTGGCTCCCCTGACTTCACTGCACTGACCCAAGACACCGTGTAAGATATTCTTAAACAGCAGTGAGATCTTTGATGTGATTGTCTTCCTTTAAAAATGTTTGTGTTCATTCTTTCCCATACTTTAGATTTCTGCAGGTTACTGTACTTTTTCTAGAGATGGAACATAAAAGGATGAGGAGCTTGGAAGGGCAGAAATGTATTTCATTTGTGTGAATGCAAAGGCCATGTCTCCACTTGGGTGTACAGCTTCAGACAGGTTTCCTTTCCAAATAAACTGTGCAACTTGATGCATTGTTTCCTCACTGTTTTGAGTTAAAGGGTGGAAGGGAGCTCTGAAGAGCTGGAAAAAGAAACCTGCAGACAGGGATGTCCTGAGGATGGGTCTGTGTTGTTTCAAGTAGCAGAAAACAGCAATATCACTGTGGCAGTTCTGCTCACTGGTTCCTGTGCTGCACATCCACAGATGTCTGCAGTGCCTAAATCTTTATAGTTCTGGGCTTCCCTTTCTGCTTCCTGTCCCTGTAATCCATTCTGATCTTTTAGCTGGGGCAGGCACGGCGGTGCTCCTGTATGGAACCTGTGTTGTGGGAGGAATGTGCAGCAGTTGCTGTCATCTCTAAACTCATTAATTCAGGTGAACAGCAAGCAGAGGGAGGTGGTGGCTTTGCCTGCGTTGCCTTCTCTCCGTGCTGGAGACCCTGGATGAGGGGAGCAGGGGAGAGGCAGCTGGGTTAGCTGTTGTCATTGCATCGCTAATAGAACAGGATGATTTCCATCTTTTCCCATCTGCCTGTGGGGAGAGAGGCGCTGATAAGGCCCTGGGATTGGTTACAATCTCCTGAAATCAGAAAGCAGATGGATAGTGAGCAGATAAGCATTAATCTGTCCTGGGAGAGGATTAATCGGGCGAAAGATGGAAATCTACGTCTGCATCTGCGGGCGGGGGTGGGGGTGGTGGGCAGCTGGTGCTGCTGTCATCTCTTTTGGTCCTGCTTTTGTCTTCCTTGTGTGCCAGGATGGCAAATAAGGTCTGTTTCCTGCAGAAGTCGTATTCCTTTAATTTTCACCAAACTTTGCCTTCAAAAGCTGGGGAGAATGTCTTTTTTTTTTTTTTTTAAAAAGCCAAGTCATCTTTTTCAACTCTTTAGCTTAATAAATCACCTCATCTTTGTTCTCTTTGCTGAAACAAATTCCATGGTGCTTCATTGTCTACTTTTCCTCTTTACTTTTACTCTTTCTTCATAGTTTACCCACGTGATCTTTCCCCTAAAACATTCAGTGATGATCTGACATTTTATTTAAATTATTTTTCCCATGTCTACAGCATTTTATCTGAGTGTCTCTGTATGTTTTACAGGCATTAGTTACATAACCCTCACAACATCCCAGAGAGGTTAGGTAAGCATTAGAGATCTGTTTTCTTTTTTTTATTCTTTTTTTTTTTTTCCCCCAGAGACTTGAACACCTGTAGCACCTGTCACCAGTTGCCTGGATTTACAATTGCAATGCTAAACACTTCTCAAATTCAGACCTTATATCCATTACTGGTAGGTAAAGTGTGACACAGGGCAGTAGGTTCAAAACTGGACTTGAAAATCTAACAGTGACAAAGATGGGAGTAAACCAGCAAACCCATTTTTTTCCTCCTCAGTCTCTTTTTTTCCACTACAAGATGCAGTACTCTTCAGATGCTGCACACTGAATGCTGGTTTCTTGTTTCTCTCTGAAATACAGGTTTGTCTTATGTACTCTGCAGTTGTGGATGACATGGTTCCTTTTTATTCAGACCCCTCTCTATCTCTCTCCTAATTTGCTTTTCACTGTAGAAGAATATGCAGTGATTCTACTCTCCTCTCCTAGCTATCTTCTGGCATGCCTGTTCTTTTCACTGGTGTGGTTGCCAAAATCTGTGAAAGATCTGGCAGCCTTGTATAAAGCCAGGGGATTATAAATCTATTGGGGTTATGTGGAGTGCATAAAGGCAAATTCTGGCCTCCAGTTCTGTCTTGGGGTTATTTCTCAGAATCTACACTGACTTTGCTGGTTGGAAATGACACAGTGTTTGTATGAGTGGTGCATTGCATGCCATGGCCAGAATTTCAGAGGGGCCCTAACTCAGTGTTTTAATTTTATGCACTCTGAACCTTTATTTCTGTGTGTAAATGAGCCAAATCACAAAGGTGGACAAAAAGAGATTTTTATAGAATTAAAACTCAGTCTGCCTGTCTCTGTGGTGCTAGCATGAGACATAAACACTGTCTTTGGTAAATGGTGGAGGCATTTAGGGACTTACTTAATTCATCAGGTCTGCACAGTAAAAATCCCTGAAGAACCAGAACCAGGTATCTATAAGCAATTTGCTGTGGAGGGACTGAAGCAGACTCTGAGCAGTGTGCAGCATCTTTGGTCAGTCTTGGGCTTTCCTCAATATTGGCAATGTTATTTTGAGTCACCTGATGTGGGGTTTTCCCACCTACTGGCTCAGGGAATGCATTGTTTTGTGTTTACTCTTCCTGTTCCTTTTAATCCTTGACCAAGTTTCTAAAAGTTTTTTTTCTTCACCTTATTTTGTGCTTCTGAATGTCCTGATGCTGGTTTACAAGTTTCTTGTGGTCAAACACTTTGCCAGAGTTTGCTGTGACATCAGGGGTAGTAAAGAAAACCTTTGGAGACATCAAGTTATTAAAGGCAAGGGGTTGCACTGGGAAAATAAGTTGCCACCAACATGGACTGACATGGAAATATTTGCTACCTTGTTGTGAGACAGACTTTTTTCTTGCCTAAAAAAATGAGAGACTTTAATTTGTCTTTCATCCCTGTCTTTTTTTATGATGATTTTCTTTACTCTTCTTACTGTTTTATTCTACATCATTTGGGTCACCTTTAGGAGGAGCTTTTTCTGTCTCATTGCTATAATTTCCTTTGTTTGAAGTGCTTAAATAGTTCTTTTGTAAAAGCCTTTGTTTTTGACATGTTACAGGACAGAGCAAGACTGGATTCTAGCAACAAAGATTTGGTAGAACATACAACATTCAGCAAAGATCCACCTCATAAAAGGGCAGATTCAGGGTTGCACCAGTCAAACAAAGAAGATAATTCCATTGTTTCCTGTGGTTTAGGATGAAATTCAAAAGTTTTTTCTACTAATTTTCCTTTTAAATAGTTCTTCACCTTATTTTTCAGACTCAAAGTGAGGGCTCTCCTCTTTCCTCAAGGTAGGGCTTGGGAGAGTCATATAATAGATTAAAATTTAAAAAACAAACAAAAAACCCAAAACAAAACAACAACAGAAAAACCAACAAAAAACCCCACCAACCAAAACAAAACTGGAAAGGAATTTGCTTTCCCCTCTCTTTTTCCACTGAAATTCAACCCTGAATGCTTCAGCTGATCACTTCACTCTGCTGAAGTGCAGCTCACTGGTGGTACCCAAGGTACAACCCACATCACCTCTTGCACGGCTGTAAATCCCCTTCCACAGTGGAAGCTGCTTTTAAATATCAGATACAGGTAAATATGAACCCTTTGGAGGAAAGTGGTGTGTGTGTTTATGTGGTGCAGATTTAGTCTGGACTCTTGGATTCTGTGGCCTGCAGTGTCTTAAACAAGATGAAGGGGGCTGCTTAATGAGATATTTGTATGACACAGTTAGGAGTTCAGTTACTGCTTCCCATTGTATTTTGAGAGGGTGTATGTAGTGTTCAAAAATATCTAGGCACCATGGGCATAGCTTTAGAACTCTCAGTGTAGGAAATAAATGTTCCAATCCATCTTATTTGTGAAAATTGGAGCCCTTTTGGCTGTGCTGGGATGAGTGAAGAAGCTGAAATATAGATTCTGTCCCTATTTGCATGAAATGTTTTAATTACTTAACTTAGAGTGATGATTGCACTGGGAAATGCTTAGTATGATGTGCCAAATCCTTAGCAAGTATAAACTGACATAGCTCAATTGAATTCTCCAGCCAAGGATTAGAGCTGATTGAAAAACAGGAAACGACAATAAAAAAAATCAACCATCTGAAAATACCTACTTTGATTTAGTTCCATTTTTTCCCCACAGTTTTTCTTTTTTCTGTTATTGTTGGTTTTACCGTTGATATTTTCTTTTATGTTATGGCAGGTTTGTCACTTTTTTTTTCCTTCTTTAGGTTTGCTTTTTTTTTTTTTTTTTTCTTTTTTCTGGTATAAAAGAGAATATGAAGAAACAGAATATCTGTGACCAAAAAGATGAGAAGAACTCAACTTGGAATTTTCCATTCCATGCATGTGGGAAATTCTTTTTGTTACAGTTTTTTTTTCCAGGATGAATGCATTTTTTTTCCTGTAAACTTGTAAGCAAATCTGTTGAGTGAGAGAGTTACCAAAGTATCTTCAACAAGTGCCTTTGCTATTTTCACTTCTTTCTGCTGATTTTTGTGGCTCTTCAGGTGGTGATAAACTGGTTCACACTTCAGTCCTGTCCTGTATTACCAGGATGGTCTTATTAAAAGTGGAGCAGGAAACTTGACACGTGGCCACTTCTAGGCATAGGAATCATCATTTTCCCAGAGAAGAGTGCAAAATCCTAACTTACAAGATTTTCCTTAAAGCGAGATACTTCCAGTCTGTTTTTCCCCCTTAATTTCTTAATGTAATTTTTTCTGGTTTTCTGCCTTCTTAGTGTTAGAATGTCATGTTGTTCAGTTACCAGCATGCTCCCTTAGAGAAGTTTATTAAAGGTGACACAGAGTTTCTGACATACTAGTGGCAGAAAAGTAAAATGAATTTCATGGCTCATTTGGCAAGATGCTTCTTTTTGAGCCAGTGGCTTTCATGTGGCTGTTATCTGCTTAAGAAAATTGTTGCCTAAATGGGAGTGTTGTGTGGGAAATGGTAATTAATGAGCATGAGTGGGAAAGATGGTTCAACTGAATAATGTTCCATGATTTAAAGCAAGTGGAAGGTGACTGGTGTTACTAGAACACCACCACACTTGGTTGAATGGTGATGTGTGTAACTGAAGGATACTCAGGTGTGTATTCCATCTTCAGTTTCACTGTCATTCCATCAGTGGTTAGAAATGAAAGGCCCTTCCTGCATGTGTGACTTCTGCTCTGTCCCTCTCCTGCATCTCAGACGTGCAGCTGTACCCAGGTACACACTGAAATGCATCATTTAAGGGTGCTCACTGTCAGTGCTTTCTAGGATGTTCACTTCAGTCAAGCAGAAAATCTAGTCAGCTGTAGCCAGCTCTTCTCTCAAACCAGGAATTCTCAGTTCAGAAATTAGTCCAAATCTTTCGTTGCTTAACACAAGTGAAAATTGAGACTAAAAGCCTAAAATTATCTGCCTGAAAGCATCGACTAAAAAAATGTTGTTGCGAGGGGGATGGGAGGGAGGCCTCAATGCATAATGGATTAAAAAAGAAAATTGGAAGAGTTGGAGGAGTCTTTTTCAAATTATGCATTCTTGTTTGGGGCTAGCCTGTTTTTCAGTATTCTTGCATAAATCTTGTTGTAGTAAATGAAGTTCACATCTTTAGGTGCAGGAAAGAGCCTGTGGTGCTTGGCACAATAGCACAGAACACTTCCATCATCTTTCTCAAGCAGAAGTTTCTAATCTCTATCAGAAACCATTTTGCCAAGTCATGAAAAGCAGTGGTAATGATATTCCAAATAACTCTGTCCAAGGATCTAGGAGAAAAAAAGGAACCAGGGTAAATAGTAGGAGAGATGTTATAAAGATAACTTGATTTTCCCATACTAACATTAGAACATGATGCACAAATGAACAAAACCCAGTCAGGAATCCAGCTTTATAGCTCATTAGCCTGCAGATCTGCAATCTGAATAGTGATGTCTGGTGTACAGAATGCCTCTGCCCTGGGATCTCAGGTCCTCTGCTGAGGCACTAGCTGGGTATTTATTGAATGTTCTTAAGGCAGAGTCAACTTTTGTGATGATGCAGAGACCAACCCCATTCTTTAAGGTTGCTCCTGTCTCAAGGCAGTGATCAGGAGATGACAAAGGGGTAGAGGAGAAGTCTTCTGCTGTTGAAGCAGAGCAAGCAGCCTTGCTGAGGTTTGGCTGGAGTACACAGAAGCTTTTGGTGAGTAGTGTGCAAGGCCTGCAAGTGTCTGTGTGTACATCTGAACTCTCCAGTCAGGACTCATTCCTCTCAGATGCAGCACAGGGAGCTGTGGGGAGCACTGCTGTAGCTGCCATGGCTGAGTCTGTATCTGCTGCTGGGGACTGCCCTGTTTCCAGCTGCCCCACAAGCAGAGGAGTCATATATTGCTCAGAGACAGCTTAGTTGTGTGTTTTGGAGAATGAATGGCAAAAAAATAATAAGGGCTTTGGTATTTTTCTGAGACTGTTTTATAGTTCGGTGCAAATTTTTCTTTTCATCTTTTATTCTTAGAATTGATCCAGTCCCAGATGTACTGAATCATTTGCCTCTCTAGTCAGGACTGGTAGAATCATCCATGATGGTTTCAGAGGTGCCTCTCAGTCCATGAAAAGGCAGTTTGAAACCTCCTATTTTTGCACTGGCAGATGGTCAGGGTTTGTAAAAGTATAACTAACAATGGAGGGGGAAAGAATAGATTGCAAAATCTTATTATTAATATTTTAGAAATGCATGGCTTTTAAATAAATGCTAATAGATAAATCAGATACTTTGCTTAAATATTTTGTGCTTTGAAGGTGATTGCTGGTTTTGTTATCCAGAGTTGGAAAGTGATAAATAATGATGTTTTTCCGTAGCTAATGGCCACTGCTTTAGAGTTTCCTTTTAGGTTGAGATGAAGGGAGAAACAGTGATAGAATAGAGAAGTATAGATGAAAACAAACAAAAAAAAAGTGCAAATTTCTGATCCCCATTGGTTTGGATGAGGAATGGCAAGAGCATCATGTTTTATGTATAGAATTTCAATCAGACCTTAACACCCATTCTGCTTAACCAAAAAGAAGATTAAAAATGGAAAAGCTGTCATAAGGAAACTGCTTGGTGCACTGGAGTGCCAAGGGGTGTTCTGGCAATGTAATTAGGCCTTGCAGGTATGTGCTGCACTGAGAAAAGCTGTGAAATAATTAAATGTGGGATGTACAAGTGTGTGTTTGCACACTCACACGTATACATGTGTTTGTGTGAAAGAGAGCTGGGCAGAGTAGCAGTGCAGGTTGGTTCCCAGCTGAGCTGATGTTTCACTGCTGTTAAATGTGTAGTCCCAGCCTGCCTGTTGCTGGTTTTGACCTTTGTGCTGGCATTTGAAAGATGAAGAGCAAAAGAAAATGTCTTAAAAGATGTTGATCTGTGGTAACAGCAGCAGTGATGCTTCCTGGGCTTTCTCCATCTTGGGAGACCTCAGGTGTTTCCAAGGACAGCTCTGGGCCTGATCCAAGGCAAATGCAATCACAAGTTTTTAAGACACAATGGGGACTGTGCAAGATCTCAGTCCAAGTCTCAGTCACCCCAAGCAGGGATGCACAAAAGCAGGGGTTTGTGTGAGTTGTCTTCTGCATTTATAGTTGACTATTTTCATTGCATACAGATACTGTCTCATGAGTTCTTTCTTCCCTCGGGTCATATGGACATATCTTAAAAATTTGAGCATCTTCTCCTTCCCAAAAGACTTTTTCTCAGGTTTGAAGAGATGTTTGCAAAAGAAGTGGCAAGGAATGTAAAGAACATTGGTAGAAGTTGTGACACACATTGCATACCAAGGGCAGTGTTCCTGAAAGAGTTTTTCAACAATTCCAAGCCTCTTTAGCAAAAGAAAATTGACAGCAATTATAAGTGTCCATGGTGTCTGATTGCCTTGGAATCATTGAATCATTAGTTTTTCCACTCAGTAGTCTGTGACATGGGAAACCATTATCTGCATTACACAAAGAAGGAACTGTAATAAATTAAGCAACTTGTTCAAAGTCACACTGAGAATCATTAACTGAAGAGGGCTTGAACCCAGGTGTCCTGAATCCTAACCTCATCTCTCACTCACTGAGCCATCCTTCATGGCAGTTCATTGTCTCTGTCATACACAGGAATTTGCCTCAAGGGCTTATGAGCTCTAACCTCTTTGTAACAAAGCTATTCCAAGAAAAGAACTCTTTATCTTGGTTAAATCTGATCTTTCTGTAGTTAACTTTTTCTTTTAGACATATGAAATATTTTTGAGTTAAATCAATACACATGTGCAGCAGAGAGGAATGCATGAACACATATAAAAATCCATGAAAAATGAGTAAGTGCTCTATACCTTGCTGAGAGTTATTTAAAATAACATTACCCCCACTATAATTCATATAATTGTTCCAGGAAGTAGACAAGCATAAGGTCATATTAATAATTTAAACAATTTTACCCCTCAGCCTTCTTTCTCTTCAATAGAAGGAGTAGCACTGAGCAAAATAGCATTGGTTTAGCTTTTTGAAGACCTTAGTTGTGTATCAAAGAGTACAAAACAGCATTTTTCATTAATTTCCTGTTCTAGGATAAAAATATGTAAATAATTTAAAATTAATTCTTAGGTTACTGTAAACCCTTAACACCATCATAATTTATAGGTCTTAAGGAAATTTTCAGACCTTTTCATCCTGAAAGCATAACCTGTTCCTAGCTTTAGCTGTCAGGATAAACTAGGTAGTAATTGCTGCTCTAATGTTCAAACTGTGACATAGGAATTACATCTTTTTACCCTTCAAAATGAAACAATAATTCTGGTTTTTATACTATGACATACTAGTAGTTGTGAGTGTAAGTGAGATAACAGCCTGATTATCAGAAATTAACAGTCAGAAATTAAGCAAATCTTCTGTCAAAGACAGACAAAACCAAATCTGACTCCTTCTTCTGAGAACCTGAGAAAATTTAGTAATAATTCATGCTACAGTACCTGGTTCCAAACCTTAACTGTAAATTTTTGGACATAAATTCAAATTGCAATAGATGACCTAAACTTGTTATTCAGATCTGCTCTGTTGGCTCTTCACTTGTGACTTTGTATTGTGAAAAGGGACAGAAGCATTTCAGCTTTGTAGTTCTTACTTTCCACAACCCTAGTGCTAGCCCTAAGATCTAGAGAGACATCAGTAGATGCTACCTGAAAATTATAAACAAGGCACTCAGAGTGAAAATACTCACTTTTAATTTCTCTCTCTTGGGTTATGAATTGTCTGCTCTTGTGTATCTGAAGCTGAACTGCTCATCTATGGGCATCTTGTGGGGTTTGGGTTTTTTGTTTCCTGTTTAGAATATCACTGGATCAATAAGTAGAGGTCACTCTGTGAACCCAGTAAGTCCCTATTATTTTGCTCTAAAAAGCTGTAAAAACCTCATTGGTATCTTGCTTATGCAGGTGGGGTTAGGAATGAACCTGTGGGAAGCAGCCCAGGTTTAGTTTCCAACAGATGGATATAAAATTCAGGGGAGCTTGGAGTAATCATCTTTTCCAGTAATGTTGGCAAAATGTTTAAAATTTTATGGCCCTTCTCAAGAGAGTAGAGAGCCTCAGATTTTTAAGTTCATCGATGCAGTGAATTTGGTTGAGGTCAGCAGTGGCTGCAAATAGGCAGCAAAGAAAACTCTGCTTTGGGAGTGAGGCCCCTGAATCAGAAGGCAGCACTTGTTACACAGATTCAGTGTGACAGCCTGGTACAGGAGACACACAGTACTTTAAGTGACAAGTTAAGCTGAAGTTTGGCTCTTCATGTCCAAAGGGAACCTATTCTACCTGGTCAGACTCCCTCCACCAGAGTTCCCTGCATGTTCCCTGCCTCTGATCCCAGTTTTTAAACGACCATGTGGTGTTGCAGCACAGTTAAATAATTGCCATGCTTCATCCTAGTGATGGAAACCCTTTGTTGTCTATGGAATTGTCTGTATAGTGGCTAATAAACCAATTAATAATCCTGTTAATGTTTGTCTGGCTATACTCATTTTGATGGTGTTGATGTTCTCATGGTAGCAGGGTTGTATAGGTGACCCAAGTCCATACCTTAGGGAATCATGTATTAAAATAGTAGTTGCCATGAATAGTTAAGGATCTGTTTTCTGTGAAACTGTAATTGTGGTTCTCTTTAGGGTTCAGATTCACTGCACCACGTTTTCTACAAAAATAGCTGGAGACAAAAGCCCAAGCACAATTCTTACTGGGTCAAGAACAGGATCAGTTTTGCTAGCAAGTAAGGAGGGGAACTTCCAGCATACTCAGTAATAGCATCAGTAATAGTTTTCCATGCTTGAATTAGCAATTTTTTCTGTACTTTTGGAGAAGTTTTATAAATGTATTACATTCTCCAGATTACAAATGGAAGGTAAGAGTAAATAAAATAGAGATGTTGGGGGAGGAAAGGTATTAGCCAAAATATTCCCATCTGTCACTTTGTGTTTTCCCCATGTTTTTGGTCTATAAAACATGCTGCTAGTATACTCCAGCTTTCCATTATCTCCACACTTAAATCTCTGTCCCAGCTGGTCTAAACTGGTGCAATTTCTCTGAAGTTGGTGATTTTGCCTCCACCACTTATCTCTTCACTGTGTTTTCAGTTAAATCTCTACAAGGTAGTTTCAATTTCGTTTGTGTGTTTATTTTGGCACTTTCTTGTGCTTCCTCTTTGCTGGTGTTGTTTGAACAGCTTGTAATGAAGGATTTTGTTTAAATTGAAGAATCCCCCCAGGGTTGTCTCAGAGGGAGGGAACCTGTAGGCACTGCCTTTGTCCTTCCAGAGATCTCATGGGGCAGACGTTCCCATCTCCATTTCTTTTCCTCTGCAGGCTCCAGCAGAAAGGATCCCAGTTTTTTTCCCCCTCTCATGTCTGTGTGTTTTATTCCTAGTTCAGATGAAGATGGCTTGTCACTACTGACAGGCTATGCAGAGACATCTTTGGATTTCACATGGCTTTGAATGCCAATGAAAGGTTTGTTGTTTCACTGCTGAGGATTGCAAGTAAACAATTCCAGCAGAGCTACATTCAGAGAATGGAGTTGCTAATTATGTCTTCTGCCTCCCCTCTCCCCTTTGCTACCTGTTTCTCCCTCCTGGTTTGGTGCTGTTGACAAAGCAACCAGCTGTTTATCTTGCTTGAGGATGTACTCAGATGAGTGCATGTTTAGGTGGTGGAGCTGTATAAAAAGAATCTCTGAGATGTCAGGAGCTGGAAATCTATCCAAAAGCACTGTCAGTAAGGTGGTCTGATGAAGGCACAGCAGAGGTCTGTTGGAGGTGGAAACAGTTCCTTGCATGTGTTGACACAAGAGGAATTCTCTTGGACTGGGTTTCTCTGGGATTTCTCAGAATGGACTGAGAACTTCAGTAGCCCTTCACAGGTCCTCTGGAGTGCCTACTTTGCCCTAAATGTTCCTGCATTGTCAAATCATTGTATGAGAGAGGAACAAGGAGCTGGTTTTGCTATTCATTATAGAAATGCAACATCGTCACAAAAGTGTTTTGTGCCTCACTAGTTATTGCAGTTTTAAATGATTACTTCAGCATAATCCAAATTTCAGGATATTGTAGTAACAACCTTGGTAATTCTTACTGCTTAGTCTTTTCATCAAGCTTTGACAACCAGTACTGAAGGATGAAACAGGAACCTGTCCCATCCATGTCTCCATGTAATCTTTCATTTAAAAAGAGGTTGCACAACAAAATCTTAATTCTTTACTCTCTAGGTCCCAGGAGGGTGGAGTTCAATGAATGAAATTTGCCTCCTATTGTCTCCATGCCACCTGATCTTCACACATTTTGTAGGAAGTTGTTAGGCTGCCCAGATTTTCCTTCTGGCACATTGCCAGTCATATTAATATCCCTTGTATATCTGCAGCCAAAAAGATTCCAAAAATATTCCAAAAAATTTTCCAAAATTGTCTGAAGTATGGACAGGTTAAGCAGCACTGTGTCAGTAGAAACATGTACTGAGCTACTTCCAATAGCTCTTATAAGCTGTTCCAGTGAGGCAAAGGGGTCTTCTCATATCCTTCTGACATTTGCTTCAGCACTTCACAGAGTTCCTGAATATTCTCAGAACAACATCTTTAATAGTAATGCTTTTATGTAGCTGCTCTAACAAGTAGTGCTCCAAGCATTCAATATGGAAAGGAAATATTGTTCATTCCATTCTGCAGGCTGAGGAACTGAATTATGGAGGGGAAGTAAATTACAAAGATGACAGAGTAGGCCACTGACAGAAGCACAAATAAAGCTTAGGTCTCAAGTAGTGTCCTGTGCCTACTGGCAGTGCCACATTGCTTTGCTAAAGCTGAGAGTAACAAACCAGAAGGATGCAAGTGATGTTTTACTGTAGCTTGGATACCCATATTCTTCACCACTGTCACACACAGCTCAGCCAATTGTGTAGCCCTTTCTGATTTACTCAGTTGTGCACTGGGATGGGTAAGGATCTTTCAGCATGGCTTTTGAAGCTGTTCTCTACCCAGACTCTCCCAAATTCCAGGACACGTGCACATGGCTCCACAGAGATTAACAGCCCTTGTACATCAGCCCAAAGAAGCTTTGGATTCAGCTCATCCTCTTGAGTAGTAGAGCAGCACTGGTGCTTGCTGTCTAAGCCTAAAGTGTCTGTGTGGAGTGGGAAGAATGGCAATCTGACAGTTCTTCAGCAAGTCTGGACAGTGTGCTATTAAACTGAGTATATCAAATATTAGGAAGAACATCATAGAATCTTTAAGGTTGGAAAAGACCTCTAAGATCATCAAGTCCAACCATCAGCCCAGACCACCATGCCAACTAAACCATATCCTGAAGTGCTGTGTCCACAGATTTTTGGAACATCTCCAGGGATGATGACTCCACCACTTCCCTGGGCAGGCTGTTCCAATGCCTGGCTGCTCTTTCAGCAAATAATTTTTTCCCAATATCCAATCTGAACCTCCCCTGGTGCAGCCTGAGGACATCTTCTCTTGTTATGTAGGGGAAGAGACCAACCCCCAGTTTACCACAACCTCCTTTCAGGCAGTTGTAGAGAGCAAGAAGGTCTCTCCTCAGCTTTCTCTTCTCTAAACAATCCCAATTCCCTCAGTTGCTCCTTGGAAGACCTCCAGACACTTCACCAGCTTTGTTGCTCTTCTTTGGACATGCTCCAGGCACCTCAATGTCTTTTTTGTACTGAAGGACCCAAAACTGAACACAGTATTCAAGGTGCAGCCTGACCAGCACCGAGTACAGGGAAATAATCACTTCCCTCATCCTGCTGGCCACACTATTTCTGATGCAGATCAGCAGTGGCCACCTGGGCACACTGCTGGCTCATGTTCAGCTGGCTGGCAACCAGCACCCCCAGATCCTTCTCCTCCAGGCAGTTTTCCAGCCACTCTGCCCCAAGCCTGTGGTGTTGCCTGGGGTTGTTGTAACAGAAATGCAGGACCTGAACCTTGGTTGAAGCTCATACAATTGGCCTTGGCCCTATCAATCCAACCTGTCCAGGTCATGCTGTAGAGCCTTCCTACCCTTGAGCAGATCAGCACTCCCTCCCCAGTTCAGTATCATCTGCAAACTACCTGAGGATCTCCTCAATCCCCTCATTGAGAGCATTGGTGAAGATATTAAACAGAACTGGTCCCAGCACTGGGGCCTGGGGAACACTGTGACCAGTTGCCAACTGGATTTACCTCCATTCACCACAGCTCTCCTGGCATGGTCCTCCAGCCAGTTTTTAACCCAGTGAAGAGTACACTGGTCTGTGCCATGAGCTGCCAGCTTCTCCAGAACACTGTGGGAGACAGTGCCAAAGGCTTTCCCAAAGTCCAGATGGACAACATCACAGTCTTTCCCTCATCCACTAGGTGGGTCACCTGGTCATAGAAGGAGATCAGGTTGGTCAACAGCACCTACTGTAAACCCATGCTAGCTGGGTCTGATCACCTGCTTGTCTGGCACCTGCTGGATGAGCTCACCCAAGATGAACAAACTCAATAATCTTCCTCAGTACCAGGGTCAGGCTGACAGGCCTGTAGTTTCCCAGATCCTCCTTCTGTCCCTCTTGTAGATGGGCATCAAAATGTCAAGCCTACAGGCATCTGGGACCTCCCCTGCTAACCAAGACTGTTGATAAATGATGGAGAGTGACCTGGTGAGCTCCTCTGCCAGCTCCCTCAGTCTTTGGTGGATCCCATCAGTCCCAATGGACCTTGTGAGTGCCCAGGTGGCATAGAAGGTCATTTACAGCTTTCCCCTGGGTATAATGAGGGGTTTATTCTGCTCTCCATCCTTGTCTTCCAGCTCAGAGGGCTGAATATCCTGAGGACTGAAAGGGCAGAGTCCTTAAAGGGCAGAGTGCAGGCACATTATGAAGTGATCCAGTTAAATCAGAGAGCTACACCTGTAATAATACAGTGTTTCTGGAAGCTACCAGGCATGGCTGATCTCCCATTAAAAGCATGCAACAGAGATTGATTCTGCAGTAAAAATTTCTTCTAATCACTTCATAAAAATTTTGTCCCGTAGTTCCCTCCTTTTGTACTTGAATCATCGGAGTTGAATTTTTTGGTCTGAGGGATAATTCCAAGTGAAAAATATTTACTGTAGGTCTTTGCAAATTCAGACACATATTACTGTGGGCAACTGCTGTGCAAGTTTCTTTGCGTGCTGTTCTGTCAAATGTGTGCTGCTCTCCAGACCTCAAAAGCCCTTCTGGGTGCCCAGCCTGTGCCTTCCTGCTCTCTATCAATAGTGTCTACTCACAGGGAAGTATATAATGCTTCTATGGGAAATATGGCTATATATGTATACATATATATCACTGGGGGAGGCTGGGTTAGAGGACCTTTGAAGGTCTCTTCCAACCCTGACCATTCTGTGGTATGTCCACACCTCCCAGGTTGCTGGTCAGTGCCTTCAAGATGCATTGGAGTTGTTTTACATGGAAAACTTGAATCCAAGGTTTTTACAACCAAAGATGCAGAAGATTTAGTTTTCAGATATTGCAGGGATTCTGCTTTTGTCAACAAGCTATATTGGTGTAGATGATGCATAGTATCTTTGCAGTGCTAGTGTATCTTTGCCATCCTCAATAATCTACCTGCTGGGGTGAGTGGGGTGCTGAGCACATGGTTGTGTGGCCTGTATTGCATGCAGCCACACTTTCATTATTTTGTGTAAAAGTAGCAACACCAGATCAAGACAGAACAGTGAGGTGTTGCAGCCCACAAAATTCATGTCACAACTTGAATCCATTTGCTTATTCTTCATCATCCTTTTCTGTACTTCTGTGAAGTTTAGCTTGATATATGACCCGTTCTCTTTAAGCATTTATATACTTGTACAAGTGTGTATGCTGTAACCAAATAGATGTTGATAGCTTTATAAAAGGTAATCAGATGAAATACATTGTTAATGGCAAAGGAATACAGAAGGCATTAGTTCTTTCAGAATATTACATGAAACTATTTAATTAAGGACAGCAGAGCAGAGTTAGCCTGCACAGCTTCTGTCCTGGTAGATCCTTTCATGTAGTGATATTTTTTTAATGATGTTGTTTCCATCAAAAGAAGCCTGACAGTGTTGGAATAAATCTCTCTGCCTGACCAGTCCTTTAAGAATATTGTGTGTTTCTTATAGCTGATAGGAAAGACAAAATTAAGTGATCCTCAAGCTACACACTCAGTTTGATGTCGAAGTTTTAAATTACAATGCACAGTTCAGGTGGTATCACTGGGCCTCTCTCCATGCTTG
The DNA here is from genome assembly GCF_036169615.1 of Heliangelus exortis. Lineage (NCBI taxonomy): Eukaryota > Metazoa > Chordata > Aves > Apodiformes > Trochilidae > Heliangelus > Heliangelus exortis. Next base: position 13,562,614 of record NC_092439.1, on the reverse strand, counting down.
TGTGCAGAAGGTGCTGCCTGCCCAGAGGAAAATGGCAGTTTCAAAAAGAGAAACCACTTAGGTTTTCAGTTGTCAGGTCCTTGTCCAGGGAGAAGTATGAAAGAGGCAAAGAGCCAAAGCAAGAGGCTTTGCTTAGGAAGAGCATTTTGGTCTCTGTCAAACCAAATGTATTTTGTGTACCAGATGTAGAGATACCTGATGGTGACCTGGGGAGGAACCTGGACACAAGATTTTGATGCATTAGATATATTTTATCCTTAAGAGCCTTGTAGGGAACTATTTATACTGGAAGGCCCTTCTGTTGTACATGGATGGTGAAATAACCTCACCACCTCTGGTGAAAAGTACAGTCAGGTGTTGTGAGCAATCCCTGGATTTTGTGACAACACCAGTCTCTGTGTGTGTGTCTGGTTTAAGAGCTAAAGGCCTGAGTTTCATATCAAAGAAACACCTGTGGAGTGCACTCAGCATATTTTGTTCATATATTAACTTTCTCTTGTCACTATATGTAGCTTGAAAGCAGATTTCCCAAAACTAATCAATAAAGTACCACTGGTTTGCTGCTTCTTCCTCTGGAGGATTTCAAGTTCTACTTTTTCCCCCTGGTTTCCCCTTCAAATCTTTCCTGAAAATTATACTTTTATTTTTAAAAAAAGAACAATGAAGTCTTGAAACAAATCAAAACAAGCCCCAGCCCCCTTCTGACTCATTTTAGCAAAATAGCCAGTGAGAGGTACTATGTGTTTCTGTGTGTGTCACTGAGCACTTGCAGGAGAACTGTTTTACATTCTGTTATGGTAGGGGAGAAAGGAGTCTAAAAATTCCCTTCAGAAAGGAGAACAGGTTGACACTAGAAAGCTCTTCTGTTGAATGTATGAGAGGACAGGGCAGGGTGGGGGAGATGCAAGTGGCTCAGCATGAGAAATGCAAAACAGGTTTAAAAACAAAATTAAAAAAAAAAAAAAAAGAAGGAATAAAAACAAGGCAAAGTCCATTGGGGGCTTCTGTGCTGCATTTTCTTTATGTGCTGGAGTATTAAACATCTTCAAGCTGCTCTAATGATGTTGATAACAAGCCTGATCTTTTGATGTTTTGGAATACATCAAAGCAAAGGTCCTGGAAGGCCCTAGTTCATCAAAATCTAAATCCCAGACAAAAAAGAACTTTTCTTTTTTTTAGTTGGGTTAATAGGTATGGATATTTTATTACACTCAATTTTATGTTTCCAGGGGCTTTGGGAGAAGGAAGGAGGAGATGGGAAAAAAATAAGAGTTTTGAACTAGGCATGAATGGAGCTGAAATGTAGTTCAGAAAAACACTTTGGAGAACAGTTAAAATCCTTTAAACTACTTCTTGCCTGTTCCAATTTGTGTGGGGATAAGCAGAAACCCTCTTCCATGGCTTTTGGTTTAGTGAAGAGCTTTGTCAGTTAGGAACATCAATAGATTCACGTAGCTTATAAAGAAAGGGGTGATTTTTGCAGTTGCTTTCTGACATCTGCCACACTTTTCCATTCCTGAGACCAAGGAAGAGCCTTTCACTTCAGTGTTCAAGCAGTGTTAGGCTCTAGCTCCCATAGTCCTGGTAGACTACTTCCAGAGTACACTCAAATTCTCAGCAGTGATACTGTCACCTGCTCCTGTGGCAGGGCTGTGGGGAAATTATATAGATTACCAAAAATATAGAAAGTTATTAGAGTGAGGTAGCGTGGACTTTGTAGTTAGAATGTGACAAGTTTCCACTTAATTTTGGTAGCAAGGAATTCTAATGATACGAATCAGAAGCAAGACCACCAGTACTTGTACAGTACTTATATTTCACAGACCTTTAGAATATCAGGAAATTACATGAAACTCAAAATTCAAGCCTTTGCTTGAAGTGAAACTGCTGACATGTGTAAGACAAACATAAAGAAAAGCCTTTTTTAGAACTTCAGGTAGAATAGACTCACTCTTTTGTGCATGAGAAACAGGAGCAGAGAAATGGTTTTGAATGTTGTCAGAACAGGAAGCTCAGGTCTTGTCCCTTTTGAAATTGATGATTTTTGTGTAGCATCTCTCACCTTGCAGTCAGATGCACATCTGCTTGATCACAAGTGTATATTGGGCTGTAGTTTGCTGTCAATAGGCACAAGACAATTAAAATCCTTATGTAACTGAGTTTGCTGCATAGTAAGAAACTAATTAATAACTCTTCAGATGTCATTGCTGCTGTGCCCCTTACAAATGGCTTTTAATTTCTTGAATCTGGGGGTTGTGCAAATGAGGCATTGATTCAGGGGAACTAGAGGTGAAATACATTTAGATTAATTCATCTGCTTATGGAAGGGGGTGTGCTGCAGTGCATTTTTGAGGCTGCTGAAGTGACTCAGGGTGAAATGCTATTGCTCTGTCCAGTGCTGTGCTTCTTTAGAGGATTTCCTTTCAGGTTCAGTCTGTTTATGATGTCCTGCATTGCCATGAGAACCCAGCAGCTTTTGGGAAGGGTAATATGGTAGAGGAACAAATGACAATCACTGGTGGCACTATAGTGGGACTGAATTCAGTCACTGTTTCTAGGTGCTGGTGTGCTTGTATTTTGAAGCTGGGAGAAACTTTTTTAGTGATATAATAATATATGGTATATTCTTTCATTGTTTAACTTCATAGATTTAGATGGACTTGTGGTGGGCTGCTCAGCTCTAACAGCCCTTTCTGAAAAGTTATTTTCTTGCAGTGCTTTTGAGTCCTTTATGTAGGAGACTGCACATACAGGGCACAAGTCCCCAGGAGGAGATCAAGGCCAATGCTGCACTCTCATGAATTATGAAGGCAGTGGATTCAGGAGCACACTTGAACAGCATCATAGATACCTATATAGCCCTTGTGTGGAGAGCAGGAGACCAACTTTGTCTTATATTTTGAAGAGGATAGAAGGGAACTGGGGTTCTGTTTCACACTCTTTATTGGGTGGCAGTCTGTGTCTGTGAAGGTCTCAGCAGTCACAAAAGTTAAGAACTTAGCTGTTGATCTTCAGGACTGGAAGTGGCAGCAGATGGAAGCCAAGGAATGCTGTAGACAGGAGAGGAAATTACATACTAGAATCTTGCATTTGCTTTCCCTCTGGAGAAAAGCAAGAAGAATATAGCAGGCTTGTTGTATGGGTCAGCTGGGTGCTTTGTTGTTGGAATCCCTCTCTGCTCATGTGCATTGATACTTTCTTTGGTATTTTGTTTAAATGCTTTCTCATCAGCAGTGTTAAAGGAGGCTGAACAATCACTCAGTGCAGAAGAACCATGGTCATGGTTGGATATGTAGGTAATTGTGAGCATAACATCCAGAGATGAGCTTCAGGAAGATGAAAAGGAAGTTTTAAAAACAAATAAAATATGCTATATCCAAAAGTCCCAGACACATACCTACAAGACACTTAAAATCACTGAGCTGTTGACAGTTTGCCTCACTTCATCAAATGCATCAAGCACAGTGCTTCTGAGAGGCAGAAGATCAAATTTCACATCTGTTACCCTCCCCTGGATTTCTTTTGCCTTTCTTGGTGTTTGTTGCTTTGCTTTCTTGGGCTGGGGTTGGGGTGGTGGAGGAGGAGGAGTGCTGTTTCTGCTGAAGGCACTTTTAATTTTATGACTGGCAAACTCCTCTAAGTGAGAGTAACTTAGGTGAGTTAATGGATTAACTGGTTACAAAGTCAGTAGGAAGTGGCTTGCATTCCAGAAACCTTAACACAATGGAAGTTATTCCAGTGGGCATAACCAATGACTCAAACATCTGTAGTTGGTTTTTTTCCATAGAAATTTTTCAGCATCTGATAAGGACTTCCGTTTGTTTTAACACACAAAGTCTGAAACACAAGGTTCTATTGTATCACAGTAAATAGTATATAGCACAGTAAATAGTATTAAAATGAAAAGGCCATAAATATGCCATCAAAGCAGAAGAGGGAATCAGAAAAACCTCATTGGACCTATTATTCCAGGTAAATTTTGTGACTGTCTGTGCTGTTTTCTATCCTAGGTGTCCATTGCACCTGCCTATTTTTGCAAAATTCAACATTCCAGTTCTTGTGATTCCTGTGCATTTACTGGCTTGGGTACCAGTGGAATTATTTTCTTGGCAAGTTCATATTATGGGAAAGAAATGTTTGTCTGCTGGTTCTAGCTGCTACTCACATTATGACACTTGAAAACAAGAAAGTGTTTGATGTATTTGAAAGATCACAGGCTTGAGTAAAAGGCATTTTGTTTCCTGCATCATTTTTATATACAACATTTGAAACAGTTTTTCACATGTAAGCTTGTTGGTGTCATTTTTCAGATTTTCAGACAAAGGTAGAACTCAAAAAGAATGCCCCTGAAGCAGGTGACTCTGTACTAGCTCTCAAAATCTGCCTACTACAAATTTTAGATTAAAAGTTCTGCCTTTCTTGAGACTTCTTAAGGTGGTGAGGAAATGGTGACTTAGGGAACTTCTTTAATTTTTCCAGTGTTTCTCATTGGAGAACATAATTAGGAAAATCCAGGAAGATAAACTCTGAGGAATAACTTCTTTCAGCTGCAAAACTTAATTCTGAATAGCTGCCTGCACTGTTAAAATCAAAGCTCTTTTCTTTCTCCCTGCCCACTGCTTATTAATCACAGAAACCTTTTCCTCAGTGGTCTCTCAAACACCTCTGTCACCCCCACATTGGTCCATGTGTGCTAAAGTAGTTTTCCTTGCTTGTAACTGTGATGGTGTCACAGTGCCTTTGATTCTTACAGTTACTCTGTGCTATTACCATATCAGATTCAAGCTTCTGATTCCTGCCTTCAGAGCCCATTAGTTGTTCTCCATCTGTCTCTTCCCCCCCCTTTTTTTTTTTCTTTTTTATCCACTGGGTTTGTCTGTGTTTGTAACTGCCTGTCCCATGGCACAGTTGCCCACCTGATAAAATCTCCCTCTTTTAAGATATCCTTAAGACTGACTCCTTTTTAGTGTCTGGAAGCAATCAGCTTGCTAATGATGGCTAGGTTTAGAATCAAACTCAGGTTTGCTAATGGTATTTATTTATTCATGCTCCTATTTATTCATGCTCCTTCTGGAAGATAAAACATCCAGCTGATGATGATTAGCTGATCTAGCTTATCCTTATTTTCATCTTTCCTCCCAGACTCTCTTGGAGTCTTTTCTTCTAATTTGTTTTGTGATTCACTTCTAAACTTTCAAAGTCAGTGCCCTGTCCTTACTCAGGCTTTATACTGCAGCTTCCACAGAGAGCTCCTCCTAAAGACATAAATGATAGCTCTTACTACTACTCTACAGTCTTAACCTGGGATTTTCAAGACTGGCCAGGAATGCAGGTGTGCATGTGACTTTCTGGAGTGCACTGTGTGGCCATAGCTGTTACAAATAATGAGATTTTTCTTTGGAATTTTTCCAGTTTGTCAAGGGGGTACTTGTGATGTGTGAAAACAGTGCCATTTAGGATAATGATGGAGAATAAAATCAATCCTTGCAGTGGAGGTGAGGCTGTAGGACACCACTAGCAGTGCATGCTGTGCTCCAAGGAATTACATGGTTCACCACTTCTGGTAGATAACACAAAAAAAGGCTTGATTCCTTGGCATTTGTGTGCTAAAGTCATTGTTCATCAACAACTTAGGGTTTGGTTGGCTAACATTTTTTTATTCCATTTGAGTCAGAATGAAAGCAGTGCAGTTTTAAATCTCTTAAACTTCAGTGCTTGTGCAAGAGGCCCCAAAAGAGAAAGTTAAAATATTCAGTCACTGCTCAGAACTTCCAACTCATATCATGTTCATAGAATGGTTTTGTTTGGGAAGGACTTTAAAGCTCATCCAGTTCCAGCCCCCCTGCATGGGTAGGGACACCTCCCATCAGACCAGGTTGCTTCAAGCCCCATCCAACCTGGCCTTCAACACTTCCAGGGAGGAGGCAGCCACAGCTTCCCTGGACAGTCTGTGCCAATGTCTCACCACCCTCACAGTAATTAATTTCTTCTAATTGTGTCTAATTTAAGTCTACCCTCTTTCAGTTTAGAAAAATTCTCTTTTGCTGTCACTCTATGCCCATGTAAAAAGTCCTCTCTGGCTTTCCTGTAGCCCCTTCAGGCACTGGGAACCTGATATCAGGTCTCCCCAGAGCCTTCTCCCTGCTGAACAACTTCAACTCTCTCAGCCTGTCTTCAGGAGAGCTCCTCCAGCCCTCTGATTACCTTTGGACTTTCTCCAACAGGTCTATGTCCTCTTCATGCTGGGAGCTGCAGGCAAAGGGACCTCAAGAGATATCTGTTGCATCCTTTATCCATACCACCTCTGGCAGACTTGGCCTAGCTTTTTCTGAAAGACCCCCCAAATGTGGAGATTCTGTGACTTTTCTAATATTTAACTGGTCTCACCATTAGAAAAGTTTTCCTGGCCCAAAACTGCCGCAATTTAAAAGTTTTTTTAATGCCTTTGTGGTACTTTGTGGCTTTTATACTCTTTTGAATTCACTCTGATTGACCCACATTCTTCTGGAAGCATTGTATGTGAAGATTCTGAAGCCTTGGCAGTACAAAATATACAGGCAAGGCTTGCTTAGAGAGCCTGGTTTACAGATTATACTGCCATTCATGCCTGCCTGCTGTGATGGAGTGATCAGGGACTGCTGTGCTGCATGTGGCTGAGTCCTGGGCTACCACATATGTTTCAGAAATGTAATTTAAGCTTTTCTGAGAGACAGTGAAAATCATCCCATGTTGTGAAATAGTTTTATAATATCACTGAAGTAATTCTTCAGCAGTTCGGTCCCTCTAAAGGTATATATGCCATGAAACAGATGTGAACTCATTTTCCATGTTGGCCTTGTGGAAATCCCATTGGAATTCAGTGAATGGCTCCTAGCTGGGAGTCATAGATGCTCTCCGAGCAAAACTGGCATCATAAATAAGAGCACCAGCACTTGGCTGAAATAGTTTCTGAAGGATGAAATAGCAAGGCATTTTGTTCTTTACTTTGTCTATCTCTGTACTGTTTTAGACTTACTTGGCTGGTAATCAGGCTGAAGTTGCCTAATGCTCTGTAGTCTCATTGTGAAAAGTGCATTGAGAAGCAAAGGATGCTTTGAATTACTTACCTGCTGATGTATCATTTCGTTTACAGATCTGTGCACATGAGCTGTAGGTTGCTGGCAGAAGCAAAAAACCCTTTTCCCAGTATGCATTTGATTATGAACCCCTTTTTTATATTTCAGTTGTCTGTAGTGCTTGGAGTAGCACCATTGGCAGAGCAGAACAGATTGCCAGAGACCCACAGCTACTGAGTTTAGCAATTCAATCCAGGGGAGAAAATGCAGTGAGAACCAGTCAAAGATGTAGCCTTAAGGCATTAAAAACTGCTTCTTGGAACAGGGTTGTTTCTTTTTTTAAATTTTAAAAAGCATCAAATGAAACTGCATTTTATCTTTGTGATGACTTAAAAAAATGCCTAATGCTGAATTTTTCTGCAGGAGGCTAATGGACTAGTTCTTTCCTTAGGAGTATAGCTTCTGGAGTAAACAGAATAAGCTCCTCATTTTCCATGGATGCTGGAAGACTTAAACTGTAGGTACTAAAGTTGCTTGAGCACAGCTCTTAATACTTTGATTTCCTTATAAGTCCCTGTATGTCAAGGGTAGGGCAGAAAGGAAAAAAGTTGTTTAAGACTTGTACACTTAATGTTTTTTGGGGCATCCCCATGCTCCAGTCATGGGAGCCATCCCACCACATCTCAGTGATACCAGGACCATCATAGCCCTGCAGGCATGCAGAGTTGTGCAGCTCCTCTTGTTTATTCCCCATGCTTTCTGCACTGGCATAGAGGCATTTGAGATGTTCCCTTTGGAGCAGTCTTGCTGGCAGTGCTTGTGTCTATCTGTGCACATGGCTTCCTGTTGGCCTGTGATTGATTCTCTTCCAGGCTCAGAGCATCTGTCAGTGGTTCTGTCCTCAACGTGATGGGTGTGGGATGCGCTGAGGATCCCCTCTCCCAGCACCCCTCGTTTAAAGCCCTTCTAAGTTGGCCAGGCTCTGGCCAAAGACTCTTTGTCCCTTCTCTGACAGGTGGACCCCATCAGCATCCAGCAGACCAGGTTTATCAAATTGAGCCTTGTGGTTTTGGTCCCCAGAGCCCTGAATATGACACCAATCCTTCAACCATTTTTAACTTTTCCAATTCTGTCTTCCTGCCCTTTTCCTTTAACTGGGAGGGTTGGTGAGAACACTACCTGTGCTCCCAAGGCCTTCACTGCTGCTCCCAGTGCTCTGTAATCCTTTCTTATAGCTTGCACGTTACAACTATCATTGGTGCCTGCATGAAACAGGAGAGCACAGTAAGTCAGTGGGATGAGGGAGTTCAGGCAATCTTTGAGTCATGTCCTTAATTCAAGCCCCTGGTAAGCTGCAGACTCTCTTATGAGTCAGGTCTGCAAGTGGGTACCTCGGTGCCCCTGAAGAGGGAGCTTCCCACTATTCCTGCCCATTGCTGTGGGCGTTTTTCCCGGGGGTGTCCCTGAGGAGGCTGAGAGCGGCGGCGGCTCCCGCAGCGCTGCCCGCACCCGCGCTCTGACGGAGCTGCCGCGCAAACCGCCGCGCACGCGCCGCCTCAGGGGGCTCGCGCTGCCGGCGGGAGAGCGGCCCCGGCTCTGGGAGTCGCTCCCCAGAGCTACCGCCGCCTCCTCTTTCGCTCTTCGTGTGCCCCGGTGAGAGGCAAACTTTGAGCATGAGACAGGAAAAAAGAAAAAAAAAAAAACAAAAAAAACACCACAAAAAAAAACAAAACCAAAAATCAACCAAACAAAAAAACAAGAGGAAAGGAACCCCTCTATTCGTCTGCTTTGAAGCTGCTTCAAAATCCTGAGGTGAGGTCACTTCACTCCCCAGCACCCCGCCACAGGGAAACTTACTTATGGCGTAGGAGTGCAAATACTCCTGAGCCTGCGCAGTGTGTGCAGACAGGAGGCCACTCCTGAAGTGCTCACAGCTGAACTCTGGCAAATAATGCACCGAAGAGTAGGACCATGTTAGGCCCAGCTGGAATTGTGACTGTGGAGATGATTCACTTACCTGATCTCTCACACTTCCTGTGTGAAAGACCAGGCCCTCAGATTGACAAGAAACAACTAAATCTTTCAACAAGGGTAAAAATAATGAGGAAAATACCTTTGTCTCCAAGGTAAGCCAAATGAGAGATGTACATGTCCTGGAAAGAACCTGTGTCGTTTAAATATGGTTGATTGTGTTTGGATGGAGCATCTCATCCAGTAATGCTGACTTTTCTGCAGTGTTGTCTGCACACATGGTCCCAGGAGAGCACTGATGTAATATGCTGGAGTTACTAATACAGGATCAGGCCCTTTGTACTGGGAGGAAGATGGGGACCTGGTAGAGCAGGGCAGGTGTTGACAATTAATTTACAAATTAGAAGGAGAAACTCATAAGGTCATTGTGTCCCCCACTGTGTTGTTCATATGCTTATAAAAAATCTTCCCCATTTCCCCCTGCTGATGCAAGGCGAAGGGAAGTGTAGAGCTGACAGGATGAATGATGAAGGCTTCCCCCAAGCCGTTGCCTGGCTGTGATGGAGTGACATATTTAACCTCCCCTGATGCTACTGCTGCAGGTGAAATGAATTATGCGACCCTCTGAATCCCTTATCGGTGCTGGGCTGTCTCAGGGGCTGGTTGCAGCTGCTGTAATTTTGAAGTTCTTTCCCTGCTTTAATGCCAAGTACAAATCATGCACATTTCTCTGCTTGAAGACCCCGGGCTGCTTTGAATATGGAACTGGTCTCCCTAGGGAATGCAAAGGGGGAGGGGAGAACAGTGATAGAAGATACCAAATCTGTACAGAATTGCTAATGAGGCTCTGCCCTGTGTCTTCCCAGGCTGCAGATGGCTTCTTGTTGTGTTGTGTGCCTTGCAGAGCCAAACACCTTCATTGTGTGGAAGAGTCTGCTGCAAAGGGTGGGTGGGGAATAGATAGCCCTATTTTAACATTGCTGGAGGAGCCTGATTAAGCTGGTGATTTTCTTGTTTGGGAAGGGGTCACTCATGGCCTCAAAGGTAATGAAGTATCTTGTTCTGAACCACTTTTCATCTCTCTGGAGCCATGGATTTTGCTTGTCAAATGACCATTGCTTGCTTTAATCTGGAGGTTCAGAAGTGTCTCTCTTGGCTTGATTCCCCTTTCTGCATTGTTTGCACTTGTTTCTTATATCCTTTTACAAAGAACTGTGAGCTCTCCTCTGTCCAGCATGTATGGCTAGATAGAAAGTGTCTTCTAAAAAAAAAAAAAAAAAGTCACAAAAAACTAAACAAACCAAAAAACCAAACAAAACAACCAAATCAATCAAACAAAACAACCCCTAACAGCAATACAAAAAGACCTTCACCACACTGAAGAAATAAGGACTGTAGCACTGCAGGACAGGGTAACGTTGTAAGACCTGAAGCATTGAGGACAAATACTTTGAAATACAAGTCCCCTGGTGTTGAATGATTAAAGAACCTGCAGGTGGGGATGTAGAGAAGGTGATAATAGGACACCCAGCATTTAATTATTAATACAGCCTATAAATTGCAGTGGTCTGTTTATTCTCATTACATTCCTCCTTTGGCTACTCTTCCTGTTGAGATCAAGCACTTGACAAGCTAGGGAGCTTTCCTGTACAGTGCCATGGGTTATGGGCTCTATTTCCTCTCCTACATATACTCTGTGGGCAGAAACTTAGTGGAAATTCTAGAAATAAACAAGGAAAAAAAACCAAAAAACATATGAGTAAGATGGAGAGCGGGGAAGTGCTCACAAATATTCCTGTGCACAAGCAACAATTTGTGTGTGTTTAGGGCCTCCTGTCAATATTTTCTGTTATTGTTTAGGACCTTGAGATTTGCTAGCTTTGACTGCTGTGAAGGGTGAATTGGTCACTGGGCTGTGATTTCAGTTGAAAGGTACCTGTGTGTCACGTGTGGTGGGTTTTTTCTTGGTTAGCCATGAGAATTACATGAGATACTGTGCTGATTGCTTAGGCATTTTCACTGTCTTCTGTTTTGATGATACACCCTGCAAAGTCTGAATTCTGAGTGAGTTCAAGCATTATTTTTTGTAGGAAACATTTTATTATTAAAGACAGTTAAGGAAGAGAGAAAAACAAATAATCCAGCTGATTTATTTTGGAGAACCTATTTGTGTCTACACCTTTATTAATTTTTTTCAGGTTATTTGTATACATTTTAATGAGGTTGCCAATTGCCATAACACTTGAACACTTTTTTTTACTGATTTTTACTGATTTAAGAAGTGGAAATTAGCTTCATTGGAGAAACAGCAATAAACAATCTATAACCACAGGAATCTTAACAAAAGGAAGTGAGGTAGGATTTTTTTTGTTAAGGAACACAGCTGCTTCTGAAACACAGAACTGCTCTTTGCTCAGCAGCATCAGAATATGCTATCAGAGATCATGCACCATTTCTGAAGTGTACTGCCTTGTTTATTTTCATGAGACAGAAGTTTTTTTGTTCTCTTTAGCAGTGAGTTCTGCAAACAATTGCATCCAACTTCAGGTCCCCTGGATTTTGAGTAAATACATTTTTAAATTTTTTTTTTAGCATTTTTATATATTTTACTTCAGCTTGTAATGGAAGTTTATTTACCATCATATTTTGTTTATGTGTAACCACTGATTGTTACTATGCTCAGCTGCTTGGCTTAGAAAGGGTGGTGTCATGAAATGTTTGTTTGCTTTTCATTGAAAATAGCAGGGGAGAAACACTACATCCTCTTGCAAGAAGAACTGTAGACTGTCTTCCTTTTTACATATTTCATCCTATTTCATAATGTTCTTTATGGTCTGCATGTTCTACCTTACTGCTCACACTAAAGGATCGCTGTAGAGAGCACACAAAGGAGTCAGTTCTGGTTTCTCTTTCCAGAGAAGACAGGGCCTCATTTTGTGTTAAATGGGAATAAAGTACTTCATAGAATTTCTGCCAAACATATTAGTATTCTGTGTTACAGTTTTCAGGCCATACATCACGAGAGGCATTGTGCAAGTGTAGGGAATTCAATGAGTAAGAATAAATAGGTGCCAGTTTCAGTTTTGTGAGTCCATATCTCTTTCCTATGAGCTGTATAGTGAGGACATTTTTCTTCTGTCAGGTTTAGGGAATTTCCAAGATTAGACTAGTCAGCATTTCTTTATCTTTCTGTATGACTGTTGAATTTATTAGATTAAGACTTTAAGACATATTTACTCATACAGTCTATCTCCTTTATGTTGGCTGAGTGAAACAAGTGGATCTGAATATATCACCTCCACTTCTCCTTCATGTTTCCTTGTAGCTTTCATTAATCTAAGGGGTTTGAGACTACTGGTAAGAAATCCTCCTGGCTGTCTAGAGCATGAGCAAGCAAAAGTGAGAGGGACAGCAGCAATTTTGAAGGCATTGATACACAAACTTCTTAGGGAGCTGCTGTCAGTATCAAACGCTGAAGCGTGAATTTTAGTTTTCAGGTCTATCAGCATTTGCACTGCTTTGTGTCTCTCACAGACTGGCAAACCTGGGCTAAGGCTTTGTTTGGGAGCAGAAGTGAGTGAAAGATGAGTGACTTAACAGTGTTCAGGATCAGTGACTCCTCGTCAGGTACCTGGCTGGTGGCCTTCCTGAGCTCTGCCTCCCCCTGCTCTGTGATGGCAGCAGGTGGACTGGGTGAAGGTGTTGCAGTTGCTGGGATGGCGGAGCTGGGCACATGTTACCTTTTCCCTGGTGAAGCCCACTCACTGCTGCTGTGGTTTGCTATATTTTGGGATGGCAGTGTTGCTAACGTGGGACACTCCTTAACTGCTGGATGCACAAGCAGCAGGATTGGGAGATCTCATAGCTCAGTCTGTGGTGAACACCTTTGTATCTCTTTGCTGTGCCCTTTCTCCATGATTTTTCTAAAGCGCACACACTTCATTCACTTCATCTCCTAATGTGCTGCATATCCGGAATAGCACATGGTGGAAGACCACTGCAAAGGTTCAACCTGCAAGTAATTATACAAACAGTAGCAAATCAGGATGTAGTATAGCAGCATCTACCCATCTACCCATCTGCAAGTAGAAAGTGTGGTGAGTGCATGATTTTATTTACTCATTATTACCTTTCTTTTAGATCTCTCTCCTACTCTCTTGTAATATTACATTTGAAGTTGAGGTAAACAGCTTTTTGTACTATTTTCTTTATTATTTTTTATTATCTTCCTATTCTTTCCTCTCTTACACAGAAAAAAGAAGCTTGAGTAGGTTGCATTGTACTTTCATCTCACTGTACAGAGTGGAGGTGTAACACTTTTTCATTAAGTGTTGTTACCTTGTCTATGCATTGGGGCTTTTTCTGGCAACCAAGTGGATTTGTCTCTTTTCAGCAGACACCAGTATGTTTCAGGATTTATCACTGTACTCAGTGTGTGGAAACTCTCCTGTTGGTGTCTCTGAAAACTGTAGAGTCAGATCCTCACTGACACATACTTCATATAACCATCTTGACATCCATGGTTTGAGGCAGACTGTAAATGAAATGAACTTTGTGTATGTTCAGGATTTTTTGTTAGAGAACAAGGTAGTAGGATATATGAGGTAAGTGAGGGATAGAAACATCAGAGAGAAACTTCTGCTTAAGAGGAGCTAATGTCATTGTTTCCTCTAGAACTGCTCTCTATGCAAGAACAGCTACAGCAGGATTTCATGATATATGAAAACCTTCTACTGGGGTCAAGGAAGAGTTGTGATAATCTGATGGAATGAACTATGGCCACAACTACTTTTATTCACACCTCTGTTGCCCCTTGAGTCTAGTACCATGATTAAATCTGCCAAACACTGCCTTTGCAGTATTAGTCAAGTTGTCAACTTCTGCAGCCACTACCAGGCAATGTGTCTAGAAATTAAGCTGCAAGGGAAACGATGATTTTCTGTCCATGTGGTGTTGGAGTTGGAGGCAGGGGTTGTGTTCTGCCTCGGGGCTTCTGACTAAAAAAACGCCAAAACTTTGGAAAAAAAATTCATTTGAAAGATAATAAAAGAGCTGCATCAGGAACATCACCAACTATAAAGTGCAGAAGCTGTTGTGTTTTCTGCCTTCATTTTATACTCTCCCATTCTACACACTCGAATGAGCACAGTTTGATTTCATTTTCTCTTAATGGAAAACAAAGAAGTAATGGTCTGTACCTTTCCAGGAACAGACTTCCTTGAGTTTAATGCAATAGAGAATTACAGGTTTATAGAGCAATACTGGTAAGTCTGGGAAAAGAAAGCCTTTGAAAGAGGAAACTATTTCCATGACTATGAGAACAACTTGCTGATTGTGGACAATAATTATTTTCCCTTTTAAGTTCAGCTTGGTCAGCAAAGATCCTTCAATATCAGTACACCCTGTTGTGTGAGATATGTCAGGAGTTTGTGATGTTCAGACCTAAACTCTTTGTGATACCTTTGCAATTTCATTTGAGATGGCAAGTTTACTCCTATTAATGATTTCCATGTGATTAATTGCATTTCTTAAGCTGCAGGATAAAACATTCATTTCACCATTAATTTTCTGTGTGTTGTTCCTCTCTTTAAAGGATACAATGCTTATATGCTGCTGAGAAATGTGTAAAATTTACAATTCCAGACTTAATCTTTTCAGTTATTAGAAATTGCTTGGCTAACATTTGTGTTATGAAACTGAAAACAAAACTTAAATCTGACTGAAAAAAACCAGGCCTTTCAATCCTTTTGATGCCTATCATGAATTTATGGATTTCAAAAGTAAATTTCCAGTTTTAAACTTTTATTCCTTGATTTTGGAAGACTGATTTTAGAGTAACTAGTGAAGAGGAATGATGGACTGTTTTTTCTCTCTCTGTAGCTTTCAGTTCCCTTTCTTTTCCAGAGGAAAACACAAGAAAAAAAGAAAGAAAGAAAAAAAAAAGTTATCTAAGCAAAAATATCTCAAAACAACAGCCTTTGCTGTCTCAGCCCTTGTTGCCTGCAGAAGAAATCTGTATATAGAGAAAGTGAAATAAAACAGTTACTAAGTATTAGTGGCTTCCAGTTCCTATGTGTTTGCTAAGGGCCCAGTGAGTTGCATCGTAGGACATGGTAAGAATTAGGGCATCAAAGTAATGCATTCACAAATGAGCTGATAACCAGCAGCTTTTATATGTAGGTTTCTTTTCACACTGGTTTGAAGCATGGAAGTAACTGACATCCCTCAGTCAGCACTGTACCCTCACCTCCTGCTGACCACTGTCTTCTGTTTCTGCATGGAGCTGACAGGCTCTCTTATCCTTTCTGGTTGTGTTTTCTTTGTGTCTGTGCCAGTTCAAATCTTTCTGCTGATATTAATTGTGGATGCTGTAGATTTTTCCTGGCAGCCTTCTTTCCCACATGATTTTGAACATTACCTGTCCTATTCACTCTTATTTCTTCATTGTTCATTGTTAATTTATAATATTAACTTGTAAAATTTATTAAAATTTGAAGATATGCTAAATCATTTTGAAGGAAACCGGTACCTCAAGTAACACAGAGGGATCAAGTTGTTCTTATAAAGTATTTACAAGTATTTTCTCTGGCATATTTTTCCTGCACTTTTACTTGAACTGAAAGGTCTTGGTTGCTTCTTTTCATTACTGATGCAATCTGAAAGCTGTACATTTGTTTCAGATCCTTTTCCTCTGATGTGATGACTAAGGGGGCACTGAAAAGTTGCCTGTAGTGAAGGAACTCTTCATCCAAATTTTTAAAGCATTCTTTTTTAATCATGGAAATCCACTGGGAAAAGCCCTTAGAAAAAATTGTAGAGGAATACACAAAAGAATAAAAACCTGTTCTTCAGCTCCAGATAAAAGCAGGAGAAGCATCAGGAGTCTTCTCACCAAGAACTGAAAGGAGAAATTAGCACTGGAATGCAACAGCTCTTCATCTCTGCAGGACCACAGAGTTACAGCTGTGTCTCTGGACAGCTGTATGAAAAGAGCAACAAGTGTATGCTATTGGTTACCTCCTCTTACCTAAGCTCTCTGGGTCCTCTGAATTGGTGGCAGGATAGCAAACATTCTTAAAATTGTCTTATGCGACTGTGAAATAATTCAGAACTTTTTATTAGTCCCTTATGCAGTTTAGTATGAAACAGTTTTAAGTTTCTTGGAGTCAGGAGAAAAAAAAGCATTTGTGAGTTAAATAGGGCTGTGTGGGTAGCTGCTGCTGTGCAGTTGAGTCTTTGCTCTGCCTAAGTGCCATAGTTCCTAGGCTCTTGTGCAATTATCTGGTCTTCTCCTACCATCAAAGAGCAGGTTGGCCCACCACAGTCCATTTGACTTATTTGTGTTCACCATGGTGTGCAAGCACAGCAGTGTTAGAATTTTTGTAAGTAATCAAGAGCATTTATTACCCCAAAAGGTCTGTAGCAACTGAAGTTCCTGAAGGCTCAGTTCCAGTTCAGGTCAGGATTCACAGGTTCAAGAGGGCAGATCTTACAGGTGTGTTTGGGTAATGTAGATTGCAGGAGGATTCTGGCACTGCATGCTCTCTTCTTTCACTTACAAGACCATACAGACATCATCACAAAGTATACTTCAGGTCTTTTTTCAAGTGAGGAAGGTCTAATGCTCTCTGGAAGTGTCATCTTTGACTACAGAGGCCTATCTTAGTAACAATCACCACTTCTCTGTAATGTTTCTTATTTCCATTAGGTTCATTTTGCTACTTTCCAGCCCCAACTGTTAGTCTTAACGTAAAAAACCCTATAAAGAGAAAAAAAAAATATTGCAAACTAAAAAAATGTGATCTGACATATATATCCAAAGCACCGTCAATGAAAACTTTTAAATCTGAAGAAGCAAAAATAAGACAAAAAGCTTGGAAGTGTGTCACACAGCTGTAGGGTGAGCAAAGGGAGCTTTACAGTGGAGAAAGCAACAATTCTTTATTAGTGAATGTAGCATGTGTAATAGTGCTAATGACAGTGTCTGTATCCTGCTGAGTTTTGCTGTATTAACATTGGCATGCTAACAGTTCTGGGATCCCAATTGGGAGTGTTGTTAAAGTGCTACATCCAGCCTGTAAGTAAATCTCTGTGGTTTCTGCTCTTACAAAAACATGCTATTAATCCCATTCTTTGTAAATATTATCTGAAGGATGCTTTAAATACTTGTACTATTGACATTTCCCTTTTGAAATTTGTTATGTGGCAACAAAATTCTTTCATCTGGGGAAATATTGCTTTTGGTCTTTTTTCAGGTCTTTGAATAGCAAGGAAATGACTTTTCATGTATGTCATTTCTACCTGACTCAATCCTCTGTCTCTCCTCAGCCAGCAGATGCTTTATCATTTCATTATAGTCTTCCTGTTGAGATGTTATATTTCAGGTTGAGATGCCATTTTCATCAGCAACCTAATATTCTCTGTCATTTACAACTTCCCTAGAACAATACCTTTCAAAGTGAAATCTCCATATTTACTTTCTGCCAAGAAGTAAGGGTGAGAAAATTGTTTTTCCTTTGAGTAATTTACTTATTTATTTATTTACTTCCCATGAAAGGGTCTGACTAACTTGGAAAATGTCTGAATTGTAATCCTGAAGGAAGATTAATACCTTTTCTGTCTAATATGTTGGAAAATTGCTTAGAGACAGCTCTTACATGGTTCTGTGCAGCTGTACACATGGACGGGAATGAGTAAGGAGCTGCTCTTCACAGCCTCTGGTATAAATTTTTTTTTTTGTCAGGGTTTTGGGTACGTGTGGAGGTTGCTTCAACCAGTGAGCTAGAACAGACTAGGCATGAAAGTGGAAGCCCTGTCCCCATACATCTTTGCCCCCTTCATCTTTGGGCCTTTCTGAAACTGGGGGATAAATGTGAAAGATCTGGTCTGGTACTCTAGAGGTTATTTTCTGTAACTTTTGAAATCTTAATTGAACAGGACAGGTAAGTATAAGCTTGGTTTATGGACTGTACCCAGGTGCTTTGCTGAATGAGGTCTCAGTACCTACTAAATAAAGCTTGGCAATTTTTTTCGTTTTACAAGTAAGTTTGTTTCTGAATAAATAGAAAGAGGCAAGAAGTGAATGGAGAAGGGTAAAAGAGTTTGACCTAACAGAATTTTAGATCAAAGTACTTCATGTAGCCAGTTCACATACTTAAGAGATCTAAAAAATGCTGTGGCTGGTGTTCAAACGCTGGGCTCTGCCACTGGTTTGTTGTCTGCTGGTATGTAGATACTTGAGAGGTGCAATCTGCATCTGCTGCAGGTGAAAGGCAAAGGAGTGTTTGACAGAATGAGAATGTGGTTTGAGCATCTCTGCTTTCTATTACTTACAAAAGAACAGCTGTCCAGACAGTAAGAAATCTGTAAGGTTTAAAAACTATCATGTATCTTATGTGTAGCTTTTGTTCCTGCTTTCCTGTTTACAGGTCTCTGATCTCTTGCCAGGTTAAAAAAAAAAAAAAAAAAAAAGCACAATTCTCTTTACTCAGGAGTTTCCTTCACAGCTTTTGGATTCGTGGGTCATAGTTCATTTTCTCACTGGCACAGATTCTTTACAACAAGACTAATTCTTTATTTCATTTTATTTTCTTGGTTACCTTTCAGAATGCTTCTCTGCCTGTGTCACACATTGCTCTTTTTATCTTTTCTGGATATCTAGTTATTATAGGTTTTCATTATAGCTGTGCTTTAGTTGGTGTTGCAAGTCTGAATCTGCAGTTTCTGTGGCTTCAACCACATCAGAAAAAATGCTTTGCTATCCTTTAATAACTTGGAGAATTGTGTTATTTTTCACAGCAAAAAGGTGAATATGCTTTTTTTTCTTTATTTTAATGTTAGGAAAAGATATATATATTATAAAGATGTCAGAAAAGTGCTTCAGTGAAAGCAGAATTCCTAATTTTAACTTGAAAATGCTCATATACCATAGGATGGATATTTTGTTACTTGATGACAGTAATTTAAACAAAATACCAGTCTGACTGATGTCCCAAGTATAGCTTTATCCTCCCTAGGTTTTAGAAACCAACTTTCAAGCTTCGAAGGTACAGAATATGAAGGGGGGGGAAAAAAAAAAGCATAGAAGCAGTCTTCTGTGCTACTTCAAATCCTAAGATTTGCATATTATTTTGGCATTGGAAATGTGACCAAGACAGGACAGTTAGAGAGTCTGGTAATGTGGGAGAGAAAGGCAAATGGTGCTTAAATAATTTCTAAGTTGAGAACTGTTATTTTTTAATGAGATTTTATGAGAGATTATCTTTTGAATATATTTTAAGGAATTAAAGTGTTAGAACAGATTTTACAAAGAATTCTTTGTGTAAGAGTTTTTGGAGTGCTGTTTGGGTTATATAATAAAAATATTTACAGTACCCAGATCCTGGAAACACCCAGTTAGGACCTTTTGATGTAAAATGAGAGGTGGTCATTGTTCCATGGGATTTGTTGTGAACATATTGATAAAAAGCAAAGAAGGTGAGAAAATTAACCTCCTGTGGAAACAGGAAACTGTAAAATTTGCCCTGCATAATTACCTACTTATCCATAATGTGAAAGAAAGTAAACAGAGCTTCACAGCAAGGTCTTAGAACAGAATCACAGAATTGCTTTGGTTGGAACAGATCTTACAGATCAAGTCCAGCCTTCAACCTAGCACTGCCAGGTTCACCACTAAATCATGCCTCTAAGTACCACATCTTTTCATTACCTCTAGAGATGGTGATTCAACCACTTCCCTGGGCAGCCTGTTTCAATGTTTAACAACCCTTTCAGTGAGGAAATTTTTCTTAATTTCTAATTAAACCCTTCCTGGTGCAACTGGAGCCTGTTTCCTCTTGTCCTCTTGCTTGTTGGGAGGAGACCAACGTGCACCTTGCTACAACCTCCTTTCAGGTAGCTGTAAGAGGTTGAAAGGTCTCTCAGCTTCCTTTTCTCCAGGCTAAAGAATCCCAGTTCCCTCAGATGCTCCTCATCAGACTTGTTCTCCAGACCCTTCAGCAGCTTTATTACCCTTCTTTGGCTCAGTGCCTACACTTTGGCTACCTCAGTGCTTTTCTTGTAGTGAGGGGCCCAATACTTGAGGTGAGGCCTTACCAGGTACAGGGGGTTGATCACTTCCCTGGGCTTCCTGGCCTGGGGTTAGGGTTAGGTTCTTCTCCCTCCCAGCTCAGGGTGCTGGGTACCTGGAGATCATCTGGTTCTGCTTCAAAAGACTGAAGCAAAGAAGGCATTAGGTCCCTTCTCATCCTTTGTCATCCCTCATCCTTTGTCACTGTGTTTCCCCCTGCATCCAATAAGCAATGAACCTGCAGAACTTGGGAGATTTTAGTTTAAAAATATTTCTCTGCAGTATCTAAAGATATTTTGCTGTGAAACTGGAAGTAAAGCATAATGCTTCAAATTCAGTATGTTATAAACATGAATGTGACTGCTTACTTCCATTGTCTAAATTGAGGAGGAAAATGATAAATAATCAACTGGCAGCAAAGTGTAATTTAATCTTAATATTTTTTCCATTTTGACAATGTAATGTGATGGTTGTAGCAGAAAGCAATTTTGAAAACACAGGTTTTCTATCATGACAGTTTTATAGTTAAATTGTTTTGTGGTTTGGAAATGTGTAATAAAAATATTGCATCACCAATAAAACCCTAAGTCTTAAGTGAGCTTCAGCCCATCAGGCACCATAGCAGCAGAAGTTTGGTATCTTGCCCTCATCTGTAGTGTGCAATTAGAGCAGGTGAGTAACCTCAGCAGTGACTCCCAGCATGAGATCAATCAAAGAAGTTGCTTTGAATATATATAGTTATTCAGAGTTTGTGCCAGTGATAAAAAGAAAATAATTAAATTTGGGCCAAATGACCATAGATTTAAAGAAAAAAAAAAAAAAAGTGGTGGGGGGGGAAGAAAATGGCTGGTTAAAGCTTCTGTTTCAAAGGATAATGCTAAACCAGTACAAAACATTGAAGTTTATGCTTGGTTTCATTTTTTCTTAATTATGGAATACTCAGAAACCAAAATGCCCCTCAGTGCTAGAAGTTTACCCTATACAGGACCTGGAAGTACAGTCTGATCAGTATTTTTTTATGCCAGAGTAGAATTTCCAATACAGAGTACCAGCTCTTTTACCTTGCAACTGAAATCTCCATAATTCACATGCCTACCCAAGTTTGCCATTTTGCCAGCACAAAAAGAAAAAACAACCATGTTTTTAATTGCTCATCTATAAAAAGGGTTTCTGAAGTCCTTTTCTATTGCAGGCCGAGTTACTTAATTCCTTATGCAAATCTTATCAGTGAGGTTTGCCTGTTGGTGATGTTGAATTTTTCATTTAGGAGTGTTGTGCCAGTTGATTATAGGGTGAACAACTGTGGTCGTTCAACTCCCATGGCTTTTTAAATTAGGAATGGGTTTTCTGGTAGCTCATCTGTTGTGGATGCCAGCAGCTGAGTGACCTACTGTACAATTAACTCAGAGAATTGAGAGAGACCAAATTAATAGGAAAAACTATGACTTGAAAGCATGCCTTGACATTTCAGGGATTTCTCACTGCTGCATTGATGCCCAAAGCTTTGTGCAATACTTGTGGTGCCAAAAGGTTTAAAACAGCAGAGAAACAGCAATTTCTTACTCTCCCCTAAGCCAAGAAGGGGATCTGGGGGGCTTGGGGGATGTGTTTAAGAAGAGGTACTGGGGGTTTCATTCCCACAGTGTCAGATGTGTGTTCTGTAACCTGACTACCCATGGTGATAAGAAGGTGATGGATGGTGGTCCCTGTGGGCATTTCCAGAAGCTGACTGCAGGCTCCTGCCCTTCTGCCTTCAGCAGCAGATAGCAAATCACACCTCTGGCCACATCTTAATGCTATTTCTGTACCATTGTTACAGCATGAAGTTACTTGAGGTTGATTACTGTGCTGAGTGAAGCTATAGCTGGTTCCCTAAACCCAGCTCATGCCGTAGGATATCTATTGCAACATTAAAACATCAAACAGTTTGGTGTTCTGTGAGCTATTTGCAGGAGTAAAAGGCTCACAGAAAAAAAGAAAGAAATGTTGAGTTTTACTACTGCATAGCAATTTTCTTGCTCTGTACTGTAGTACCCGAGGGTGGGAAGTGGTGTCTGAGGCACTCTGCAGTAGTGAGCAGAGACTTCCCTGAGTCTGTGTCAGAGTTTCTCTGCTTACTCCTTAAGACAAATAAAAAGAAGCTGTAAGAATGTAAATCAGTTAGATTAAGGGCTGTACATGCAGTGCTTTGTGATATGATGATGAATGAGCCAAGCAAAACTTGGTAGCCCAGGTTTCATTTCCCCTTGAACTGTAGAAAGTGGCCATGTGGAATGACAGGCTTACATAAACTGCCTGGAAACAGATCTTGAATTACCTCTTACCTGTCCCCTGCTGCTTCAGTTACAAAACAATTCAGTAACTACAAGGCATGGCTGTTAAGAGAAAATAATCCAGTGTGTTACAGTGGTAAGAGAGAAAACTTCAGTGTAAGTTGGTTTGTTCTGCTGATGGCCTATGGAGTTGGATTTTGGCTGTAGCATGTTCAGAGGCTCCTTTCTGGTGATGTTACCTCATGAATTAAGACAATTTTTCCACATTTTTATTAGATATTAGTTTAATTGCATGCCTGTTGTACATATTGATGTCTCTTTGGTAAAGGGTAGTTTGAGAGTCTTTAAGGAAACCTCCTTGATTACTAAACTGACCCACGTAAGACATAAAAAAAGGGAGTAGCAGAAAAAGAAAGGAAGGAATTTCATGGGAAAGGAGGAGGGAGATAAGAACTGGGACTCTGGGGGTCCAGAATCTGTTCTTGCCTCAGGCCTTAAATCCCCTGGGCAATCTGAATTGGCTAAGTCAGCATATACCTCTGTTTCTTAATTTCTCAGCTTCTGTAACAGTCAAAGTCACAAATCCCTTCTGACAGGAAAAATTCAAGGATTTATTGATTCTAAAAACTGTAAAGAACTGAAATAGTATGCTTTTTAAAGTCATAATAACATAGAAGCAGATTAGATACACTCCTAACTACACGTGAATCTTTGTTGTTAGCTTTAGAGTATGAACTTGGGCAGGACATCTCATCTTTCTGAGCCTGCATTAGGCTCCTGCAAACAGAGGTGAAAATTCATATGGCTGTTGTGGAATTAATTAAAATCTGTTGATGACTTTAAGTAGATTTGCATTCACAGTGCCATATTACTTTGCTCTGAGAGACTACTAAATTGTATTCTTATGCATTTTAGACATGGGCTTACATATTTAATAAAGTATAGAATTTGAAAAATTAATATTTTAGTATACAGTGACTCAGAAAACAGAATGTGCCACTTACAGCAAATACATGATATGTCATTTAATAATAAATTAATAATAAGTGCATATAATTTAATAATATAAACATGTATATACATGTATATGTATAGGAAGTTGTTCATTCTGTATGTTCTTATACAGAAGGGCTCCATTTCATGAGACCACAGCAGGAAGTTTGTCTCTCTTTGGCACAGAAGTTAGAAAGAAGCTGAAGATTAATTTAGGAGTAACTTAGATGACTTTTAAGGTTTTTAACTTTCCAAACCAAACCATTCTTTGATTATGATGATGAGTAAACATCTGCAATTTCAGAAAATTTGGATCAGATGCTTAAATTCATTCGTGGCTTGGGCATTTTCCCAGGTGTAGTGCTAAAAAACAAATAGAGCAAAATCAAAAACCCAAGATCTTATTAGGGTGCCACAAGTGGTTGTTCAGCAGTGGTTGCTCTGTGGCTGTCCAGCATTCCAGTTTGCTGAAATGGGATAGAATGTATTCCCAAAAGGGTTTTCTCCTTTGGGACTGTAGATTGCTCTAAGAGGATAGAAACAGAAGTTGTTTGACGTTACCTTCCTTTTTCAGGTGGTTCCTTACATTATAAGCTCCACTGCCATCATCTGTCTTTTCAAAAGCAAGTGAAAAGGATGCCACCTTTTCTGCAGTGAGTTTGTTTTTCCCAGTCTGACAGCTCTTGCTGTTAGGAAATGGTTCCTGGTACTTAACCTACATTTTCTTGTGCTGAATTCTATCACATTAAACTGAGTTATTACTCCAGGCCATTCTAAATAATTATTTTTCTCTGCCCCTACTTTGTTCTGTTCTGTTTGAAATTGATTTAGAGATTATTTTGGATAAAATAACTGTAAAATGATAAAGTTATTAAACAGCTAGGCATCTAGTAGGAGAAAATAATGAAAGCAGAAACATTTCTAAAGCTTTCTGTGTTATTATGTGCAATGACACAGGGAGAATGTAATGGGAAACCAAGCTGGAGCTCTCTAATACACCTTGACAGTTTAAAATACAGATTCTTGAAGCAGAAGGGAGTTAATGTAACTGGAAACTGTTGGTCTTCATCCTTGGCTCTTCTTTACTTGAATGGTAGATATCAGACATCTTTGTTCTGTTTGCAACTGTACATTTTTTATACCTGCTGAAAAGGTTGGGCTAGGAAGAATTTACCACTGTCTGTAAAATATTTTCTCATCTAATATCTTATGCGTTTGTGATTTGTCCTCTCACCTCTATGGTATAATTAAGAAGACTGTTGCTGATAATGATGTTTTGTGGGTAGCATTTTATTCTATCTAAACAGGATGTTGAACAGTATCAGTCAATTTGTAGAAACAGGTATTGGGCAGGGAGTCAAGGGAGGCTTTCACAGTCACTGCTGTTGGCTCCCTAGTGTCCTGCCAGGAGAACTATAGGTGCAAACCTCTAATGCTATGGAGATTTATCACTGGGAACCTCTGATGGTATGAAGGCTTATCCTGGTTGCATGTTTTGGCAAAGGCTATATTTTAAACATCTTTTCACTGTTTTTGCTTGGAATATTTATAGCAAGCTCAGAATTCAAAGATCCCACCAATTCAAAAATTCCAGTTAATTCTTCTGTGAGCACTTCAGTTTTACCACTAGTGACAACTAGAAAGTAAATGACACATAAATATAACAATGAGAAACACTGTTTCCTCTGGAAACTTTCTTCAATGGCTCTGGCTTCCTTTTATTTCTCTTCTGTGCCTGCAGATGTTGACATCATTGCTATAAGCACTGTGTTACCATTATAAGTGGAAAGCCATAGGATCAGGTTGTCTCTCACTTTACATGTAATGGAATTAAGTGCCTGACAAACACTGAGAGGAACCCTGCCTGATTTCTCTGCCTCTGCTGCTGAAATGGTGCATCAAGTGCATAAGGCTGTGAGGAGTTTCCATGCTCTTGTTTCCATGCCTAAACACAACTGCCAGGACTTGCTCCAAGTGCAGAAAACTTAGAATGTAAATCTTTTTGCAACATCATTCACCCAAAGAGACCTGTGGTGGAAACTGGAGAGGCTGTGATGTGGCCTCCATGTTTTGTACCATGATATTGAACCAGTGTAACCCCTGTTGCCTTGGGTTTATTTTTTTCTGTAATGATGTTCTGTCCCATGAGGTAGTGTCACCCAACTGACTTACTTAATTCTTCATCAAACAGCTATATGGTTTCAACATTGGCTGGAAAAGAACTGAGAGGTGAGATTCTGTGTCAAATGTTAATAAATCAGGATTTTGTTTAAACTGTATGTGGCTAATTACAGCATGAAAACTGATATAGCTATTGCAGGATTCTTATTCCTGTTATTAGGTGACTGCTATAATAGTGGTTTTCTTTGTTGTATGATGATGCTGAAGTGTTCATAGGAAGAAAGCAGAGCTGTGTGATCTTAGGTGCTGGATGTGTATTTTATGTCCCTGATCCTATTTAGTTGTAACCTACATTGCAGTTCTGCAGCATTTTACCTGTACTTACTGTCAGCCAGGGTAAGATACATGAACAGAAAGGTTGGTTAAAGCTCTGCTGGAGTCTGATAAGGACTCCATGGTGCTTCTTGTGGGTGGTTGGGCAGCTTTGGGACTCATACTTTGGGGGCTATACAGGTTTGCTTGTAAACATTCTGCTCCTCTAAACTGTTAGTACTCCTTTTGCTGCAGTGTGAGGAGTTTGGTGTTGATTCTGTTTGTTTTAAAGCATGATTGAAATGAGTTTAGTTTAACTCTGGGTATGCAAGTTGTCACAAGGCATCAGTCTCTGTGACAGTGACACAGGGGAGCAGAACAGAGATACTTGCTCAATGACTGGCACGTAATATTTGCATGGCTAACTTGTCAGAGCTAGTTTCTGCTACCCTCAGCCCTGAAGCACCAATCTGGCTCATGAGAACTGGGCTTCTGTCTTCCTGCCTTGTACTTCATTGCCAGATAGCCCAAGGACAAGCAAAAAATAATTTGGGATTGCAATATCATTGCCAATGAGGATATAGGAATGCAAGATTTAAAATGTTCCTCTGGGAGACCTATTGTGTCCTACAAGAGCTGCAGAAACTGCACAGACAGCTTGAGAAGACAATCCATTCCTTCCTCCTCTTAACACACGTTTATTTCTGCTCCTGTTTTCTGAAGTGTCTTTATAACCAGTGTCAGATACTGGTTTGAGTATGGGGGAAGGTCTGCATTCAGGTTCAGTGCAATCCAGATGTGCTTGATCCAGCAACACTTATAATAGTGTTTCCACAGAAGCAGTGCTCACCTTCTTGCAGAACAGGAGGCACAGTAGAAAGGAGTTGTTCAGCTAGTTTTTCACAGAAGCAGTTTTAGACTACACTACTATCTTTTTTTTTCCCCCTATGTTTTTTAAATGGTTGTCAAGGAGGGCCATGAACACACAAACACCATTCAGCCCTGATGCTGCTTTGGAGCTTTTCTGTGTTCCCTAGGACATGAGGAGAGGCTCCCTTGGATTTGCTAGATGGAGAATGAGATAGGCTGAAGCTTTCATCCTACTGTGCATATCTCACATGCTTATGTTAGTTTAATATTACAGTGCTCTCCAGGTTTAAGCACATGATCTCAGACCTCCACCTGTGGAGCAACTTGATCCTGATTCACTCCTCCAAGGACATGTGACAGTCAAGAGAGCAGACCTTGTGGAAGACTCAAAACCAGTCATATTTGATGAACAAAACAGATAGCAACAGATAGACAAAACCATAAAAGTACTCTTAAACACATAAACTTTCTGAACCATTTAGAAAGTCAAGCCACTTTGCCTCTTACACTTATCTGTGCTTCCTTCTTCTGTGTGAATCCCTCTTGAGTTTCTAAAAGTGAGCACTGATGACCGTGCAAGTGCCACTCCAGCACAAGAAATGCAAGACAGTTCATAAAATCAGGAATTGTATCTTGTGCTGATTGCTGCAAATCATCCCCATGGATGTTGTGTTGTTGCATTCTGCTGGCTTCAGAAGCACTGAGGGATCAAAGGCAATTGGTCACTCGAGTTGTTCCATGGCTGGGGGCCTTCATGTGCTCCTGGGTAAACACAGACCTGGGTGTTTTTCTGGACCAGGGCCTGAATGCTTTCTGCCTTTCCTGGGGCCAGGATATCACATTTTTAAGTGCCTGTCACTCGTGAGCTTTAAAACTTGCATTTGAGTTGCTTAGCTTTATTTCCAGAAATTACTTCCCACTTCTCTGTTTCTTTCTCCTTGTGCATGTTTGTATGTATACTTGAATAATTTATTTGGACTTCTTTTCCAAGTAATCAGTGCCTTACATAAAGTGCCACCCAGGTCTGAAAAGCTTCTGTCTCTGAACTATATTATTCAATATGAAAGTTAAATTGAAAATTTTTGAAAATTATTTATCTCTTCCCCACCTTTTTGCTGCCAGCTTAGTTTATATGTATGTGGCTTGTGCTGAGGAAAGGCCTGTGCAATGTTGTAAGCAAGTTAGGAGGTGCTGAACTCTGCTTCAGCTGTTTGTGATGCAGGGAGGCTGCGTGGTGCTCAAAATCTCTCCAGGGACACCTGGAGAGCTTCAGTTCTCTTGTCTCTTATTCCAGCAGATCTAAGGTACTGGGCTGGGAGGTCCCCTACCAGTAACTGAGACAAGATTCAGCTGAGGGCTGGAGAGGGAAAACTGCATCTTGGTCAGATCATGTTAGAAGAGTTATGCATTAGAAGTAGGCAGAAGTCCCAACCACGTACTTCAAAGAGTTACTCCTCTGATTTATGAATATCTTTTTGAAGGGAAAAAAGAACAGCACTGCTACCACAAACATAAATTCCCACAGTGATAATAGAGGTCCATAAGCCCCCAGTGTATTAATTATTGCAAAGAAAAAGCAAAATATGCATTTATTTTTTAAACTAAATTTAAGAAAGCATTAAAAAATTGCATTTTGAAGAGTTCCTTTTAATGTTATGGATTGGCCTATGGTTCATTTATTGTACATTTTTCAAACCTTTATTGGGAAGCAAAAGGCTTAGCTAGCCTGAATTTGTCCTTTGATAGGCAAGACAAATAGAGCAATTATATACACATGTATTTATATTTTTAATATGTGTTTGCTTATATAGATATATATGCAGTTGGTTCATGTGTGAAAAAGCAAGCTACTGAGATGTGAAACTCAGGCCATGAGCTTCTTTTCAACAGAAACTCTATTTTTAATTCTGCACTTAGCAGATTGGCATGGGGGTCTTATGCACTGTCTGTAGAGAGAAGGAAAATATGGTCTGTCCCCTAGCTTAGAGGGAAAAAAGTCACAGTACTTCCCTGTGAATTTCTTGTTGGAGCAGGGGGAACAGGGGAAAAAAACATAGTTATCCTCTTAAGGGTGATTCATTGGCCTGTGCCCAAAGTGGTTCAAGCAACACTGTCCTTTCCCCAAAGGGGTCTTAATGGTACAGTCCAATCAATAAATTCCTAGAGCCTGCAGGGACCCACTGTCCCCAGCATCCTCCCTCTTAGAACAGTGTTTGTGACTACAGGACTGTGAGTACTGCAGCGTGGGTGCTTCCTGTCCATCCTTATGCTGCTCTCTGCTGTCTTTGTGGACAGAAAATCCATCACGTTGGGTTTGACATGCATCCTGCTCCTGAGGGAAATGATGGGCAAAAAAATCAGGGAATTTATTAGCCTTGTTGATTGAAGCAAAATTCAAAAGCAGATGGGAGTGCATCCTGTGAAATCTCAGACTTACTGCAACAAAGGATGATGGCCTCATGTTGGCAATGTAGGATTCTCTGTGCTCCTTGAGCATATGGCAGGGAAGTAGAGTTTGTTTTGGATAACAAGATACGAGTTGGATTGAATGAACGTGAGTACTTGCAGCTTTCAGGAAATTTCTGCTGGAACTATGAGAAAGTACTGCATACACTAAGGAAATACATCTATTTTTCACTAATTAAATGACTTTTTGGCCTTTAAACTAGTTTAGATATATTTATGAACTTTCATTTTAACTTTTTATATTTTTTGTTAACCCTGGATGACGTGTAGAGCTGCAGAACATTTACTTAACATGCTAACTGTGTTTGTTCAGAATTATTTACTGAGTGATACACTTCCTGTGGGACAGGGAATAGTGGTATGATCAACTTATCCAAACCTGGGACAGGTAATTAATTGTACTAGACAGCAGCCTGAGTAAGAGCACTGTGTATGCCAATTAATTACGTCGTGTCTCTGGTGGAAGTGATGACAGAAAATGACAAACCAGTAAGTTCACTAATCCACACAGAGTATTATGACATGGCAGAGTTGTCCCTGATGCAGTAGTAAGCTCTGGCATAGGGACAGAGGCAATTTAATGGACAAATCAGTGATAGAAAGATACATTTGCAGTTGTCTGAGTATGCAAAGTGATTTTAGTTTGAATTTGCAACAAGAAAACCTGATCTGTATGTTTTGGGTGTTTTTTTTGTTGACATCTTACAGCTTGGGTTTTCTTACAGTTCATGTCCTGAGCAAGACACAGATGACTAAGAGGAAAAAACCTGAAAGTACTTTTAAATCCTTAGCATGGCATTGTTTTCTACTTCATAAAATTGTAACTTCCTGTGAGAGGTCCAAAGGCCCAGGCATTTCTTTAAGCCCTTCTCTGAATTTTGAAAGCTGTACTCAGCTTCCTGGGGGAAGTAACTCATCCTTTTATATGAGTTTATGAGGTCTAACTCTTAAGATAATCACAACTAACAAATATCTGTGTTCTGTGTATTACATGTCCAATACTTGCTGCAAACGATTTTTAATCTCTGTCGAATGATTAAACATCTCTCAGAAATAATCCAGAGTGGATGCTGATTGTGTGTGGCTTGATTACCCTCATGCTTCAGTAGATGGCCCTGGAAATCTGCTGGGGTTCTCTGTGCAGTGAATCACTGATTCATTCTTAGATTGGTAGCTTGTTTTGTTTTTTTTTTTAAGAATAACTTTGAGTAATAAATAAATTGGAGGGAACTACAATCTCCTCTAAAACATTGTGCAGTATTCTCTAAGGTGACAGGCTAAATATCTTGAGATAGCTATGTAGGTGAATGACTCTAACCCAATGACTAGATAGTGCTACATTTGATTTCTGGGTCAAATAGTAATATATATGCCGAGTGAGCAGGCAGGATCTGTCTGCATCTTTTTTTCTTGTGTGTGTATGTTTGTTTACAATATGTCTGTTTAATAAATTTATATCCTTGGAAGAGCTGCACCTAAATTGGATGAGACAGGATTATGTGACCTGTGTGACCAGATGTTTCCCACTGCTATACTGTGAGGTGGTGAAGAGCTGGAGAGTTTGTTTTGGAGTCAAATGAAGAGTCAGATGGCCCCATGACCTGGAAGAGAAGTGCAACTTTCTAGGGAAAATGCTAATCCTGTTGCATGTCACTTGAAGACATTCTTGTGAAAAGTCAATGGCAGTGAGCAGTATGTTCTGGGCAAAAAGAAACGTAAAAATAGATTTGAGAAATAACATGTTTTATCAGTTTGCTGTTTAAATAACGTTCTGCACTATCTGACAGAGATGTGAGTTTTTAAATATCTTACTGTTACCAAATCTGCATATTTGATTCTGAAAAATAATTTTAACTGAAAAGTTTTGTCCATCACATGTTATAGATCTCCTTCTTCGCTCCAATTTTGGAAAAGCAAATCTGTCCATTTAAAGGACTAATTATCTCTTAAGTGCAGTAGATTGAAATGTGGTTAAGTATCTTGCTGAGGTAAGCTCACACTTATTCATCAGTGGGTAGGAGTCCCCCAACCATTTTTGTTAATACCAGGTCAGAACAGGAAGAAGATTGAGAACACTGATCTGCAGTTACCCATCACTTCTGCTTCGTATTAGAGTTTCTAGGCACTAAGTTCAGAAACAGAGTATTAATCTACTGGTTGCTTCAAGTAAATGATGTGGTGATTTCACCCCCTTGTTCCTTGATCTTGAATCTCCACCTGCAAAACTCCAGTCCTTGTAGGCACTTTCTAATACTGCAGTTCCCATTCATCTTTCTTTGTCAGCATATTTGGTAGGAGGCTGGAGGGCAATAGAAAAAGAACATCCTCTTTTTAGACAAAAATAACTTTTATTCTTAAGAGGTTTTAGGGTTTCACTTTGAACTGCTACTGCTGAGTGGATTTCCCCCCCTCCCCTTTTTTTAAATTTTTTTTTTCCTTTTTCTTTTCTATACAGCTCTTTTAGTTTGGAAAGGAAAATCCTGGAAAAATGGCTGATTTGGTCATTCATCTCCCTGGCAAACTGAACTAGATTGTTTCTTTCTGCTTCACACTCTGCTTATTGGTCGAGTTTCATGTAGTGTATGTATGGTGAGATTTGCAGATGGATGGATTAGCCCTGTTACATGGCAGGCAGTGGAACGGATGCTCTGCCTCTTTGCCAGAGGGAAATCCTTAGTTCTGCTTTGGCTTAAAGAAAGCTGAGTTTGAAGCAATGTATTTTCCTTCTTTTTTTCATCAGGGTCTGCAGCACCACTTTAATTTATTGCTATGATTTATAACCTTATATTATTATTTTGCCTTTAAGGTGCTCTGCTCATCCAGAGTATGATTTGCAGATCAGATGAAGCTCATCTAAGTTACTTTAATTCCTGGGATTTGTACCTTGTGCTTGAGGAGTAGAATGACATTACCAGAGATTTAGGTATTTTTTGTCTTTTTATTATTCTTTTAAGCATTGTTTAAACTGGGCTGAAATCAAAGAACTGATGGAGAATTAGATGGTATGCAGAACAGTGAAAGGATTTTGGTTTTGAGCAGAACCTCCATCAGCAAACTTGGTTAAGTGGAGGTTCAACTTTTATTTTTATTTATTTTTTCTAAAGTATTCTCATGTAATTCTTGCTTTCAAATGCTACAAATTGTGTAGGATCGTGTATCTCAGCAAAATTAGATCTGGGCTGGTTCCTGCCTTCAGAAATGCAGAACAGAAAACCTTAGTGAGAAAGTGCTCATCTTTTCTGTGGTAATTTAGATGCTTAACGCCCAGCCATGTACTAAGTAGTGCATCTTAACTTATGGGCTTTGAGTTCCCCAGCTTGCATTCAGTGTGATCCTGGATCCTGATTAATTCTCAGGAGTCCTCTCTGATTTTGACAGATTTGAGACGGTCACAGGACTGAGATGCTTCACTGCAGGGACCTCATTGCTTCCATGAGGTCAGATGCTGTTGAGGTCAGTGGAGACAACTTGTCCTAATTCTTAAAGGTCTTTGAATATCACAGCTCAGGCTAAAGAAGTGGTTTAATGGAGAGAAATCCTACCTGAAAGAGCTTTTGGCCCCAAAACCCTGAGCTCAGTAATATGCTTTGGGGATGGTCAGGAAGCCAGTTTATGAATGACTGCTTGAGACCTTCATGGCAACTCAGACTTGAGCCAGTTGGCATGGACAGTTAAGATATTTACTTTAACTTAGTTAATACAAAGTGTCTACATTAAAGAGACAGTATGGCTATTTTACAGAGATCTAAAATTAGAGGAAGAGATGAGTTGGGTGCTCAGAAGCCAGAGAGTCTTTCCCCAAAATGAAGACCTTTGATGATACAAGGGTATTGCATGCACACCATTATTAGTGTTGTAAATGGAACTAATTTGATATGAAAATCCCTGGGAGAAAATATGGAAACCCATGATACTGTAGATAATCTTTTAATAGGTTTAATGCTCTTCTTCTGCAAACTTGCTTAAACCTGACTAAACTGATGACAGTTATTCTTGCTTTACAGTGGTGTAATTCATAGCATATTTTAGCTCTGACTGCCTCATGTTTGATTGCAACTCTGATGAAAAGCATGCTAAGCTGCTGAGGGGTAAATGGCCTTTAGAGCTCTGTTTGCAAGTAGGTTGAGATGGGATGTATGTGTAACCATGGAACCTCCTTCAGGAGCTCAGAAATAATGAAATCTTGTTGTTTAATTTGGTGAGAACTGAATTAGTGTGATGTGTGGCTCTCATTAAACTAGAATGAGCCTGTGTGTAGCAGTGTAATTTTTTTTCATAATCTGATATTTATGATTTGCATAATCTTTTTTGTGTGTCCATGTACTCCGTATCTTTCACAGAAAGCTTAGAGCTTGACTGTCTCTGGTAAAGGTATCCCAGTTATTAACTGGTGAAACCTCCTTGCTCTGTAGACTGAAACCTACTTCCCTGGGATTTTTACTAAAAAATAAGATGAAAATTCATCTGTAGAGTGAGCAGTAGGAAGCACAGGTCTAAAGGTGGATTTCCCATTCTGCAAGGGAATGGAATCTCTGCACTTTTTAGCCCCTTGGCTTTCTCAGTTGGATAAAATCTTTAGCATCCTTTCCTCCCACTCAGGACATGAGTTCCCAGTTTGTCAAGCAGGGCAGTGGTCCTGTCAGTGTTCTCAATTGCTTGCAAAGGGTGCTTGTAGTCCCCTCTCATTTGGTACTGATTTCACTCATAAGTAGTTCCAGTTATCTCAATTATCCTTCTTCATGTTCACATGCTTTTAACCAAGATCAGATTATGTATTTTTTTGGTCACATCCCTTTTGGTTATTGACTTGAACACATTTGTTTTACTGCTGTCAGTGTGCCAAACAATTGTGTAGGTTCAATCCATAGCTGAAACTTCTGATGTGGTATTTGGAAAGGAATTGTTTGCTGGTTTCCTAATAGGATGGGGAAGGACTTTGTGTTTTGCTAATATGATGGTAAAGGACAAATGAGGAGAAGATTTGCTGTCACAGTGAGTTGAACAGTGTGGTTGTGGTTTATGTAACTTGAAAACTCAGAGCTTCATCTGAAGGATAAAGGAAGAGGACAAATTCCTGTCTCATGGTGATACATACTTATCCGTGCCAGCCAGCACAGACTAACTGCCTATTTATGAAATACACATTTATTTTTAGCAACTTTGAAAAAAAAAACCACTAAAGGAAACAATCAGTCAATTTAAGCACTTCCAAATGGCATGGGTCTACTTAGACCTGACTTAGCCATGTTTAATCTACCTGTACATCTCTGATTTTGAAAGAAGAGTAACTTGCTTAAGTGAAGGTATGAGTTTTGCAAGAAGAGATCTGTATGCTTGCTCAGTTTGCTGACTCACTCCAGTATTAAGGGGCACAGTGCATTCTGCAGGGTGTGATGTGTTATATAAAGACTGAAATGTGAATTTGGGGTGGGCATTTTACAAGTGCTGGCTAGTCAGTGAGAATTATGGGCTCTGTACATCTGCTGCTGTAAAATAGCTAAAAATAGCATGTCCAGCAAATTGTCTTGCCTGTTCAGTTCGAAGGAGGAAGAAAAGGAGCCTTTACAAAAACACCTTAGAAGTACTTATTCCATTTTCCCAGCCTGTGCACATTATCCATCAGTATTTCTGTGTGATAGGTTAATATTGCCAATGGAGAAAATGGCACAGAAAGATTGAGGCCCAGGTTCAAAATGACCTTGAGGGGTATTGAGGTCCATGTTGATTGGTGCAGTTCAGTGCCTGGTTCCATGGGACTATTTCCATAAGGTTGGGAATGTAGAGCTTTGGAGTTCCTGCCTTGTGACTTAACAGGATAAAAATCCCTGTTTGTTATGAGCCACGGTCCAGAAAAAATGCCTTCTGTTTTTTGACACCAGAACAAGATATGCAAGAGACACCTTCCTCAGCCATATTCCAGAAGAACTGGTGTCACATTGATGAAGTTGTTGTGGCTATGAAGAGACATAGCTGCCAGCTCTCCTTCTTCTGCTCTTGTACCTTAGCTGTGCCTGCAGTTGTGCCACAGTGCCTGCACCTTTTGGTCAGAGCTGGAGATGTGCTGCACTTGCTGCTGTGCAGATTGTACAGATCTGTTGTCCTGCTGCTAAAGCCCCTGTGCTCACAGTAGATGAAAAGAACAAAGGAAATAATGTTTCCCATGCCACTGATGGGAAATTAAGGCTTGGAAAAAAACAAAAAGATCTTTTTTTTCATCAGGGAGTTCATAACAGAGAAAGGAATTGAATTTGGACATTCTTGAGCTCTACTTGTAGCATGTACGTGTCAGTGTGGAGAAGCTGGCATTGTGGTTATGGGAAGTGACCTCTTCCCCTGCAGGCTGTACAGTTCTTCTGTGTGCTGGGTTAGGGTACAGACCAGAGTTAGTTAAGCCCTTTATTTCCCTCCTGGATCAGTTCTCTGAGCTGGTTTACTACATGCACTTCCAGGGACGTGAGAAGGTTGAACTGCTGCAGGTAGCAGTAGTGTTAGCTTCTGTGATTTTAAAGTGAATGTTAAAATACATTGCATAACCCTGACCAAAGTTTGGGTTGCTAAACTGTTTTTTCTTTGTTTTAGTACATCTTTTATGTACTGAAGTACCCATCCTCCATGGAAAAAAGCACCTGACATTAGTAAGATTCACTGACATTTTTGCTGCAGCTGAGGATCTACCTAGCTAATCCTGCTGGCAGAGAGCACGGATGCCTAGAGAAATCTTTACTTTTCTGCCTGCCGCTTGCCATCTCCCATGTTCTGAAGGTGCTTGCATTCCCTATGTGATAATTTACAGAGAACTCAGCAGTGGAAAAATCTCTTTAAATTTGATACAGTAATGGTTTTGAAATGATTCCCTGAAGCTTTGTAGCTTCATTTCAAAAACAAACAAACCTCTCATAAATACCTACAGGAAAAACAATGAAAACTCCTAATCACAGGAGATGCCTCTATGCATTCAAAATCTTTGCCTTGCTTTCCTGTCAGGCTTCATTTGCACCAAGGGATCTCTTTCCTAAAGGCCAGGAGGACTGCTGTGATATAGGAGGAGATAAATATATATGACAAAGAATGTGAAGGGGAAAAACCCTGCCTTGACATTGACATAGATAATTGAGTCATTGGGGTGTTGCTGTAAAAGTTGAATGCTTCTTGGAACAGGTGTCACATGGCATTCTGGTTTTGAGAACACCAGAGGTACCCTCTGGCAACATTTACACTTGCCATTTTGCCCCTTTCAGGTAATACTTCTAATTCCTTTGCTGAAAATGTTCAGCAAATCTAGAATAGATTTCTTATAAGAAAACCAATTCTGGATACATTGCAGTATATATCATCAGGTCACCGTGGTAGAGGTCATTGGCAGGTGGGGTCCTTCAAGGCATTGCTATTTATTACAAGAAAACCATTCATATTCATATGTGCTTGTGTTACCAGAATTTAACCTTGTGTCTGGACTCTGTTAGGTGTGCTCAGGTACTTTATCCAGCAGTTGAAATGGAAATCCAGTATTCCTATATTTATTTTTAAAAACTTTTTTTTTTTTTTTTTCTGCTTTGCATCTAATATGCACAAAACTGCAGATAGAAACGTTTGGTGTTCTGTGTGTGCCATTCATTAAGACACAGTATTGTATACTAGTAATTACAGTCATTAATTATAGAGGAGAACTGGATTATGGCTTTGGGTGCCCTCATTAGGAGGGGACAGTGTATAAGGGGTCCTAGGAGGCTTTGTTAATTGAAGAAAACTTGTTTCATAGCATCTTCCTCTCCTGTTTCACCAGGAGGTGTTGATTTACTAATGCTTGTACAAAGACCAAATGAGACACTGCTGCTGTAGGTTATCACTGCTCCTTGGTGAGAGAAGTGAATGTCATTAAGCTTTCTTGGTTCCTTTTCAGCCTTTCCCCACCTTTTGCCCTCTTTGTCCCTGCTTAACTTTTGGTTTCCTGGATTTTGTTTGGGTAGTCTGTGTGTGAATGCCTTTGTCTGGTTGTGCCTCCTGTGAGGCTTCATCAAAGACTTCCTTGCAAGACCCAGTATTCACAGAGGGCTTCCCCTGAAGTATACCATATATATACCATATAGCAGCTATTGACCATTTTCCAAGTTTTTTTAGCAACCCAACCACATACACATGCACAGGCACCTGTAATTCTGGACAGATATTGCAGGTGCATTACCTTGCAACTAGCAGGCCTTTGCACTTTAGAAAACTCAAATAACTCTTCTGTATCTTTAAAAAGTAACCACAGGCCCTCTGGAACTCTTGAATTTCTCTGTGCATGCAGCTAATTATTTTTAGATGGAAACAGCACCTTTGAAGCATGTCCATGGAATACATAATTAAAGTATCTTGTGTTCGATCATACACTTGAACAGATAATTGAAAATCACATTGTGTCTACATAATGAGACAAATAATATATGCATTTGTGCACTGATGAAATTACTCGTCCCTTAGTCCTTTCCCCTTTAATTGCTTCGATGGCAACTGGCAGAAGAGGACCACGTGCTGGGCTGTCCTTGATCAGGAAATCTCAGAGGCACAGAGTTACTGTTAGGGACTCCCATGAGTTCAGATAAAAGAGGATCTGGAGGGTGTGACTGCTGCTTCCTAGAATTTCCATGCATATGTGTAAGTTGGACGGAACATTTTGGGTTTCCTGCTGTCTAGGAAGTCAGTGGCCAGCACAATGTCTGCCTGGGCTTTATAAATGAGAAGAGCACATGGATTTATAGTGAGGAGTGGCTGGCATGGTTTTGGCCTGTGTCTGCCTGTAGCATCCTGCCAGTTGAGACCCTCTGTGATACCCACTTGGCTCTGCCAGAGCAGAGGGGCCCTGTACAGCAAGTTAAAGTCTCAGGTTTGCCAAGCTCCAAATAGCATTCAGGAGTCTTGCAAGCAGTGAGTTGTCCTGTGTCAGTCTCCTGGGGATCTGGTGACTCAAGAAGTATTAATGGCAAGGAGTATTTCCCTCTTAGCCACATGCTTTGTGTGGGTTTTATTGCTTCAGTATCAGACTTGCCCTCTGTGGTAGGGGAAATAAGGTGCTATGTTTGATCATCATGCCATGAATGTGTTTCTTGTAAGGTAAAAAGACAGGAAGGATTCCTCTGCCCTCCTCTCCACCATGTGTTGTATATTTGTGGAAGAAAGGCATATCCTGGTCAGGAACATAATTGGTTTGTTTTATCATTTGTGCTGCAGCTCATAGATATAGGGAGAGACAAGATTTATTGTGTTATGCTCTACAGTGATTTGCAGGAAGGTTGCTAGAAAACCAATTAAAGGATAAGGAAATTAATTTAAGGATAAACATACATGAGGAGATTTTCCAGGCTGGTCTTTCCCTCTTCAGTGCACTGGGAGCCCGAGGGAATGTCACCTCTTCCTCTGAAGATCCAGAGCTGGATCAGGCTTAACTACAGTGGAACTTGAGTCTCATTTTTATAACAATGACTTGCATGGCCTCCCTCTCATCACAGCAAGAACAGCTTTCCAGCTTGCTGGGTCATTTATTTGATGTAGAATTGCCTGGAAAGAGCTAGTTATTTCAGGTTAGCATTTCCACATACATATGTTCATGTGTATGTTCTTTATGTGAAATAAATAAAGTAATTTTTCTCTGTCTGCAGTCACATAACCAAGCACAGCTTTCCTCTGTAGCTCTTGTACTTCCTGACATCTAAAAAAATGGCATAGTACATTAGTCCTGGGAAGACAAAGACAAGTAAGGAAGTCTGCTGATGCTGCTTTTTGCATTTAAAATCATGCTACATATCCAGGGAATTAGGGTGCATTTTCTCAGGGGGTTTCTATGACCTGAGTTCTCTGTTGTTTACCTTTCACATTCACAGTTTTTAATTACAATGCCAGTTGGGGGGAAGGTTATAGCAGCTTCAACTGGGTTCAGACCTTGGTTTGCAAAATTATATTCTGCTGCTACTAGCACTTGGTGGAGATCTGCCTTCCAAAACAAAAGCAAAGAAGAAAAGTGAAGCAGCAGACCTTGCAAGAGGTAGAATATTGTCTGTGTGATGAAAGCTTTTTTATTAGGTTGTGGTCTGTAATGGGAAAGAAAAAGCAATTAAACAATGCTGAGGATTAGCAGAGGGGGAGCAGATGCACCCACTGAGCTGTGAGGGGAGGTATTCAAAGCCGTATGGTGCAGATGGGAGATGATTGTCCTGTGCATCCCGCATGTGCCGGGCTGGCCCCGCTCCTCTCCGCGCTGCCCCGGCCCCGCACACGCAGCTCAGTGAGGGGCGGGCGTTCGGCTGACCCGGAGGAGCAGAGAACCGGAGCTGCTGCTGCCGGTACCCTCATGGTACGGGCACCAGGTGTTTATCACCTCCCTAACGCAGTTCTTCTACCCGCTTAACCTTTTCCATTTGAACTGCTTGGGCTGATGGTGCTGCCTGTCATTGTGCTACAGACCCCTCCTTTTCCTAGAGCAGAGGGAATAAAATGACAGGGGAGAGGAGAGAGATTTTACTTCATGGGTTTTTTTTTTCTGTTCTTCTGTGATTGCTTCCAGAAATCACAGCATCATAAACTCATCATGCTTGGTAGGGGCCTTCAAGATTAAGTCCAGCCCTCAATCCTACACCACCTTAACCACGAAATCATCTCCCAAAAGGCCACATCTACCCATTTTTTGAACACCCCCAGGGATGGTGCCCCCACCACCTCCCTGTGCAACCTGTTTCAATGCTTCACCACTCTTTCAGTAAATAATTTTTTCCTTATATCTAATCTGACCCTCCCCTGGAAAACCCATTAACACTTGTCCTATCACTAGTTACTGGGGAGGGGATCAGTGAGAAAATCAGCATCCTTTCTCCTATTTAAAATGCAGTGTTGCAGTGTCACTATTAGAGTTTTTATAGATGGATCATAAATTTGAAAGCTCTCTCACTGAATTTATACATTCAGCTACAGCATAAGAAGCACCCCACTTTTGCTCTCAGGTTTACTGCTGTAAGTCAGGCACAGATCTAGTGGCAGAAATTGAATTATTCTCCTTTTACACTGCTGTAGAGGGGGATGGATGTGAGGTTTTACTGGAATTCAATAAAAATTGTGGTCTATTGGTCAATTATTTTACTTTAGCTTATAGTTTGTTGTTGAAAATACATTAATAATGGTCTCTAGCTTTTACCTACTCCCACCAACTTCAAATGTGATTGTGGCATGTGTTGGTTTCCAGCTCTGCCACAGGGTTTCTCTGTGACCTTCAGCAAGTTACAGTTTCCTCATGCCTAAGGTCTTTATCTTCAGACAAAGAAATAGTATATAATTAGGCATACTCTTAGACTGCCTTAACTGTTTGGATCATAGCTATGTACCTGAAGGCAGACCCTAGCATCTGCTATGTGTCTGGGTGGTGTTTATCACTGTAGTCCTGCTCTTGAGTTGAGGCTTCCACTACAAACAGCAATTATAATTCTGTAGAGCTCTCATCTGCATAACTACTCCTGTGTTCTGTTATGTTGGTTTTTTTCACCTTTGAAATAATTTTCTCTGTAGTCCTGAGAATGACTGGAGAAAAACATTCTTTTCTGTAGCATCCTATTCTTAATGTGTTGAATGTGTTACAAGTTGGGATTTCTCAATAGCAGCCTGGATATAACCTCATGTGGGCAGGAGGGAGTGCAGTCTCCTATGTAGGTGTGGATATTCCTGTCCCTGTGCTTTGTTTCTACCTGATTCCCCTCTAGGTCCATCACAATGTAGAGAGTTCACCAACTTTGTCTGGAAGATTAACTTCTGCTAAAAGGTGGAGCCCACCTCAAGTGCTCCAGTGCTTCCCATAGAACCCCTGCTTCACCATCTGGAGTGGCTGAGTTCCCACATTTGACAGCAGATGAGTAAATGCAAAGCTCTAACCACAGAGTGAGGCTCTAGATGGCAGTAAGTTAAGTGCAGAAGTGTTGAGGATGCTACCAAGGAGGTGGGGTTTGGCTGCAGTAATGTGTTCTTTGCATTTTTGTTAGGTTCTGACATGGGGCTGGTCTCCTAGCTGTGAGGAAACTAATTATCTAAAAAGCAATGTTGATGAATGTATATAATTTATGTTTAAATCAAGGCAATTTAAAAAATTACTTTTGTGATTTAAATCAGCAAGAGCAAAACCTTGATTTCATTTATTGATTTTATACTTATTTGTCATTTGCACATTTTGGCTATTTTCCCCAAGAAAGGTTGGTTTAGAAGTTTTTTTTCTAGATATGCTGATTTGCAAAAAAAATTCTCTACACAAAATAGAGTACTTCTTTTCTGTGCTTTAGAAGACATTCTTTACCACTGCCCATTCACTGAAGTCAATGGAGTTGATGGGCATTTACTTGCATCCTTTATTCCAAATTTTTTACTTTTTATGCTGTTTCCAGTTCACTGCCACCAAGTGCAAGTGAACATTTCTGCTCCTGTGTCCCCTATCTGGTTGCATCTCTGATTTCAAAAGGTACCTCCTCTTCCCTGTACAGCAGTAGGTACAGAACACAGCAACATTCAGGTATAGCTGCAGAGGCAGATTTTGAGTAGTGTGCACTGCAAAGAGGAAAGACAAAGGAACCTTTTGCAAAAGAACCTTTATGTTAAACTGCTTCACTTATTTGTTAGTGGGATCTACAGTTGATGCTGTGGGCATCCTTCATATTTGACAACTTGAAAGCACAGGAGATTTCAGATTTGCCTTAATGCTCTTCAGTCTGGCCAGAAGGGAGCACTTTTGTTGTGTCTCAGTTCTGGTTTTCTCAAGTGAAATGAATGTAAATCTCTGTTGAGACAAAACTTATCTGAGATTCAAACTGCTCCTTCTGTGTTTCTGTCTCCTGGAGCTTGCTGGGCCTTCTATCCAAGTGAAAGGGAATTGGTAAGGACTTTTAAAGTCGTATCTGCAAGATGGTCCCTCAGGAAATTCAGTGCAGGTCCTTTTGCAGCTGACATTTGTGGGGCTGAACGTGCTCCAGACTCTCCTGTTGGCACAGTCCATGTGTGTCTCCAGGCACTCCCACTTGCAATGGTTGTAGGCACATCAGGAGGCCCTGAGCTGGCTCTCAGCAGGCAGGTCCTGTGCTGCATCACATTGGGACATTACAGAGGTCACTCCAGCTCACAGTTTTCCCATCCTGGTTTTATTTGTCTAAATGACCAAGCCATGCTTATTGGTTTGCAGACTGAGTTACTGTAATTGGACTTTCCATCTTGGAAGAAAGAAGCTTTTCTGTATTTGTCCTTTGCCAGAGCTCTTGATTCTCTTTTAAAAGGCTTTTTTTCCATTCTTGCTGAGAGTTTTTAAATTATTCCCTTAATAAAATTTGGATTGCAACTGCTAACCCTTAGTGTCTGAAGCACAGAGGGTCACAGACAGATGGTGTTTCTGTGGGTTACTTGTCCTGCCAGATAAATGCTATTCAGCTGCTGCTGCTTCTTGTGTTCAGAAGAGACTCTTCATATCCTGCCCTCTGCACCTTGCACACAGCCTCAGTGTGTGAGTGCCCTGACCCTGCAGCACAGGTGAAGAATAGCACAGTAGTTTATACTCATTTACAAGCTGATAGATAATAGAAAGCCAAAGAATGTGTGTGCAGTGTTGGTAAGGACAAGGCAGTATTTGCCTGTGCTCTTTACCAGCAGTGTCCCTCAAGGCCAGGAGCTTTGCAGAAAGTGATAGGTGATTTGTCTAATGCCATTATTGCTGGGCTGTACTGCATTACCTTAGCACCTTTATCCTCTGTGTACATCAGGACACTGAACAGACACAGCAATCTCACTTCTGTCTGAGCTTCTCCTCTGAGCATGAGCAGCTCTGAGCCAACACTGAGCTCCTCTGTGGCAGCTGTTTGTAGATTGTGCTGTGTTGTGTCACCTCCTTGCATAGGCTGACAGGGCTACAGCTCTTCTTGGTCAGTGGGAATAGTTCCAAGGAAGCCAATGGGATGACACAGTGAGTGTGCAGGGGAAACCAGGTCCTGATGTGAGGTGTTGCTCTTGAGGGATGGTATTTTTAACTTTGGCCCAGACTTTGTGACTTAGAGGAAGAAGATGCTTATTGGTTTTTTGCTTGTTTCTTCCTAGGGTGATTTTTTTTTTTAATTGAACCTTTCTGAATCTTCTGACACCTCATAGTAAATGTGGAGCCAAAAAATACAACAGAATAGAAAGCAATCAGAGGAAAAACCCTGAGGATGAGATTCTCTGTTGACTTCTATAAAACTCATCCACTCTTTGCTGCTTGATTGGATCTCTGGCTTTGACCTAGTGCTTGCTGATCTTCCAGCAACCAAGGCAAGGGTTGTTGAACAGAAGATGTGGAACAGAAGCATGACACAAAGATGTGTTTTGACAGCAGAGTTTTCATGCCACCGTCCTTTTATGCTTACCAGTTCCTTCCTGAGTTTGAAAGGGAGCTGTATTTCAGAATGTACTTAGCCACTCTGGTGTGAATTTCTGAGTGATGAAGCTGGGTATCAGCAGGTGGTGGTAATGTGCATGTTTGTATTTATCCAACCACCCTTCTTTTGAAAGGAAATTAAATTATCCTCATTTTATTTCTTTTTTCTGTGGAAGCACAGCTGACTGTGCTCTTTTGGCATTGCATTGTTTCCCATAAGCCTTGCCCTAAATTAATGAGGTGCATGTGCCTTATTTATAACCAGGTATTGAGTGTCACCCTCTGCCTTCCTCTCCCTGTAAGGAACACAGTGAACCAACTGTAGTGAAGTTTGTACTACATGAGCAGGTGGGTCTGTGTGAACTTTATCAGTCAGCAAGGCCAAGTGCAAGGTCTTCCACCTGAGTCAGGGCAGTCCCCAGTATCAATACAGGCTGGGGGACAAAGGGATTCAAGAGCAGCCCTGTGGAAAAGGATTTGGAGGAACTGGTAGATGAAAAGCTGGAAATGAGCAAGTGTGTGCTCACAGACCAGAAGCTCAATCATAGCCTGGGCTGCATCATCAGAAGTGCAGCCAGCAGGTTGAGGTGGGTGATTCTCCCCCTCTGCTCCACTCTGGTGAAACCTTACCTGGAGTACTGCATCCAGCACTGGAGTCCTCAGCACAGGGAGGATATGTTGCTGTTGGAGTGTGTCCAGAGAAGGACCATGAAGATGATCAGAGGGATGGAACACCTCTCCTACAAAGACAGTTTGTGAGAGCTGGGGTTGTTCGGCCTGGAGAAGGGAAGGCTCTGGGGAGACGTTATTGCAGCCTTTCAATACTTAAGGGGGATCTATAAGAAAGATAAGGAAAAGGTTTTATCAGGGCTTTTTGTGATAGGACAAGGTGTAATGGTTATAAAGAGAAAGAGAGTAGATTTAGACCAGGTATTGGGAAGTAAGTTTTTGCAGTGAGGGTGGTGAAACACTGGAATAGGTTGCCCAGAGAGGTGGTAGAAATCTCATCCCTCACAACATTCAGGGTCAGGTTGGATGGGGCTCTGAGTAACCTCATCTAGTTGAAGATGTTCCTGCTTCTTACAGGGGGGTTGGATAATCTTTAAAGGCTCCTTCCAACCTCAGCCATTCCATGATTCTATGATTCTTGATGTAGAAGTGA
This sequence comes from Heliangelus exortis, assembly GCF_036169615.1. NCBI lineage: Eukaryota > Metazoa > Chordata > Aves > Apodiformes > Trochilidae > Heliangelus > Heliangelus exortis. The sequence continues at coordinate 13,517,922 of NC_092439.1, read as the reverse complement.
ATAAATGCTTTCAGCTCCATGCTGCAGCCTGAGCCTTTACTCTCATATTAAAGGAAACAGTTTTGAAAATGTTTTTTTTGGGTTTTGTTTCTTTTTTTTGTTTTGTTTTGTTTTTTTGTTTTTTTGTTTTTTTGTTTTTTTTTTTTTTTTTGGTTTTTTTTTTGTTTGTTTTTTTAATATGGCTGTTACTGTCCATTAACACAGTAATAGTTTGTTTCTTCTGACCTTTAATTCTTTTGCTGTGACTCTCCTTTTGATGACTGAAGGCCAGTCTGTATCCTTACCTTCCCAGCAGTGACTTACAAGATCTCTCTGTAGCCAGCTGCTGAATTCTGTTAAACCTGTTACTCAGGGATCGTTGTTGAATTTAGTTGGTGTTGGCCAGTGGGATCCAGAGTTGCTGGAGATGAAAGAAATGAGGACATCCAGACATGCAAGGTGGCTGTAGTAACCTGGTTTCACTAGGAAGCTGCATGACATATATTTTTTTAAATAAATAATCGTGCTTCCAGACAGGAACTTAAGTGTAGTAAGAGGAGCAGTATCAGCTTAGGCTCAACAGGATTTAAATTCCAATGCACTCTTGGGAAGTCTCAGTATAATTTTGAAAAGGGCTAAGGCCATACAGGGCAGGGAAGATGAGGTATTGCTGCTGTGCTCTTCCCTGAACCCCAGCCTGATTATCCTTTTGTTTGAGATAACATGATAATTATATCTGTTAAATGGAAGGGTATTAACATGAAGGTCTCACTGTCTCAAAGATAATGAAGTCCTTTCAAGCTCTGTGGGATGCTCTTGACTGAGTATGGGGGACAGAACCAAATCCAAGAGGGAAATACAAGGAGACCTTGGGCACTGGATATTCTGTTTGGGAGATGCTGAGTTACCAACGTAATGATGTGCTCACAGGTCTGGACTGCCCACAGCATCTGTTGTCTTCTACACAGGAGAAAGGAGAGTGGAAGCTATACCAGAAAAAACTCTGCAAGTGATGGGTGAAGTGCAGGATAAATGAGTGAAACTGTGGAGTGTTCTGCAGGGAACTGTGCAATAGACACAAGAAACTACAGGCAGTGGAGGTAGAGGCATGGGAGGAAATGGTTGGGGTTGTGACATGGGGAGAACAGCAGGATGTCCATAGGTGTGGTGAGGACCTGTTGGGATGGGACTGGAGATCTCATTAGGGAACACGAGAAAGATCCAGAGCTTTGTGGAGGGCAAAGAAATGACATTCAGGGGGTGGATCTGAAAGACATCAGCCCCTCTACAGAACAGTTTGTCTTTGGAAAAATACCTGTAGCTGTGGAACACTGTGTGCAGTGGCTATCCCATGCATTTCTCCCCTGGCTGTGGATGGGCCCCATCTCCCATCAGTTCCTGGGGAATGGGATGTGCTGCACGTGCTTGGGACTTGCTGCTCGGTGCTTGCTCATAGCATGGGTGCAAGTGAGGTTAATCCAAATCACTTCTCCAGTCTCAAGTATGGCATATTGACAGTCAGTGAAAATCCTGTTAGGAACCTGTCAGTGGGTGATTAAGAGAGGCCAGAGGGCAGAGTAAGCTGTATCAGTCCTGAGCTGGGTAGATGAAGTGTTCTGTGCTGAGCCTAATCTTGTGAAGAGCATGACCTTTAACTTCTGTGTAAAGGTTTTCTGTGGTAACCCCCCTTTTAAATTAAGTTCTCAATGTACATATAACCTATCTGAAACAATCTTGGCTGATGGGAGGGTCAAAAGGACTTCTTGACAGAGGGAGGGTGGAAAGGTGGGGTGAAGAAATGAGTGTAGAAAATGGGATTAACATGAGCTAAAAGCACATGTGAAGAGCAGTTTATCTGCTGTTTCTCCTCCTCCTTCCTGACCTCCTCTTTCTCTGCTGCATGGTGTTCCCTCCCTGTTAATGCATCAACCCTTTTCAATAGATCATTGGACCAAGCAGGGACATTGTGGTTCATTAGCCAGATGTTATCCTAATTATAGCCACATGTTTTCTAAAAGATATCTTAAGCAGGAGAGGCAGAGCTCTGTTGGCTTCCTGCCATAGCTTAAAATGGCCATCTTTGGTCATCTGACAAAGGATTAGTGAAGTCTGAAGGGGTACAGGAACCTCATAATTCCTCAAAAAGAGTTTTTCAAGGAGATGTACAGCTCTTGGAAAGGGGAAAGAAAAGCTTTTGACTTGGTCAGCTTCCCAGTGGTCATCCAGAGATGTAAAAGAGGGGTTTGGTTTTTCTGGTACATCAGTAGATTTTAGTTTATCTTGTTCATCTGAAAAGAGTGAAGCCACTCTTCTCTTTCCCTCTCTTCAGGAAATGGGGGTGCTGGCCAAATGTTTTCAGATGTACATGTTGGAGGGTGAAGGCTGCACTTCTTCCATGGCAGCAATGCTTAATCTCCCAAGTGGTTTTGTATGAGAACAAAGACTTGATCTGAAAAAGGAGCTCAGCCTACTGGATATCACCAGCTGCTGGGAGAGCCCAGAGGACTTCAGGAGTTTGTTAGAGTTTGGCTGACAGAATAATGGCATTTTACAAAAGCAGCACCCAGTGTGCCCATCAGGGTTTGTGTCCTGGTTCCCTGGGAGTTCCTGTTTAGACCAGTGAGGGTGTATGGTAAGATGGAAAAAGGGAGCATGTTAAAGGGACTCAGCAGTCATGTTCTTTGCTATACTCGGGGAGTGCAAAGGCTTTCTGAGAAGTATTGATTTATGAAATATTGTAAGAAAGAGACCAAGATAAAAATCAATGGGGGTGATGTTGGTTCTGTGTGCTTTGATCCTGCTGAGCTTGGAGGATGATCCTACCATAGTCTCTGAGGCATACAATGTGAAGCCTGCTCCTGGTGAGCTGCTGTGTGTATATACACGTCTGTGTCTCTTATTCTCTAATATCAGGCATGTGGATCCAGTCACATCTGAGCTGATGCATTGTTCTGCCCAGTCTCTGAGCTCAGGAGTGTGTCCCTTTGGCTGGCCAAGCCAGCAGACATTTGACAGTGCTCATAGCTCAGGAGAATAAATCTGGGCTATAGCAATTTACTGTGCAGCTCCCCTGTGCTCTGAGCTGAGGCATGTGAATCCTGGCACTGATAACACCTCCTCCCATGCTCCTGCTGAGCATTTGAACTCTGTTTTCAGTCCTATTGTAATTACAGTTTATTCAATTTAGAAGCAGTTATTGCATGAGCCCTCAGAACAGCTTTTTTACACTAGAACCTCTCTGCAGAAGAGCCCATGGTCAAATTATTTCATTACCAATGTGTGTAGCTCTGTCCTCATCCTTTTAAATTTCTAGACAGCACTATACCTCCTTTGCCTGTGTACAATTATAAACTGATACTGTATAATTTACCTGTCACTTGATATAAGGCTCTGTTTATTTTAGAGATAACAATTGCTATAGAAAAATAAACATCTATTCAATGAGAAGACTGAGTAATTAAGGGCAATTACTGGTTTCTATAAGTAGGATGCTCAGTAACGAAGTTCTTTCCAGTACAGAAAGAAAACTGTAAGATGCAGATTATAGGAGACCAGAATTCTATATTTTAGAATTGGGAAACGAAATGGGAGCTATTAATAAGAAATTATCTAGGCCTTTCTTTCCAGATTGTTTTTAAGTTTTCCTAGTTTTACTATGTAAAATTTGCATAGGTTTTAGATGAGTTTCCAACATTCTTTGCAAGGATTAATCAGTTAAGCCTTTCACAGCCCTGGCAATGTAAGGAAGTGTGTGTTATTATCCTGACTTTACAGCTATGGAAATTGTGTTGCTGTGGGCCAAATTTTAATCTGCTTTCCACTGTTGCAGATCTACAGCAACTTCACTGCAGTCAGCAGAGTTACACTGTAACTGAACTGATTTAACCCTAATTGCAGCTACAGTGTTAGTGAAGATAACTGTAGAGAATCTAGAGCAAATATATTACATTTTAAACATTGTTCTACGCTCCACTTGATTTGTATTAATGCTTTTGTTTTCTTTAAGGGTTGAATTTCTAAACTGGCATCCTTGAAGGTTTGCAGAGCTTGCAAATGCTGGTGCATGTAGTTTCCAAAAATGAGCATTCATCCGTAAATACATCTGAGGCTTGCAACAATTTGTAGGGATAAATTATGTTGCTTGTATATAAAGATCATATATACAAGTCTCATGTAGAACAACAGTGTACACACTTTTTAAAAAACAGTGTAATTGGGTTTGTTCAGCCTAAAATTTTTGTTCTTAGTCCTCCTTTAATCCAGACAGTTTGTTACCAGTTACTGCCTGAGCCCTGCAGTAAACCACAAGTGTTTGTGTCCTGCAGTGCCTGGATTAACATTTGCAGAGTATTCATTGACTTGAATTAATTGGCAATTAGCTAACTCGAGTTAAAAGAGGACTGATATTTCTCTCTAGACATTCTTTTAATTGCTCATCCAGCCAAAATAGACAATGCTGGCCAGACCAGGGCTTTCTGCTCAGATATTTTTGGAAGTTCTTTGACAATGCCCTCCGAGGTGTAATGAAGAGCAGGCAAGGAGATGTGCAGATGATCTGAAATCAGTTTTCCTACTGCAGAAATTTATCAATACTTGTAAGTGGAGCATCGGGCTGGTTTTATCTCAAAAGAAAATTAAAGACCTCCATATACCATTAGAAAAATCACATGTATTAAATGTAGCAAATATACCTAATTTTTCATCCCACTTCTTGAAGTAGTTATTGGCCTTATGGTTAAAAATCAGGCTAATGAGTTACTTGTGTTTAACATTTCTGAAAGACTGTGGGACCGTATTTCATTAATTCTGAGTAACAGTTTATGTATTTAAACAACAATGCTGGTTTACTCTTTTAGTCTCTCTCCCTCGCAATGATAATTTGTTTCAGATAGGTGTCTTTGACAGACTCCAAGTTTGCATTGGATTGAAAATCAGTTCTGTCTTGTTCTCAGAATGTTTCTTTCTCTAATGAAGAGCTGTAATAATGGGATCATTAGTAAGGTGTTACTATCCATAGTGGTGTTCCCTCATGCTGCTATTTACACAGCAGCAAAGCAGATACAAAATAGCACCACCTCCAAACACTTAGTGTTTTATTCAGTCTGTGTTAAAAGAAATTGCTTCACAAAATCAAGGCAAAAGTAAATCAGCCTCTTCTGAAATCCTGTCCTTGGCTGAAAGGTCGTGGAGGTGGCTGCCAGGTACAATGCAGGCCATGAGGGTGGCTTTCAGCAGTCAGGGATTCACAGTGGATAAAGTGTCTCAGCTGGAGGAAAGCTTTTACTTCTTCATCCCCACAGTACGTTCTTCTTGGGCAGAACACAGAATTTCTCTCTGTGCTGCCTCAGGATGGGTTGTCCCTCTGCCCAGCTCATCTGCATCTGTCCTTTGCTTATCACATAAGCTCCTGTCTTTTTAGGAAGTACCTGCACGTCTCCCAGCACCAGACCCATGCACTTCCCTGTGCTCTTCCTTGACTGGCACCTTTCTTTCCCTTGCATCATGTTGGCTTCTCATTGTTTTCAACTCGTGGCTTTTAATTATAAATGAAAAGATGATGATAGCTTACACACCCTCTTGCTTTTCAGCAGGCTCATGTTTTCTTCTTTTCTCCCCAACCTGAAGTAATGATAGTGCTGGTTCTGGGATCAAAAGCAGTCCAGTGGTTACAGCTGGCCTCTTTGAAAGCCCCAGCATCTCTCTGCCTGAGAGCCCCCAGGAACCACCTATGGATGGAAATTTGAAGTGTGCCTGGAAGAATGAGTGTTTGGGGATGGTTGGGAGGAATCTTCAAGTGCATGATTCCCACAGGATGTGAAATTTTCTGTCAGGACAGCCCAAAGTTAACTTCAACAATCATGAAGATTATTTGCCTGCATTTCAGGGGTTAATTACTCACAAAGCTAACAAGTTCAAACTATTTGTGGCCTAACTTTAAGCCAAGTTAGTGCAGAATATCCTGTTAGTGGCATCCTTGTTTGTTTTTCTTTGGGGACCACACAGGTATCTATGCTGGCCTGAATGTATAGATAAGCTCTATAAGTAGTCCCCTAACATTGGCACGTTTGTATTGGAGGTTTGTTACAAATTCAAGGTGCTCACTAACAGCTGTATATAAAGGAGAGGAAAAAGTGGAAGATCCACAGCCTTTTTTAGAACCCTGTAAACACACCCTGAATATTTGTTTCTATATGGGCATTTCTGCCACTTCCATTTCACAGATAGCTCAGCAGCTTACTCACATGGTTGCTTCTCATTCACTCTGAGGGTATGTCATACATCTTGAATGGTTTGTGTTCTTTGTGTCAGCAAATGGGCTTCCTAAATATCAGAAGCCCACAGGAATTCCAGTCCCCATGTAAGTCATCTCTGAGTAGTTCTACACAGGCTGGAATTACAGGACGGGAACAGAAGTCCTGAGTACATCCCCTTCCTGCTCAATGAGGATTTCATGAGCCTTATCTTCTAGATGGACTTAGTAAGAGGTTTGTTTTGTTGTTTGTTTGGGTTTTTTTGTTTGTTTGTTTGGGTTTTTTTAGGATGTCATGCAGATATCAAAAGGAAGTTGCTAGGGGAGAGGGAAGGAATTAACACAGAGCCACATGTGTGTGTGTGTGGGGGGGTGGTTATCCTAAAATTACATTCAGTGAATTTAGTCCATTGCAAAGTGGTGTCTTGAGCTGTCAAGGGGGCTCTCTTAAAGCTCTGTCTCCACAAAACACACAGCAGCAACAGTGCCTTTTTTTCTGTGATCTTTAAAATGCAAATCAGGAGAAGAGGAAAAATGTATTAAATCTCCTGTGTTCTCTCATTCTGTCCTCTGGTACAGTGGCATAAATCTTGGGGCCAATGAAATTAATTCAACATAAAACCAGTGTGATTCACTATCAGTGTGATTATTGCAAGGTGTGCCATTTCTTCTAAAAGTTAATAAGCTTTGTTATCTGATTAAACAGAATGGTTTGATCATAATTTTTGAATTTCTGGTTAGTAGCTGGAAGGACAGAAGATGCTGTGAAGATTGTCTGTACAGCATGGTGGTCTCCCAAAAGTTCATGGGTAAAATCCCTTCTATGAATCACTGAAAGGGTGCTTCAGGGAGGAAAAAGATTTTACAGATCAGCTGAGTTTAGTGGGACAGATGTCTTGATTTGGAATCAAAAAAACATTAAAAATGTTAAAAACATTTGGAATCAAAGCCTGAAGTGTGAGATACCAGAAGCCTTTGTATTTTTGGGGGGGGGTGAAGGACCAATTTCAGAGAGCAGTTGTTTGTCAGCTTTTTAAATCACCTTTATTAACCTCTCAAAACAATTGGTCTGCAGCATGGTAGGGTACAGCACTGATCCACAGATCCAGGGATGAAAGACAGCCAGAAGTTCTGCCAAGATTCAAAAGTGTAACTAAGAAACGTGTAGAGAGTGCTGTGGTCATTCTGTGGGAGTGATGTAGAGCTGTGGTTTGTGCTGGAAGCAGGAAGGAAGCAATCACTGCAGAACTGTGCCCATGTTCAACAAAGTGGGACCAAGTAGTCACTGTCCAAACACAGGACAAAGCCAAAGAGAAGAAGCATGAGTAAAGCTGCAGGTGCTGTGAACAGTCAGCACAGAGACAGTAGTGCTATGGGTGATATTATAAATTTATTGAATAGCAAAACCACAGACATAAGAGTGAGGATTGGCTGGACACCACAGCATGTTCCCCCAGCTGTGCTTCTCGGCTGCTTCAAGCAGAGAACAGACTAATGCCATGCACAGCTTCAAATGGATTTGTCAGTGTGCAGCATTCTTAATTTTTGACTTGTTTATGTCATGGCTGAAAGTAACAATGTCAGCATTCAACCAGATGAGACTGAGAAATTATGTGATTTGAAGCATCCAGAAAATTTGAGCATGCCATAAAAGAGACTGGAAACAAGTCAGGAGTTTATTTCTCAGCAGAACACCTAGTGATTAATGGTTATAAATTTCTGATTAACTGTGTAGCAAAAAAAAGGTAGACAAGGTACCTCCAGGAGGTTGCTGGAGTACCAGGTGAAACTCCAGTTCATTTCATCAGGGATGGTTGCAGCCTGTAGCTTCATCCCATACAGGAAGCCTGAAGTCCTGGGTTCATTGCTTCCCTGGACTGCAGATCTGTTGTGTCCAATTTGCAGATGAAGCAACGAGTTTGGCTTTGTGGTTTGTGTCAGGAGGGGTCATGATCTTATCTGCAGCCCAACTTAGGAGCTGCCAGCTGAGATGGACACCTGGGAGGTGCCATTTCTTCTTATTTAGTTAGGACTGAATTAAATTAAATGGCAATTTGGCGTATTTTGTATGGAGTGGGATGGGCCCCATCCTATCAAGTGTTGTGCTGCACAGAGCAAAAGCTGAAGCAAAAAAGATCTCACGTGAACAGACCTACAACGTACTTTTTTCTGGGTACAATTTTTCTTCATGTCGATAGAGTTGAGAGCTTAGGGAACTGCCTTAAGCTCATCTGTGGGAGATATCTCAATGTGCTTTCTTGCAAGTCCAAATTCTGCAGATGTTTCATGGATTTTACCTCATAATTCTTGGAATTTTGTTCCGTATTTTGGTGATAGCTTAGACATCCTGATGCTGTTGGGGTTATTCATATCCTTTTGCCAGTATAGTATTTTAACAGTGCTCAGTGATGAGCAGACAAGGACATAGTAAACAAACCCAACTAAAAGACATAGAGTGGTATCAGCATAGGTTGATGTTCCTCCATGCCACTGTGGCATTCATCACAGTGTGAACTTCCTACAGCAGGGTGAGTTAAAACAGTAAGGGAAAGCAAGATGAAGCAGCTTTTTGTTATGATCATAAAAGCTTTGGAAAGAGCTAGAAAAAATGCAGAGGTCATGTTTACACTGCAGACACTTGACCTCCTGGTTTCATTGATTTCTGAGCTTTTGTTGAAGGCAGGCGTTGGCAAAAGCCCTTAGTTTAGTGCAGCTGAATTGGCAGAAGTTTGCTTCTTACTGGTAGAATGCACTTAGAGTGGTAAGAACTGGAAAATGCTGCTTCAACAGAAACACAGCTTTAATCTCCTGAAACACAGCAGCACTGAGGGGGTCGGTGGCTTCACCAGAGGTCACAACGTGGGGCTGTGGGGTCTCCATTACTCCTTAGACCTTATCTGGCTGGAGGAGGGACTGATGGCAATCAGTTTGCTTATAGGTTTCCATCTCCTAGAGGGTGGTGTACTAATAACAAAAGTCTCAACAGCAGCTATCTCTAACCAATTCTTCCTTTCTGTTTCGCTCTGTTTCTCCTGCAGGGCTTGTGAAGTTGGGGGTTCATTGTGTCACATGTCAGAAAGTCGCCATAAAAATTGTCAACAGAGAGAAGCTCAGCGAGTCGGTGCTAATGAAGGTAATTTTCTAATGGGAGATTTTTTTAAAATCAAGTTCTTGGCTCTGTGTCTTCTCCTCCATGCAAAATTAATACCTTTAATTGCATACAACAAATATCCCTGTCAGTACTAGGATTATGTGGAGCATAATAACAATAATTTAGTTATGGGGGAGGCGAGGGCAGCTGAAATGAAATGGGAGTGTGCCTCTGCTTTGTGAGCAAAATAAAAGGTCAGCTGCAGAGTTCTTGCTTCTCTGTTGGGGCAGATGTGTGTTGGGCACCTGACTTTCACTGCTGCAGCAGTGCCTGGTAGCTGTGGTACATTGCAGACTGAGATATACAGATGTCAGTAGGAAGAGATTCCAGAGAGGCTGACAGATCTGTTGTTTGAATGCTTCTCCTGCTTGCTCTGTTGCATGGGTTCATTATGATCTGATGTGCCAAGGTCCATGACTGTTCTAAGCTGTTGCAATGCTGTTAACAATACACAGAGCTGGGCCATTGGAAACCATTAGTGTCTGTCCTGATGGTCCCAAGGACTGCAGTGCTCTGAAGAGCTTCATTTGTTTCTTACTTAGCCTTGTGATATCCATCTCCATACATGAGTCATTTATTGATCCTGCAAACCTAAAAATAAAATAAATACCTGTAGGAAAGTTTCCTTGTGCAATTTGGTGACTAGAAAGGATAAATTTAGCTTGATGGTAGGGAGTACAACTGCACTGCAATCAACAGAATTCCATCAAGCTGTGACCTGCAAGTGATGCTAACAGGTCTGCATACAGCATAGAGCACTTTATGGGGGTAACTTCCCTATCAGCAGATGGATCTTTACATTGCTGTTTCTTTTATGTATTACTGTGTCAGCTGTTTTCCAGCAAAAGTAAGTACAGCAACTTTACTAGGAGCAGAGAGAAAATGGAGTTTAAAGGCATATGTGCTCAGTGAATGTTATGCATACAGTGTAAGTTTATTTTTTTTTTTTTGGAGAGGGATTCTTAAGCTTTATATTCAGTTGCTAATGTGTTCAGGAATTTTATTCAAGTAGTCCCTCTTCCACAGTATTTTGGATTCAAACAGTCTGAACAGTCTTCTATCACAGGCCAAAAATTAGAAAGTGAAATTAATAAGGAACTTGAAACTTTACAGGGGAATTCAGAGACTGAATGGAACACGATAGCAAACAAAGTGTGTAGATGGTAAAATCTGAATGAGACTCTCAACACTTTGAATATTTTCCAAAGAAAACATAGCAGGAATATTTTTAAAAAACATGAGCATTTTGTTTGCTGAGAGGTAGTATCTGGTATCTGTATAAAACATTTTATTTACCTCATTGATTTTCAGAGTAGGAGGCAAATCACTTAGCATAGCAAAGTGATCTCTCTGCTTTAGCTGTGTTGCATTACCTTGGTTGTAGTATGAAATCTGAGCAGAGAAATGGTAAATGGTGTGTTAGTCCCTTTTTTACACAGCTGCATGCTGAAGTGTGCCATGTTTTCTAGGATTATACCACATCCTTCTCAGGTGGAAACCGTGTGCTCCATCCTGATTCTCATTTTCAGTCCATTCCTGGTAGGATTTCCTCTTTCAAGGATTCTGTAGGTTGTACTCAGGAGATTGAAACAACAGATGGGATTGAAGTGGTTTGCTCAGTACTTATATAAACTTAGTGCCAGATGTCTTTCAAGGAATGTCTGTGTCTGATGGTCACAGACAGGGCCTGGGAATTCTAAGCTCAGTTTGGAGTTGACTCTGCTGTTAGTCAGATTCATCCAGCCTGGCCAAAGGGGAGAAATGCTTGCAGCTTTCAGCAGTCCCAGTGTGACCTTTGCCAAGCATGCAGCTGACAGCTTGCTGTGTAGAGCCAGCAGCCACAGGGAAATAGCCAACAGTGAAGCCAAGTAATGGTGGTGTGGTGGCATTCCTACTTTGCAAATCTTTCCACTAGCTGATTAGTTCCAATGACTGTCTTTGCCAGTGGGCCATGCAGAACAGTCCCTGGAGCCAAACAATTCAAGACCACAGCTACTCTCCCCAGCCAGGCCCAGATTGATGGATTTTGCTTTAATCTGTCCTTGGACAGAAAAGCTGGATCTGACAAATCTGCACACCTGCTTCATGAAGCTGTAACACTGCAGTGCTGTGTCCATTTATCCTGTAGCATAAGGAGAAAGTCTGCTTGCAGTCCTTTCAACATTTAAAATGCCAGGGATAAGCATGTACAGCAGGCTGATTTCCATCATTCTATCTTGACTGGCTGCACATATCCTTCATTTCTCCAGTGTTTTTGCAATGTTTTTATTCTGTCTGTCCAGGGTAGCATCCCTTCTTTCTTCATCTGTTCTTCATCTGAGCGGTAGAGAAACAAGAGACATTTGGTAAAGTGCTTTCTAATCATAATGTCATTGTATCTGTATTTCTGGAGAGAAGAATTTGGAATTGAAGCAGCTGCTCTCAATTAGCAGAACTGCTGCTATGGAGATGATGCTCGGGTAGGCATGATGCAGTGCAAGCTGCAGGAAATGGATCATCAAAGCACTTGCTCACAGGGCTGCTGGGTGCAGATGTGAGCCTTTTGCTATGTCATGCCATTACTTGCTAAAAACATCCCAGCTTGGGATTTTTTGGGAGCCTGCATTTTGGGGAAAAGCTATGATTGTAATTTCACAGATGAGAACAGAAGGGCAGGTTCTGAGCATTGACACAGCTGCTTAAACATCAGCTGCAGTTCTTCAGCTGCACTGAGGTAACCCCACTGATGTGCAAACCTGCATCCTGTGGTACCTCTGCTCTGATCTAGAACAAATTGGCAGAAGGGTTTCAGAAAGGAGTGTGCTATAGGCAGTGTCTTGAGACAGAAAGAGGGTTCCTTGATTTCACAGACGTACTTCAGGATTACTGAGAGGGAAATTAGACCCAAAATACAAGAGCTGAATGTGCTGGTAAAGCAGGAAGCTTTCCTGAACACACAGGTTCACTATTGATATTTGCATTTTCAGTTCCAGAACAAGAGTTTGGAATTTATAACTTAAGAATACAAAGGTTAAAGGAAGTTTTTCCACTGTTGTGGCAAAAGCCTGTTTGGAAATATTGAGGAGTCTCATGAGATTTACTTAGAAGAGTCCTTTCCCGTTTACCACCTCACCAGGTCTCTTCCAGTCCCTCCTTCCAAAGAACATACAACAACAAAATAGCTTTTGGTGATTCATCAGATGAAATACTTTATAAAAAGAGAGAAGCAATGGGAGCATAAAGGGTGAGGAGTGAGAAGGGGACAGCTGGCCTTGGGCTAATTACTTGAACACACAGGCATCCTGAGAAAGCCACAGATGTCCCAGGCTTGATGAGTGAAGCCCAAAGCTCCATATGTGTGCTTTGTGTGCATGTGCCTTTTCTTTGTTCTGATTGAGTCCCTAGTAGCTGACCTTGAAGCAAGACACAGGTATTTCCAGGTGAGGGATGGGAAGACACACAGTCCTTTCCTTGTTTCTCATGTGGAGCCCGATTGAAACCTGGGTGGTGGGTCTGGGGGGGGTTAGCTGGTTGTTTGAGTGCTTTGTGCTGATGCTCTGCTTCCAAATAACTCTTCAAAGGTGTGAAATGTACACTGCAGCAGAGAGAATCATTCAACAATCAATGTCAGAGATCATTGGCTGCCTGAAGTAATTGGGGGGGGGGGGGTAGGCAGCAGAATCTTGGAACAGTCAGATCTCTTGGAACAGGAAAGATGACTTAGGAAAGCATACTTGTAAATAATCACTTCTTTGCTTGGTCTTTTCATGATCTCTTGCTTCTTCCTTAGCTTCTGTTTCAATAGCTACTCATTGCTATACTACCTTGTCCTATTTTGAGTCTTCCCTTTCAGTTGTTGGTTTGCTTCTTTTAACCCCTTTGATTCTCCTTTCCTGCCCCTTTCTCTGATTTCTCTCTTTTTTTCTGTCTTACCTCCTTTTGCTACAGAGAGTCCTGTAATAACTCATCATTTTGTTGCAAAACTGTTGAAATGCAGGATGTCTGCTTGAGGTGTCCCTTCTTTAAGGTTTAGAAATTGGGTACAATTCACAAAGTATCCAAGAGAGTCAGTAAACAATCAGAGTTCCTTCTGCTTTCTAAAGTTAATATGATCTATCGAGGCATTTGGGCAAGCTATAAAAATTGCCATTTTTTTTCCACCCTACTTTTTGTTCCACAGACTTGTGTTACAGCAGTCTGCCTCAAACCTCTGTTGTACCAAACACGTTCTACCCACAGCCCTGTGTGTGCAAACACACAGACACAGAGTCTGCCATCCTCTGGTGCTGCTTAGGTCATAGAGCAAGAAACATCCCTCATGAGCTCCAACTAGAGCTCAAGTCAATAAATGCTTTTTTCCACTCATTTCACTTGATCATATCCATAATGCCTGGATAGAGATATAACTGCTCCCATAGGTGATGGGTCTCAGTGTGCTCTACCATCCAGTCCTCAGCCACCTGGGAAGCTGCTGCCAGTAAGTTACCTGTGAAACCCCTTTGTGTTCAGCTTGCTCTTTAACTGTTGCCACTGTAATTGCACCATGCTTGCATTTGGGGTTGAGACAGACCATAGTTTGACTTCATGTAGCTTTCTCTGCTGAAGCTTCTGGGAATTCTCCTCTTCTTTTGCCCAAGCTTAGTTCTATCAAAAGATACTGATTCACTAAAATATTTGCTCTGAAATAACTGTGGCTCAGTGAACTCCCAATATATCAAAGACTGGGGTTCTTTTGAACTCTCTCTGGATTCATAGCAAGCTGCTAGGAAGTCCTGCTTGCTATCTCCAAAGCAGAGACCCTGAAAGCCCTGCCTCTGCAGGGACTCCTGCCACTTCTGAGCCCTAGGTTAACAAGCCAAGATGTAAAAAATCTTGAGATGGCTCCAAGAATCCACAGTTGGGGAAGCTGGTGTAACCTTCCAAAGTTTTTCTACGTGAGAAAGTGGCAGAAAGCACCAGAATCCTCAACTATTGTCAGACTTGGTGCTCAGTCTTCTGGGAGGGACAATCAGTAGGAGTTACCTTGAAAGGTGAGGGGAACCCCAGGATAAGTTTTGCTTCCAAACTAAATCTTGTGTGGAGTGTGAAAATCTTGAGACTGCATCCACAGCTTGTAACCTCTGGTGGGATCCTATAGTAATTCCAGAATCTCTGGTTGGCTGGGCCCAATTGGTCTGGGAACCTGGAGCCTGGAACCTGGAGCTGCAATCCCTGTTATCTCCAGATGTGAACCATGGCACCAGCAGGATTGGCTGGATTGAACTGCAGGCTCTTTGGCATGTTCAAAACTTTACTTCTTTTTCTTCCTGATGCACTCTAGGTTGGTGAAAAATGCTAAAAAGCATTGGAGCTTGATCTGACTTGAGCTAAAACCTCCTTTAATTGACTTTTTCTACCAGCTCATCAAACAGCTCTGTTCTGTGGTTAATTAATCAGTCTGAAGAGGTGGAGTTTGAAACCTATGGCAGTCTGCAGAGGGCAGAGGATGCCACAAGAGATTGGGTTCTGGTTAAACCAGAGGTAAGAATTGACCACAGATAGGAAAAGCATTTTAGATTATGGATTAAATCACTTCCAAAATCTCTTAAGCAAAAAGGAGTTCAAATCAAAACTTTTTGATTTGAATTGTAGAGAGATTTTTAAGCTATACAGAACCTTATAATAATAATTTTCTCTGCTCACACAATTTCTTCCTGGACTGAGAGCAAAACTCAGAGTGCAAATTCAGATGCAGATGCAGCGTGAATGCAATATTGACCAAACTGTTTGAAACCCATCTCTATAAGCATCAGAGCAACAGTATAGGATTTTGTAGATCATTTCTCACCCACTTTCCATGCTGGATTGAATGAATATGTGCTGTGTCAGGATGTATTCTGGTTGTTTTGGAGACTATCACATCTTATTTCCATGATTCTGCCATGCCAGTGCTTGCTCAGTGTCATTTCAAAAGCTTGTAACCAGTTTAGAAGGAGGAAGGTGCTGGGATCTCAGCACTGCAACACAGCATGTGCTTTGCAAGGGGATTTCATTAAGGATCAAGGGTAACTTGTAAAGTATGGTGAAGGTTGTATGTTTTCTATCTTTAGCTCTTTCTTTCTGGGTTGCAGATGAAAAGACTTCTGACTTCATTTTGCATCGGTTTATATGTAATTTTCCAGAATCTTGTCTGGAAACCTTATCCTTCTTTTTTCTTTTATCTTGGAAAGAGAACCAGCATTACAGCAGAAGAGCTCCAGCAGTAGTAGGATATCAATCCTTAAGTAGATTGACTGAGACCAGAACTGGCTCAGGCATTTGACCCTGCACCTATCATGTAGAGTAAGCACCATAAACATCAATATAGTGATCCATCCCTGTTAGGGATTGTAGTCCATCCCTGTATACAGCAGGCAAGCCATTTCAGCAAAGGCTTTGTTCAGAGATTAGCTTGGATTGTTGCTGAAACAACTGTGAGATGCCTTTTACACCAGCATGTACACCAGCATTAAGAAGCATTTCTTAGTGCCACACGGCTTATGGGTTTCCCAGCTCAAAGTGTGTCAGCTGATGGATATTTAACTCGTACAGCTGAGAGCCAAGGGCTGGCGTTGCTCTGTCAGTCAGGGGATGCAGGCTCTTTTTGTTTGTTTTGCATTCTTCTTTCCAACATGAGCATTTTGCTGATCATTTGTTAAATGTAAACCAGGCCTCACTCAGTCTATCCCTGCAGTTTGTGCTATTAAGTGGTTGGAACAAATCTAGGAAAAATCTGGGAAGGCTCAATCCCAGTTCAATTAACTGTTAGTTCCAGAGCTGTCAGATGGAGCTGGATGCAATATGCCATGGGTTTGCTTTGCTGCTGTCAGACCATGTTGATCTCTCTAGGGGTAAGATTTTACGTATTTGGACATTTCCTCTTTTACCAGATGCTATCCCTGAACTTGCTGCCTTGCCTCCTGGGATGCCAAATCCATGGTTAGCATGTGTTTAATGTGCTGCTCTGTTCATGAAGAATGCTCCCAGAGCAATAAACCATTGTTTGCATTCCCCTACTGTCATCCCATGGATGCACACACCACACACAGAGGAGACTCCACAGTTTTAGTTCAAACACTGCAATGAACTGAATTAGCCACCCTAATACTAAAAGCACTCAAGCCCACACTCTGGTTGTCCAGCTACCATGCAGTGATAAAACTGCAGTCACAGTGTGGGTAATTCTGCTCTGATGTGAGAGAAGCAATCACTGCTTTTTGAGAACACTTGGTATTCTTGAACCTTGTGGTGAAACACAACGTAGATGTCTGCAGCTGCATGGGGAAGCAGCAGCAATGTCTTTGTGCTGTGAGGCATAATGGAGACTTTTTATTCTCTACTAACCATAGGAAGGGAGAGATTAAACTCAATCTTCAACTTCTGCATCTGTTGCAGTCTCTCAGCATCTAACAATTGCTCAGTAACATCTCTTATGTTGCCATTGCTCCTGGTGGGAATAGTGACCTTTGAAAGTGGCAAGAAGTTCTGTGGTGCAGGCTGGCTTTTTAAAAAAATGCTTAGTGAAGTCTCAGGCAACCAAAGTCATTGTCCTTTCTGGAAGTTAGGGACTCCAATTCATGCTAAAAATAGTTAATTCAGAGTCCTGGTTTACAGCATTTTGGTAAGACAGGAGTAAGCAGTTGCTGACACTGAAGAAGAAGGATATAGCTAAGAAACATCATCACTTGTTCCTGCTCCTGCCATGTACTATGGGCAGGAATGTTCTTCTATCACTTGCAGCTCTCACAGGTTACTCCTCTTCTGTACATTCAGTAGCAAAGTGGTGAGGAAATATCCCTGGCACGAAGTGCATCACAGCAGAGTGCAGTTCAGTAGCACCATGGGCAAAAATTTGGTGTGCATGTCTAGCTTCATGTTTGTGGAGATGGTCCAGCTGGAGAAGCCTGCTGGCAATACAGGCAGAGTAAATGCCCTGTGAAATACTTTAGCATAAAGTAATTTTTTTTAGAGATTTTTCTGTTATATTTCCTTCATAATACCCTGAAATAAATCCCATCAGTCTCGTGTTCTTACTGCTTTTCTTTGAGGAATTTCCTCTCTTCCCTCCTGCTCTCTCAGCTGTCCCTGAGTTTCCTTCCCAAATCCCTTCAGTCCTTTGCTAACCTCCTGTTGTCCCTCACTGTCCACTGCAGCACTTTCAAAGCAGAGAGGAAAGATGCACACAGTAAGAGAGTGCATATTATCCTTTAGGTATTAGAGATTCATTTAATCCTCATTTCCACCTCTTAAATCAATCCCTGATTTATCAAATCCAGCAAATAATAACATTTACTTAAGAACAACTGGGTAAGTTAAGTGGACACAGGACAGAGTGGCACACAGCTGTTCTCACAGTCATCTGGGATCATGTTTTCACTTCTTTTTCATATAGGGGTTTAAGTTGTGAGTTTGGCAGCCACAGAGGAATTGAATTAGGGAGTATTCTTGTGGGTATATCTAAGGGTATCAAATTCCTTCTGGACAGCAATGCAGTGGAAACTGCAGATTTTATTGCTCCAGATTGTACCTGAATATCCCCAATATAAGAGGCAAGACACCTGGACCCTGCCAATTGCCTGGCACAATACAAAGGTGTATTTTATAGGGACTCACATGGAAGTCCAGCAACAGGTAGAAATGTATCTAAAAATTTCCCATAACTGTAAAAACCAAACTGAACCAAATACAAACACAAACAAAAAAAAAAACAAAAAAACCAACCAAACAAAACCTGTCTGACATTTGTTAACCATAAACCTTTGTTTTTGAGTGAAAAGGTGCCCTTGCCCTCCTGCATGGCTGAGTAAGGCTGATAGAGGTGTGAACACTTTTAGGTAAAAGCAGTGCTGCAAACTGCTTTACATGAGTGATGGCAGTGACTGAGGACATAGTGTCTGCTCAGTGCTGGGCAGCAGCCACTTGCTGTTTGTGTACCAAAAAGGACATATAGGTTATTGAGCCATCCTGCCACCTGGCAGCCTCTCACCCTTTCTGTGGCAGATACCAAATTCAGGGGCTTCACCCATTAACTGCACCTGCATCACAGTGCAGATCAAACCAGGGTTTATCCTGTCAGATGTCAAAAGGTGAGCTGGTGATGTTGCCTCTTGAGGAAGAGAGGAGGTACCAAGGACAAAGAAATCTCAGATAGTTGGAATGTTACAGGAAACAGGAGTGAAATACTGAGTTAGAAGTTTGGAAGCCCTCTGAGGGTTTGTCTAGGCTGTTGTCCCACTCAAACAAGGACTGCTGGGGACATGGGTCAGCCCTGGCTTTGTCTAGCATGGTCTTGAAAAACTGAATAGAAATTCCTCAGCCTCTCTGGACAAACTGTTCCAGTGCTTTGTTCCACTTTTAGTGGTTTAATTCATCCCTGTTACCTAACCTGAACCCCAGTGCAGACATGAGGAGAGAGACTGGCCAGCTAGCATGGCTGTTTCATCCAGTAATGAATAAACTTGTGTCAGTCATCAAATAGAGACCTTGAACAATTAAAAAAGCATTTTTTAATTTTTGGAAGAAAAGCTTAATGCCTTGGAGAACTCCAGAGACAGTCCTGAATGCTGCAGCCTCGTGGTGGGAACCATCATAACCAGTCAGTGAAATTAAAAACCATCTCGGGAAAATTTAGCCTGAAATGGGGCAAGAGAAGCCAAATTGATGAGTAAAACTGAGAATCAACAGGCCAGGGTCTCAGCAGGTGAAAATCCACATGACAGCAGTAGCATGAAGAGGGTTTTAGACTCTTAGCTTTACTGAGGAGACTCTGAGGCTTAAGCAGCCTAAAGGAACTGGTGGGAATGATCACATCTCATTTGAGGTTTGAATAGCAACAAGAATGCTCACAGCACTTAGCAAGCCAAGGAGCAGTGCTTTTCTGGAGCTTGCCTGGAGTCTTCAGAGTTTTCAGCAATCTGTAAGAGGGAACACTGGGATCACAAATATGCTGGGCTGGAATAAAGACATCATTACCAGATTTCTGTGATTTAAGGGTTACTTTTAAGTCAGATTTTAAATGTAGCTAAAATTTTGTAACTACAGCTTGAACAGCTAGCAGTTGATAGATGAAATAATGAGCACATTGCCTTATCTTCACTGCACTTGGAAAGAGGTCTTAGCTATTTCTTGACTCTTCAATTTCACACTCTCTCAACTTGCTGGTTCTCAAACAGGTTTGCCCTCCATCCTCTACTATCACCTCTCAAGCTGTCCTTTTCATTACAGTTTCAGTTCTGCTTGTTTTCCAGGTGCAGGTCCAGTTAGAGGTGCTTGGCTTCTTTCCCCTTCTTTTAAAATATCTTTTAAACAGTAATACCATTCATATCAACTTTGATTTCCTCCTCTCTATTGCTAGAACTGCCTGCTACTACTGCAAATACATTTTTCTTCACCTTCTGGGTCCTTTCTGTGCCTCTCTTCAGAGTACCCAGCAGCCATCCTTCTTTACAGCTGCTATAGTTGAACAGGAGTGGTAGTTATGAATCCTCAGATCTCTGTTCAACCTTTAGCTGTGGTCTACTAATACCCATATGCCTTAAGAGCTGTTAGTTTACTTTTTTTTTTTTTTTTTCCTTCAAAACCTTGTGGAATTTAAACATAGCTCAGGTCTATTTTGTGTACATTCTTATCCTGAAATAAGATGCCACAAATCCTGCCATCATGTTTACTGGTCTGATACCAGCTCTGTGAACTTCTGTGGGGACTGAATATAGAATTTAGCACAGGCTGCTTTAAAGAAAAATGCTGTTAATAGCCAGAAAGAATGATCAGCTCCTTAATTTGCACATGCAGATATAAATTTTTAAAGTTACAGTATTTCAACTAGTGTGTAACAACAGTTTAAGCATTCTTATGATCAGCACTATGAATACCTGGATCTGCAAGTGCACATTATACCCAGAGAAGTGAGAGATCTGAGCAGAACTGAAGAATTCAGGGCCTGGCAAAAAGATTTTGATAGTTTTAGTGCATATATAGTTGCTTAGATATGCTAAGCTTAAAGCCTTTACTTAAACCTTATAGAAATTAGGAAGTTGTTTCAAGGTTTTTGGGCCTGAGAATATGTTTTAATGAATCAGTTTTGGTTATGAGATTGAGGAAGCTAATGATGTATTTCTTGAAAAATCAAAGTTATTCTTATATGCATTAGAATGACTGGGAATTTTTTTTTTTTTTTTTTTTTTAGTAGACTATGTAGAACTGATACTTGTTGCCTGGTGAGTAGGTGGCATATAATGTAATTCTGGTAACCACCATGGAAATAACTTTAGTTCCTTTTCAAGCAAAACCTCTGTAACTCAAAATGTGTATAAAACATACAGGCCTAAACTCAGAGTTACCTTAAGAGGATTCTACTCCTGTTGGATTCAGCAAAACTGCAGCTATTTTCTACAGGTCTGAATTTTGCCCTGGAGTTTCATTTGTACTCTGTCATCCCTGAGATAAAGCTCACAAGCTCTCTGATCCTCTTGCTAGGAGAAATATTTTTTACTCAACCATGGGCATTTTTGCTTCACCCATTATGTGCAGTTTCCAAGCCATAACCTCCTTCTTCTCAAACAGATGATTTAATTTTTTGTTCGTTTTGTTTTCCAGTGATTTCCTGGGGATGAGAGGGATCATTGTGCATGCAGAACAACTGTTAAACTGAATCCTCATTATAGTAACATCAAGTGGCTGGTTTAAACTGCTTACCACCCATCTGAGTCATTATGTTAAATGTTCTTTGCTTCTGGGCACCTCCCTCTTTGTGGATGCCACAGTGATGTGAGAAGAAACATCGAGGTTTCTGTGGGATCTTGACATCTCATCCAAAGCACCAAAGGGCATAGGCTGCCTGGGTTTGTAAGTTAGTCTCTTCCCATAGACTTGAATTTGCCTGATGGGTCTGCTGGTACAGTGCAGTCACAAAGATGCACAGAACAGAAAACCAGAGTAGAAATGGAATAAATTTTACTCAGTTGTTGTAACTGTGGACATACACTTTAGAAATTATGCCTTTGAAAAAGCAGTATGCAGGTGGCATGGACAGTGGAATCATAGAATCTCTATCATGGTTGGAAGGTATCAAGTCCAACCACCATAACCACCAAGTCATCTCCCAGATCACCATCCCAGATACCCCCAGGGATGGTGACTCCACCTGCTCCAGTGCTTCCCTACCCTTTCAGTGAAGAAATTTTTCCTAATGTCCAGCCTGAAGCCACCCTGGTGCAACTTGAACCCATTTCCTCTTGTCCTGTCACTAAGTCCCTGGGGAGCAGAGCCCAACACCCCCCTCACTCCAGGCTCCTTTCAGGGAGCTATCAGAGCAAGGAGGTCTCCCCTCAGCCTCCTCCTCTCCAGGCTGGACAGCCCCAGCTCCTTCAGCCTCTACTCCTCACACCTCTTCTCCAGACCCCTATCAGCCCAGCCACCCTTCTCTGAACCCTCTCCAGCACCTCCATGTCCTTCCTATACTGTGGTGCCCAAAACACAGCACTTGAGGTGCAGCCTCACCAAGGCTCAGTCAGTACAAGGGTAAGATCACCTCCTGGTCCTGCTGGTGACACCATTCCTGATCCAGGCCAGGATGGGGTTGGCCTTCTTGGCCACCTGGGCACACTGCTGGCTCATGTCCAGGCAATCTACACCTCCAGGTCCCTCTCTGCTGGGCAGCTCTCCAGCCACTCCTCCCCAAACCTGTAGCTGCTGGGGGTTGTTGTGGCCCAAGTGCACATTTGGCCTTAATGAAACTCATACAGTTGGCCTTGGCCCACCCATCATGCCTGTCCAGACCCCTCTGCAGAGCCTCCCTACCCTCATATCAACACTTCACCCAGCTTAGTGTCATCTGCAGACTTATTGAGGCTGCATTCTGTCCCTCATCCAGGTCATTGATAAAGATGTTAAGAGGACTGACCCCAACACTGAGCCCTGGGGACACCACTCTCTTAACTGGCCACCAGCTGGATTTAACTCCATTAGTGCTTTGGCTCCCAAAATATTCTGGAATATAAACCAGAGTCAGCAATACTGTGAGTGATTCATTGGGCTACCAGAAGCCTTTTTTTTCTTCTTGGGCTTCCCAAGGATGTGGCAGTCCCAGCTCAGATAAGACTCCCAGTGTTTTGGAAAACAGTGTCCTTCTGAAGTTTCATTACCATTCATTTCTTTGTAGTGAATTTTCTTTAATATGTTGTTTTCCTTCCTCATTTATTAACATCAGGACCAGTAATGCTGTCTGCACAGCTCCAGTTCCTGGGGAGGACGTGTGGCTGCCACGTGGAAAGCAAACTTTGGAGGTGGCATAGATCACATCATTTTATCAGAGGGACTGTTGTCCTTCAGCTGTCCACAGGGAGCAGGGTTTTCCCCTCTTTTTATAGGAACCTGCCTTTAATTCCTCTTTGCCAAATTTGTCAGGATGTGTATAACAGTGAAGAGGAAGGTTGAGGGATGAGCAGATGTATGTGTACAATGCTTTTGTCATTGCTGTGTTATTTCAGTTTTTATTAGGTACAGAATCTGAAAGGTCACTACACAGGTACAGACCCCTTGAATCTTGAATATATTAGGCAACAGTACTAATGGATTCCCAGCACTTCCAGGGAGTTAGCTCCACAAATAGGTTAGTTGAAAAGTATGTTTTTCTTCAAATGATAACTAGAAACCCTAAGGGAAAACAGCCTGTGACAGCTGTTTTTCTCCCCCTGACTGCTCTGTTTCCACTTTGTACTCTTAAGTCTCTCTTGCCCTCAATTAACCAGTTCTTGATGCCTGCCTGGCTTTGCAGACTCAAACTCTTAATCATAGACTAAGGCTAAGCTTTCTTCTTCCCAGACAGTTTAGCCTCTGAACTTTACATTCTGTGTGTCTTTCTCTTCCCATGCTTTTGCATTTCTCCAGCCCTGCTGTCAGACTTAAGCCCCTGCAAGTGCACTGCATTTCTTTTCTTTAGTATTCCCTATGAGGATGGATCAACATGAGTGGAAAATGGGGCAGTTTTCTGTTTACATCTTAGGCCTCCTGGGCTGCTGCCTTATAAACTATTTGTTACTTCAGAAAACTCAGAGCTGCTGGTGGGAAGGCCTTGCATGTTTCAGGTCTGAAGGAAGATGAGACTGCTTTTTCCTTTGATTTTACAGAGCCAGCTGTATGAGTTTCACTAAGGCCAAATGAACACGTTTTATAGAGCAAGTTGAAATGGCTTTGCTGTAGTATCCAGATCTCCAGGAGAAACATGAAAAATCTGCTCCCTGTCTCACCCTGTGCTCTGGTTATTGTCTGATAGAACATCCACAGTTAATTTCTATGACTTTCTTTTCATTCTCCTCCCATTACAACTTGAATAGATGGTATACTTAACTGACAGACTGTTTCATCCTTTTCTGCAAGCCTTACTTTTTTTGTTATTTTTGTTATTTGTTTGTTTGCTTGCTTGTTTTGATGCAGATAACAGATCAGACTTTCCAAGTAGCTCTTCATGTCACAACAATGTCAGAAATACTGTGAGTGATTCATTGGGCTACCAGAAGCCTTTTTTTTCTTCTTGGGCTTCCCAAGGATGTGGCAGTCCCAGCCCAGATAAGACTCCCAGTGTTTTGGAAAACAATGTCCTTCTGAAGTTTCATTACCATTCATTTCTTTGTAGTGAATTTTCTTTAATATGTTGTTTTCCTTCCTCATTTATTAACATCAGGACCAGTCTCCTCTTTCAGTCTGTTGTATCCCAGGGCTGTTTCTGCTTGGGACATCTCTGCTGCAGATGTGTTCAGCTGAAACCAGCTCCAGCTGGTAGCTGAGTAACTGCAGGTTGCACAACTTCCAGTCTGGTCCAATAGATCTTTTCATGGGAAAACTGAACAAAGCAGGTGCCACAAACAGGTGGTTGGGTTTTTTTGGGGTTTTCTTTTATTTCCACTCTCTGCAGCCATGGTTTATGATAGGACAGTCCTCTCTGTTTCAGTGAAGTCCTGATCTTTAGCTTGAGAAGGAGCAGGACAGTGGACTGATGTGAGATGTCAGCCCAGCACTTCAGAGACCTCCAAGCTCTTAGCTCTCAGATAACTTCTGTCTTTTTACTGAGGTGGGACTGCAGGAGTTTCAGCCAGAATCATGTGGACACAGGAGCAGTATCCACAGTGGTAAGGACTGTTCTGCTCATGTTCTTCTAGGGTTTTGGCTAAGCTCTTTCTTAAAATAATGAGTCAGGAAACAGCTTGGTGGAAGTAAACTGTAACCAGTGCTGCCTTTTCCTCCTTTCCTACACTGTTGTGGGGTTGTATGTTTTCCTATGCCTCAGGTGCTTTGGGGTTTTGAAAGCTAAAGTGCACTTTGCTGAAAGCAGAAGAGTAGGCTTGGTGCTGATCTATAGTGATTCATCACAGCAGAGCAATGACCATCTTTCCCATTCCACTTCTCCTCTTGTGTATGAATTTCAGCCATAGGGCTCAATAAAGCTCTTATTTATGTACATTGTTCATAGAGCTTGCTCTTTGATATAGGGAACTCCCACTCATCTCATTTACAATATAGGCTTTACTTTGCAGAGTTTAGCACTATAGCTACAAGACAACCTATCTCCAAAACCAGCTTGCCTTTGACCTTGAATGTTCTTGCAGTTGTTAAATGCTTGTGCAAGTTTCCTAAGGATCTGGATGAGCCAGTTCTGCAGTATGAACCCACTTCTTAAGTATGGCTGTAAAAACCAATGTTAATGTAGGTTTTCCTGTTTGGTTATTTGTTTTTTTTATCTCTCCATGGCTTGTAGATTAAATATATCCAAGCTTGCAGTTGAGAAAAAGGAGAAAACTCACTCACTTCATAAAGATACCTGAAGGTAAATATTCTACACCTCTAAAAGCTTTGATGAGCTTTCTTGGTGATGCAGGAACCTACGTAGCTCTTCCTCCTCCTGTCATGGCTCTGCTTTCTCTGCAAGGATGATGGAAGTGTTAAACCTTGTTTGTGTCATTTGGCTGCACAGAACTGTCTGCAAACACAGAACAGGGAGCAAGAGGAGGTTTTCTTACGAGCTGTGCCAACCACACTGCAAAACCCTTACGCAATGCCAGCACAGCAGTGCTGCTGGGAATACAGCCCTGCAGGTACCCTCACTCTGCACAAGGGAAGCTAAACTGGTGGCAGCTGTGTTTTCAGGCTATCACTGCATTGACAGAGAGGGTTTCTGTGGTCACAGCTTTTTTCAGTCCCATGTTGTCATGCCACTGTCTGGTGCAGTCCTGTTTGCAGCACCCCAAAGTACAACTCCTTTTCTGACTGTACGTATGGCTTTAAGCTCACCTATTACAGAAAGCTGCTATCTACCCTCTTGGAGCAGGAAACAGATCTTCCCTGATTGTCCTGAGGGTACCCAAATAGTTTAATTTGAGGAAAGAATTAAAATAAGATACTGCATGGTAATCAGAAAACTCTGTCCTGCAATGCAGCATTATGGAATGGGAAAAAAAAAAAAAAAAAGAGAGAGAGCAAGAAAAAAACAGAGCAGTTTGTCTCCCTGCACCACACAGGGAAATTCAGAGCAAGAGAACTGTGTATTTGGGTCAACTGAGTCCTAAAGGAGAATTTTCATGCAGTCTTCTCAACCCATTTTTACATTGTTGTTGTTGAAGATGCTAAACCATATAGGGGGTAAATATTAAGAAGAAATAATCCTGTAATTGTAAACTAACTGTTCTGTTGCTACTGCTATTTCAAAAGGACCACAACAAAGCAGCTAGGGTATGTCTACATCATACACTACAGGGTCATGCAGAGACACCCAAGTTAGCTCTGAACATGTCCAGAAGGGGACAGAAACATTAGAGTTGTATCAGGGCTGCACTCAGCTTGGGCTCATTAAGGCAGCTTGTTTGGAGCTGACTGAGACATCCCTGCCCAGCATGGAAACTTCTTACTTCTCCTTACAATGAGCTCAGGCTTTATCTGTGCTTGATCCACAGCTCACTGTATTCTGAGAAAATCTTTCCACTGACATCAGCAGACTTTGGGACAGACCTGGACACCACCAGAAAGGTTCCCCCTCAGCCTCAGCAGGGTTGGGCTTGTGTCTGCTGTGCAGGGCACCTCTTCTGCACAGCCAGGAGATAAAAACAGCTCACTGGGGACAGTGGGAATGGTCAAACACAAGGAATATCACACTGAAAAAAACCATCAAATTAGTATTAAGGATGCTCAGCATGAATTGATCTTCCAGCATGTTCTCTGTGTGAAGTGAGACCAAACTCAGAGGCTCATTCCCAATGTCTTCATGCAGCTCTCATGATCCCTGTTTCATTCCAGTAACTTCTGCTTTCCTGCTTTTGTTCCTTTTTGTCCCACACTTGCCCGGGATGCTCTCCGTACTGCCAGGTGCCAGGGGCAGTGCCAGACTAACAGGATTAGTCTGTTCTCCTCCAGATCTAGATTTAGTGGCTGTAATCTAAACTAAGAGATCCAGAGAGAGCAAAGGATTGCCCACCTCTCTTGATAATGACCACTTTTTGTAGCAAGCCTGAACCAGATCCCCTCCCCCCAAACCATCAAGATTGTGAGATTTGAAAAAAAACAGGTTTTTTTTTTTTTTTACAGGAGGAGTAATGAAAAATTTATTTTACTTTGCAAGGGTATTGAATTGATGGTTGCAAAACACTGAATTTTCTACAACTTGTGTGCTGTTGTGCATCAGTTAAGTGGTTTAGCCTGCGTGTGTGTCACAGAAAAAGAGACTTGTTTGGTTTGTTCCTCCTAAGTCTAAGAGATAGGAAAAGATGTTTGCAGAAAATCTCTTGGGGGTCCCAAACCAGGAAGATTTTCGAACAGACTTAAAAATTGCTATAGAGTTTTAATTTGCCAGCTACAAACTGGCCCACAAAAAATTCCTTTCTTTACAGAAAATGGCAAGGGTACCTGTGCTTTTCCTACTTAGAAACTGCTGTAGTCAGTGTGAGCTTTTGGGGTGGATTGTAGTTGTACCTCTTCCTGAGCATCTCCCACTGCAGGAATATTGAATTATCTGAGTTTAAAAGAGGCTGTGCTGTGTCTTTTGCCTCGTGATTTATTCCTCATCTTTATTATCACCATTTCTGAGGGGCCACACCATGCTTTGCCAGTAGCCTAACACAAAGTGAACATGAAGCAGCTCTCAATTAATCCTGGGGCCTGTGACAGTGGAGTAAGGAGTAATGCATGTGTGTGAACTGCTTGTGCTTAATATGAAGTGTGTCTTATTTTCCTAAGAAGCTGTCATCTTCAAAGTTCCCCCCCACTTCATCTTTCTCATTAATTTTAATTTTTTTTTCTTAGTCTTCCTGTTAAAAATGCATTCTTAATGAATGCTTCTGCTGGTTAGAATGCCTCAAATTCCCTCCCTAATGATGTCTCTCCATCAAACTGAAAACACATTCTTTGTAAACAGAAACTAAGACCTTGTGGCATGCAATTTGCATACCTTCTGTGGCATCTTTTAATTTATAGTATTGAAAATTCTTTTTAATTTCTTTCTAACTGTTTCATTCTGGCTGCATTGAGTGAACACATGATGTTGATGCTTAGTTGTTTCAGTGCCTCCACTGAAAAAACCTTTCTGTGAAAGCAGTGTTTGTAGTCCCCGTGTCTCTGAAGTTTGAATAAAGTTTGACTTGGTAGCAGTGAATAATTCTTCTTAGCATTTGTGTTTTTCTACCATTTGGAGCTTTGGAAATTTGTTCTAATAATTGTTTTCAGCATTTAAAAAATCTGTTTCTGCCCTTGGCCAGAAGTTTTAATCCCTTTGACATGGGCAGAACTAAAATAATTATCCAGTCATTTCAGCTCCAGTGGGTACCAGGTGAAGTTTTGCAGTAGTCATCTTTTTCTGTTCTTACATGCAAAGAGGAAATTAGTCTCTTTGTAGTGAATTTCTGATGTCTTTGACTTAGCCTCAATAGCCAGGAGCTGTAACACAAAAAAAGAAGGCAAGGCCTGTGATGAGAAGCCAGCAGCCTGCTGCCACCTTTTCATGCAATTGAAAGCACACAAGCAATTCCTTACCTGTGGATGTTGTGGCAGAGGCCCTCACTCTGCTGGGCAGCTCTGTGCCACAGTAACTGGCAGCAAAAAGAAATTTATTGCACGTGGGAAGTCTCTCTCCAGAGCCCTGTGCTCCCTCAGGTCATCTTCAGGCTCAGCAGGTGAACAGGATGGGACTGACCATTTTTTATCCTGCTGTAGCCCCAAGACTGAAGGGCAAGCATCCAGATGGCAGTAAACCTTCCTCCACTGAGCTCATCCTGGAAAACCTGATCTATCTACAGAAGCTCTTGAGTCTTTGTTTTGGTTACCCAATCCAAAAACTACTTTCTTCAAAGAGGCCTCAGGTTCAAATACAGTAGTAGTAATTTTTAAAAATGCTCTGTTCCAGCAAAGAATTAGTGTTGCCTCCTTAAATAGGTCATTTGTCCTTAAAGTCTAATTAATCTTGGGAGATACCAATGGATATCATAGCTGAGGTCTTTAGTAGGTGGCATTAAAAGTTATCAATCAGTTGAACAACTGTGCACCAAGCTTCTGAGGTTCTTCAAAGCCTTGGCCTTACTGCTTGCAGACTGCCCATAGTAATTTTACCTGACTTATATAGTAATTTTACCTGACTTATTTCCAAGGAGCTTTAGAAACTAAGATGTGCTTTTCTGAAAATCCTATGCTTTGAGCTCTTGAGCTAGAAATTCTGTTGCAAGTAGAAGTATTTGACACTTTGCTGTGTGTGAAAAAGCTAATTTCTAGAATTTTAATTCTATTTGAGACATGTCTACTACTGTTTTATTGTTGTTAACTGTCTTTTCTTGAAGTAGCAGCATGCTGAGGGTAAACCAAGACCATTAAGAGAAAGAAGAGCTATCCAAGTTGTTGAAAAAGGTTTGTGCAGCAGCAAAACAAAACTGTGACAGGAATGCAGAGGATTCCTAATGGAAGCTAAACAAGTGTTCATGCAGCAGAGGAGGATGTAATTTCCAACCTTCATCTGCCTTTTGCTATGTACTGGCTGGCATCTCATTTCCAGGAGTTACTCTGCCCTATCAGCACAAATGCAGCCACTGCTGTGCCAGCCTCCTCTGTGCTCCCACCTCCTGCTCACACAGGGTGAGTGGGGACCCTTCCTGCCAGCACCCAGCTTCCAGGAAATGCTTTTCTGCTTTTACCCAGTGAGGTTTTAATTTCTGATTTCCATCTTCATTTCAGAGATTGACTGCCTGGTAGTAGAGGGCTCTGGACAACCAGATCTCCCTGCTTGGCAACCAGTGAGCTACAAACAATACATTGTTTTGTTATAATACACCCTCTGTACTATAGTAGAGTAGATCTGCTCATGGCTTTAAGTGGTGCTGGTGATAGAAGAAACAGGAAATTCCTTTTTAATATCTCTTGTCCTTCCCATTGATCTAAATTCAAAGTTCCCTGAAGTATATTCCTCAGCAAATTTGGTTCTGATACCCACTTCAAATTAATTTGACAGTAAGTTTAGGTCTGGTTTCTGATTCTGAGCTCATGATCAGGATGCTTGCTTGTGAACTTACCAAGGCTTCCATGAATCCATCCATTAGTATTTCACTGATTCATTTGGAATGAAGCAATTTTTCAAAAGTGTGTGACTGTTCACACTATAGGTTTATATTCCCTGTTTCTAGTCTGTGTCCCTTGTTATCTTGGTTCCTTGGTTATCTTGTTATCTCAGTTCCATGGGTTACTCTCTTACCCTCTCTTAGTCTCTAAATTTTAAGCAGGAGAGAGAAGATGTAGTCATGGTAACATGGAACAGTACCTGCCCCTCTTCTCACAGGAGTGGTGGGTATGCACAGAAACTGATGCATTCCCTCTGACAATGGGAAAACAGCTTTTCCTGGGGGTCTTTAGAAAGTCAGAAAGGAGCACAGATCAGTGACCAAAGTGACCATGAGGTTCTGCACAAGCACTGTTTGACTGTGTTACACCTATGTAACAGTACTGCTGTGTTTCACTCACTCAGAGGGAAGTTTTACCATAATGAAAAAACCCCACAAAACAAATCAAAAGCAGGAACTAGAAGCATTCAGAGGCATAGTGTGAAGGATGAGGGTATCAAGCGGGTAACAAGCAAGCTTTCCCTCCTAGCTCATGGCCTGAGTTGCTTAGAAGGAGCTAAGATCTCTTCTCTTGCAGTCATCTGCTCTCTGGTGACATTTGGCTTTGGCATGAAAAGCCTTCTACTTCTTAACTCTTCTTTTCCTCTCAGGGATCCATAATGTGTTAAACCAACATAGTTTTTTTAAGGTTATTTTGCTCAAGAGAGCTGAGTGTGAGAGCAAAGAAACCATCTCCAGAGTTTTCAGTGATAATTCAGTTTACCAGACAGCAGTCAGAGCCTGCTCTTCACTGGCCCTGCCAGCTGGGACCATGGGCTCTGGCCTCCTGCATCACCAAGCAAGTGGCTCCAGTGGTTTAAGGTATTAACATCCTCTTCCTGTTCATTTCTGCTCCCACTGTAGGGCTGGCAGAAGAGGTGGCCCATCGGGGGCATTAGTTTGCCTCATTTTTGTTCCATGGTTTCAATTGTTGTGCTGGACAGTGAATGAGAGCAGCTGAATGCAAGCAAAGGGTTCACTTAGGTTGGTTCTGCTGAAGGACTAAAAGAAGGAGTTAAGCGGGGACATGGAGGCAACTACAGATGACAGAGCAGTGAAGGGAAGTGGGAGGTTTAGCAGCCTGACCTTGTTATGGCCCCCTTGTTATGGCTGCTTTGAGGAAGGTTGGGGGCTTTAATCACTGGTGTGGCATGGTGGTTGGCAAGAGTACTATTTATTTTGTGACTGGATTTGTAGATGTGTTTTACCCTGTAAATTCCAAAGGAGAATGAAACCTGCTTTGCAAAACTAAATCCAGCCCCCATAAGAAATCAAAGGCAAATTCAAGGTTACAGGAAGGTAAACACTGCCTATTGCAAATGAGTGGCCTTTTATGAGAAGTTTCAGAGCCTGATCTTGTCACGTTCCCAGTTCATAATAAGTGCAACCCTGTGATTGCAAATGCATCATATGCCTAAGGAACACAGAAGGCACAGTGGGAGGTGCTAATCAGATGAAGGTAAGGATTAGGACTGCAGTTGCAATTACAGCCCCAAGTAAATCTACTCCTGGTTTTGGTCCACAAGGTTATTTATCCTAAGGAAAGAATAGGCTGTCTGCTGTAACTGGTTGTGAGGCTTGGGGGGTGAATAAGGTGTGGGGAGTGTTGCTTGGAATAGAGAAGGTTTGGCTTTCCTTTGTGTTCCCAGCTTCCTCCAGTTTATTTGGCACATTTTGCTCTGGTGTTTTAGATAAATGGAGGAATGTATGTAGCTGGGTTTCCTCCAAAAGGCAGGAGAAATCTCTGAGTCCAGTCTGTGAAGGTTTGTCTTGCAACATTGCTAATAAAGCCCATAGCTGCAGCAGAGTGCAGCTCTCTCTTCTCCGTGGGAGATACTTTTTCCTCTGAACTGAGGTCAGTTGTTTGAAGAGTCCCCAGCTCAGTCTGAACCTGATTTCCCGTTGATGCTCTCTGTTTTCAGGGGCTCTGAAAGGCACATCTTTAGCAAGCTCCATGGATCTGCCTTCCTGAGCCTCTGATGCATATTTAAGCATCATTCTTATCAAAGCTAATCAGTTATAGGCTCTGTCTGTCAGCAGGAGCAGCTGTTTGTCTCCTAAATGAGAATTCCCCCTACCTGCACCTGCCCTCATTACAGCTCCATCCCCACCACCCCAGCTCCTGCTCTCTCCCTTCCCTCCCTGTGCCTCTTCTAGCTGGAAGCCAAAGGCAAAGCTTCCTCAGGGCTGTGGTTGTTGTGTGCCATGAGACAGTTCAGAGGGAAGCCTCCTGGTCCAGCAGCTGGAGCAAATGTCCACGGGACTGGCAGCACCAGGGATGCAGTGCTGGCTGAGCAGCTGACTGCCTGGCCCTGGGCAAGTCACTTGACCTCAGCACGCCTCAGTTAACCCAGCTGGAAAATTGGGTAAAAAGCAGAAACCTTAATGCTGTGTCTGAGCTGAGTTCTCCTGGGGAAAGATAAAAATGGCAGGAAAGGTGGGTGTTTACTGCTCTAGGCTTATGAATTATGTGAAGTATTTGGATGACTGGAAGTGCCAACTGGTGTAAAGAGCTGGTGCCCAGGTGCACACAGAGAATGGTGACAAATTGATGGCAGTGCTCCCTAGGGAAAAGCGTGCAGATTCTGTCTCAGGCCAGGCACATGCCATGTTTTCCATGGGAGGTAGTGGCCAGCTGTGACTAGTGCTCAGGGAATGACTTCTGTGCTCATGTTGGGATGCTTTTTTTTTCCTTAAAGATCTCATCTTCCCTGTTTAGGAAATACCTGATTTTGCTGGAATATTTGAACACTATGAGGTGAATTAGAAATATATTGGACAGAACTCTGTAGACTCCATTCTCTATAGTTTACCTGTCACTGTGAAGTAAAAACAGGAAGGGAGAGAAGGGCAAGGGAGTAGATTCTACAAATGCAGATGTGTGAAAGCAAATCTCAGGAAGAAAGGTAAGTAAAAAATATATGTGTCAGAAATGGTGGTTGCTATTACCTTTGAAATATTCTGGCAGATTTGGTCAGCTTGTGATTTAGCTAGAATTAGACACACCATAATTCAGAGATGCACAAATTGAGTTCAAACAGCTTCTCTTGTAGCCTTGCATCAGGTTCTGGATCAGGAACCTCTCTGTGACTTCAGTTCTGTAGCTCCACGCTGCCATTCACCATCCCACCACAGCTCTTCCCACTTCTCTCACTGAAGTGCAGAAGCTCCCAACAACTTGCACCATGCAAATTGTGTTGGTCAGCTGAGGTATGGGCTCTTTGACTCTTGCAGGTAGCTTGGTAGATGCATCTTAGCCTGTCAGAAAGAATAAGAGGTAAGGAAAGTTCTTGCATGTTTGAAAAGCTCCTCTCTCCACCATCATTTCCCTTGACTCTCTTCAAGCAGTGTGAATGACTTGAATCTGCTGTTTGTTTTTTCAGGAGGGAGGTGTGATATCTGGTCCAGAGAAAGACATTTGCACAGCATGAAATTCAGGCATAAGCTTCAGCCAGAAATGAAATTATTTAAATGGCAATAAAGATTCATTCCACTCTGCACAGATCCCCCCATGCAGCCTAAGTGGCATTTTTCCCAGTTCCAGTCCAGAGGAATTCATATTAAGAGCAGACTCAAATGTGCTCTAAAGTAACATTAATCATGGGCCAAGGTCAACAGGACAGAGCTTGCAGTAGTGGGGTATGTTTAACATGTATCATCCTTGTCTTCTTTTTTTATCTGTCCAATTGGGTTCACCTCCATGTGTTCACCAGCTTGTGCCACTCTTCCCCCCACTCATCCCTTTTTAACTTTGTGACAATGGACGTTGCTGAATTCAGAGTCAGGCTCTTTATCTTGGCAGCTGCCTGCCAGTTTATCTCATCCAGGGCTGACGCATTTGACTTAAAGCTGTGCTGTCACTTGGCCCTGAGCTGTGCACCTGTCTGAGGTGCTCTGTCCATCTCATTTGGACAAGCATCCCCCCTTTGCCAAGGCTTCTTGCAGGTTGCTGCAGATAAAGGAGAGGCAGGCCAATGTTAGGAAGAGCCTGCATAGAGGGAAAAGAAGGAGGAAGAGCAAGAACAGAAATAAATTACTAACAGTCATCACTGTGAGCCATCTGCAGAAATCCCCATGACAATACAGACACTGGGGATATTGCTTGTAAGCAGTGCTGTTAACACCTTCTGCAAAGGAAAAGCTTTGTGAACCCCCACTGATCCCGGGGAAGACACCCACTGGATGCCAAGTTTGCAGCAGGCATTAATAATCCTATAGAACAATATGTGCCAGTTAGAAATAGTTGAGCTATTTATCTCTAGAGCTCTCCTTGGGCAGCTGCAGAGAAGGTTGGCCTTCTGTATTTCTGATTGACACTTGCTATTCCAGTATTTTTAATATCTGAAATACTGGCACAGAATTGATACAGCACAGATGATTGCCTTTGAAATGACTTGTGTTATTTAGCATAGACTTGGCTGAAGCATGAGTGTGATAATGTACAAACAGGTAGGAATAGGCAGTCCTTATGCCAAAAATTAACCATCTCAGTAGTCAAGTAAAGGATAGATCAAGTGAAGTGATGTACCTGGCATCATGTACAAGGTAAATAGCAGAGGTAGGGAAGACACCAGGTTCTCTTGCTCCTGGCATAAGTGCCCTTCCCCTGTATCACATTGTGTAAACACTGCTTTCCAATAGCATTTCACAGCACTTTGCTAGAAGATGTGAACAGATCTCCACTAGAATCCCATGAAGAATTCATAAATTATACCACAGTCCTACAAAAAGTATTATTGTTCCCAGTTTGTAGGGTGGCACAAGGTGCTAATCCAAAGTTAAGCAGCAAACAAACTCCCAAGGTTTTTAGTTCAGATCCTCTTCAGGTATTGTTTAAAATATTTATTAGATGACAGTAGACCTCTTTTTCATGTGGAAGGAATCAGTCAGTGATACACTGCCATTATTTACATTAAATGTGTTCTTTCTTCCCTGGAAAACTACATTGGCACTGCTGACGTCTGCTGTGGCCCAAGTACTTCAAATGACCCTTCATCCATCCATTGACATCTTCCCTAAGACTGAGACTGATTTTTCTTTTGCTCACCTTCCACATTCTTCTTTCTGCTGCAAAAACCCTGGAGTCATGTGGGTTTAGGCTGCACAAGGACTCAAAGGACTTGGAGGCATTCTGACTGGTGAAATGTCACAGAGCCTTATATTCAAGGTAGGCAGCTCAGCTTGGCCTCTCTCTTGTTAAGAGATGAAAGCAACGCACTGACTGTCCCCGCAGGAATGAGCAGTGATGATTCCAGCTTGGAGACAAAAAGGTGTGGATTCTCTCAAAGAAGATTCCTCATAAATGAATTAATTTTGGCCTTCCCAAATAATCGAGCTAGGGGGTGGACGAGAGCAGGGCTGGTGTCTCCATTTATGCCAGTGAATATGTATCCAAATGGACAGACTTCCCAGGGAAAATGCATTCTGTATGGAACACCTGACATCTGCTGAGTTCAAGGTGCCTGCCAAATTCTGCCCTTTCCCAGGTGTGCTTATTCCCTATGAAATCTGTTGCTGCCAGCACAGTGACAGCATACCAGAAGTAGAGGGGAAGATGGTGAGGATCAGTCCCTCTGCTTTCGTTGAGTCAAATTCTGTTGCCATGCACTCAATCCCTGCTTATCACAGGATGCAGCTGTGTGCTACTGGAACCAGCTCTAATTGTGCTTGTGGCTGTCTCTTGGAGGATTTTAATAAGCTGTGCAGAGTATGTGGGAATTAGACAGTGTCTCTTTAAGCAATTTGTAAAACCCCTGGAGCATTCTTGATTTTTCTTGCAGAAGCCACCAGAACCAATCCACGTAGTGGTTCGTGCAGGTTGTAAGGCTTTGCTTGTTTGTATCCTGCAGAGACTGTAATTTTGAATGGAACAGTGGCCATGTGACTTCTTCATATTCCTGACATTGTGTAAAGAGCAAATACACTATCCCCTGGTGAGAAGCCTAGTCTGAAGTGGTCTGCCTGTATGGCAAAGATCTGCAATTCTTCAAATACACTACTAATGCTATTCAGCTGGAGATCTCCTTGATGCTGTCACTGATAGCGCTTCCCGCTGCAGCCCTCTAGGGGCATAGCACAGAACTGACCTTTAGCAAATGGAACACCCCTTTAAAAACTGTTCTCATCTCTTTTAATTAAAGAGCAAATTTTCTGATCATAAAGACCAACTTCATTCCTAAAAGCAAATACAAGCAGCAGATATTAAAAAGAGTTATGTCTTTACTGCAGAGCAGTGGAGGTAATACACATTTAGCATTCACTGGTATAAAATGAGCTCATCTCTGACTTTTTTCCACCAGTCTTCTTCCTCCATCTCAACTAGACACAGCATTTACCTGTTATCCATCCAGTCACTCCATTATAATCTGCTACTGATTACAGAATCTTCTCTTCTTTCCAATGATTACTTCTCTAGAAAAGCATCAGTGAGGAGCTTCCCTTTAATGAATGGCAAAATATTTCTCTGTCCTTAGACAGCAAAAAGAAAGACAAACATATACACTGTTTTATTATGTAGTTTCACTTAACAGAGCAGAAAACTGCTGCTTTTAGTGAGTGGAATTCTTCAAGTGAGTGAACTCCTGGAAAAAAGAAAAAAATGGGTACTGGGAGGTAGCCTTCATGTCATCTCACCTCATCTCACCTCACCTCACCTCATCTCACCTCATCAAGGCTGGACCTGATGATCTCAGAGGTCTTTTTCAGCTTCAATAATTCTGTGATTCATTTCCCAGATACTCTAAAATCTGACTCCTGGTCCTGGCTACTGTTGACCATGAGCCTTTCATGAGAATGTTGGTTTTGATAAGTGATTAGGGAATGACCTGCCAGAATGAGTGGGAAATGAATTACATGATGGAGGTAAGGAGTTTAAAATAAACCAAAACCATATCATGAAACTGCAGAATAATGTAAGCTTAAGGCATGCATGGGTTCAAGAGTTAAAGAGGAAGATTGGAAAGATGTTCTGGGTCAAGTGGTCATTAATGATTACCAGAAGCAGAAGGGGATGTATAAACTAGGGAAGAATCATTCCTTCATTGCTCTGTCAGTGTGGCTCCTTGCATGGGCTGAGAAACCTCTGAACTAGCCAGGCCCCTTGTGTATGTTCCATCTCTTCTTTCCCAATCTTGGTACGGATAAAACTGTCTCTTTTTGTACTTCCAGGTATCAAAACAAATGTGTAGTGGTAAATGGGACTGTAGCAAAACATGAGTAATCAAATCATAACTGATAAATATGTAAAGCAAATATTTTAACAGCACAAGGAATTAAATTGCTAGACCAGCCTCAGCTAAATAAATCCTACTTTTTGCATGGCACTGGTAAATTTAGGACTAACTTTTCACATCCAGGTTACAGGTACTACTGCTCTGCTTGACCATAGGTTTAGGCCCATCGTGCCTGTTTAGAGGTCTCAGAGGGATGTTCTGGGATATCCCATCAAGTGCACAGCACCAGTGAGCAGAGCAGCTGAGCACCAGAGCAGATGAGTACAGCTTCCCCCGGGCTTCTCTGCTTGGGTAGGGTACTACAGCTCCTTTTTCACTTGTAGTGGAACAAGTACTGAGTACCCATGCTCTTTGTCATTAGGAAAATGTCCTTTGGAGCAGGTGATCATTTAAAAAGCTCCTTTGTTTGAAAAAACGGTGTTTGGGGTTTGGTTGAGCGGAAAATGTATTCATTGCCCATTAGCTTTCAGTAGTAGCTTTTTTTTTTTTTTTCTCAATCTGTCAGTGTATGGAAGCTGAGCTTTGTGCATAAGCCCCATTCTCTGTCAGAGTTCATTGAAAAAAAAAATTAAATGTGTGATTTCCCATGTGTGTTGTCTGAATGCACTGAAAATCCTTGGGGGTGTTAAGCTCCTGTCAGGCATTGTGAGGGTCTGGGGGGGCTGTATCCCAGGCAGACAAGCATCATCTTCCTTCCTTGCAGCTCTGCCTGGGCTTTACAGCTTTGTCTTGATCTCCCATCCCAAGGGATCCCCGGGGAACCACAGATTTGGTTCATGTTATCCCTTCTCAACACCTCTTCTGATTGTCTCCCTTTTCCCATTACAGCCTCTGAACACCTCCTTAGAGCTTGAGCTGTTGAATCTCTGGTGATGTCTCTGCACCTCCTGTATTCCTGGACACAAGGGCACACAGGGAATTGTGCCCAGTGCTGGGGCTGCACTGAAACCTTTAACTGCAGCAGTTAGAATGAGAACACACAAGGCTGATACATCACCAGAGCCTCTTCTCTTGCTTTCCATATTTACCAGGCTTCTTCCTCTCATTTGCATTGAGCAAAAACCAGTGCAAAACCCTTGGTATTCAGCCACAGACAGACCTATTTCTGATACTCTCACAATCCTGAAGTGCAGCATTTGAAGAGAGGAAGGGAACAGCCATTCTTGTAACTTTTCTTTTATTCTTGC
This sequence comes from Heliangelus exortis, assembly GCF_036169615.1. Classification (NCBI taxonomy): domain Eukaryota; kingdom Metazoa; phylum Chordata; class Aves; order Apodiformes; family Trochilidae; genus Heliangelus; species Heliangelus exortis. Next base: position 13,479,508 of record NC_092439.1, on the reverse strand, counting down.
AACCTTTGTTTTGCTCTTGCTGCTTCTGGTAAGGAAGGTGAAGGCCTTTTCCAGGGGCTGGGGGGCAATGCTGGGTGCTTTCCCATCCCCCTGGTGCTCAGCTGATGGAAAGCTCAGCTGCACATGCGCTGCCTCTCTCTCTGGTGCATTGTTACATTAGCTCTGTTCTGGAGAGCAGGAGGATTTAGGACTGGGCAAGGATGCCTTTAGGATGCCTGTTTGTTTGCTGCTAAAACAGGAGGGATAAAGGGACTGCAAAGTGAGGGAATGAGAATTGGGCCAGACAGAAGCTTCCAAAAAAGGTTGGCTTGTTTGGAGAGGAGAAGTAGCAGCCAGAATAACAAACCACAGGACAGTGAAATTGATTCCCCATTCCCTCTTCATCATACCCTCCTCCGGGTAAACCTGTTTCTGTTGATAGTGAATATTTCATGCAGTGCTGAGCGATTTCCGAACTGTGCTGTCCTAGTTTTTCCACCTCCAGCCCCAAAGGAATGTTTTTACATCATGGAGCTTTATTTTTGGGAAGGGGAGGAGGGAGTGGAGGCTGCAAGCTTGCAAAGAGACAGCAACAAAGAGTGGTTCAGAGAACAGCTTGGCTCTGATGTCTGGGCTGAGAATCTCACCTCTGATCCTTCCAGAAAGCTCAGGGAAAAGGGTCGGCTCCAAGGGTGCTGGAGCACAGATCCAGTCAGAATAAAATCACCCTAAAAATGGCACCCTGCCACTGCTTGCAGTGCACTGCTGTGTCCCAGCTGCTTTGTTAGCTGACAACAACAACAACAACAACAACAAAAGTGCTGTCACTGTCAGCACTCAGGTGCCTACAGCTGTCGCAGGGAAGAGCTGTGTCTGTTCTGCCTCATGCATCAGCACCCAGAGGACTGCCTGGCTCCTTGCTGCATGTCATCTGTCCCTTCACAGGGGAGGCACTGACTCCTTCTTTACTGCCTCCACGTAGAAAGACCAGATAAGAGTTTGCAGATGTGGCAGTGCAAGTCAAAAATCCTTGCAGGGTCTTTCTGGTGTCAGAATCCTTTGAGTTAGCTGCAGTAGGGTTCAGGTTGGGCCCTGTGTTCTTTCAAGGAAACCCCCAAATCCTGATGGGTACTTCAGAAGCAGCACAGGGAGCAGTGTCATCCTGTCCTAATGGTTCATTCCCTTTTTGAGATCAGTCTTTTAAAAGTTTCCACCTATGTTTTTGTGAAGCTTGGTGGGAGGTGCCTGCTTGAAACTGAAACCTTCAGCTGCCTCTGACAGCAGCACAGCAAAATAAAGTGCCCAACCAATCTGCCCACCTCAGCAAACTGTGAAGGAAGCTGGCATCACAGCCCCTGATGTGGATTTGCTTTTCACAATTGCTTCTTCCCCTTAGGACAGGCACAACAGCTATGAAGCCTGGAAAAGTCCCAGAGCCTCAATATGCTTGCTGGTATTAGCCTCCTAAAAGCACACTTTACCTGACGAGCTGAATTAGCATCTCCTGTAACCAAGATAGCAGCAGAGCAATTCAGAGCCTGACTCACCCCTATTATGGACTGCAGAGCCCAGCAGTCATGGTGCAAGATTCCCTGGATAGAGCCTGCTTTCTCCTACCCAGTCACGCTTGCCCTCTATGCTCACTGCCCATTATTAAGGAGCACAAACTGGCAGAGCTTTTTCCTCAGCTCACTGGGCTGCAGCTCCAGCTCCTCTGCTCTCCTGACATTAATCCCCAGGGGGAAGCATTTGCTGTGTGGTTTGTCAGTCTGCAGCAAGCTGTGTTCACACACCCTGAAGGGCGTGGGGCAAGAGCAAAGCCTGAAACTGCTTACTTTAGGCTTTAGATTTGGTTGGTGCAAAAAGGCCCAGAGATGGTAACTGTATGTTCTCCTTCCTGGGTGGTTCTTGTGTCCTGAGAGGCAAGGAGGGGTGAAGGGAAGGAAAAGGAAAGATGGTTCTGGTGTGGTGTGGCAAAGGCAGGCAGTGAACTGTGGAATATCCCCAAAGTGTGCTCCACCTCGCCAGCATTACAAAACAGCAGTTCAGAAGGGGACACAGCACTGAGAGAAGCTGCAGCTGAACCTAAGAGAGCCTTTCAGTCTACTTATGACAGCATTTGCAGTCCCTGCTTCAAGGAGAAACCATAATAAATAAATAAATAATCTTGCAAAAGGAGCTCGGATCCATCGAGAGTCTTGGATGAAATAAAAAGTGACAAACAAACAAAATCACCACCTCCTGCTTTAGAAACCACTGTTAAAAATAAACCATCATTCCCTGCTGCAGCCCTGCCAGCTCCTCCCTGCTGAGAGCAGGAGACCCAGAATGCTGCCTGGCCCCACCAGCTCTGCCTTCTTGCGTAGCTGAGCAGCTTTCTCTGTTGTCATGACAAAGATTCCCTGCTTTCAGCATGAAGCTTGGTCTCTTCTTTCCAGTCTACCTGCAAAGCCATCTCCCTCTCTCTATGTAAGGCTCTGTGTTTTCCTGTGCTGTCAGGGTGTGCAGTGTCTCTTTTTGCTTCTGACTTCCTTGAGGACAGCTGCTGACTCCCAGCTCCTTGCATGGAGCCAGGGCAGTAGAGGAGAGCACCAGCACCAGTTCCAGCCAGGCATTCAGCTGTGACAGCACGATTTGAACTTCCACTTTGCTCCAGGTGAGGAGACTTCACTCCCTGCTGCTGCTTTCTCTGCAGGCTGTGAGTGGAGTTGTCAGAGAGTGTGTCCTAGCATGTGCATACTGAGCACTGTAGGTGTGCTGAAAAACAGAGCAGGGAACCATCTCTGACGTGAAGCAGTTACAGTTGAAGCAGGAAATGCATGCAAAAGGGAAATAAATGTGGCAAAAGTCAAATGTCTTACTAACTTGATTCTCTAAATAGTGAGCTAAGGCACAGATTGATTCAGTAACCCACCCAGGGCAAGAGAACCTGTCAAGAAAGTCAGAAAATTAAGCTGAACTTTCTGGATCCCAATTCAGTGCCTCATGCTCACACCTTGTATACCACAGCAGAGCAAGTCAGTATTGGGGCCAAACCTCCCAGAGAGGTTTGCCAGAGTCTTTCCAGATCTTTTGAATCCTGACATGAGATCATTAGACAGCTTCCTGGCTTCCTTTGGGTATTGTTTCAGATAATCATTCCAGCTTTAACCTCACCCCATGAAACATCCAGCTTTTTTAGGTGGTTATCATTTTGTTTAGTTATGCCAAAGGTGAGTTTAGTTCCAGTCCTCATTCAAATTCAAGCCTGCAACTGTGTGGATACATGTTCCAAAAAGCATTGCATTTTTAATTTCATCTGAGCATTCTTGCTGTGTAATATGTGTATTTATGCCAGACTGTAGATGTGCCCAGTATTTGGGGTGCATCTCTTGAGGAATATGTAGAAGGTATTTGTTGTAATGAGACTGAGTACTCCCATACCCCTAGGGATCCCACAGCAAACCCTCAGCACTTTAAAATTTAGGACTTAGGCCTGGACTTTTCAGAGTCACTCAGCTTCCATCATCAGTCCAGATGTTCATTAGAACCAAGTCAGCTCATGTCTGAGCAACTTGAAAATCCAGTTTTTATAGAGAGCTTAACTGAGAATCTGAAAATCTTAGCTGCAGATACTTCAGCAGCTGAAAATCTGTCTCCAGAGTGTGGACAACCCATAGTGGCTGAACCTTTGAAAGTGTGGGGATTACCTCCTGCTGCCACCCACAGAAGAGCTGCCAGAGAGGAAACATCCTTCCTTCAAGGGATTCCAGATGGCAGGAGTTGGCAGCATCTGATGAAGCTCCCACTGGCAGTACCTGTGTTCCCAGAGGGAAACAAATAACTGACTGTAAGCAGTATTACAGAAAGCTTTTTTTTGGTGACTTTTTAAAAAATTATGATTGCATATTTTGGGAATAAAAAAATGCATTCAAGAAGAGGCCAAAAGCCTCTTCTGTAAGAAAATCCAGTGCTCCTGGCTGAGGAATATTTCTCTTAGGAATGAAAAATGTGTTAGCAGGTGTCAGGGACCTGACCCAAGTTGTGTTAGCACCAGCAGACTGCTTCACAGTGACTGACAGCAGTCCCCAGTGGGGAAGATGTGCCAGGGAGGTGTTCAGTGCTAATGCTTCCTAACACAGCCTGCCTGCTCCCATGTGTCCTGCAGCTCCTAGAGCCACCAGCCATGTGATGATGACCCTGTTCTGATGTGACTGCTTGTTCCAGAGACCCAAAGGAAAATTGGTTAGCAGGGGAAAAAGAAGACAATATGAAAAGGATGACTGTCATTCTTAAAAAGACCATCTTGTGCCTAGCCATGCCCAGAGCTGTCTTGGAGGAGGAGGGGGCAGAGGTTCACTAGAGGGCAAGAAAGGGTTGCAGATGGAATTAATCACAAAAGGAACATTAAATCCTCTCTCCCTGGGTTTGTGTGGAGCTGCTGTAGCAGCAGACTCCTGTGTGAAGGCAGAAGAAGCACCCAAAGTGCATCAGAGCTGCCCCAGGAGTCTGTGAAAAGCAGTTTGTTTTCTTCATTGATCTCTGGATTCCTGCTTCTTCCTTTGTCCCACAGCACAAAGTGCCCACATTGTAAGGGGAATGTGTGACAGGGAAGGGGCTGTTGTTGTTTGTGCTCAGCCAGTGCTGCAGAGGGAAGAGGAGCTCTGACATCACTGCATCTGCTTTGTACCAACACACCAGATCGTGTGCAGCTCCCTCATTTTAGTGATGATTAGTTAAAAATGGGAACATGCCTTACACACTGGGAATCACTTTGGAAATGCTTGGCAGTCCTGTTCTGTCTGCTGACTGATCAGGAAAAGCTATGACTGAAAGAGGACTTTCCTTTTGCCATGGCATTCTGCCTTGTGCCAAGCTGCTATGTTTGCTGGTAGCTGGAAGGGCACAGCCTGCTTTCTCAAGTCTCTCTGCTGCATTAGAGGGAGCAGAGATAAAGGTCCTTTTCCCTAAGGGGGAGTCAGAATTGCCCCACAAATGCTTTGACTTCTGTCTCAGTTTGTGTACTTCTGTAATCCAGGGACCAAAGCAGAATAGTAGCTGTGCTTCACCCAGCAGCTGGCACTTTGCATGACCCTGATATGTATGGGTGAGAAACTGGCAGAGAGTCTTTAGTCCAAGTCTGCAACAATCACAATTCTGATGCCTTTTGCATCAGAAGTTGCTTCCATGCATGCACTTTAATGCTGTGGCTCTGCTGCAGTGCTGCAGGAACAGGATCAGCCACAGCCACGATGAAGACTGCACTATAACTCCTTTTCCTGCTTCTAAGGTCAGAACCTGTATTCCTCTTTGACAGCACACACACAAAAGTCTGTTTCCCTTTAAAAGCAGTTGGGGAAGGGAGAAAAGCCTTGCCTGGCAAGAAGAAAACGTCCTCTGTCTTCAGGTGCCTGCAGTGATGGCAGCAGCAGTTGCATCCCAAATGATTAATGGGCAGGCAGGCTGGGGCTGAGGAGCAGAACACCAGCCCAGTTGCAGAGCTGGCTATGGGGATCCCCCAGGGAGAGGTGGGCTGCTCTGATATGGCAGAGGACTGAGAGCAGCTTACAGAGAGCTGACTGCACAGAAGGCAGCAGCTCTTAATGGTGCTGATGTCTTAATCGTTGGTGGCTTCAGCAAAGACTTATCTTGTGCCCCCATACTGCTCCAGTGAACAAAAGACCCGAGAAACATAGCTTGACCCCTTGGCATTAGGTGGGTTTGGGGCTGGGAAAAGCAACTCTATTTAAAGAGGTGTTGTAAGGGGAAGAGAAAAAGGAAAGAAGGGAATTCTCCAGCTCAGGTTAAAAATAAAACTCAGATCTTTTTTTAACCCTTTGCTGGATTCATTCTGCTGGTATAGGATCACTCCTGCGAAATGCAGGTGGTGTTTCAAGCAAAATGAGGGCATTTTCAGAATCACAGAATGTTAGAGGTTGGAAGGGACCTTGAGAGATCATCACACCCTGCCATGTCAGGATCACCTTGTGTAGGTCACACAGGAAGGCATCAAAGTAGGTTTTGAATGTCTGCAGAGAAGGAGACTCCACAGCCTCACTGGGCAGCCTGGGCCAGGGCTCCCTCACCTCCCAGTGAAAAAGCTTTTTCTTATGTTTGCAGGGAATCTCCCCTGCTCCAGCTTGCACCTGTTATCCCCTGTCCTATCACAAAGAGGCACCCTGATCTTTTCTTGCAGAACAAAGCTATGTAGACACCCTTTAAGCTGCACAATAAACTGTTGGGCAGTGCTTGAGGCATGAGGTGATTGTTAAACCACATAGACTATGTGTCTGCTAGACCTCTGGTGCCTTCTGCAGAGAGAAGTTTGCACAGGGCTTGCAGACAGCCAGAAGGCCAAAAAAAGCAGCATCCTGCAGAGGCAAGAGAACCAAAATGTTTATAATAAAAGTCATTATAACAAATAGGACTTCAGGTAAAATGCACACTCACCCATGAAGCAATCCCCTCAGGCTGTCTGAAAATCCTTTTGGTTGAATGAACAGTGTGAGGGAGGAAAAACTCAGCTGGGTAAGCTGCTTCTGGCCTAAACCTGAAAATCAGACTGATTCATTCATACAAACCCTAGGTATATTTTTGCAGTCCTATTTCACCTCTGAGGTGCTGGATTCACTTGTAACATCAGACACTTCTCCCAGGAGAAAGCCAGCTGCAAACTGAGTGGTTAAGTGAATCCTCAGCTTTAAAGGTGATCAGCAGCAGAATGGTCCCACGGAGGAGCTGAAAGGTTGTGCTGACTCCCACCTTGGAGAATATGCACACGTGTCATGGGAAAGGGTGAGGAAGAGCCCTTACATTCAGGCTGAGGAGAGGTTACAGCTGTGCACTACCTTTCCCTCTACAAGAAATGTTACCTTACTTGAAACTATTCATACCAATTTTAAGGGAGGGCTGGTTGTTTTGGGTTGGTTTGTTTCCATTTTGTGCCTGTTTCAGATTTAAAACTGCTTCATACTGCATTCATGAGAGTATATCAGAGCTGGATGCTTTTATATATTTTTATTATTTCAAGCAGAAGTGAAGCTTCTGCTTATTTGTTTGAAGGAAAATTCAGGCCTTCAGTAGGAAGGCAGCAACATTTTCCTGTGGTCTTTAAGTGACTGATGATCTGAAGATCATGAGCAACACAAGGGTTCAGAGAGCAACAACAGTGCTTTGGGGATCTTGGTATGCCCAGGGAGTGCTCAATTACACTCTGTGGAACACATCTCAGGTTTCTCAAAGAGGTCACTGTTCCCAGAAGGAAGAGGGACAACAGTGCTGCCTGGGTAAATGAAGACATCTCCAAAGGAATCTCATTAAAAAGTACCTCTGCAAAATGATTGTTTAATGGATCAAAAGTAAGAGCTATCCCCACTCCCTGGATGGCCATCAAGAGCTTTCACAGGACACCAGGAGACTTCAGACTGAATGTGTTACTCTCCTGTAGTTTGCTAGAAGTTACAAGGTAATTTTTCCTCACCTTCTTTCACTTCTGAGCTGTCTTTCTGTTGCTTGCAGGTGGACTGTACCCTGTATAGTAGTGACACATACTAAAGCATGCCCCTTAAACACCTCATAGAAATGGAAGTAAAACATTTTATACATGCTGGTATCCCCAACCCCCTGAAGGGAGTGTGGCAAAGGTCTGGGAAATTGCAAGGAAAATCCCTTCTGCCTTAGGAAAAAGTAGGATGGAGCAGAAAAGTTTAACAGTTTAGAAAGGCTATCAATCATAAGAATGCAAAACCAGAAGAGGAACAGTCAGAAAAGGCTCTCAGGGTTTCATAAAACATGATTGTTCTTGAGTGGCTTCTGTGGTGGCCTAAGGAATCCAATCCCAAATAAAAACCAGGCTCCCAGTTTGGATGTATAGCATTCCCCTTCTCTAAATACAGGAATATGTGGGCAGCAGAGTGGTACCAAAGGACATGGCAGAACTCGAGCTAACCCTGAAGTCATCCATTTGGGATGGAGTTATCTTGTTATTGAGGGAGGGAAGATTGGGAAGCTATTTCATAGATTTCTGCAGAGAAGAGGGCTGGCCTCTGAAAACCATAATTATTCCTCAGCAGCTGCTGTACCAGCCTTTCTCACTGAATGACACCCAGCAGTCATTTTGGGACTCTCAGAAACAAAAGGAATTCATCAATATTATTGTGTTTCTTTGGCAATCAAGATGTGAGCTGGGCTTAGAGCAAACTTCCTAGGAGCTTTCCTGAGTACCCTGCAAGAAGGATTCATTGCAGGAGTTTTTAGTTCACCTTGGCTCCTAGAACCTGGCAAAAGGGGTCCAGGATAGAGCAATTCAAAGAAAATGCTGTCCTGCTGTCCTGTGGTGTCTAGCAGCAAAGCCCAGAAAGCAGATCCTTTACCTGCACTCAGAGGAGGAACTGTGAATATGAATTATTTCTATTTGGATGCAGGAGTGAGCTGAAGGGTAGGAGGCAGTGCACAAATGAAACCTCTGACCTATGCACAAATCCACCTTGTGCAGCACTGGCATGCACAGTTATCCTTGACATCATATAGATCTTAATGTAATGATCAGCTAACCCAAAATATCTTTAGGTTTTACTTCCAAACTCTGTATGATGCCTCAATAAGATTTTAGTGGGGTTTTTGTCTGCCTCCTTTCTGTGTGGGAGGCAGTATAGGGGAAGACTTTCAGAGGGGGGGAAGATTTTCTCCATTGGAAAGAATGGAGCTAACTGTGTCTCCTATAAAGAGGTGCAATTGTTTATTTCTTCTGTAGAAAAAGGATGGAATGAACAACATCCCTCATCCTTTCATTCCAAAACTCTGTCACCACCATATTGCTGAGTCTTGGAAAACTCCTCAGTTCACAGGTTGTTCTTTACATGTTCCAAACATCTGGGGATAAGGTTTAGCTGACTGATGAATGTGATCCCTAGAAGAAAATGATGAATGGCTGGAGAGGAAGAGAGGGTAGATGTAGCCTAGCTGTCCATTTCTCATATTGCTGGTGTCAAATTTAGCCTGCCATCTTCTTAGCAAATTGTTTGCAAGCACTTGTACATCTGCACATGTAAGTGTTATCATAAGTGTTTGGTGAGTGCAAGGAATTTTTAAATAGACTTTGAAAGGAGGATCCCTGCAGATGTGCCAAAGCATCCCAAGGTGTACAGGCCCTGGTAGGATTTAAGTGAACCCCAGTTTTCAAATTTTCTTCTGGTTTTGGAATGCTTGTTTTGCCACTTTGAAGAATAGCTGAGGTAAGCATGCCCAGCTAATTCTCTGTTCTTTTCAGAGAATTAAGCTAATTTGCTGTTGCTTTCTGTGTGTAATTTTCAGTCATTAGCACTTTCTTTGGCAATGCATTATCACCTGACATAACAAAGTGTTGCATCTTGTCTTTGCTCTTCATCAGAACCCAAATAGCTTTGAACTCTGTATTAGATGTGGTGTGTAGGGCAGATACAAAAGGCTGGGAAGAGACTCAAGTAAGCAGTGGCACCTAAAGGTGAACATCCTGAAGATGCCTGACCTGCAACAGCATCTTCATGAATAATGAAATTACCACTTTCTTCAAGCTTAAAATGCCTTCATTTCTTTGCTCTTCCATGGTCTCCATGCAATAGTTTTGTGTTGGTGCAGCTGCACTGCAGTGTGCACTTGGCACAAACATAAAGGTTGATGTGGAGTGGCACAGCTAATTCAAGGGAGATTTTTTTCTGGACTGTAGAAGTGGTTATCACTATGTAGAAAAGATTATCTGGTTTAGAACAGGGAATAGTTCTGGGTATGGTTTAGTATGGTGAGGCTGAAGAGTTCACTGTTAGGACTAAGGAAGGCTCAGAAATACTCCAGGTTCTGGAAAGCAGTGTTTGAGGTAGAGATTTATAAACAATAAGATAGGGCTCACATTATGAGATCCTTCTCTAGGAGCTGAGAACTCAGAAGGCATTTGGTGTTCATTGCTGGCTGACATTTCATTTAGTAATGTGAATCCCATGAGCTTTGAGATAAAGAAATAGCCCAATGCTAAGTACTTCTGAAAGTCCAACCAGAGTGAGTAATGGATTGGAAAATATGGAGGTGTGGAAAACAATTGTATTGAGCTCCAGAGAATATGCTAGAGCCTTCTTTAAGGACATGGCCACAGGTGTCTGAGCCCTTGTTTCTCAAAGAGGTTTGGAGAATGACTTGGCTTATCCTCATAGCCTGTTCTGGGATGCTCAGGAGTCTGAATTCACAGTGGTGTTTGTAAACTTCTGTGCCAAGAGATTTCTTGATCCTGATATTGATGTGGATGGGCTGCAAGATGTCATCAGCACCTCCAGCAATAAGGGCCTGATGTGTGATGGGAAAGATATGAGAAGAACAGAGATAAAATAACTGAGAAACAAAATGTTCCTTCGTCACTGGCTTTGATCTCTTAACTCCCAGCTGTGAGAGATCCTGAATGCTGATGGCAGCAATTGACTAATTTTCTGCTGCTTCTGTTGCTTGTACAGAACAGAGGAAGATGTTGTCTTCACTGAAGGGAGTACAAGTCTTGATGCAATGTCTTCTGTTGCAGTGTGAACCCAAGGAGATACAGGGAGAGAGCACAAATAGCCTCAAGACTGAGTCAAAATATGCAGTTTTATTTCTTCCTCCCATTCTTTCTGCATCTTGCTTTGTACTATGATTTCTGCCTTTTCAGCCATCCTTTTGCAGATTAAAATCCAATGGAAATCTCCCAGGCAGTGTTGCTGTCTTTGCTGCATCCCAGATGAGAAGGAAGAAGTGGCAGACCCCGTGGACAAATCTGTTGCATCAGGGCCAATTTCTTCTTGAAATCTTGTGTCATTTCTCAGCACTGATGTGCAGCAGTTGAAAGGAGGGCACAGTTTTACAATTGCCATTTAGCTGCCTACTAGTAGCTTACTCCTAGACCAGGGACTGAGTCCATAAAGCTGTTTTTGCTGTATGATTCTCCAAAGAGCTGAGAGTAAGAGGCCTTGAGCCCATCTGCTGTTGGCTAGATCCAGACAGGTAGCCCAGAGATGAAGATATTGAGAGGTCAGTGCTGATTTTCCATGCTGTTCAGTCCTGTGTGCAAGATATGTCAAGATTTGCTTGTGGCAGAGGGGGCTCTGCATTAAAAAATTACTTTCCACATACAAAAGAGTGTGCAGGGATGTCTGGAAGTGAAGTGCTGCTTCATGTCATTGCAGAGCCACTCCAGTTAGGGTTGTGTCCTTGTAGAGGGACATTCAGCAAGCATGTTCCTCAGACACAGTCTGTGCTCAGTGTTTATTTCATGGAAAAAGCAGAATAATTCCAACATCATGAATAAGTAGTTCTTCTGCTCAGTGTCCCTGAGATGGGATGGACATGGAAGTGATGTAGAGCTGGTGCACATCAGGTGGGAGCTGCTGTTCATGCTGCAGTGTGATGGAAGCTGTTGCTCAGAAGAGCAGGAAGCTGAAGAGGAGCCAGCAGTGTGCCCAGGTGGCCAAGAAGGCCAATGGCATCCTGGGCTGGCTCAGGAACAGCGTGGCCAGCAGGTCCAGGGAAGGGATTCTGCCCCTGTGCTCAGCCCTGGGGAGGCCACAGCTTGAGTCCTGTGTCCAGTTCTGGGCCCCTCAGCTCAGGAAGGAGATTGAGGTGCTGGAGCAGGTCCAGAGAAGAGCAAGGAGGCTGTGAAGGGACTGGAGCACAAGTCCTGTGAGGAAGGGCTGGGGGAGCTGGGGGTGTTGAGGCTGGAGAAGAGGAGGCTCAGGGGAGACCTCATCACTCTCTCCAACTCCCTGAAAGGAGGTTGGAGCCAGGGGGGGGTTGGGCTCTTTTCCCAGGCAACTCTCAGCAAGACAAGAGGGCACAAGAGGTCTCAAGTTGTGCCAGGGGAGGTTTAGGTTGGACATTAGAAAGAATTTCTTTCTGGAGAGGGTGCTCAGCCATTGGAATGGGCTGCCCAGGGAAGGGGTGGATTCTCCATCCCTGGAGATATTTCAAAAGAGCCTGGATGTGGCACTCAGTGCCATGGGCTGGGAACCACGGGGGGAGTGGATCAAGGGTTGGACTTGATGATCTCTGAGGTCCCTTCCAACCCAGCCCATTCTATGATTCTATGATTCTATGACTGAAGGGCTGCTCAGCCTGCCTGAGGACATGGCCACTGGCTCCAGGGCTCAGCAGATTCCTTGCTGTTGATTCCTCTTGCCTGCAGCTGCCAGGCCTCCCCTCAAGGCTCCTTATTTATTGCCAAGTTCAGACATGAGCTTTGTGAGTCTGTGTTGCCCTTGCCTTTCCCATAGTTCTGGATGCTGGTGTTTGTCTGTCCCTCTGGGAGCTGCAGTTGTGCTTCAACAATGTGTTTGGAAGAAGGAAACAACAGGGAAAGCTCTGAGTTGCTTCAATCTCTGCCTCCATCACTGCCAGCTGTGGGAGGCTCTTGGGGTGGACTGTCCCCTCTTAGACATCAACCTTGCTGAGTTTATTAACTCAGCTGAAACAAGACATATCCAAATACATGCAAATATCCATCTAAAGAGAGGCACCCAAAAAGTGAAGGACAGGAAAGTACAGTACAATAACAAAACCAGTATTATTTGCTTTTCACTCTTTTTGATGGTTGTCATTTTAATGCCATTAGGCTTGTTATGGAGTGGGGCAATGCAGGGATGGGGGGGGGCATTCTGCCTCCCTTCTCCACAGCACTCCAGCTCTTTTGCCCTCTTCTGGAGCATTTGCTACCTGCTTTATTTCTTAGGTAACCAGAGATGGCCATTAAGGAAAGATACAGAGGAGGAAACAGCAGCAATCCTATTGATTGCTTCTGGAAGCATAGTAGGGAGAAAATGTAAGGGGCATTTGTGTAAGACAATGCCAGAGAGCTAAACAAGGCCAGTGTGACTAATGGGAAAAAAAAGGAAGAGGAGAAAAAAGGATAGCCCAGACACATAGGAATGATGGAGAGTTTATCCTTTGAAGCCTTTCCAACACTGTGCTTTTAAATTTCTCTTCCTATGGATGCTGGACCCTTCAGTGCCTCAGTGCCTTTGCTGGATGCTCTTGGGAACCCCTCTGCCTTACTGTGTCCTCAGCCAATGCTGTCAGAAGGTCTATGCTAAATTTTTGGTAGAAAACTATGCTGTGCTGTGCTATAAAGTCTCCTTTGGGCTGGCCCATATTCCCTCAAAGGGATTCAGTATCTCTTTCATCCCCCACCCACTCTTTGGCAGAGGAATTCAGTGCTGTGTTTGGTGCTGCCCATGTTGAATCTGTGTCTCAAAAAATACAGGGCACTCTGCACTTGTATTATTTGAAGCTGAACCTTCAATTTTGCAGCTTGTTTCTCCTCTATGTGTAGTGATTGTTTTTCCATAGCCAAGCACAACAACCCACAAAGCATTAAATATTTTTGCAAATACCTTCTCCCTTCAGTAGAATTAACTTCTACTGGGGAAAATGAGTTCTGAATTGTGCTCCTTGCCTGCTGGCTTCCTGCTTTTGCAGTCTTTAACATGGACATCCCTGAAATGAACCAGTTGTTGGTCCTCCAGGGGGAAGAACCTGCAAGTGAGTACTCCTTACAGCATTCCTTGTGGAGGCTTGACTTACATTTCTAAGTTTGGGGTGAGCACTGCATGCCTAGCAGGGACTGAGCATGCTGCTTTGGATTCTGGTGTTCACACAGGCTTGGCTGTGGCTGCTGATTGGGGTGCCAGGTTACTCATAAACTCTGGGCTGGTTGCTCATGAGTTAGGGATTTTTTCCTCCCAGAAAAAAAAAAAAAAAAAGAAAAAGAAAAAAGAAAATAAAAGAAATAGAAAAAAAAATTATCAGTGCAAACAGTCAGCTCTGGGTCAAAGAAAGCACAGTGTGCATTAAGCTTAAAAACCAGAATAAAGGGGAGCAGGAGAGAAAAAGAAAAGCAAGTCAAAGATCAGGTTACTTCTCCTGCAGAGTGGCTGCTGGTCTGTGTCCTGCACTGTTGGTGATGGCATCCAGGCTGTGGCACTCACAGAAGGTGACAGGCACAGGGAGGCTCTTTGCCTTTTGGTGTAAGGGGCCAATTCTGCTGACTGCTGGCAGAGATTTGCACGTCAGTCACTTGTTAGCTGTGTACCACTGGGCAGCAGATAATCTCAAGTGCTGAATGAATAAATCCACTCCTTGTCACCTCCCATCAGTGTCTCTTGCATGAAGCCCTGATGCTTCTTAAAGAAGCACACACTGCAGAGAAGTCTGTGCCAGGTTTGCTTGGTAGCCTGTGGCAGAGGGCTAAGGAACACTGCAGGAATTAACCACCAAGTTAAACATGAAGTTCCTGGGGAGACTTTTCCAAGGTTAGAGAATCTGTAGGATCCAAAGCCTTTCACCTCAGGACCTTGGAACCAATATGCCAGGCCAGGCCAGGCCAGGAGTCCTCAGCTGTTGTGGAGATGTGTTGGCACCAGCAGAAAGGATTTTTAAGAAAGTTCTCATGGTATCCAGTCAGCTGACTCCATATCCTCAGACTTCAGGCCAAATTTTGAAGTTCAGTGGAGTTCTAGAGTTGCACTTTTGAGGAAGCTAAGGAAAAATATTTATTTCACTAAAGACAAGCAGAACCTGACATTCTTTTGCCATTGGGGAAAATCAATTTCCTTCCTAAAGCTTCATGGTATAGGAGCTTGCACATGCAAATTTTAACATGAAATCTGCATCTCACTGGCTGCTCTCATGTTCCTATTTCCTTTTTCATTTAAGGAGAAATAGCTCAGAGAAGCATACATGCAAAGCAAAATTGTAGTGGAATGAGCCCATAGTAGAGCTTTCAATAAAATGAGGAATCACTCAGCTTTCCAGTAGCTTTGTTTGTTGTAAGCATATTGCAGTGTTGTCTAGCTGTCTGACTCTATGCTTCCCCCCTCTTTTATCCACTTTTTATAGAATCTCCTTGTAATTACTAATACTTAGCAGAAAACCTGAATTCATGTTAAAGCATTTAATTAGTCAAAATTGTGCAGTAGAAGATTTCTTCCAGATCCCACTTAATGATCATTAGAAGGGCTGACTCAAAGCCCACTTAAGTCAATTGATGTCTTTTGTTGACTTCAATACATTTGGAATCTGGCTCAGTATATCCAGAAATGTGAAGTTAATGGCTGCAGTAGCAGTGGGAAATACTCTGCATAGATGGACTACTCTGCTTATTCTCTGTTTGCTTCTCTAATGGCCTGCTGAAAGAGTTTTGGATAAATGTAGTGAAAGGCCACGTTAAGTGAAAAATCAACTAAGTTCAGAGCTGCAGAGGAACATACTCTAATGTCTGATCATTTAAAACCTTCTTTTTTTCCACTTCTGCTCTATTTATGCTCCCACTGAAATTGAGGATGCAGCTGATACAATGTGGCATTGCTCAGTTTTGGTAATGGCTTAAGTTTGGAAGACTGATATCCCTGCAGGACATACTGGGCCTACAGTTACTTGTTGTACATTTCTGCTTTAATGCTTTAATTCTGCTTTAATTTCTGCTTTAATGTTGTTCTCTGCTAATTTCAAGAGTTGTCTATTTCTTCTGTGAACAGGAGAATGAGTGAACCTGCTGACCTAGATGGTCTTCACCAAAGTCAATCATTTTTCACCATTTTTAACATGGAAGTACAAGTACCAAATCAATAAAAACCTAGGGTCTGTTCCTATGATACATCTCTTACAGCAGGAACACAGACTTTCCAGACAGCTTTGAGAGTAATTTTTTCCAATCTGATACCTTTGGTTTTGCCACTTCAACTCACTGAAGCATCACAGTAATTTAATTCCTGCTTTCTGTGCTGTCATCATGGCAATGCCAGTTACGGCACAGCAGGCCAGACACTGGATAGAGGAGGTGCTTTGTTACAAGGTTTCCAGCCTGAACTGGAGCCTGAGGAAGTAGATGAGCATCCAAATTTCTGCATCCTCCTGAGTTCATCCTGAGTCCAAATTCTGCATTCAGAGAAAGTTCATGTCCAGGTTTCTAGTAGCTGAGGAATGTCCGTGAGTTCTGAAAAGAATTCCATTAATAACTTCAAAGCAAAGCAAAGTCAACATTAAAGAGCTTGATTTTCACATGAGAATCTACCAGATATTTTGCTGAGTAGGAAGGCCACACAACACATCTGCAGCCTGCAGCACTCTGCTGCCCCTCTCCACTTTTGCAGCTCCAGAATTCTTATGCCAGCATTTTGTGAGCCACTGATGTCAGTGAAGAAAGAAAGGTGTTTGTGGGCTGCCAATGAGCTTCGAAGGCTCCAAGGAGAAATGTCATCTGCTGTCCCTCAACTTTTTGGGTGCAGTTTTTCTTTGTGAAACACCAAATGACCATTGCACAGTGATTTTATAGATCTGGTAGATAATATCCAGCCTGGTAATACCATACAGCTGTGAACTTCATTTTTCAAGTTCTCACCATAACCCATGGATGGGTGATGGGTGACACATTAGTCACTGAGCAAATTAACACAGGACAAAAGGATCTTTTCTTCATCACTGAGACAATCTGTCAGGCTCCCTCAAGCTGCCCTCCTTGCCTTCTGGGTGAATTAGCACCCTGTGTGTCTGGGAACTGGAAGGTAAGAGAGCAGAGCACTTGTGTCCAGTGAAAACTGTGCCAAAGAGATGGACTTAAACCAGAGATATGATTTCCTCCTGGGGAGAAGGAGGGTGAAGTAGAAATGGAGGAGGAGGAACCAGAGTTTTGAATCATTCCTCTAAGGGTTGCATTGCCCTGTGTTGCAGTTTGTCAGCACTCAGACCACTGGAGAACCCTGGCAAATCATCCTCCTGCAGGGATTTTTTAAACTTCTAATTGGCACCTGCAAGGTTACAAGTTACCAACGTGTTTCTCTTTGTCCTGGGGAGCCTTCCACAGCTCTTTCCCCCAGCTCCAAGGCTCCAAAGTCCTGCCCAGTCAGTAACCTGCCATGGTATGAGGCAACCCAGGCTGGACTTGGGACCCTGTGATGTGAGTTGGCATTTGGGGCACAGGGAAAGCTTCACTTTTTTCCTTTTTCTGTTAACAATGATGCAAATATTTCTCCATGTTTTGTGTTTGTCACAGACTCTCAACCTCCCTAGACAGACTATTCTGAGACTGGCCTGCTTTCTGATAATTGCATCTGCATTAAAGCAAATACCCCTGCAGGGTTTCTCCATTCCCTTGTCCTTGTCAGCTCTTGGCTGGACTGCACTTCATGGCTTGCAAGCACAGAGGTGCACAAGAAAAGGCATTCCAAGGGCTGGCAAAGCTCTGGGGAAGAAGGCAAAGCTGTGTGCTATTTCAGTCTCCTTTTATTTTGCCACTGAGTTCAGATACCTCTCCTTTCCTAATAACAGACTAGCAGCTAAGTCCTCCTGAGCAGTGCATCAGTAATATCAGCCAGTGTCCAGCCTCTATCAATTCAGCCTTCTCTGTATGATATAAAAAATCAATAGGGCCTGGGAGACTCACCCACCACTAATGACTGCAGTAACATTTGGAGAAGATGGTCCATTGCATGTTTATGTGAAGTGTTGTTTTTCTTTGGAAGGGAAAAGAGGTGGGACACTCTGGGACACTGCTGGAAGATTTTTGAGAATATTTTTCAAGTTGCTGTTTAAAGAGCTGGGAATCTCTGGTTCTTGAAGTAGTGCAGCCATTAGCATCTTGCTCCTCTCCATGGGGCCAAGGCCTGGATTATGAGAAGTACAGTAAGAACACTTCTCCTTCATAAAACCCCTTTTCACTAAAGGATTATAGGAACTCTTACTGAGATGAGTAGATTAGTTTTGTCCTTGGTTTACAGCTAGAAGAAGTAGCAGAGGGGGGAAAGCTGCCTGCTGCCTGTGCTGGAGTGGTGCAACCCACCACTGAGCTGAAGGCGTTGGAGTGAAATGCTGCCAGGCACATCAACCCCAGTTCTTTCTGCATATCTGGGGCTGAAATCAAGGCCTGTGTTTCCTGTCAGGACTTAGCTCCCATGAAGTTAAAATAGTGAACAGAAGCTTCCACACACACTTAAAATGATGAAAGTAAAGTAGCTCAGGTTCTTTCTTTTAAATCGGTTCCTAATGTAAATCTGTAGGTAGGAAGGAGATATTTTCTTTCTGATCTGATTTTCTCTTACTGAACATAACTGAATCCCCTCCTCCAGCACTCATAAATCACTGCCTCCTCTTATGCTTTAGGACAGTAACCAAGCAGGACCCTGACTGGAAGCTGACACCCATCACATAGGTGTTTTGAACTTATGTTTTCACCCCACCCACCAAGAGGTTTTTCAGAAGTGAGCCTGCAGTGCAGTTAGACAGGGCATCTGCAGGGAAATTCATTTTTCACAGGCAGGAGATCTCCCAGGAGGGATCTGGATGATCCCTGGGATAGGTAGTGCAATGGTCACATTCCCCATGGAATACCTCTTCTCCCCCATCCAAAGGGAACTTTTTTAGAGCTCCATTGTCTGAGCAGCTGTGGTACATGGTGCTGCTGGCAAACCTCAGTGCTATTGGAAGAGTTTTGTGGGAGAGGGAGCTGCTTCTTTTTGGGTTTTCTCATTCTTGAAGCAAATCCAACTTTACCAATTACAGGGCTGAAAAAGCCTTCTGCACATCCTATGGTTCTGTAAATCTCAGTGCCTGTCTGTAAGAGAAGAGTAACAGGTCTTTTTGAGGAGGAGGTAGGAATGGAATAAACTAGCTTTGCCCCTGGTTTTTTTTGTGAAATAGCTTTGTAGTTGAAATCTACCCACGTTTCATTTCCTATTTGTATAAGCAGTTTGCATCTAAGTGCTGATCATGAGTAAGTGACACCTACAGAGCTGTCACCATCGAGTGCTGTGAGCACTGAACTCAGCACAGTCCCAGCAGTGCTGAGCTCTGTACATCCTCCTTTGCCTGCATTCCCCACTTCTCTGAAGGAGCTATTCCCAGGGATCCCAAGTGTTGAAGTGAAACTGGCAGATGACTTTTGACTCTGCAGAGGGGAATGTGTTTGAAGGACTAAGACTGACACACACATGAACACCCTTCCCTCCATGCTGATCCACAAGGAAGGACCAGGGTGATGTGGCATGAGAGTAGCTTTTGATGTGGTGGTGGTGATGAAGAAAGATCGGGGTGATAACCAACATGCTGTGATATCCTCCTCATCTGCACAGTCCTGGAAAACTACCACTTCCTAATTAATTTCCTGCTTAATATCTTACTGGCATTCAGGGCGAGCTGTCTGTGTTCATGCTCAGCAGAGAAAATCTCAGAAAATTAAAGGACATCAAGAGCTAAAGGTGTGCTGGGACAAGTTCCTAATTACTCATCTTATCCCTGCAGGGCAGATGTTAAGGGATGTTTTTGTAGTTCATGTTTTGTTTGTTAGCATCGCTGCTTCAGGACAATTATTTCAAAGACTGGAAAAAACCTTACCTAGCTGTCTTTGGTTGCTTCTTTAGGCCTTTTTCCCTGCCTTTGTGGATATCTGGAAAATTGTCATTCAGTGCTTAGGCTGCATCTTGTTCCACAGAGGATTTTTTTCAGTTATCTACAGTCTCCACACTCCTACATAAACTCCCTTTGAGTTAGTCTAGGTCAAATCTGAGTGGTTATAGAGTGGCTTAGAGCAGCACAGTAATTTTGCTGGCTGCTGAGTGAGGACCTGCACTGACTCCATCTCTAATGAATAACTTTGGCAAATTCAAATGAGAAGTGCCATGGCAGTCACAATAGGAATTTTGTGTGGGAATGGGGCTTGCACTAATTACAGGGACTCACACACAACATCTTAGCTCTGTGTTGATAACATGATCTTAGAAGTAGCCATGCTCAGGGTGGGAATTGAGAGAAAGCACAGTTTTACACTCAAGGCTCTGAATGCTGCCTCTCCAGCAATCAGGTTTAATTTACTAGTTTCTTATATTTCTTTCCCTTTCTCTGCCCTCAGCTCTGCAGCTTTAAAATCGGATTTCTGTCTTCTCTCTTTGTCTCCCCTCTATACACTGCAAGTTCTCCAGGCTGGGGATTTTCTAATATTAATTGAGTATGCAATAGGTGGTGAAGCGTGGCCACACCTGTGCCCGTGGGAGGTCAGGAGAGCCCTAAGTGACAGCTCAGAGTTTCTGTACTCTGAGAATATGTCACTGGTTTTGGATTGTGCAGCAAGAGCAGCCTTGAATTTTCGTATGACTCCTGCAGCTAATTCCCTTTGGTAGATTGGAGCCTTTTCTTTCAACCTTGAAATTTTGCTGGTTTTCTGTCCTGCAGGGCAGGGAGTGATGAGGCTGAATAAATTGAATCTTTCTTAAATTATATGAGTGTTAACTGTGATACATTGTTATAAGTTGCCTTACCCTCTGCTTATAAAGAGGAGTGAAAAATGGATAAATGGGATGAAAATGTGGGAGAATATCTAATGTATTCTAAGACCAAACTTCTAATCATTTTTATTTCTTTTTGTTTCTTCCAGGTGGAGCGGGAAATAGCCATCCTGAAGTTGATAGAACATCCTCATGTTTTAAAGCTGCATGATGTTTACGAAAATAAAAAATATTTGTAGGTATTATTGGCTTTTGCCTGAGGAAGGGGAAGGGAAGGAGGAAGGATGGGAGGGAGAGAATGGTTTTGGTACTTGGTAATGTTTCTGGAGGAATGGAGCAGGGTGTATTTTCACCCTCATCTGATGCCCATGGGATATTTGGTATTTGGATGATGAAGGAACATTCCTTATTTCCTTGACTTCTCTCATTTTCTCCTCTGTGCTTTATTTATGAGTTCTTTTCCCACTTAAAATGGAGGAGGGAGGACAAACCAATGTTTCCTGTCAAACAGCAAGAGGGGAGGAATGGTTGTACCTTTAAGATACAGAACCATTTTGAATCAAGACTGCAGCAGATGGTTACGGTGGATAATTTGGATAACATCCTTTGCCTCATAGTTTTTATTGAAACCCTTGACTCTCACTAACAATATTTACCTTTGCCCCACCAATGACATTTTTTTCCAGGCTGCTGAAATGTCCTGGTGGTTTTGCAGGAACAATTAAGTAGCAAAGCCTTTCTCTGTGTGTGTGTGTTGTTTTGTTTTGTTGCTTTTTTTTTTTTTTTCCAGATCATTGTCAGTGCCAGACAGGGATGTTGTCCACAAACAGTGTTACTGTAGCTTGACAGGGCAGAATACACTTGGAATCTATTGTCAAACAGGCCACATTGGCAGGAAAAAAAAATTATTCTCCACATGGAAAAGGGCAATCCAGTAGGGAACTCGGTGTTATTTTCAGCTTTTTAACACATTATTGTGAGTAGAGAGAGCGGTTAAAAAAAAATTAAACTATATTTTAAAACCACCATGCACTGGTGACCTCTCTTTCATGTCACAGCCCAAGAAAGGAATGACTGTTCACCCACAGACAGCGTGTTGAATGGAGGTAACAACCCCCCAGGGACCATGCAGCCACTCTTGTTGCTGGAGCAATGAATTCCTGTTCCAAGAAGTGAGACCTCTGTGCCTTAGGGTTAGCCTAGGAGAGCAGGCAGTAATTTCTTTTGGATTCCCTTTCCTCTTTTGGGGCAGAGCCTGCCATCCACAGTGAAATACAGTTCACCAGAGCCAGGGGCTGGGTGGGAATTGGCTCAGCTGTGCTTTGGAGTGCTTTGTCCCCAGTGCCACGGGGGGCCATGGCTCCATGAAGCTCAGTTTGCCCCAGCTGAGGATGGAGATCCAGAGCATCCTGCTCCATGGGCAGGAGAAGAGGGAAGAGTAGTGGTGGGAAATGAGGCTTTGCAGTCAGAAAGTTAGCCTGCAGTCCTGAAAAGAGAGGCAGCATTTGTAAGTGTCCACTGTACCCTGCTTTAAAGGGGGATAGGATGAGGCCCAAGGCTTTCTTTTGGGTAAGAGAAAGGGAATGTTCTTCTTTGTGATCTTTGATTATTTGTATGTTGGGTAACCCTGGGTATACACAAACATGAAACATGTGGACATTTGCACCCAGCTGATGTGTTTCAGGGAGGTGTAGTGTGCTCAGGTGGTAATGGATGAATACCTGAGGGAGGCCATGATCATCCCTTGGTGTGAGGGGCTGTGTTACAGAGGTTCTGAAACTTTCTGCTAGCTCTGAATGCCTGTGAACCCAGCAGCTGAGCTGTCCTTAACCCTGAAACACCCTGGGACTCTTTTGCTCCATGTAAAGAATATCAAGTGCTTAGAGCAGTGAGGATTAGTGCTTAGAGCACACCAAGATTTCCAACAGACCTCACTGCATTACTTGACAGGAAAATATTTTCCTCCTGAAAATAACTTTAAAAGGGAAACATCCCATAACTTCAAGCTATATCTGGATATCCTGGCTTCTAAGAAGTGTTGGGCTTCAAAGTGAACTTTGCCTCTTAGTAATCACCAGAGGCTGTAGCTCCTCTGCCTGTAAGACAGAGCCCCCCACAAAGACACTGAACCCCTCTGCTGAAAGTCCCTGGCACTGCGAAAGGGGCAATGACTGCTCATTACATTTCATTTTTTATTAGTCACTATTTTTCAAAAAGGGCACAATGCAGAGCTTTAGTTTTTAAAAAGAGAAACAGCTGTGGCCTTGGCTAAATCTCAGAGTTGGAAGAGTGCTCATGCAGGGAGAAAGTGTCAGAAGTATAAGAGGGCTGAGAAGTGTGTGTGCATGGACCTTCCCAAATCATAAGACACAGAGATCTCTGATTCTTGCAAGCAGCAAAAAAAAGGGATTGCTCCCCAGCTGTGGCAGTGTTTGCATCCTGCCTGCCATCTCAGCAGTAGTGGTGTGGCTTCAGAGGAGCTGCTGAATTACGGGTGATATTTCAGATGCCAGAGACTAATGGAGATGCAGCACTGGGGAGCATTTCCTCAATAAATGTTAATTTCACAAATCATATTTGACTTTTGGTTTATGACTTAATTTGTGACAAGGGGCTTTGCTTGAGTAGATTGCTAATGCAACCATGAATCAAGTTCTTTTCCCACAGTTTATTTAACACTGAAAATGAGTTTTTATAATAATAATAATAAAAATCTGTTAGTATATCTGTGTTAGCCTAGCAGTCATTTTCTGGGTGTTTCAGTGGGGTTGTTTTACCAAGATGGCTGGAGAGATGGAGATATCTGTGGGCTTTGAGATGCCCAGGTCTTTGCACAGCATTTTGAGTTGTCTTATTTGGTAAGACTGTACTACAGTTCTAGGTGCATAGGGGAAAGCACAGCTGCTCTTTGGCTCTCTGTAAATGTGTAAGTGTATCTAATATGTTGGCTAAACTAGGAATATTACTGACAGTCAAATTATTTTGTGGTTTTTGTGTGAACACACTGATTGCCTTCAAGAAAGACTGGGAATCCACAGTAATAAGTAATTCAGGAATAGCTATAGACAATCTATGCCTCCCTCTCTCCCATCATATAATGTTAATAGAAGAGCCAGGAAGGGGGGGATTCTTCTCCCATTTTAAGGATCAAGAATGAGTTAAAGTAGGGGTAAGTATTAGTACTAATTAGTACTTACTGCTAAGTAGTACTAATTACTAATAAGTACTTACTAAGGGGTAAGCCCCGAGTTGTTTAAGAACTTACATTGCTGATCCATAATGGAGAGAATGCCCAATAAGCTACCAAAACTTGTGTGTGCACCACCTGTTTTCACTGGCCAAGTTGCACAGGGATTTTAGTGTAATGGAAATAAACACAGGGAATGAGACAGGCAATAACAGAGCTGGTAGGGAAGTTTTGGTGTGTTCTGGAGTGCATAAAGGAGGGGAAACACTCCTTTGGTCTTGTGGTTTCTGGATTGCACATGAACTGTCTGCCCCTGGGTGATGGTCCTCTTTGTGCTGTATAGAAAAAGTTCTTTCCTGAACTGGCCTAAGACAGAGTTTGTGTAGCAACTGGAGAGGAAGATGGAGTGAACAGCACTGCCCCTGTGGATGAGCAGCAGGTTCTCATTAGCAGACTTGTTGAGAATTAAGAGGAAACATGCAGAGCTCAGTGCTTCTGAGCTTCATGAGTGAAGTGGTTGGCTCAGATTTTTTTCTAGGAAGCAATCTTATGCTTTATTCTTTAATCTCTGATATGTACATGTACTGCATTTTATGCAGTAAAATCATCTTTCCTTTTCATCTTAAAAAAGCAATTTTCCCACTGTTGGAGGAGCTGTTAGCATGGAAACCAAAGTGCCATCATAGAGGCCACAGCAGACAGACCTTCCCTTTCTAAAGGGGATAAAGATGACTGATAGAGTCTTGCTGGAGGCCTCCTGACAGGGCTGGCACTATCCTTTTGATCTCATTTGATTATCTGTTTAGCTTAAATTATTGGGCATTTGGCAGGGAGTGGAAGTGAGAGAATAAGGACACTCTATAACCATTCCATATCCATTCTTTCAGATATTTATACTTATTCTCCTTTCCATCATCATCTTTATGTATGTATCTGTAAATTTCTACTTATAGGTCTGTACAGATATTTGTGTGTATGTGTATAGATTTCTATAGATTCATTTTTAAATCTTCACACTCAAGATTTCCTATTTTTTATCAGCATTTTAAGTAACAATCTGTTTTGAGAGAGGGAGTAGACACCAGTATATTGTTCTTTGAAATGTACCATTCCTTCATCATCAAATTTTCCAAAATAAAAGCTTTCTCCTCATTCAGCAGTACAGTGCTATCCCTGGGCAAGTGCCCAAGCCTCCTTTCAATGTACACAACACACTGTCTCCTGATTCCAGAGGTGAAGGCAGCCCCAGTGAGCCAGATAACAAAATGAAAATGCCCTCCCCCCCATGCACAATTCACTTTTCTGACCTGTACAAGATCAGCTGTCAGCAGCAGTGCAAGACTTAGAGCTTGGTTGGTGTCTGCAGAAGCATTCATTCTGCCAGTCCTCTCCTCCAGGGTTTTCCTCTATTTCTTGTTATCTTTGTTGAAAAGTCATTGGGAGGTGCCAGAGAATGCAAGAAAGAGGAAAAAGGGTTCTGCGTGGTCTTCTGTTGTTGGTAGCCCAGAACCTCAACATTCAATCCATCTGCAGGGAAACCTCTCCAAAGGCATAAGGAGGATCCAGGGAGTGGCTCCAGGGGTTCATTATCAGCACATTTTGGGGCAGGTAGGCTTCTTGGTAGTCTGGTTGTGGGGTGTCAGATGCTATGGGTAGAGGAAAACAGAACAGGATAGGAAGGCAAAATGGTGTTCCACTTGAGCGCTGATTCAAATTAAGGGAAATACTAATAACCAGCTACTTTGACCCCTTTTCTTCTGCTTATGTTTTAGTGCTATCATGAATGACAAGCACAAGCAGCCAAAGGAAAGCCAGGAAGCTGTAGGAATGGAGCCAGCACACCTGAGGGTTTGGGTCAGGGGTGGACCTGGAGATGAGGAGCTGGCTAGAGGCCAGGGCAAGCAGAGCTGGCACAGAGGAGGTGGTGATGATGATGAACACTGCACCCTGTGCAACATGATCTTAATAAGCTGTACCCAAACCTCTGACTGTATCTTCTGCTCCCTTCCTGACACACGTGTTTGGTTACCATCCAGACCAGGGTGCTGGAGTTGGCTGAGAGCAAACCCAGAGTGAAGCAGCTCTGTGATGTGAGCATAGGTTAAGGTGAGCATAGGTTAAGGGGAGATGTAGCCCCAGAGCCACAGTATTTTTAGGTGCCTAACTTCTCTTTCAGGCTTTGGTAGGCAATGTTGAGCATGTCTGAGCCCCAGCTGTTAAAGGAAAGGCCACTTAGCTCTGAAGAGTAAGACCCAAAAGGATACAGTCACCAGCAAAATTGCAGCAATGAGCTGATGGGTGTTGTCTCAGCTCCTCCTGGCCTATCCTTAGGATCCTTCTGGCTGTATCCATCCCATATCTTGAGCCCAAATAGAAGGCTGGTGTAGTGCCTTGGCATTCATTGCTTCACACCATGAAGGCACTACTCAAAACGCCTTTCATCCCAAATAAATCAAAGGTACAGAGCAACAGCAGAATTTCCTAACACCTCTTTTCCACAAAAGCTCCAACCTGTTCATGTCCAGACATAATGAGCAATCAAATACAGGCTCCATTCACACAAACAGACTAGAGTTAAACATGTGTTTTGGTAAAAAAGAATCTAACACATGCACATTTTCTGGTAGGTGAGGGGGGTGGGAGGGGAGGAATGAGTTCCTGGCCTTGTGCCAGATTAGGGTTTAAAAATTCATGCCAGCCATAAGAATTTATATAACTTCTGAATAATTTATAGGCTGAGCCAATAATAAGGGCCTTAATATCTGATGGAGATTATTTAGTCGATAGAAAACAGTGCAACAAAAAAGCTGTCAGTGGATTGCAACATCAGTCTCAGCTGGGCAGTCTTTAGCCTCTTTCCTGCTCCATATATGCCATTCATTTGTATGCATGGAATTACGTTTTGCAAGTAGGGTGGTAGCACTGAAGAGGAATCACCAGGGCTTTTTGTGTTTTTCTAGAGGCTTTTCATCAGTCTGCCATTCCAGACAGATCCCTTTTTGGTTCAGAAAGCTTTGGAATGCTCTGTTTTCTAGCTCTTAGCTGAGTTGGTCAAAGGCAGGAGTTTGTTTCTTATGAATAATCTTCTGGGGAGTTTGGGCTACTGTGAGATGGTTCAGGATTCATCAAGATTGGTGGCTATGCCTGGCACATGCCATTTTCATGGTGCAGCTCTTTTCATTTGTGTTGGATTCTGTGGCCAAACTTCAAGAGGTTTATACCAGTAAACATAGAGGCAGGAAATAACTGAAGTCTTACCTGACTTTTCTAGAGATTTGTACTTGACTTGTGTCCCTGGCCTCAATAATTGCTAAGACATCTGTGTCAGCTCTGAAGTCTCTTGCTCCATGCCACATTCCCCAGTTGTAGGATTATTCTCATGATTTTCATTTCATAATCAACTATTAAATGACAAAAGAGAGTAGTTGGGCTGCTCATCAGGTGCAGTAATTTCATGAAGTGTCTTACCTGTATTCATCTCAAAGCATTAAACTCTTGAACATAGAAGAAACAAGCAGAAACTCTCCTGATTTTTCTTGTCTGTGCATATATATCTTCTTGTATAAGTTCATCTGGGTTTTGCATCTTGCTTGGAGTGCACACCTTTGGTTGTACATCCTAAAGGTCAGACAGTGCCACGGGAATATCCAGTCTGACTTCTTCCATAGTAAAAATCCTAGGACATTACCCTGTGGTGTGTGATGGTACCCAGTGGTACATTCAGGCTCAGGCTGAAAGCCAACCTGCTTGTTTAGGTTTAAGCAAGATTGTGCATCATATATGTAAATATTGTATCATTTCATTAAAAGAGAGTATCAAATTGTTCCCTAACAGACAGCTAATCACAAGCTCTGCCTGATGAGCAAACCTTCTATTGCCTGGCCAAAGCAAGAAGCTGTGTGTGTTGATACCATTCCCAGATCACCAGGGAGTATTCCTTTGTAGTCTTTTCTTTTTTTTTCTTTTTTTTTTTTTTTTTTTTTTTTTTTTTTTTTTTTTTTCACTTATAACACTTACCTGAAATCCTTTGTGTTTTGATACTAGCTTTCATCTGAAGATCTCAATCCCTTTAATGCTTTTATAATAATAAAATACATATAATATTAAATACACTTGTATTGCCTCAGAGGACCTAGTTTAGGTAGCTGTGAATGTCTCATAAATTGTCTCATCTCTAAGGCTGAGGAAACAGAAGCTCTATACCCACACTGGGATGCACAGTGATGGGCTGCTGTGGGCAATCCCATCTGCCAAGAATTTTAGTATTTCTTTCACACCATCCTTGCTAATGGCTTGAAGACAGCTTTTCATTCTTCACAGAGCATAACTGGTGTCATTGTTTGGGCTTGGGTTTTGGTTTTCTTTTGTTATTTTGTCATCAATATCTGGTAATGCATGAGCCTGGTGTTCTCTAGCAGCATTTTTCCAGGCATTGCTCAGAGCCAGCCTGGTTCTTCTGTTACAGTCCTGCTTTGAAGGTAAAGTCATGCCTCTGTCAGTTATTCCGTAAAGCTACTGAGGGCTTGGGCAAAAGCAGCCTTTAATAAGGTGTAACATACTTTAATAAGGTGTAGCATAGTCCAGCAGATGGGAAGGAGAGCTCATCACTAAAACTCTCTCTCTTTGTTGCTGATTTAAGTGATGTCTTCATAGCATTGTAGTGCAAAGGGGATCTGGTCATGGAGAAGACCTTGCTGTGCTGGCAGTAACAGAAAAAAAGCAGAGCCCATATTGTAAGGTAGTCAGCTTACAACCCAAACCACAAAGCAATTGTTGGAAACCCTGTGATGGGGAAGTCCAAGATACTGTGAAGCACCACAGCGAAGAACAGTCTTTAGAATGGAGCAGAAGAAAATGATGATGTTGCTCTGACATTATCCAT
The DNA here is from genome assembly GCF_036169615.1 of Heliangelus exortis. Taxonomy (NCBI): domain Eukaryota; kingdom Metazoa; phylum Chordata; class Aves; order Apodiformes; family Trochilidae; genus Heliangelus; species Heliangelus exortis. The sequence continues at coordinate 13,451,223 of NC_092439.1, read as the reverse complement.
GCTGCTCTTCCAACTGTAGGGAGAGTGTTGTGAGAGAAAATTGTTTGCCTGTGTATGTAAGAAGAGGCTGGTGGACTCTGGCTTGCCAGAAACAGAAGTCTACCTCAAAGGCCAAGGAAGAGGTCCTGGATTGGTTCTTGATGGGGTTACATGGTATCCAGAAGTGAAGGCAGCTCCTTCAAGTTAGATAGAGGTATGTGCCTGTGGTACTGGGTGACAGTACCCCTGGGCAAGTCAGTTTACTTTGCAGTTCCCTGTCACTAAAGACCAGGAATTCAATACTTGCAGTGATTCTCTCATGGGAATGCAAGGCTAGAGAGCTGGTGTGTGTCCTGAGCATCCAGGATGGGAGAGCTCTTAGAGTGTTTTGTCCTAAGGTATCTCCTCTCTGTATTATCACAGCAGGTACTGTGCATGCTGCCAGCCAGAGGCTCTTGCCTTCCCTTTCCCTTTCCCTTTCCCTTTCCCTTTCCCTTTCCCTTTCCCTTTCCCTTTCCCTTTCCCTTTCCCTTTTCCCTTTCCCTTTCCCTTTTCCCTTTCCCTTTCCCTTTCCCCTTTCCCTTTCCCTTTCCCTTTCCCTTTCCCTTTCCCTTTCCCTTTCCCTTTCCCTTTCCCTTTCCCTTTCCCTTTTCCCTTTCCCTTTCCCTTTCCCTTTCCCTTCCCCTTCCCTTTCCCTTTCCCTTCCCCTTCCCCTTCCCCTTCCCCTTCCCCTTCCCCTTCCCCTTCCCCTTCCCCTTCCCCTTCCCCTTCCCCTTCCCCTTCTCCTTTCCTTCTCTTCAGCCTCCCCACAATGCTTATTACAGAGCATTTTTCCCACATTTTTACAGTGGGAAAAGTGATGGAGTCAACCTTACACAGGCTTTTTTAAAAAAAGCTTAATTCACTGGTATGGAACTTTTCATCTCCAAATGTAACACAAGCCTAGTTCTGGCTGCTGTTCTGGGGTTTTTAGAATTCACTTCCTTGCTTAGAATAAATGGAAAAAGTAGTACTCAGTGAGGTGAGAAGCTGTCATATCTGGGAAAGATCAAAGGGAAGGGGAAACTCAGGCAAATACTTGTTAGGGTTTTTCTCCCCCTGCAGGCTGTTTTTTACCTTCTCCTAGATCCTCCAAAAACTGGCACTGGTCCACTTCCAGTCCTGTAGCACTCTACTAGACTAAAGGATTTTAAATGCTGATGTGGACTCAGCAAATCTGGATTTTCTTCTGTGCCACAGATTCAGGAAAGATGAATCTGCATGCCTTGTTTTCCAGCCTCTGGAATAATGCTCTTTCTTTGCTTTTTCTGTTGAGCTCTTGTGAGTCTGTATCCTCTTCTTTTATGGAGGCACTCAGACACCCTCACAGGTGCAAGATGGATTCAAAGATACAGACACACACTGTGTACTGGGGATTGTGTAAGCTGTATCATGGTACATAGAACCAGTGCAACACTTGGAAATTTTGTAACTCCTCCTTTTGGCCAGTTTACAAATAACTTACACTACTACTGTGCCATGTAATGCAGCAGCAAAACACTGGCTTGCCCAGAGATGGTGGCAGGTGCTGACTTGTGCCCTTGTTTAATTGAAAATCCCTGCCCTGGGGACTATCCTTAAAAAAAAAAAAAGCATCATGCTGGAGGGAATAAAGTTGGCAGGTCAGCAGCTTCAGATCCAGACTCAGGAATCCTGGGTGTGACATAACCACATAGTACTCGTGCATCCTTACAGCATTTATTTGTTGCACTTGATCACTGGGGATTGTGTTTGTCATCCTTCTCATTACTGTCACTTTGGGGACTCTGTCAGATCAGAATGCATCATTGCTGAGCTTCTCAGTGTCCCCTGACTTCTCATAGACACAAATCTTTTTCAGATGTTCCCCCCTGTTCATTTTCATTATTATATGTGGTGCTTTTAGGTGGCAAGTGAAAATGAATAACCTTGTAAATGCTCCTTGTCTTTCAATTTGTTTTATTTTTCATACAATGTGTCAGTGCATTTTTGTTGAGCATTTTTAATAAGATGAAGTTGATGAAAATAAATTGCTTTGCAGTTCCTGCTGTGGGTGACAGAAATGCTGGGTCTGTAATTTTCCAAAACTGTGCATTTGAAACCAACGTGAAGGGTGTTCTGTGTGCCTGTAGCTGCAGTCATCTTCATAAAATACCTCCCAGGAAAAGAAAGCAGCTCTCACTTTGAATTTTGGGGGCAAGATGCACTGTTGTATCCAGCCTCTGCTGGGCACAGTGAGAGAGGAATCTGTCAAGAAGAATTTCAGGCCTGCTTCTGTGCCAGGCTTAGGTCTGCCATATGGGATGGTTAGATCTGTCTCCAGTATGTCAGAGAAAAGGAATTCTATAGCAGACCCTTTTATCAAAGTGTCTGTTAGCCAAGGCCTGGAAAGTGAAGACTGGGGCTTAAAAATCTGGACACCTCAGTACCCGTGGCTGCTGAACACATCAGCTTTCTTCTGAGCTGAAAAAATGCACTGTCTTGCTGAAAAAATACAATGTGGATACAGTCATCTCGATATTACCAAGGTGTACTCAGTAGACACTCTGGTAACTACTCATCTCTTCTCCAAGCAAAATAACCCACATATTCCAAATGTAATTTTCAAGTCAAGAGTTTTCTTTTTTACACATTTTAATTGAAAAAAAAAAGGTCATCAATACCATATTTCTTCTAACTTTCAATTTCAATTAAAATTGCAGGAAATACCATTTTAATTCCCTAAAGTTTAGAATTTCATTTTATTGTCCACTATTTTTGTGCCTTTGTATTACTTAGCTGACAAAACAGTATTAATATCTGTCTCTTTCTGCATTCTCTGCTGCATTCCTGTATGTCAGAGAAATGCTTTCTTCTTGTGCTGGTTGAGAGCTGACACATGGAACTTGCACAGGAGCTAATTAAAGACCAGGAGCTCATATATATGGACCAGGTGTTCATATATAACTTTGTGTGTGTGAGGGGGTTGGTGTGATAGTGTGCTTACAAAATTATGACTTTATTATTTTCTAGGTATTTGGTGCTAGAACATGTGTCAGGTGGGGAGCTCTTCGACTATCTTGTAAAAAAGGGAAGGTTGACACCAAAAGAAGCCAGGAAGTTCTTCAGACAAATCATCTCTGCTTTAGACTTCTGCCATAGTCATTCAATATGGTGAGTACAGCCATTCCCATTGGGAGTTACCTGTTATATAAAAGCACTGAATAAAGGGATCTCATTGCTTTGTATTTTTACTTGCTATTAAGTAACTGATGTTGTAAAGCCTCAAAGTAAAGTGCTGGTGCATTCTTTTTTGATTCTTGGCTGTCCATGAGGCAATGAGCCAGCCTGTTACACAGATTTTCATGGAGATTACCTGTTGTTTGTCACTGGAGAATTCATTCACAGGGAATGCTTTAACAAGGAAAACCAAATCCACCAAGGAGAAGCAGTTTGATTTCCATCCTTGTGGTACTTAGGGATGAGTAAGAATTACAAACACTGTATCAAAATGAATCCTGAACTCAAACTTGAGACAATTACACACACAGAAAAGTCATTTTATAGCTTCCTTCGGTTTTTGGTAACCTGCTGGATTTTGGCAACCTTCACTGAGTCCCTTCTGGTCATTTGAGTCACTGTTGTCTTTAATTTCCATTCCAGTAGGGAAGAATCTCCCATTCTGACTGCTATTGATGCTCACAAAGTCTATCATATGACTTAACCATAAGGTGTGGTTTAACCTGTGATTTAAATTGGACCAGTTTCTCCTTCATCTTCAGGAAATTTAGATAATTTAAATTCTACTAAATCAAACTGTTATAATCAGTTTGAGCTCAGAGTTTCTGTATAGCTGCTGAGCCATTCCCTGCCTGCCTGTTTCTGGGAAATGCAGCTCCTTGCAGTAAGGTTGGCTGGGGAAGACCATTTACATTATGTCTGCATGGCTGCTTCTCCATAGCTACAGACAGCCAGAGATTCCCTCTTCCAGGAGGCCCAGGGCCACTGATAGCTCCTGCAGTAGTTGGATTTTTATAATCACTGTGTGGTTACTTCCCAGGAACCAGTCAGTGACTTTTTGTACAGTTCTGCACCGAGAACTTGTGAGCCAGGGGGCCACAGCTGAAATGACCACAGGAAAAAAAGATGCCAAAATATTTAACTTGCTCTTCTAGCCCCCTCCCTCTACCTCTCTGACTCATTTCAAGAGAAATTAATTATCTGAAAGAGAGCATATTTCTAACAAATTTAAAGGGAAATAAAAGCCTTTCTTGAGGATATATTAAGAAGAGGATACTGTTACCAGAAGAGGAATTTTAAAAGTGGTGGATCTCTGTGAGAAGGTCCTGAGGACAATGTCTGCCTGCACAGGCAGTAGTCAGAGAAGTTCCCAGAGAAACCAAGAGCAGGTTGCATGCCCTGTCTAGAGATCTGAGTGTTCTCTGTTGGCAGAGGCAACTTTTATTCTGTGAATTCTCCAATTTTTCCTCCCTGATAATCAAGAAGGGACCTTCTTACAATCATCACAAGCTTTGGTAGGTTCTACAGCTGTCATTTTTTATGTACACTGGGCAATGTAACCACAGGTGGACTGGAAAAATACTTGGAACATTTAGAGACCCAAACCAAGAGGACTCAAAACTGTTTAAGTATCACTGAAGAGAAATTACTTCCAAATGAATATTCCAGAGAAATTTGGATCTCCCTTGGGACAGGATTTTCCATGAAGGCATGGGTATATACACATCCATGCTAGTCCTTTGGGCTTGAGATGGATACCTCTTGATATGGCAGACTTTATTAAAACTGAGTGAGGATCCTGGTGAGTCCACAGGTTTAATGATGCATGGAATTTCCAAGGCAGAGTGGATGTCTTTCTTGAGGAATCCTTTTTCCTCTGTTACACATATTGGATTGTGGGCAGTAGCTTTGGGTGGAAGTAAATCCCCTGTCTCCTTGCCAGCTCCCACTTGACTAGTGCCTAGTGCTGAGTAAGTCAGCAGTATATCATAAGCTCTCCCTCCCTCCAGGCCACTCTGAGGCTTGTGTGGTCTGTGTTGTGTTCTGGACAGTTGTCATTGAACCCTTTTTGAAAATCAGAGCATGCATAAATATATGTGTGTGTGTGTGAGGATAAAAATTAACATGCTTTCCTAAGCAATGAAGCCTGACCTTGTCCTGTCGTGGGCCAGTGCAGTGACAAATCATCTCATCAGCCAGGTTATTCAGTTATGACCACATTGAAAAATGAAGGCTTCTGCTTTGGTTAATGACTAAATGTGGGTGCCTCTAACCTGCTGGCAGAATAGATGGATAGCCTGGTGTCCCCAGCCCCATATCATTGTCCCATCTTCTTTCTGTACCTCCCAGAATCCTGTGAAATATCTGTGCCTTGCTTTCACAGCAGTATGTAAGCACATTCAGCTTTCACTACCCAGAATAGATTAATGCACTAGGATACCTGCATCAAAGAATCAGGAAGGTTTCCCCAACCCCCTGTCAGTAAAAGGCTGCTGCTGCTTCTGTGTAGAGAGATTGCCGGTGCCTGGGATGTGTTTTCAAACAAGCAGCTCACACAAGGAAGCAGAATGGGTTTGGAGCTTGAGTTTTGTGTGTGTTCTTTTTTTAAAAAAGATATGAGCTTGTTAGGTTTTTTTTTTTCCTTGTTCTATTTAATGGAAACAGTGAGGGAAGATGTGATTTACCTTTCTCCAAGGTGCAGTCACTCATGGGGCATTGTGGTACAGGTTGGTCCCAGGGGAAAGCTTACAGGGTTTTCTAAGGACTTTTCTGTGTATAGCAGCAGCATTATAGCAACCCCCAGGCAGCCATGGGTGCAAGCAGACTGTTTATTGTGTGGGCTATTCTGTGGGATCCTGCATGCAGTGTGTCTTTGTTGCCTTGCTGCTTTGCCTGAGCTGTCAAGCAGAGCAGTCAGCTCAGTGATGCAGCAGTATTACTCCTGCTTCCAGCCCCTCAGCTCTGCCAGTTCTGGTGGCTCTGCACCACAATGCAGTGCCCGGAGCAGTGGTGCAAGGAACGGCAGAGGAACTGGGAATTCCTTGGAGATCACCCTGAGACCATCCTAGCCTAGGAAGTTTTCTTTGGATGAAACTCACGGGTTTGTTTTTTTTTTTTTCCCTAAGCTGCCATTCCCGTAATGCTGGGTGTCTGCTCTCCAAAATTCAGGGCCTTTCAGATTCCCAGCTAGGAGCCCCAAATCACTTAACCCTTTTGGATATCCTGCCTGCGTGCTGCCGGAGAGCTCCCAGCTCATCCAGGGCTGGCTGTATTTTCTCTTGGAAACAATGCAAGAGCAGGGATCAGGGTAGGTCGCAAATCCTTGCTTTGCTCAGGATGAGTCTCTTTTATCTCAACCGAGGGAATGCTGCAGAGCCAAGGGAGGGTGGGTCCCCCTCATTGGCTGGGGCTGACATCACCGGCAGGAGCGGGGATTGGCGGCGTCCGCCTTTGGTGTGCCGTGGGTTTTGCTTTGGTCAGTCTTGTGTTTGGTGTCTGTGTCTCACAAGCTGACAAATAAAAATATGATTACAGAGAATGCCCCGTGGCAAACCTTATTATGGCTTCAGAGATAACAGATAATGCCAATTACTGCACAGGGCAGTGGTGACATTGAGAGGAAATCCCCTGCGGTAATGAGCAGCAAGATGATTATTTCATTTTATTTTTATTTCGGTTGAGTTTCATTTTGTGTGGTGGATTTTTTTGGTGGTTTTTTTTGTTTTTTTTTTCCACCCCGAGAATGCACAAGAGGGGGTTAAGGCAGGTTCTTTATGAATATTGATAAATGACAATTATGAGGGCCCTTTCTCCTCTCATTGCCTGGGGCTGTGCCTGCTTGAGTACGCACACAGCTCTTGCTGAACTGTGTCTGTGTGTGCGTAGGCACAGGGCTGTGTGACTTCCAGGGCTGCAGCAATGAATAGGAGCTTTGTTTGACTTTGCCTTGTGTTCTTCCCATCAGTGCAGGGGGGGGAGAAGGCTCCTTTAGAAAATAACCCTTCAAGATTTCACAGCAGTAGTGCCAAGATCTCTGGTATATTCCTGCAGGCGAGAGTTGCAGAGCGTTGCCAGTGAAGGAAGCTTCCAATGAGAAATCTTGAGCTGCCTTTGAGAAACAGAGAAAGCCAAAGAACACCAGGTGCCATGTCCTGTCAGCTGGTGCCACTCTTCTGGTGACTCTTCTCTGCCTTCCATCTTTGATAAAGAGCATGCTGTAGTGTTCTGCAAGGATGGCCTGTCCAACACTTAGGACTGCAGCATCTGGACAGTTTGAAATCATGGCTCAGGGCCTTCTAAAGCAAAACTGACCCAGAAATTGTGGAATGTACTATGGTTGGTTTCTGGCTTGGTTTTTGTTTTTTTTTTTCTGGTCCTTGAGTCTCTTAAGTATTCAAGTATTTTTTCAGACCATGAACAGTGATGAAGGTGCTTCTTTCCTCTGCTGAGGACTGAGATTCACCAATCCTTATCTGGATCCAGGTGTTTCAGATCTGTGAGTGAGACTTACTCTGACATAGTGAAAATTTTCAAATTTCCCTTGTAAAATAGACTGGAGAAAACCCATCAAGTACAGCAGCTTCAATGCCAAAGGCAAAGCTACCAGATCAGCTGAAGTCAGAGGACATGAATATATATGTTTACTTCTTTATATAAGGCACCAGAAACCCAAGCATGTCTTACTGCATGCATAACCAGGTAGTATTCTCTGGCAAATGTATTACTGGTGATCAAACCTGGCAGTCTACTTTTGGCTTTGAAGTACATGAATATATGGTTTGAGGCAAGGTTGGTGGGGAAGAGCAATATATTTTAATAGATCAGTGGAAATAATTATCAAAAAGCAAGCAAGTTTTTATGCATACTAACCCTTCTCCAGGAGTCTTGGTATGTTTATAGATGTTGTCCTTTTTCCTAGCTATAACTATATTCATTTGTTATGCAAAGTGCTGGGAAGACTTCTTAAATTTCAGCATAGCAACCATGGCTCTAAACAAAGATTCTCCTGTATGTAGATAAAAGTTACACATTCAGATCTGCTTTGCAGAAACAATAGAAAATAAGGTGAAAAGCTTTTTCTGCTCAAGGAAATTAACAACATTGCTTCTCATGCTATCAATTATTACTGATAAATTATATTGTATCTCATCAGGCCCTTTTGAGAGGCATACTGCAGACAAATTACTCAGTGGTCTGGCCTTTCTGGGTGTTTGGGGCCAGTAAGAAAAGCATTTGCAAAGTAGCCAACAATTTGGTTTGTACAATAACCTGCAACAACTCCAATTAGGAGGTTTCTTGGTTGGAAATCTGTGACCTACAATGAGTTGTCATAGAAACTGATATGAACGTTTCAGCTTGAAAATCACTTTAAAACAATGGGTTATTTCATCATCTTGTGCCAGGTGACCATTATCTCCTTTGAGTCCAAGATCAGGTCTGTTATTACACAAAAAATCTTCTGCCAGCCCTGGGGGAGAAGGAGAGAGATTTTTACTTCTCTTTTTATGTCTGCTGCAGTTGTCTGCAGTACAGATATTGGGATATTCCCAGAGCAGGAGTACAGACTAGAAAGGCAATGGAGGAACCTGGAGAAGCTGTCTGAATAGCATCACTGGGAGTGACCAGAAAGCAGGTGCAGCCAGTGTGTAAGTGGGAAGCTGGAACATGTAAACACTTACATGTGCCTTTCATTTTTAATGCACCACCTCCAAAAACTGTGTCCATTTCTATGGGACAATTTTTTTCAGAGCTCTCTCTGTATCCATCTTGTGCTGTGAGGGAACTGTAAAGCCTTTCCTGAAATCTGTAGAAGAGGGACATTACTGAGGGTCTGACAGTGTGTGCTTCCCCTGTCATGGGCTTGTTCAATGTCTTCCTCTCACTCACAGGCTCTTCCTTCAAAAATCTGACATATGCAGGTAACTAACTCACCCCAGGAGCTCTGGGACACCCTGGATCAGGGTTACACTGAATTCCTCTGCAGTGCTGCATTTCTTTTTCATATTCTTTCTTAGCCTATTCCAGGCTCAATAGGAGAGTTTACTGTGTTTGTCACTAAAGAAGGTGCTTTCTTCTCTTCTGATTTTCCAGCCATGTGATAAAGCCCCTACAGCTTTAGAGCCTTTAGAACAACAAAAGGGTAATGATTCCTCTGTTCACCTGCAGAGAGAGGAGTTGATTTGGTCATGTAAGGCATGGAGAGCCAGAGAGATCACTTGGAATGGGACCAAATTAAATGCATTTGCTCTGCAATGTTCCGTTAATGCCAAGTAATTACCACATACAGTGGGATTTTTGTTTTGTTTTGTTTAATTTTGACACAAGAGAGTTCTCTCCAAATAGGAGTGCATGAGGCTGTCCGGGCTGCTGGGCTCTTAGGTAAATTATAACAAACCTTCCCTATTCTCATGTGTTTCTCTCTCTTCCTTCTGGCATTTGAAAAGCTGGCAATACAAAGATGGAGATGCAAATGCAGAGAGGAGGTCTCATTCCCAGTGGCAGTGATGCTGGTTCTGCCACTCTAGTGCAAACTGCAGTCCTGACTTCTGTCCCAAGATGCTGCCTTGGCAAATTCAAAGTGCTCCAAAGATGGATAGCAGAGAAATGTTTCAGCTAGAAGAGAATTTTTCTTGGGGCATAAAATTCCCTTGTGGGTGAATGTGCAAGCACTGCTGATTACACTGACACCCTGATCTCTGAGAGGAATGCTGCCAAAATTAAAAAAAATACTCAGGCTGCCATGAAATTCCTATGCTAACCATCCATACTGGGCACTGGGGTCCAGGTTGAACTGTTCTAAGGAGAAAATTACCTCTATCCCAGCCCAAACCAGGTCACAGCAGTATGCCTGCTATGGACTGCACACGTATGGGTACGTATGAGGAAGCAGCATCTTCAGCTTCTGTACCATGTTGTTTGTTCAGCAGTAAGCCAGGAACAGGAGCCAAGACTGCAGAACAACCATAGCCACTGAAAACCATGCACAGTAGAAGGACACATGCTCCAGTTCAGCTGTGGGAAGGTTTCTTCTGTCATACTATCAAACCCTGCTTGCTTTACAGGGTGCTGTTAATTGTCTGAGCCCTGTCTTCAGACAGAACTTCAGTGCATCTCCCCAGTTGGATGACCTCTTCACAGCACCCCATTACTGAAACCAGCAGTTAGATGAGAGCTGTCCAGGATGTCTGCTGAAGAAAATATTAAATCACTCACTACTGTCTCATTAGTGTCCAGCTTTCCTAGCTTGCCTTAGGGCTGTCTGTGGGCTGCAGCTGGAACATGTTCACATTTGGCAGATGTTGACCATCTTGCCTTTGTCCAGAACTGCTGTCCTTGATGACAGCTCTCAGGTGTTCTTTTGTGGCTGTTACCTGGTCATTCACTGCTTCTGGAATGTTTCTTTGGCAGTAATCTCCTACTCTTTATTAAGTATGACTATCTTGATAGTTATTATATGGCTAATAAGTCTTCTGACTCCAGTTGCCTTAATACTTTGATTTCTATAAGGAAGATAGATTTGATACAGCAGCTTTGGCTTTGTCAGATGAAAATATGAACAAATCTGAACCATGCTGCACCATTATTTACTGGAATTTTTTGCATGTGGTTAACACAGACACTTGAACATGCAGGGTTTATCACGTTCGTACAAGATTGGAGACCAGATTATACTCTTTAAGAAGTAAGGGGGGAGGAATCAGAGGGCTCGGTGGTAAGGAAATGACCAATACCTGCTTTGAATGTGTGGTGTTTTCCTTTGGAAATACCTGTTACACACTCCAGGTGTCCTGTTACAGTGTGCTCTGGTTTTGCATAGAATTGACCTGCATTATTTACAAGCTGTCTCCAAGTCATCGTTGGAGATACTCTTTGGATCAGAGGAGATCATTTCCAAGACATTTTCACACCGTGTTTCTCTGGGAGGGCAGAGACAATCTTTCTTTACAGTGGCATAGAGGTGGTGTGCATGAGGAGTGTCTTAAAAAGTGAAGAGGAAATGATGTGAATTCTGCCTTCCATTAAGGGTGTCACTGGCCTGGACTAATGGTGGGTTTTTTGCTGAATTTCTGTTTGGGGTAGCTGGTTTTAGTGACCAGTTGCAAATGACTGCTGTTAGCCTAGCACACCCGCTGTTGAGTGGCCATATCCCACAGGTTTGTGTTCTAACCATTTTCTAATGGAAGCATCCCTGCTGCCTGCGGGGTTTGAGTGCTTGTATTCGGACCTTTTGTGAGCAAGACATCAAGGGCTCCTTTTGCCTACTCATAAGCAAAAAGAAGAAAAAAACTGCTTCTTTAGTCTGCCCAAAGTGCTTCTCTCATCTCTGTGTCTCTTCAAGAGTCACAAAAAAAAAGAATCACAGAGCAATTTGGGTTGGAAGGGACCTCTAAGGGCCACTAAGCCCACCCCTCAGCAGTGAGCAGGGAAACCCCAGCCAGGTCAGGTGGCTCAGAGTCCCACCCCTCACCTCAGACCACCGGGGGTGAGACAGCGGTGAGCGCCGTGCCTTTAAAAACTGCGATAGGTTGAGAAAGAGGGGGGGGTCCCGGAGTCAGGGAAGCCCGAGGGAGACCCGGAAAGAGCCGGGAATCGGCAGCGATCGCGACAGAGCCGAGAGGCTGAGGGGAGTGTGGGGAGTGAGGGGGCTGAGGGGGCTGAGGGGTCAGGGAAAGGGCGGGAAATTGAAAGGCGGGTTTCGCTGAGGAGCGTCGCGTGCGGGTGAGGGCGCAGTTGTCACCGGGGGAGCCGGCGGGAAGGGGGGGGACAGACAGAGACAGACAGAGACAGACGGACAGACAGACAGACACACACAGACAGACAAACACAGAGAGAGACGGACACACAGACAGAGACACAGACACACAGACAGACACAGACAAGCAGGCAGGCCCGGTCGGCTGTCAGTCCTCACTCTCTGAGGTAAACCTCTCCACTCGGCCCAAAGCCACAGTCCCAAGAGCTGTGGTGACCCAGAGCCCTGGAGCCGCCCAGGTGAGGGAATGCCTGAGCCTTTGTTTCTGCAGGAGGGCAGCAAAGACAATACCTGTGTGGGCTGTAGCCAGGGAAATGATTTGTCAATATACGATGACTTTGATTTAAAGCAGTAGTTGCCATCCTGAAGATCACGGCTGCCTGGCTCTTCCTATGCAGAAATCATAAGAGAACTGTGCTTTGATGGAAAGGAGGAAATCCTCTCTCTTCCTTCCTGTTGCTGGCTCCCTCAGTTATAAGCAGTGCTGGGTTTAAGGGATTTCTCCATCAGAGCTAATTACCTAAAATTACTTCAAAGCTGTATGCCTATGTAAACAACTCCTAATATGGGCTTTTTGCTGTGGCACTTAAACCAAGGCTTTTTTTTCTCTAGGTATCACTCATTCTTTTTCTGTTGTTGGCAATATGTTGATGCTGTTGCCTCCTGCTTTAACAAGCTGGCATATGATGGAGTGTATCAGACCTAAATGCAGGCTGAACTACTCCTTCTACCTGTTTCCCTCAGTCTCTCCCTCAGATTGTGTTGGTGTCATTGGAAGTTGAAGATGTTCATTACCTATCCTCAGGAGTGGGCATTTGGGATGTGGTCTAGAGTATTGCAAAGATTTGCTCTTGGATATGTGTGTTCTCCTGCCCGGGACAGGAAAAAAAAATGAAATAATTTAAAATATGATAGGTTGGTTGTTACGCTGAATAAAAAAACCAAATTTTGAGGTGGGAAAGCTGTGGTGGATAATTTAACTCACATTTGATCTTCTCTTTACAGCCACAGGGACTTAAAACCAGAAAACCTACTGCTGGATGAAAAGAACAACATCCGGATAGCAGACTTTGGGATGGCATCACTGCAGGTTGGGGACAGCTTGTTAGAAACCAGTTGTGGGTGAGTGTCTCTGAAAATGCAAAAATCAGTGATAGATTTCAGACATAAAAGTTGTCTATAGTAGGCTTCAGTAAAGACCTTCAGACCTAGACCATGCATTATTTCCCAGCAGGAGAATAAATTGCTATGATACATATCGGGTATAAGATAGCAAACAGAAGGGCTTTTTAAGTGCTTTACAGTGAAAAACAAGCCACTGTAGCTGTCACGTGTGGATATAAAAATCAGGGCTTCCAGGTTTGTATTCATCTGAATATGCTGGTGTTTGCATTCACTGCCTGTGTAATTTTAGGAAACTGAAAGCAGTAGAGTTGGTTGCTTTAAGACGAGGCCTTAAAACTATTAGCAAGTGAGAAAAAAACGAATCTAGGGGATCTGAAATGGAATTTGCAGCCTGATGAGGCTGCATCCTTGCAGCTCTTCCTTTTCATGCTCTACACTGCTTCATTTTGGCCCACATTCAGGACTGATGAGGAAGCAGCAAGCTCCTTTGGAATTACAAGCAGGGCATGAATGCAGATACAAAGGAGACAGCTTGGAGGAATATTTCAGGGGCAATCTAAAACCATTTCCATGGTAATTCAGTTGCCAGCAAGAGCTTTCCAGGAATTTCCAAGTGAGCCAGCAAGAAGCCCAATATCTGAGCCAATCCCAAGTGCCTGGCTGGGGACAGGATGTGCTCTCTTGGGGCAGTGCCCCCATCACCACTGCCTTTCTGAGTACCACCTCAGCCCCACACAGGTATGATTTGGTGCTGCTTTGGCTGTGCAGGGAGTTGCTGCAGTGAGATGGGCAGAGGCAGCAGTTGCATGGAGCTGCTGAGCCTGGCACCACTACACCAGCTCTGAGCTCTGTCTGAATTTGTGATAAGCTCAGCAACTGGAGCTGCAGACAGCACCAGCAGAATTCCACCTCCTCCCGTACAGACCTACTCTTCCTGGCCTCTGGTAGTGTGAATCTGATGACTCCAGCCCAGCTCATCTTCAGCCGGTTTCAATCAATGTTTTTTTTCAGTCTATGCTCTGTGCCAAGGCAATTCAGGGCCATCCTCATTCCCTGCATAGCCCAGCCACTGCGTCTCAGTCATGAACTGAACAGCTCTCCTTTCCAAGGCATGAATCATGGGCAGCAAAATTATTTGAAGTTCATGATGATAGAATGATGGTTGATGAGTACACTGTGACCCACCCATTCCATCCTGTCCACATCAAGTCAGGATTTGACCTCTTAATAGCACAGGTGAAAAGCAAGGGCCAATGAGTCTATGCATCTGTTTCTTGCAGCTGCCTTCAAACATCGCCTCTAGATTAGGAAATGAAGTCCTTCCTGTAGTTACCACAAAGCCTCCATACTCTTTAGATAAAATTTTCCCTCTTCCTTCCAAAACCAACCCTGTCTCACATTGCCCTGTGGGATTTTTCAAACTCCTTGGCAACCTTTCAGTAGGTTTTTTGCTCTTGTTAGTACTGGGATCTGTCAGCCAGGTCTAGAGTCTCAAAGGGAGTCTTCCTTTCCATAAGCTGTGCTGGAATTCAAACCTCTGTGCTTCAAGCAGAGCCAGCCCCCACATTGCAGCCTTAAAATGAGCTAATAAAGAAATCAATGGAATGGAAGAGATGTGCCTGTAATAAACAGAACACAGCAGCCATGCTATGATCTCCTGCCTTGCAGATGCATTTTAAGTGTGTTGCCAATCACTAGGCCTCCATGTGAGATATTACACCACTTCATTAATTCTCCTGGCATGGAGCCCAGCGTGCCTGGTACTGGTGTCTTGTGATCTCTCTGGTTTGGGGGGTGAAGAGAGGAAGGAAGAAAGGAATATATGACAAATATGCCACACTGTTCACAAAGAGAGGCAATCCAGTTACAGCACACTTTCCCTTGGAGACCACACAGTAACCAACCTCAGAGCTTTTCAAGGTGAGTTTTACCTACCCACGTATTTGGTACATTCAGACAGCATGAAAAGCAACAAAATAGAGTCAATCACAGCTGAGCTCTAATGAGATGCTCCTCTGTGTATCCAGAAGTTAATTTCCAGAATGGCTTTATCTGTGCTGTGAGCACTGATAATGAGATGAAACTGTAGCATTGCCATTGACAGTCACGCAAGGAGTCTCCAGGTATTTCTGTCAGTCAGAGTGGGAGGATCATGTGGGGTTGAGCTGTGTGCTGCAGCTTTTCCAGTGCAGCAGAGTGGTTAGAGAGCAGTCAAAAATTCATTGCTGTCACGAGTGAACTGCTAAGTATAGTCCAAAGTCTGGGTAGGCTTTAAGTCACCACAGAGTCTTAACTGGCCTCAAGAAGATAATCATAGAGCCTGAGGTATGCTGAATTGCACACTTCAAAGTCAGTGTTTTCTTGGAGCTAATCTTTAGATCTGCATGGTTTTCTGTAGCACTGATGGCTGCCTGGAGAGAAGAATAACAGCTCAATTCAGTTGTGTTTGTCTAAGGAGAGGGAGGTAAGGATGGACTTGCTGTTCCATTGACATATTTTGTCATTGGCAGACTGCACATTGGGCCTTGATTATAAAGAATGCCCAGTATTGGAAATGTATATTGCACAAATCCTGCCTGTACACAGCACAGAGGAATAAGCTGTAGTTACAAACATGTCTTTAGGTCCTTGAGGGGAAGAGGAGCTGTGTGTACAGTCTGCAGGAATAATTATGCCTACTGCAGAAATTGCACAGCAAGGCAGTCTCCAGCAAGGCAGGACCAGAGATGGTCCTTGAAGTGCCAGAGTAACACAATGAGTCTCTGCATTTCTCCAGGAGCAGGGGAACTCTCTGAGCAAACAGCAGACAAGAAAGGAATGAGAAGAAGTGGTAGTATGCTGCTTCTGTTATTTTGGATCTCTAAAGCTCTTCCTTCTCATTACCCATCCAGGCAATGGCATGCAGAGACAATCCCCTGTCTCTCTTTACAGTGATTCTTCCTAGCATGCTGCCTTGCAGTGTTTCAGAACGGTCCAGTCCGTCCTGAACTGCCACTAGTTAAGAAGAGAGAGTCCTTTATGGTTGAACCTCAGGACTCAGGTGATCTGAGCTTGATTTCTCTCTCTGTCCAAGGCATTCAGGGTGATCTTGGACAAGATGCATTACCTTTCTCTGCTTCACTTCTTCATCTTAACACGTCGTTGTACTGTCCAAGTTTCCCTGAACATAAATTGCAATAATTTTTACAGAAGTCTTTGAAAATTAGGAAGGGTTGGGGCATTCCCTGGACCTTGTTCCCTTTTCTTTAACTAAGAGGGCTTATGGCTAAAATGAAGGATTATCAGAGGATACTGTTTAGTTACAACCCTTGGGGGCTAGTAAAAATTCTTCCTGATTCCCCATTGCTTCTTATGGAAACCTGGCAAAATAGATTTTTGCTGTCTCTTTACTTCTCTTTGTTTCACTTAGTGCAGCTTCAAAACACTGAGTCCTACTGGGTGGAAGCTGCTGCAAGCTTCCAGGTGACAGAACCCACAGCAGTGCTAAACCTCTGTGCTGGCTGCTTCCAAATCTCTCTCCCCCAGCCAAGAGCTAGGGCAGAGCTGACATGTAAATGTAGCTCATTCAGAGCCAGTCTCTGCAGAGACAGTCAGATGGAGACTGACACCACTGCTGACAGCCCCACAATTATTAACTGACTGTGTGCAACTGGATTCCCCTATATTGATGCCTCCAGAGGGAACCCGTGGCCTGATCCAGAAAGCTGTGTGCATGTGGGAAGAAGGGTGCTGATTATGATATTATTGAGAGTGAGAAGAAATGCCTGTTGGTGGCAGTATGCAAGAAAACAGCAATTTCCCTCCCCAGCACAGTCAATTTCTGTGCTCTCATCTCTTCTTTGACCCACAGATCACCTGTAACTACAATTTTTTTTTTATAATAAATAAATAAACCCAAGAAAACCACACATCATTAGGACTGATGACTGACTCTGAGCTCAGAGTGTTCTACAACCTGTGCATGTGTGGTTGTTAGCAGTGCTAGCAGGTGACAGCTACTGGCTGCCTTACATCTGCATTTGGTGTATCAGCACACCCATGATGAGCAGATAATTTAGAAGAGCAATGTTCAGTTGCCACACATCTCAGTATCCAAGCACTATTTCTGATTTTAATGGCAAGACATGATGCTGAACGTATTTTTTCCCCTTTAAAATAAATGTGTGCATGTTGTCTAAATAATATGCAAGTGTCCTACATCCAGTTATTGTTAGGATTGCAAATTCAGGCTCTTAAAATTGGAAATGTCCCAATCCTTATTTTCTACCCTCTCTTATCAAGAGCTTCCATTCCTAGCACTCTGTTCCTATCTCCTTCCCCAATTTGCACTTGTGTCTTGCCAACTTCTCCCATTCCTTTCTCCTCCATATTTGGCCCTGAATCCCAGATTCTTTTCTCTTTTCCATGGGGTTCCAACTCTAATTTACCTTACCTGGTTGTCCCAGTCAGTTGCTGTCAGTCCTAGATCTATTTCATATTGGTTTTGCAGTCACGTTGTTTTCAAGTTTGATGCCTCATGCTAGCCCCAGCCACAGCAGCTTGTAGGGTCATTTTTAGGTAGAAAAGTTGTTCTTTGAGAGTTAGTAAAGGCAGAATTTTCGATCCTGATGCTCTAGGGAGTTTCTGACAGTAAATGCAAACTACAGTTTTCTAGTGGCTGTTTAGAGTAAACTTTTCTAGAGAATACAAACAAATATGCAAGTTTTCCCTTTGCAGTGCAGGGGACTAGAAATTCTCATTTTTTATGGGAAAATATCTAATTTAGGTTAGACTTAGATAGTGGAAATGTTTCAGCCCATATACAGCATTGCATGCACACACAGTACAAGACAGACAAAAAAGCAATGAACAACTTAAAGGAAGTTGAACTTAAAATGAGGGTTATAAAGGGAACTACCAGACAACCTTATTGATACCATTATTAATACCAGCCTCAGACATAATATATGGCTAGGTAAAAATACATCCCCATCCCAATTTAACCCAGTTAAAAGACTGCAAAATGCAGCATTGAGAATTTATAGTTTGCTGTTCTTCAGATTACCAGTGTAACACTTACTTAGCCCCTGCCCAGCAGGATATGGCCATTTGTTATGAACTTGTACACGTTGTTTCCAACAAATCTGTGTGTTTGTTTGGTGTTTAGCAGATGTGGGGTTTTTTTGCATAAACAGCTATTTAATGTTTGATTCTTCCTTATAACTTATTTTATTGATCTTCATAATTTTTGCTCACTGCATTCAAGTCTTGCTGTTCTAATTGCTATTCTAATCTTGTGGGATTTTCATTGTAGAAACTTAGATTTACACTGTTTTCATGTTATGTTTGCCACATTGATCAGGTTATCTCCATTTATACAGGGGTATGTGATTCTATTATCAACCTGGTTTGAGTGAGCTGATGGATACTCTGAGTCCTGATATCTCAGAATACTCAGTGCTTGGTAACAGCCCTCTGCCTGGAGAGCAGAGTGTCTGCTGACTGCAGCTGCTGCTCCATGTGCTTATAAATACTGTAAATCAAACTTTGGATGTATTGCACTGTGATTTTGAAAACTGTGGAACCTGCACATCAGAATCACTTTGGAATGTCTCAGTTTAAGGCAGCTGTTCATTTTCTTTCACAAAAGGATTCTGAAGGGGCATAGAGTTTGATTCTCCAGTGTGTCAATCAGCTGCCTCTATCACAAGCTTGTCCTTCATGACACTCAACTTCCCACACATTGCTACAGACTTTCCAGCCTGGGCCACAGGTAAAACAGAGGCACTGGGGACAGCAACACGTCCACTGCCCCACCCTGACTTACCTGCAGAATACAGCATGGCCTCTCCTAGCTTTCTTTTAGCAATAGCTTTTGAATACTTAACTTTGCTATCTTCATGCCCTTTTAATACAGGAGTCTGTTTCATTCTTTAAAAAATAAGATCTCTTAAATCTTCCAGGTCTTAATAATTTCAGCTGGTAGATGAGTTAATGAACTGATCTGCAGATTCCTCAAAAGCATAATTGTGCTTCAGGAGTAAACAGCTGTAAGATGGCTGAGGGCTAGATACTGAGTTTTCTCATATAAAGTTAAGTAACTGGGCTGAAGCTTTAATGGCAAAATAGCATTACAGCTATTACATAGCATAACAGCATTATAGCTAACTACAACTATAACCTTAATTACAGGCCTACCTACAGCTGCTGCCTTCACTGCAGTCTTAACTACCACTGCTACTGGAACTGTTTCTTCAGTCTCTCCCTGTCTTACTATCCTGTGTGATCTTTGGTTGTTGCTTTTTCCACTCTGGATGCTCTAACATTTGTCCTTCTCCTGAATTATTCTCTTTATCTGTTCTGCTACTCTTCTGGCATTCCCCTTCATCTTAGCCCTTTGCTACTCAGCATGGGAAGGAGAGCACAGGAGGACTTTTGCCCTAGTTGGTAGCTTCTGTCTCTGAAAGCCAACTTGGAGATGGTGACTAATGGGGGGGGGAAGAAGGGACTCTTACCATCCAAGCAACAACAGCTAGATGTGGGATGACTCAGTGCACCTGTACAGACTCCTGTGTCAAGGTAACTTGATGCATAAAAGAAACACAGGGAAGGAGACTTCTTGTTCTTCCCTCTCTGCAGGAACTCTGCATCCTGAAGAATGGCACTCAAAGAAGCTTTTCTTCTTCCCTAAACAGTACAATCTAAAGGCATGAGACCAGAGGACCCAGGCATGGACACTCATCTTTGATGGGACCTGGGAACCCCTCAGGTTGTGTAACAGACAATTTGTCACATCTGAGTAGGATCATACAGCTTTCTCTGTGCTTCCTGATCAGCCAACTGCTCCCCTGCACAAGCAGTGATTGTCTGTTGCCAGATAAACCATGCATGGGCTGTTGATTTGTGTGTGTGCAAAGCAGATCTCTCTCCCCTACATAATGAGACCTGTAAGACACATCAGTGAAGATATGGCCCTGGTTGTCTCAGATCTGCTATAGCTGTGCTGTATCTTGATGTGCATAGACCAAACCCTACTCTTCTAGTTTCTCAGATGAAAGGCAGTAAATCTATTTCAGGTACATACACATCTTTCTGAATGCCTGACTTACCTGTCCAGGGCTGTCCTGGATTTCACCATTGCACTCTGGCTTATTTTCTCTGTTTAAATCCCACAGAAATGCTTTGCTAAGGTCCCCCAAGATCCTTAAAATTAATGTGTCTTAGTGTCATAGCTGTGATTGACCACTCAGAGAGCCCTCCCTGCCCCAGGCAGACTGGCCTGGGAAGATCCACATCACCCTTGAAATAAACTCTGCCAACATCAGTGGGTTTTTTGCAGGAGTTCCCACATGCTTCAATTGCTTCTTGATCTTGCTAAGCAATATATTTGTTATCAAGGACAGATTTGGGCTTCTGCTGCACAGAGCTGTAGCTGAATGATGAGGAGATGGCCTAGGGGAAGAGGCAGGGAATGTTGCTCTTGGCCCATCTAGATAGAATAATTAGTCATAAGAGCCAAGGAAATATTCATGAGACTGTAGAAAGATAAATCAGATTTTTTATTTTAAAAATTATTGTTTATTAACTTTGAATTTTCTTTTTAAAGCAGTTGAAGTTGGTCTGTGATTAGCAGCATGGAAATGAGTTTTCTACTGATTCTGGCTGGCCAGAGGATCCCTTTTAGAGCTGCTGGCCAAGATACCTAGCTAGGGTGTGCTGGCAAGGGTTCAGTGGCAATGCCAGAAACTTGTGCTCTCTGGGCAGTTGCAGTGCAACTGTTGAATGATCAAATCAATCCAACTTATTCAAAGGTTTTATGGTAGCATTTTCTTCACCCATTCTCCTAGATTTTAGCAGAATTTCAGTGGTGCCTTGTAAGACACTCAGCAGATTCCCCCAGCTGACCTTAGGGAGATAAATGCTTTAGGTACATTTTCTAGTGGGTCTCATAAATAGGTATGTATTTATTTTGTCTTCTTCACAGCACTTTCTTCTTTTTAAGGATGTTAGCACAGGAAACCATCAAGGTGGTTGAATTGCTCAGCATCCACATTTAAGAGTTGAAAAATCTTTGTTGGAGTCATCATATACAAATAAAAATTCAGAACCATTCTGTAAAGAACACTGGTTCTTCCAGTGCACTCCAGATGTCATGGCCACCCCAAAAGTATTCTGCTGGAGGATGATGCTGAACTCTGCAGGATACCATGCAGGATTTGGGAGGTCTAGCTTAATTTTCTGTCTTAGCCACAGACACCAGCTGTACCAGCCATTTAATATCTTCATGGGTCACCTTCTGTAGGAAGGGCAATGGGTGCATTGTACCTGATAGAAGCTAAACTGCCTGCAAGACTGAGACACTCAAACACACTAAATGACAAATCTCAACAGTTACTTAGATTGTGTCTCCCTTTCATGCACTGTGATATGTTTTTCAATAAACCTAATGTGATTTAGTTACATACAACATGCTAGAACTGGTTTTCTTTTCTGAGGTGACTAAACTGAGTGAATGTCCATGATCAGATATAATTCCTATACTCTTTTTGCTACCATGTTTTTCCCAAATTACAGTGGCATTAATTAGTACCCTCTTTCACTGGTCAGTCTAAAAAATCTGGCATTGGTGACAGGTGGCTTCCTGGCTGCAGTCCCAGTTATGGTGCTACTCCTTAATTTACATATGTGTACTGTAAGGGTGGCCTGGACACCAGACACCAGTTTTATGATATGTAAAAAAGACAAAACCACTCATCAAGCATTCTCACATGAATAATTTCAATTATCTTCTAAAACCTTGTAAATCATGCATTGGTCCAGTGACATCAATGTTTAGTTTCTAAGCCTTCATTCCTATGAGGTATATATAAAAATCCTATATAAAATAAATACCTGTGATAACCTCTTCAGTGGAGTAGAGCAAGGGGTGGATATTAAACATTGTACTAAATTTCTGAATTCCATTTTTCCTAAAATTTGTGAGGGATCATCTCTCCTCACTTAGGCTTTGCTGTCAAGGTAGCTGCAGTCCCAAGTGTACCTTCTGTCTATAATCATGGTCTGTGAAAAGCTATGATACCAAATCAGGGTGTTCCATGCCCATTGGATGATATTTTGCCATAAGAGAAGTGTACTGTTTATGGAAATTCAATTAATGAGCTGTCTCTCTCTGGGCATTAATCTGGCATCCTAGCACAAAGCTAACCACTGTGCTTCTGTTTTGCTCATTACTTTGGGAGACAGGTATTGCCCAGCCATGATTGCATTTGTCACAAGAAACAAATGCACAAATGAAGACAGGTTCAGGGGCTGCTGGGAGGTGTCAGTATAAACAATAGCATGATTTGCACACAGGTCTTAGACAGTTTGCATCCCTTTTACTTGTCAAGTTACTTTAATGAAGGCTATAAAATAAATAGCTGTGGCTATAATATTTAGGCATCAAAATTATTACCTGGCAAGTTGAAGTAATTAACTGTTGTCAGCCAGGAATCAAATCAGATATATGGCTAGCAGGATGTGAAAAGAATATATTAACTTACTAGGTAATACTACTACTGCCCACCCTTCTTAGTTTTTCACAAGAAAAAAAAAAAATGCATGCCAAAATCACTTATCAGCAGCTAATTTTATGACCACTGGAGTAACAGAGCAATCTCAGCAGTAGAGATGCAAGATGTGGTTTAGGGATACAAGTGTTTGGTCTGAAAATCCTGTCCTGCCTTTTATAAAAGGCTCTCCAGGGTCTTCTTTCTCATGAGGTACAAACAGAAGGGTAGGACTAGAGGGCTGGAATTCTCTGTAGTCATGCAATATGCCTGTTCTCTTCTTTCCTTGCTTTTAAGAAATTCATAGTAGGGCCATAGATTTTTTTTTTACTAATACTTGGTGATTTTCTCTTAGAAATACATTCTCATTGAGGTAAGGAAAACAGTGCTGATGTTGCACACTACCATTCCCTGTAAGTGAGCCAATCATGACACTGCTAAACAAAATGTAAATGAATGTAAGCCACAAATACCAGGCTGTTACATGCTTATTTATCTGTATTTTGTGTTTCAGATCACCACATTATGCTTGCCCTGAAGTCATCCGGGTAAGTCAGTTAACATTAGTGTGTATAATGCTGTTTGCAGCAAGTGTAACACCTTGCATGAACACAGGTACACCCTCTGTACAGGCAATTTTTCCAAGGCAGACAGGATTGGAAAGCAACATTTTGCTTGTGTAGTTTAGCCCAGGATGAGCCAGATTGGCCATGTGAGGGAAATGATCCTGTATTATTCTCACAGTACTCTTCCTGCCATGGGGTCAGACAGAGGTACAGAAGCCTCCTCTAATTTTATCTTTCCACCCCACGGATGATACAGTTCCTGATCCTCTCCTGGCTCTGTTGTAGCTGTAGAAGAAAGGGAGCTGGCTATCAGTGATGTTGGTTTCCCTTAAACAGTATAAACTACCTTGTCCCTCTGCTCTTTGTCCTCTGAAAATAAGTATCCCAGATTTCAGTGGCCAAGGTTCCCATCTTTTAAAGCATATCTTTAACAAAAGCCAATCAAGAAGCATACAGAAGGGAGTATCCAGACAATACTATGAGTGTGCAGATAACAGGAGTGATGAATAACAAGCTTCCTAAAGAGCCGGGGAAGAAAAATGTCCTTCTTGATGTCCTTAAGGCACCTCTGACACTGTTTAAGAGCCAGGTCCAATTTCTGAGTTGTCAGCTATTCCTGCCATGCTCCCCACTCCTGAGTGTTCTCACAGATCCCAGATAAGTCTGCAAACTGATGTTCATAAAAATCAAACTAATGGGCTGGGTTATGTCCTCCTAGTTGGGAAGACCACCTTGGGAAGCAGGTGGCTGAGTTGAAATGTGGGGTTTCCCATTCTCCCCTCTCTTGTTCTTCAAGGATAATTAATTCACTTACTAGTGTGCAGTCTTTTGAACCTCTGTGTCTCTGTGCAGGGAGAAAAATATGATGGGAGGAAAGCAGACGTCTGGAGCTGTGGAGTCATTTTATTTGCGTTGCTAGTGGTGAGTCATCCTCCTTGCTCTAGCCTGTAAAAAGAAATCTCTGAAAATGCTGCTGTATTTAATAGCAATTCTATTGACATCATATGCAGATGTTTTGTTTTTTCTTTTAATCCATATTTTTTTATCTCTCGGTTGCATCCTTTCCTTTTATTTCTACATCAGTTCTAAAGGGGTAAAGCATGAGGAATATTTCACTTTTTCTTTGAAATGCTCCTGCCCTGCACAGGGGAGCATAGGCAAGTAGCAACAACTTGTCTCCATAGATGCTCTTGGCTGTGTTGTGATACTGCAGCCCATTTTTTTGAGGGGAAGGGATGTGCAGGGTTACAACTCCAGGATACACATAGTGTCAAATAAGTTGTCCTTCACAGGATCAAAATATGGCTGAGTTTGTGAAGGGTTTGTTTTTTCTGCTGTGTGTATATGTGTGTTTTAATAGGTATATTCGTACATTAACTGCACGTTTTTATCAGGAGAAAATGTGAGTGCAACAATTTTGTTTCATGCAACTATTGAGCTACATTTTAATTTGTTTCGTTGAGCCCTTAGCACAAAGTTTAAATTAGTTTCCACCTGGCTCACTAGTACTTTCTTTAGTAATCAAAATCTTTTAACTTACCCTTCTTTTGATAAAAGTTTCAGTTCTCTGTGGTATTTATTTTGGTTTGCAGTAGTAATTTATAACTCAACATATGACAATTGGATGTCCATCTGAAGGAAGCACTCTCAGTCTCCATAGTATAATGTAGAAAAATATAGTTTATGCTCATATAAGCATACATAGCATGTGCAGATTGAACAAGGCATATGACAGTAGACTTTATGGGTGTGTTAAGTCATTTATATCTATAATAGTTCAGCTGATCACCTACAGTTACAAAAATAAGAAGCCTGAAGTCAGGTGTTTATGTTACATTTATTAGTAAACCTAAGTACGTCACTTAAATGTTTCCTTTTGACAAAAAAACTTGTACAATCAGAGTTAGATTCTGCTCTTTACTTTGTGTTTCAAAAAATATTCTGGTCATTTTTTAATGGCCCAGATCAAAATTCCTTGAAGGAATCTCAGTTCTAATTCACCTTAAAGAATCTTACTCCTTTTTTCTTTTCAGTCATTACAATTCACTGAAATTTTTGAATTTTTAGATTTTTTTTTTTATGTTGATGTTGCAAAGACTTCAACCATCTGGCTTGATAGCATCTCATCATCTATTACTCCTGAGCAGCTATTTTCATGGCTGGTAAAATAGAACTGTGTAACAAGCTATTAATATAACTTCTTAAATTTGTAAGAATAGAAGAGAGAATGTATCAAGATGGAGAGGGGGGCTTCAGGGGGATTCTTTTTCTTTCTGCTGCTGCATCTTCATCTGTTCCTACATATATACATGAGCCTGCAAATGATTGAAGTAGGTTTATTATTGACAGAGAGTGCAGAACTCTCCAGTTAATTACATGAGGACAAACCCTCATGTCCCAAGCTGTGATAGCCAGTGGCAGTAATAAAAGAGCTGTAGTTGATACCTTCAGGAAATGCCACAAAGCATCCTTGCTGGCTTCATCATGGCTGAACTCGTGTTAGCCAAAGCACTGAACTATCAGAAGTGATTTTCCTTTAAGTCTGGAATGGTTAGGAAAGAATTAGGTAACTTGGGAGGGAGACTGGTTACAGAAGACAGGGAGGTTCTCTCTTCAAGGCTGCTTGGATGAACAAACAACAGTAAACAGTGGGCAGTAGCAGGTGCCATCAGCTTTCTGAGGCTTCTGCAAATGGAGCTGGTGATCTCCAGGAACCACAGAGCCAGGATTGTTTATACAGAGGCACTACTTGCTGTAGTAAAAGCAGTGCCGGAACTGACAGCTTAAAGCTTCATTATCACAGCAGCTGACAGCTTGCAGCTTCCCACCAGCTATCCTGGAAATGAAGGAAGTTCAGCACCTACCAGAATTAGGCAGTGCAAGAAGGGAGTGAGAATATCCGGGAAGGTGCAGACTTGTTATAAAAGGATATCAGCTTCAGTTGGGAGAGTTATCCTAAAGATTTCAACTTCTTTTTTTCCTTTTTGTCCTCACAGCAAGGATAGGTCTTTTGCTGCTTTTTGTGGCAAGCTGATGATCTATTCAAAATGTAATTTCAGCTAAAAAAAACCCTCAAGCCATTCATGTAAGTCAGCTACAGTAGGGAAGCAATAGGAACTGATGACCTGACCGCAGCATGGGAACTGGATGGAGTATATTAAACAGGTAGAATGTCTGCTGCTTCCAAAGACTGATGTTGGTTGGGGTTTCTTTCAGCTGTGCTCCATCAGAAAGAGGATATTCTTTACTGAAAGTCTCTCAAATGCTGTTCACCTCCTTTTCAATGTCTGCAATAAATGCATGTCAGGAAGATTAAAAATGAGGAGACTATAAACATTGCTGCTGTGAATGTATGCTCAGGAGGAATGCCAGCAGATCAAAAGCTTGTGCTGAGTTTAAATGGATCTGTGCATTTTTGGTGGATATGCCTGGAAAGCCAGTTTCATATTTTGTATTATGTTTTATACTGGTAGTGATTTTCTAATTAAAGGGATAATAAAAAAATATATATTCTCAGTTTTGTTTCCTATGCTGGAGAGAATGCATCAGCACTAAGAAATTGTTTCTTTTCAATGGATGAAAAGTTTTTTTTCCTGAGTGTAATGCTTCATTATGAGATGACTTCCTCTTTTCCATTGTCTCACCATGTTTATCCTGGCTTTTCTCCTGTTGCCCTCTCCAATTACCTTTTGCTCATCTCTCCCATCCCCCCCCTGTCACATCCCCCAGGGTGCCCTGCCTTTCGATGACGACAACTTGAGGCAGCTGCTGGAGAAGGTGAAACGTGGAGTGTTCCACATGCCACATTTTATCCCCCCAGACTGTCAGAACCTTCTGCGGGGGATGATTGAAGTGGATGCCTCGAAACGGCTCACGGTAAGAAGGCATTTGCTGCAAGTCCTGTGAGCAAGGCTTCATTTGTCACCTTGTTGCAGCTATGGTTGAATAACTAAGGTGCTGATCTACTGCTGCTCATGTGTGTTTTCTCCTGAGCAGAGAATGAGTGGAGTTGGTGGAGTCTTTGGAAAGAAGTTAGTTACCTTCTCTTTTGACCCATCAGGGCAGATTGCCTTTGTGTCTCTTCTCATGATTCTCCTTTGTATGTAACTGAGCATTTAGAAGAAATCCCTCACAATGTCATCACAGTGCTACTGACCCACTAGGACATTTTGGAGTCCACTTGAGTTGTCAGGCTCTCCTGGCTAGTGCAGCAGGTTGTTGGGGATGTGATATACCTGTTTGAAGGTCAAAACTTTTAGGACTGTTATCTAAAGGTTTTCTACTGAACAAATATGCTTTTCTTACATTTCTGACAAAAGTGCTGCCTTCTCACCTCCTCCCACACAGCCTGCATTGTATTTTCTCCTTCATTTGCTTTGCATTATCTTCTAGCAGCCTTCAGAGCAAGTGTCTTCTAGTCTGCTCTTTTATCTGTGCCCTGTGGTCCTGAGCATGATTAGGCCCACAGTGCTGAGCTTCTGGCATTTGCCAGAGTCACATCATTACAACAGGGACCCTGCAAGGGTGAGCACTGTGTAGTGATTGTATCCTTCTTTAATAGACTACTAATGCTCTGAGGAATTTTTTAAAATTAGTAATTAAAATCATTTTGGAAAGCAATATTGCCTGCTTGTCAGTGGAGGTTTCTGCCTCTATGGGTACATTGCCCTTGTAAAGCCTATTGTCAGGCTGTGGTGATGATTTTACACAGATTTACTAAGCTCACAGATTCTGAGTGGGAGTATGTATAGAGAAATGTAAATTTAAAACTCCTCTTGGTTCTTCAGTCTGCTAAAATACTTATAAATAAACTCTCAGATCACTGCTTGGCCTCTCTGCTAAGATGCCTAACAGCAGTCTGTGCCAGCTGTGCTTCTGGGATGCAGACACCTGTCTGCTAAGGAGTGAACTGAAACTCCCTTCATGACTCTCTTTACAGTATTACCTGACAGCTCAGCTGGGGGTTCTTTCATTCATTACAAAACCACACCCTGCTCTATTTGGTGACCCAGGTGAAAAGTTTTTCATGCAATTACCAGTATCCCCACTTTTGCAGACCCAGTAGCCATCATACTTGCAGTACTTAAGTAACACCAGAAACCAAAAATGTTAGGCACTTTAAAAGGCTTTTTTTAGAACAGATTTTTAAAGAAAGAAAGGATATTTTTCCAGTAATTGCCACAGAATGAACACTGCAGAGCTTAGGGCTATACCCTGAGGTGTGAGACATCTGGTTTTCACGACCAAGGTCACCAAGTCCCTCCCTAGCTCAGTTTCCTTTCCATAATGTAACAGGTTTTCTGTTGTGTTTTGGTTTGTTGTTTGTTTTTTGTTTTTTTTCTCTCAAACATTTTAATGATAGTGGTTTGAGTATGCCAGAAAATCAGATGTTACATCTTCTTTTTTCAAATGGTACTGACTTTCAGTTTTTCCATAGAACACCATCCCTAAATGCCCTGAATTGTACAACACAGCAGAGAATGTACTTGCATGAGAGAAAACTGTTAATGTAAATCAAGGTCTCTGAGTGACACCCATCACATTCCTTCTCTTCATCAAAATAAAGCTCTTATTTCCTCAGGGAGGTGAAAAAAACAGAGCATACAGTTATTGACAATAAAAGGTGTTTGTTGGTATCTCTATCTTCATTATTTTTGGGGGTCTCTCTGTCTGCTGTCCCTGCTGTTGTCACACTTGAGTGCTGTTGGTGTGCTGGGGGCTTAGATTGCCAGGCAGAAGGGAGCTCTTTGTTTACCACCCAGGAGCTGGGAATATACAGTTCATTTTGAGGAGAGATCTGAATTCTATTTTAGAATACAAAATGTGAAAAAGAGTATAAATATGGGTTTATTTGGAAATATCTTGTTTGCATCAATATTATATTTATACAAAGATTTGAGCAAAATTGTGGCTTGGGTATAGTAAGTAGCTGTTACCATTAGTGATAATTTACTCAATATCTCAGTGAATTCAGGAGAAAAAATATAGGGAAATATAAGGTCACTAGAATTTTTTTCTTTCATTTTTCTCTCCCCCTCTCTGCTTTGTTCCTTTTATTTTTTCATTTATATCTCTTTTCCTTTTCATCCAACTGCATTTCCATCCCTGCAGTAATTGCCATTTCACAGCACACCCACACCTTCCCCAGTCCATCTGTTAGAATGCTCAACAAAACCAGAACCAGCACTCATGTTTGACTGTCATCATTAGGCTTCAGTGTGAGAGCTTGAAAGGATTAATGGAGAGGGGGATACTCAGAATTAGTGTTGCTGGCCCTTTCATGCCTTAAGAAATAGGCTTTACTCTTCTTCATTTTTGATGAATTTATGGAAAGAAAACTTAATTATGTCACCATATATTGCATAGCCTTAAGTATGGTTGGTGGGAAGTCCTTGACCACTCTTTATACTGGGCCTGCTTTGCTAAATGTGCTTTCAAGTAAAAGAATCCAAGTTTTTCTTTCAGCAGACTGCAAAAGTTGATCCTAGCTGATGGTCATGATATTTCTGGCCACCCTCAGTCATGAAAGGTGTAGTCAAACAAAGAGTGAATAGCAGGGGGTCAGCATTAGAGGGAGCCTGTCTGAAAGACAGTCTGAAAGAGCCCTATGTAGTCCACACAAATGATGGCTAAGAGAGGTTGTGCTGGTCCTCAGCATGTACAGTAGGGATAATTTCTAGGGAGAGAAGGGTTATGGAAACTAAAGGGAGATACTGGCACAAAACCAAACGTATGTCAAATGGTCTTATGTGAAAGGAGGCTAGAAATTAGAAGCAGCATTTTAGCCACGTTAGTGGGGTTCAGGGACACCTTCCTAGCAGTAGTGTCAGGAGGGAAAAGTGAACTAGTTTTAAGTTTGAGAATGTTTATGGAAGGAAATTAGTGCTTTCTGTGCCTGCAGGACTGCAGGATGAGGTTTCTTCTACTCTGTGATCTTTGGAAAGTGAAACATTTTTTCCTTGGAGAGTTCAAATGATTCAGCATCTCTACAGCAGAGAATAACAGCTCCTGTAGTGGAATTCATTTGCATTCTGGAAAAGAGGAGGCTCTAAGGAGATCTTATAGCAGCCTTCCAATACCTGAAAGGGGTCTACAGGAGAGCTGGGCAGGGACTTTTTACAAGGTCATGTAGCAAGAGGACAAAGGGTAATGGCTTAAAACTGGAAGAGGGGAGATTTAGATCAGGCATTAGGAGGAAAATCTTCACTATGAAGATGCTGAGACACTGGAACAAGTTGCCCAGACAAGCTGTGGAGACCCTACCACTGGAAATGTTTAGGCCCAGGCTGGATGGGGCTTGGAGTAACCTGGGCTGGTGGGAAGTATTCCTACCCATGCAGTGGAGTTGGAACTGGCTGAGCTTTAAGGTTCCTTCCAACCCAAACTATTCTGAGATCTATGATTCTAGGATTCTCAGCTGCTGTTTTCTTCTACAGAAACACAAAGGCAAAGGGGGGAGAGAAAGGAGCTTTTGGTCCACCTTTCATTTAAAGATGGATGAGCAGTATCAGAGCTTTGTGTGTAGAGCAAGGTGGATCAGAGCAGATATTGGAGAAAAAGGTATTTTGATAAAGGTGTTATTGTCCCAGTGTTGATATTTTATTCCAGAGTAGAATGACTTGTCTTCCACACTGGGTGTCCACATAGTCTGAAATATCTGTCTCTTAAGAATCTGACTTAAATCATGCACATTTTCAGAATCTCCTCTTCTCTCTGCTTTTGTGTTTGTTTGTTTTGTTGGTTTTTTTTTCTTGGGTCTAATGTCTGCTATTGACTGACCACAGCATCCAAAGACTATTAAAATAATAAACAAGAGAAAACTTACCTAATTCCCTCTTCGTTTTTCTAGGAGGTTTTATGTAAGGTGTCTATCACATTGTTTAATTTATCTCACTCCAGCACCTGCAGAATGGAGGTAATTGTCCAGCTGATGTATGTAGCCTGTAAGCTTTCACTGCCAAGGGCCTATTCATGCACCACACACAGCACACTGACACCTTGTCCTTGCCAAGGTCCCTGGAGGCTGCTGTAGTGGGGCTGCTACTACTGACACAGATAATGATTCTACCAGTGCTGTTTGCACTCCCAACTTGAATCCTCTGCTCAGGAAATTCCTGTCTGGACACTATACAGAGGACTAGAGTACCTTCTGAATGAAGATGCATCTAAGTTGTGGGTCAGATTAGTGCACAGGTGGGTTTGAGACTGTTCTCTGGGCAGGAGAGTTTGAAATTTGATATAATTTTAATCCCAGAAGCCCTCATCCTTATCCACAGACTTTGAGAAAGTTTTTCTACAGGTCAGACCTTTTAAGCTTGGCAACTGCTCTGCTGAGATAAGTGCTGAGGATGTAGACAGCACTCTGGTTTCTGTCTGCCTGTCTGTCTGCATCTGTTGTTCCATGCCTTAGAATCCAAACTTGAGTTCCTTGGGGGAGGAGACCTCTTTTTCTGATGAGTCTGCACAGCTCTGTATCAACAATGGGTCTCTCACCTTTGAGTGGGGTTCCTAGATGCTGCTTCAGTGTACAAGTTTAATATATATTGAAATAATTTTTTTACATAAAAGGAATTGCCCCTTTCTTTCCATATACAGCATTTTAGTTTGCAGGAGACTGTGCACGTGCAGTGGACCTGATGGTGTTTTGTTGTTTCAGAAATGGTGTCATGAGACAATTGTCTGCTGTGGCTGGGAAATATTAGGAAGCAGCTTTTTTTACAGCTTCCATAAAATAGCATTAAGTTTAGCAAACTCATGCAAACAGTGAGAAGAACCTTCTGGCAAGAACTGTTAAATGCCTTCGTCACTTAAATGCACTGAAACGTGTGTAAATGAAGGCAAGAGAGGTGAGATTAGCTCCCACTGTGTGTCTTCCTCCCCTGCATAGCATAGTAAAAAGCATACAGACTTCCTGTCAAAACCAATCGCCCTCCCATAACCCTCCTGTCATTTTAATGCAGATGAAAAGCAACAAAGCATTAATTAATTATCTTTTAAAAACGCATTGAAGATGTTGGCAGCAGCGAGCACACTTGTAATAACATTACAATGCAATTATGTTTGAATCAGAACAGAAATTGGTTTCATAGGGTACTTTTCATATATGAAATATCCTAGCATAATTCATAGCATTGGTTTTGATGTGGATTGAATAGCAGATGTGTAGGTAAACATCATCCATGAGAGCTCTCATGCTCTTGTGAATGTATATCAAGGTGCTATGGGGCTTCTCTTTCAGAGAAATGCTGTGGTTTTATTAGCTTGAATGAGGTTGAGCAGCAGGGAAGGACAGACAGGATTTCTCTTTGACATCTGCTCTGAAGGAGTCCAGTGGTTCTGTGACTAAGACATGATCTGATGATCCTTCTTTCTTCCCCCTTTTTGACTCAGAAAATGAGGTGCTGTTGTCTGCTTCACCATGGCATTTCTGTGTGTCACAGGCACAAAAGAACAGTGTGACCCATGGAGACAGAAAATGCAGCAGGAGAAGCAAGCATGAAAGAGGCTTGGACATCACTTAGTTCTGTCATCTGCATCTTGTCAGGAATCATTAATGTCTCCAGCCCTCCATGTGGTGCATATGTATAATGAGCAGAGATGCATCTCATGGTTCTTACCAAGCAAAGGAGGTGCAGTGCACTCTCTAGCAGAGCCTCACAGCACTCTGGACCTGACAAGTAACAATTCCAAAGTCCTGTCCCATGGGAACTGCACAAAACAGACTGTTCTGATGTTCAATGTTTGCACCTCAGCTTGCAGAGAACCAGGAGGAGGATGGCTGTGTCTCCAGGCAACACCCATATTGTGTATCTTACATCTCTGAGCTGAGCTGCTCAGGTGAGGTGGCAGTGTCATGAACCCTCCACCTTTTTCTTAAATGTGCAGGGATGAAAGGAGTTCCCAATGCCAGGGGAACTGTGATGAAGGAGAATTATTGTGCAGAGCTGAGGTCTCAGCTGGAAGCTCTGAAAGTCTGGCTGAGCCTGTGGATGTGTGTGCTGGGGGGCATCAGTGCTCCCAGCACCCAGTCTGGTGAGGACAGATCTGCAAGTGCATCTCTGATTACACTGCTGATACAGTCTTGGTTTTAAAGGAGGCTGTTGTCTCATACTGATCCCAGCAGCCTTCTATCATGCTTTTCTAAGCTGCATTCCCTTGTCTCTTTTTCAGGAAAAGCCCTTTCTTGCTTAAAAATGACCTCATTTAAAGCAGTCCTCAGATCTTCCTCATATCCCATGCACAAAACTGTTGTTCTGGAGCACAGAGGTCCCTGACTTCTTGCTCTCTGTGGCAAGAACCTACTTTCTATCTCTGAGATTTTGGTTTTTATCCATTCCTCTTTTTATTCTTTCTGATTCTCATTACTCTGGAATTGAAGTGGAAAGTAATAAAAGCAGGAGAGCTGTCCTCTGTTCTTCCTGACCTGTTTAATGGGTCTGTGATTTCATCTTATGGCTGTTGGCCCTTGAGTTTCCTTCCAGCTCCCCCTTGCCTCTCACCTGCATGTCATACAACTCAAGCCTGTGTCCATATTGTTCTGCACAGAGAAAGGTTCTTCATAATGAGGAATTTGAAAAATATTGTCCACGTAATGAATAATCCCTGGGCATCTCTGAAAAGTCCTTTCCTACTGTGATGATGCTTTAAAAAAACACAAAAACCAAACAAAAAACCAAACAAAATCCACAAAACCCAACAGATTAGGAAGGTCTGGTTTATGTGATACGAATGGTTTTTCTCTTCTGTTTTTCGTGGAAAAAGTGTCTTACTTTCTTTTTTCCATTCTTATGGTGTGGAAAGCATGGTCATTTTGTACCATTTGCTGGGATCTGCCTTCCTTAGGTAGACAGTGCCACTGTTCAGTTTTGATCAGTCCTTCATTCTGTGGTAAAATCCTCATGTGTGAAACTGGAAAGAGGGAAGTTGGAACCAGATGATCTCTAAGGTCCAAACCATTCCATAATTATGTAATAGAAGAAATGTACAGTCTGATCTCCAGATGCTGGAGCAATAAATGGTATTATTTTGACATAGAACCTAATTCTACTTGGTCTTCAGATTTTAATGATAAAGGTGAAGACAATCAAGAGTACATCCTGGGAAAAGTCATCTCACACATGCACAATTTATTTTGTTTATACATGTTACTTGGATTTTTTTCTATTTCCTTCTTTCTCTTTTCAAACCAAAACTAGAGATTAACTTCAGGTGTAGAGGGTCACCCATAAGGGACAGAGAGAAAGGAGCAGTTTGTTAGCATCAGTTAGGTGAAAGAGGGGAGGGGCTTAGGAAGAGAGAAGACATTTGCTTGTGAAGGTTTGTATACATGCAATTTCCTGGAATTTGCTCCTGACTGATTATTTATGTCCATAATGATAATCTCTTTTCCAGTGGGATGGGTGAGAATGAGCATGTTTTTTATGCAGCTTAAAGCTCTGTTTGCAATTGTTGCATTCCATCACTGGAATGTTGGACTTAGGTGAATAAGCATTGAATAAAGATATCTTGTGAAGTTACATTTTCTATTGTACAGCACTAATTCCTTGTTTTCTTTTCTTTCACAGCTAGAACATATTCAGAAACACATATGGTATATGTAAGTAACACTTTTTAATTCACTTTTGCATGAATTCATTATTGGTTCTGTTACAGGTGCACAAACTCTTTTACTCTCTGAAGAGAGAGCCTGGAGTTCTAAAGACCTTTCATATAGGTGGAGGAAAGAGTGGAGGACAGATGGGCCTTTATCCTTTGCAAGTTTATCCAACTTGCTGTGTTAAAGAGATAACCTGCAAATGATCAGCAAAAACTCACAACTAAGAGACATATTTAGTTTGCTATCCAAGTGCTACACACAATCCCTTGTAATTCCTTCTTGAATAAGAAAGCTTTCATATGTTTCTTCTTAGCATTTTGGCTTTTCTCTGAAATAGAAACAAAGAGTATGATGCTGGTAAGTAAGCACCTGTGAGCAAGAGCTTTTCTGCCTCATGATTTCTCCTCCTTCACAGCAAGCTCAGAGGCTGCATCTGAACTTTTAACCTGTTGATATGAGACTAGGGCTGTGACTTGATTAAAAGCAGCAAATCTTGACAGTGAAATGGGTCTGTGAGAAAAGCACACACCTGTCTGGTGCTTTGGGTATCAGGAAGATTGATGGCTTTTAGAAGTGACCTTGCACTTCTAAAGCTGACCTTGCACCTTGTAGCCTTAATAGTATTTCAAGAAACCTAAGTAAATAACTTTTTTTCATATATAGATGATAACCTAGACACACCAAGCAGAGCACTTCACATATTAAACAAGGAAGTGATGCTTTGATACATACTACTCAGGGTCAGCATACCTACATGCTCCCCAGGTGATAAGGAAAGTCCTACTTCATAATTAAGGGTGATATGAGCTGGTTTGAAGCCTGTCACCAGGGAGGGGGGAACCCAAACCCTTTGGTTTTATTTGTTTTGTTTTCTCTAGTTCTATCATATGGGCAATGTTAATTTCTGGATTTATCTGACTTTGATAGGACCTGAGGGCAGGCAGCAGTTTGTTGAATAACGAGTTTTTTTTCTTAGTTTACCTGAAATGGTGGCAGCACTCTTCATGGGGCTTTTTCATGATCTCTACAGTTAACCAGTTGACAAATCACCTTTTTAAACAAAAGAAGGACCAGGACCATGTTTGCTGTGGGCGTTTTTGAATTAAACTCTCATGGAGAAATGAAGGAGGGAAATCTCTACTTAGAGGTAGAAGTATCCCTTCTATAATGTCTTCCTGCCAATTCCAGAAATAAATGCTGTTTACATCAGATTGGGCAGCTGGTCCCCTTTGTTTCTTCATGGATCTAAGTTAGTTGAATTTCTCTGTGCTTTCATCAGAAATGAAATAGGAAATAAAGTGATATGTCATTTATCACTTATTATTCTAGCCCTCCTAAAGGCATTGGTCTGGGAGTTTTCAAGGCTTTTTGGAGGACTGTTGTCCCAGGCTCACAAGCACAGTTAGCAGGTGTTACTTCTTTATTCTAGATTTGGAATCAGAAGACTTATTTCTTTGAAGACATAAGTGTTTGAATATTTTCATGTACCTCTCAGTGAAGGTCAGACTCTCTGATGACTGACACAGTAAAAAGTTTTTTACCCCAATGGAAATACCTACATCTGGGGCTGTTTTCAGAAGTAGAAACTGAGCTTTGCAAAAGCAACTAAACTTCCCTAAACTTCCAGTGTAGTCAATGCAGAAAGAAAAAGGCTCTTCCAGAAGTCTGTTCAGATGCCTAACATGGAGTTCCTCCTCGAGTCTCTCATTTTCTCTATGCTGGCCAGGGACTGACATGAGGAGGTGAACCTCCTCTGGCTAAATTTAGTCTGTGAATAACCCTGCCACCTCCAAAACTAAGCTACTTCCATCTGGTGGTGTTTCACAGCCTCTTTTGCATTAATTTTGCCTGGAAATAGTGATGCTGACAGAGAAAGTTCCAAATGTTTTATTCTGTGCCTGTTTTGATAACATCTTTCAGTTTTAATTTACTCCGTGCAACACTACTATTCTCTGTAAAATCTGCATTTTTATATGTAGGTTTCTGACCTGAAAGTTGTGCTTAGAACATATAAGTGATTTCACTTAATTCTTCAAATAAATGTTAAGGCTATTGTTAAACTGTGGGAAAGATTTAATTGCAGAATAGGCAGACAAAGAGGTCTTGAAGAGGTTGAAGTCGTGATTCACAAGCCTAAAATAAAGGAAAAATGAAACTAAAAAGAAACCTTTCATCACCAACCTCCAGTTCTTCTTGCTCACCCACCCAAATTAATTCAGTGAGATTTTAAAAGCCTTTTTTATAGAAATACTATATTTTTACCTCAAGTGCAGGTTATCATAAGTCAGCAAATAAACAGCAGGTTATTTCCACCTTTTTTTATAAAAGAAGAGGTCATATAAAATCAGGTATTATGATAAATACGTACTCCTGTAGCACTGAGTTCTTGGCCTAATTGTGAAGGTCCAAATTTACTGAAATCAGAAAAAGAATAACTGTTTTGGTTTTGCTTTTCTTTGCACTGGTGCAAATGTCCATCTTGGTGAGATTCCCAAGGGATTTCATAGATTGACTGAAGAAGTCCCCCTTGGTCTGCAGTCACAGCCACTGTATACATCACTTGTCACAGTAGAGGATGAATTTTGAAGAAGCACCAACATTCATGGAGGCCTTAAAAATAAATGTGGTTTGAAGTATTCATCATGTGACATTGTTTGGTGTCAGTGTGGGCTGAAATGCAACAAACTTGTCACTCTCTGCTAGACTCAGGATGGCTCAGGCAATACACATGTGCCAGTCACAGCCCAGGCCTGGTGCTTTTCATTCCCTGAAGCCCTGAATTGTGTTGCCAAATGCTGAGGTGCCTTTTTTCATATTCTTCATGTACCTGATGAGGAGTTGTGAAAATTCCAGACCCTACCTGAGGCTGACCAGGTGCAGGGAATAAGGAAATGCCAGTTTTTCAATACACAGAAGGTGGCAAGCTGTGCTCTCTAGAAATTGCTCCCACTGCTGATTGATACTGAAGAAGCTTGCAGGTGATATTCTGCTGTAGACCAGGGTGACAGTAGAACACCAATAATTTCTGAAGAATTTCAAAAACAGTAATTAATTTTAATCTCTTGAAATTACCTTAAGAACATCTACTCGTAACACAATGAATGATTAATTAAGTCAATACCTCTTTGAAAGTGAACTGCAGATCATTAAAAACCAAAACCACTGCTGTTCAAAGGTCCATCCTACAATAACTGATCTTAATGACGAGGTCATCACTGGCTTTCCTGCAAGGTTATGATCTAATCATTGCTGAGAGCTAGATCCTGATCCTAAGTGGTAGGAATAGCTACCTTTTAAGGACAGGGCACTCAAGGAATAAGATGTTTTCTTCAGTTGAGCAAGGATTTTTTAATCTAGCCCTTAGATTCAGTATCATGGTGTCACTACAGAAGACATGGACACTTCTGCAAGACTTCCAGGGGGCATCAGAAGCTGTGTTTTAGGGGTTTGACACACAAGAATGACTCTCAAGGGGCATATTCTTTCTCTGGCCTGTATATTTTACTTTCAACCCCTAAACTGAATAAAACTGAGCAGGGGATAAGTGAGTACTCAGTGTAAGAGAAGTAGGATCTGCCCCGTGTTGTCATGACCCATGTAATGCACACCAGAGTCTGACTCCTTGGCATGTATCCAGGAAGTGCTGAGCACATTTTTGCTGCTTCAAGAGAAGTTCCAACTTGCTTAAAAATAAATTACAAGTACTACCCAGCAATCTCCTGCTGTTAAGGTGCAGCATGTAAGTGACTGTCCTAGCATCAGAGCCCTGGCTGCAGTGACTCAATATTGCCTTCTTGCCTTGGAGGAGATAACCTTCATTGGCTCCTTTTGGTGCACTGGCTGAGACCTTGACTTTATATGTGTGATCCTACCCCTGTTGCTTTTTAACCCCCCAAAGTTTAGGAGCATTTGAACTGGAGCTCCTTTTTCTGTGTAGACACCTGGATAGCTCCTATCTGAGCCCAGAGCATTTCAGCTGGATGGGTAGTTTCACAAGTTGTGTTCACCTTATTTCTGCAAGCATTAAAAAACAGAATCTCTTGCCCAACTTGCATAAACAGCAAACACTAACATCTAATGCAGTTTAAATACTCCCAGTTCCTGTTGCCCAGCCTGGGTAGACATAACAGTTACACATTTAGTTCACATAAAGGAAAGGGAGAACCTCACTCACAGAGTATGAAAACCTCAACATTGTAAGGACCTCACCCAAAGATTATTAAAACCTTGATATTGCAGAAGGCATCCACTGAGAAATAGCAGAGAGTCAGGGTGGACAGATACTCCAGCTAAAATGCCACCACCACCAAACCCACCTCTTTGGGTGGCAGGAGTTTACACAAGTTGCTCCTTGCCTACATAAATAAAATCAAAGGGTATGCAGCTTGCCTGCAGTGTGTGTGTGTGTGTGTGTGTGTGTGTATATATATATATATGACCTGTTTCTTACAGTCATGGGCTTTGACTGTGACAATTGTCAATATTTCCTGAGTCTAGTGAATGAGATGAGATAATTATGCAGAAAGCTTGTGTTAACTACTTTTTAAAAATGAATACTTTAACTACTTTTAAGAGTACTATGCTCTACTACTGAAGGTGTATTCCTGGGTCTGCCACTGAGCTCAGGCGTCACACTTGAGCCACAGTTTTCAAATTTCCATCTCTGAAGAGACTGTCATATTTGGGCATGTAAAAAAGCAGCCTGGTTTCCCCCAAACCCTTTGAAGTGTGTCAAGTGGGGACCTGAAAGATGAGGCCTCTTAATCACACGGGAAGATTTAAAGAAAAAGTGCTGCAGTGCTGGTTGTAATCAGAATTGGTGAAAAGCAGTGACTGTTAGTTCACAGCTCCTTCTTTTAAAGAGAATCATTCAGCCTGTACTCTTCACCCTGGTCTCCTGAGGTGTGGCCTGCTGAAGAGACAGCATCTCTAAAACCATGTAGCATTTTATATATGCTTGGCATTAGGATACTGAACAGCTGCTTAAATGATGAGGCCACTGGTAAGTGAAGTTCCTGCTGCCTTTCTGACTGACTGCAGACATTTGTCATTAGAGACCCAAATCCACAAAGGTTCTGGTCACTCTTAGCCTTCACAGTGGTTTCTTCTGGAAATATCAGTCTGGTTGGGTTGCAAGCTCTGGGCTCTCAGTGGGAATTTAACAGAAGCTATTCCAATCTGTTGCTGCAGGCTGTGTTTCAGAGTACAGCTTCACTCGTGACTCACAATTCTTTTCTTCTTTCCCTGCCCCTTCTCTCTCTCATCTTCTTTCCTCTGCAGAGGGGGTAAGAACGAGCCAGAACCAGAGCAACCAATCCCTCGAAAGGTGCAGATTCGTTCTCTCCCTTCCTTGGAGGATATTGACCCAGATGTGTTAGATAGCATGCACTCTTTAGGCTGCTTCCGTGACCGAAATAAACTCTTACAGGACTTGTTGTCAGAAGAGTAAGCACTTGCTCAGTCTTTGTATGAGTTGGGTATCCACGGGCTGGGATGCTTATGAACCTGGGGAGAGGCAGAGATTATTTAACCTGTCTCTCACCGTGAGGGACCAGTAGCAACTTCTCACCCTCTGGCTGCTCACTTGTTAGTGGAGTGCTGAGAGCAAGGGCTGAGCCTTTCTTGCACTGTATGTCAGAAGCTCACAGCCTGACCAGCAGCAGAGGCAGGGCACTATCTCTTCCTTTGCTGTCAGGCAAGATCACTTCATGAAAAGATGGGCCATGAAGTTCAGCTGGGGAGGTGTCATTGCTGTTACTTGTGCAAATTTTTATGCATTTCAAGCTGATGCCTGAGAGCTGGGGTGTTTCCTGAGGTGTTAAGAAGGACACACAGTGGAAAGAACACTTAGAGGATCAGGAGACTCTTGGTGCCACTACTGGTTTGGACTTCCTGTGAACAACTTACCACATCTGTTCTGTACCTCTATTCTTTGTGTTTAACATGGGAATTGTGTTTCCTTTGTTTCCTTTCCTCACTAGCTGCTTGTGGGAGACAGCAAGGTTCTCCAAAGCTTTGTGGGTTGAGTATCTAGTTGGGAAGTACATCACCATTTCCAGCTTACTTGGCATAACTGTTACTGATCGTTTGATGGAAGGGTTTTATGTACATTGATGTTTTTTTCTCTCCAAATTTAATATTTTTTTTTCTTTTTCAGAGAAAACCAAGAGAAAATGATTTATTTTCTTCTGCTTGACCGGAAGGAGAGGTATCCTAGTCATGAAGATGAGGATCTTCCCCCTAGAAATGAAATAGGTACTACAGATATGACCTCTGTCACCATGAACCCATCTCAACTAGTTCCTCTTCACCTTTTTTTTTTTTTTATATATATATAAAAATATACACCCAAGCCTTAGCATTACTGTTACCTTCCCACTGAAATCAGCGTTGGTAAGAATCCTCAACCTGAAGCAATCAAGTCTGTGCTGTGTTGAAACTAGAAGCCTTCATCTTTCTGGATATGACTGTCTCACAGTACAGAAACATCCACAAGGTCATAGACTAGATCTTGAAAAATACCCTGTGTACCACAAGCTGACTCTATGCAAGCAGGTGAGGGTTAGAAGCAGTGTAGTATAGTTGCAGAATTTTCTATTCAGTAATCTGCCTGCAGGATTGCAGAAATGCTGCTTCTGGACTTGAGCTGGCAAGGCTGTGGCATTGCATCCCTAGGAAGTTACATATGTACACATTCTGTTTTCTGTAGGTAAATACATACACTCCTGAATAATACCACTTACCTGTCTATAGTACATGCATCAAACTTCCTTGGGTTTGGACCATCTTAGCAAAGTGTAATAGGCAGTATTTTTATATTTCTTCTAAACTCTTGTGATACAACTCTATTACTGCAGAACTGTTCACTAGTATTTTAGGGAACTGCTGATATCCAAGGACCACTAATCTAGACTACAGGAAAAATGCTTCCAAAGCTAACTATACAAGTGGCCCTTGCTGTGCAGAGTGACAAAAGTTTAACCAAAAAACAATCAGTCACTTCTATCAATGACCTCAAATAGTATTTTTACATAGTAGTGTTGTGATTTTCAGGTATTGTACTTCAGCACTTTGAAGGCCAGAAGCAAAGTGCTCTTTATTTTCATGGGGAAGCCTGGAATATGCCAAACCTATGGTGCAGTGGTAGATTGAACTGAAATTTTGTTACTACTCCATTGAATTATAACCTTATCCAAGTTCCAGGATCTGAACAGG
Source organism: Heliangelus exortis (assembly GCF_036169615.1). Lineage (NCBI taxonomy): Eukaryota > Metazoa > Chordata > Aves > Apodiformes > Trochilidae > Heliangelus > Heliangelus exortis. The sequence continues at coordinate 13,409,445 of NC_092439.1, read as the reverse complement.
ATACTTTTAGAAGAAGGTATCTTCTGTGGGAGGAGAAGTGAAAATTCTCAGTTAACACAGTAATTTTTAAACTCTTAACTGGATGGATCTAGGGAGAGCATGTTAGCAAGGATAAAAATGAAGATAGGGAGATGTGCCAAGTGCAGGTCCTGTTGTGAAAAGCCCCTTGCTCAGTTCAGTTTGTCATCTAGCACTGTGCTAATCAGCTTTTGACTCACACAGATTATCCTGCCATGTGAGGACACAGTCATCTTGTTATAGAAATGCTTTTGTCATAAGAATAGTAGCAAAGTGCCTCTAGAATCTTTGTGTCCAGTGTGTAAGTGAATATGTGGCTAACACCCTAAATGCATCATGTATCTCTCTTCCACATGCCAAAGTATTTTCATGGTTTGAACTGAAATATTATGCTTCACTCTTATTTTTTGTACAAGTAGAGAAAAGGTTCCTTAGCAGGGAAACACAGCTCTGAATGTATCGTTGTGCCTTATCAGCACACATTAGACCCTTTAAGCACGATTCTTTCAGTCTTTGTAGTCTATTTTGTCTTCCACAGGGGGTTTCCACCTCCTCTGTTCACAGCAGTATCTCTGAGAACATGGGGCAAGGTTTAATTAAGAGCAGTCATGCTTCTGATTAATATCTCATCATTATCCACTAGCAATGGACTTGCACAAACAAAGAGCAGAGGAAAAGTAACAACAGCTTGAAGAAACCACAGTCATGAGAGCTGTGCATTGTCTGCTCTCTTGCCAAAAACCAACCAACAAACAAACAGACCCATGCATCTCTGATTATTTTGCTTTTTCCTCTTTCTTTCTATATTAAGGCTGAAAAAGAACACATGCAGGTAAAAATATGGCCAGCTCAGCCTAACATTCTCTTCTGGTGTCCCTTTTGTCTGTTTCAGCTGTATGAAGCTTTCTCAAAGGGCCAGGGTAGGGCCAACTTCACTGTCAAAATTTTGAGTCCAGCTCCATTTCTTTACCTGAAAACAGAAATTAGAAACTTCTCAGTAAAATTAATGACTGTCAGTTAATGTCTCCTTGAGGAAAAGGCTTTTGTGGGGTGGAGTTTCTTAATAAACCAGAGAAGAACAGGAGTTTGGCCAGAATAGACATATAGGGTATAGGTGCTTCATTCAAACTCTGAAGCTGAACCTTTTTCTCCTGCCTTCCAGATGGATGCCTGTCTAATTGGATGAATACTTATACAATTCTTTCTTCCTCTGTAAAAATTCTTAGGAATGGGATAGCTTTTCTGATGTGAAATAAAAAGAAAATGCATCCTCAAACTATCACAGATCCAGACTAGGATTTGATTTTTTTTTTCCTAGTGTGAAATATTTCCACAGAGTCAAGAAGATAAGGGCAAACACTGGAGGTTTTCCTATTTTTAATTTCTTTGCTTCTGCAAAATCTTCTGTTGCTTTTGTATAACACCACTTCAGTCTTTATGGCAGGATTGCTGAGTATTTAACTACTGAAGTATCTCCACACTTGACAGTGATAATAGACTCAGTGCCATCAGTTCCTATTCAGACCCTTTTAAAAAATGTGTACAGAGCTTGCTACCCTCAGCCATGTTTAGTGTAGGATTGGAGACTAAACTAAAGAGGAATAAAATATCTTTATTAGAAGCTTAACTATATTCATGCAAGCTTCTTGTATTTCTCATCAAACCTTTGTGAATTACTGTTGAATTTAGAAGTGTGATTCACCATTTGCTCATTTTGCTTAGTCTCTCTCTTTGTTAGTTTAAAACCTAGATTAGAAATCAGTATCTTCCAGCATCTGGAGCAGCCAGAACTCACATAAAGGACCATTTAGTTTGTTATCCGTATCCTCCTCATCCTTAATTGTTCTGTTGGTCCCTCTGGCTGCTCTCCTTCTCTCATGCTTTCTCTTTCTGATGGCTGTACAAAACATTGTTATTCAAATCTTTAACTGAAACCCCTTCAAAATTCTTCTTTGCTGTCCTTTAATGCCTACCTAATATTTGGCCTGTCACTTTTGAAAGCCTGTCACTCAGCTGAATTTCATCACTAATCTTCAGTCTTGAACATGTTGGGATCAAATTGCCTTTTAAAATATCTGTTCATAGATGTTTTTCTTCCTTTTTCCATCTTTCTTATTTAGACTTTATTATTAACTAACGTAAATGCAATGTGAGCTTATTCATCTCCATTATTTTGACACTGATTTGACATTGACATTGGCTGCTTTTTTCATCTCCCTTCGTTCTTGTTTTTTGTTTCTTTTCAATTGCACTTTTCCACCTTCCTTTCTGATGTCTGATACCCCTCTGCAAAACTTGTGTCAACTCTGTTGTTGATACCAAACCTAATTACATTGTTGTTATGTTTTAGTTGGCTTTGTTCACATGTCTGATACCAGCAGTGCTGCTGTGGGGTGAATCCTTTCTCATTCTTTTAACTCGTTTGAAGAACCAGGGGCTGGGTCTGTTCCAGCTTACTTTTGGCCACTTACCTGTGTGCAGCTGAAGTCACTCAGTACAACTGTTTTTTAGCTTTATCTCCCTTCGTTTTTCCCTCAATTTTATGCTCTATATATTTTTCCTAAACTGGAGATCATTGCCCCTCCTAGTAATTTTCTGCTACCTTTTTATTACTGGACATAGTTTGAAATAGAGTGAGCTACAACTGCTTTTTTTTTTTCTAATTAATTTTTAAGAGGAATAGTATTAGTAATATTACAAAGAATACTTGGGTTATACAGTGATGGGGTCCTTTGTTATCAGTAGCCCATTTGCATTTGAGCTGTCTTTGCTCATGCTCATTGTTTCAAGAATAAGCCCTGCCTTAAAGGGATCTTGTTCTAAAACAAATGATGTGAGAGGGAGAAGAAGCAAACAAACAAGTAGATGGGGGGTGTGAGGAGGGCAGGGTGATAAAAATGATATCAGAATAAACAGTTGAGGTAGAATTATCAAATGCAGTATTTCTGGTTTCTACAAAGGAATCCTGGCAGAGGAGGAAGCCTTAGGGGCTGAGCACTGTGAGCTTCTTTCCAACCACAGGGATGAAAGGTGCCTTTTTTACAGGTTGTCATTGTCCAATAAAGTCAAAAATGTGTTTGCAAATAGAGACAGGGGACTGAGGTAGCCCAGTCAAAGACAGGAAAGAAAAAAAAAAATCCTTCTGGATTTTTTCTGTACTTCTCCTTTTCACTGTTTTGATGCCATGATAGATGTTAGTAAGAAAACTACTCAGCAGGTGTGTATTGGGTTTCCTGCTTCACCATGAAGTGGTGTCTGGTTTGGCCAAGTCACCTTCTGCAATCAGTTTGGTATCTACAGACTTTTCAGTTTAGCTGCTCCTCAGAACCACAGTCAATGTTTGCCAGCACCTTTAGCAATGAATTGCCTGTTTCATTCTTATAACTCAGTTTTCACTCTGCAAAGTGAAGGTAGCACTTCAATACCTCATAGAAATGTTACATTAAAAAAAGTGTAAAGCACTTCAGTCACTCAAGCAGAAGAAGCTGTCTGATGACCTCTGAGATTAATGTTAGTAGCTCTCATTGGAGATTCATCTCAGATGGGGAAAATCTAAAATGTTTGTAGTCTTAAGGATGCAAAAAAAAAGGGTATGTTTTCAGATGAGAATGCAATTCTGAGCTCAGAGTGTATCCATGTCCCTGGGTCACGTTCTGTCTTGGTAGCAGCCACATCAAAATCAAACTTTAACAACCTGAGTACGTACACAGGATCCCTGGATGGCTCATACTCTGGCTAACAGCTTGTGCTGCAGCCCATGCAGTCATCTTGTTATTACTGTTATCAGCTTTGTAAGGTAATTTCTGCAAGTTATGCTATAGTTGTACCTTTATTTTACAGTCCTCCTACAGCCAGTGCTCCTCCTCATGTAGATGTTTTGCATCTCGAGTCTTAACGCTTGCAGGTTTGGGAGGGACTGCAAATGTTCACCTCCATGACGAAGACAGTTGTCTCTGCAGGGGAGGTGTGAAAGGGAGGTTGTTGAGAGAGGATTTAACCAACCTGTGTGAGGTAAATCTCAGCTGAATCCATCTGACAGTGTTTTCTTTTCATAAAGATCCCCCCAGGAAGCGTGTGGACTCCCCAATGCTGAACAGGCATGGGAAGCGGCGGCCAGAAAGGAAATCGATGGAAGTACTCAGTGTGACAGATGGTGGCTCCCCAGTCCCTGCTCGCAGAGCTATTGAAATGGCACAACATGGACAGAGGTGGGTCTCTCCTTTACCCAGGAGTCCTGCCTGCCTGGGTTTGTCACCTCCTTTTACATACAAAGGAGCTGTGGAGCTTTTCTGTTCTTCACCAGCACTCGTTACAGCTTCCAAGCACATTTGCAACATGATCTGGCAGAGAGCAGCACTTCTGCACAGAGGACCAGAAGTCCTGCCAGAGGGGCTTAAGGGTTCTGTTCACTTGCACCTAATGCTCAGAAACCACCATGTCCTCTGGGCAAGATTCATCTCATCTCTTTTTAATTATCAAGAACATAGGCATTCAGTCCGAGCTTGTGATGCAGGCTTTTGCTCTAGGCAGTGGGTTCAGACAAGTGCTTTGGAAGGTCTCAGTTACATATTTTCTCTATTCCAACAGTCTTAGATGGGATAAATTGCCCTCTGGTTGTTCCTCTGTCACCACAGCCTACAACAGAACGACTGTCTTGGATTAGGTGCCTAGCTTTTGGGCACCTGAAGTTAAAGGAGATGAACCCCATCTTTCATGTCATCAGAACAGCTTGGATCTGGAAAGCCCTGAGCAGACATCTGCAGGTGCCTTAAAATGTGCTGTCCCAGCATGCACCTGACCCACATAAATTACTTCAGAATCACTCGGTTGAAAAAGACCTTCAAGAGCACTGAGTTCATACATTAACCTTACTCTACCTAGTCCAGTGCTAAACTATGTCCCTCTGCCATGTGCCTGTAAAGTGATGGAATATATCTAATTTTGCCTCTTGTCTGCCAAAGAAAGTGTCAGTCTTGTGGAGAAATAGCAGAGGAAAATGGTGTCTCCTCAAGGCAGGTTCTGGGAGAGTTAAGTGAGCTGTGGAAGTACCAAACTGTGTTGCTTTCTCAGTCCCTATGACTAGCCTAAGGGAAACATGTGCATTGGATTCACTCTTGTAGGAATCAATAGAAAAGAACACTTCACATATATTTATGCTGATGATGCTGTAACTTCTATCCCAGCTTTATGACATGATTTTCTTGTTTAGCTATTAAGATCTGCTCGGGAAGAGCCTACTGTGCCCAGAAACTCCCTTTGCAGATTGAGAACTGGGTGAAGCTTGTGAAATAATTTCATGTCCAGAGACTCCTAGAATTGCTGGAAATTTTACTTTAAAGTACTGTAGTTCTGTCTGCAGTGAGGAAAAAGTATTAATTTCCAGAACCTGCTATTTCAGATTAGATATGTGGCCTTGAGATGATTTTTCACTGTAGGGTAGGTTGAAAACCTGTCTTGAGTGTGTGATTTGCTTTGATGTGAAATCTGGGCAAAGCAAGTGTTCAAGACAGAGTGTGCTCAGTGTCCCTCATAGGTCTCAAAGTGATAAGGATGAACACAACACTGACAGCAGTTGTTCACTCCTTATTCAGCTTGCAGTATTTAATCTGGTAGCCACACGGTGCCACAAAGCTCCCACAGCCAGAGGTGAATCACTTTCTCCCACCCCAAGTTGGGTGTTGCAGCTCTGTACAGTATGTGTCCAACTGGGCAGGACAAACAGGAGCTTTTAGGGTGATTCTGAAGTTTTGTGAGAGCTGAAATCTTCTCTTCCAGCTCTCAGCTGTGACTGAAGAGGCAAAGCTGTGTCTTGCTATCCAAATTATTTCTTTTGCTTTTAAATGTTTCATTCAATTCTTCACATGAAGAAATAATTGAAGTCAAAAGCTCTGAAATGAGTTCAGAGCAGGGGCATACCCAGGCTTACACAGGAGAGAAGAAGGGCTTTGGCTCAAGGGGGAAGCAAAACCTGCCAGGTGCAAAAGAGATACGGGGCAATGCACACCACAACTCAGGGCTGGACTTAAAGGTGTGATTTAGAGTAGAGAAAGGGATGTAATAACACCATAATTGATGATGATGGCTTGGTAGTGCTTGTTTTGGAAGGGGTTAAAGGGAAGATGTTATTTTACTCCATGTCTGAGCTTCTGTAATTCATACCATCCACATCAAGTGATGACAACAGCACATTTTGTGTTGCTGGCAGCACAGTCATTTATAACATGAACTGGCTTCATAAATGAACACCACTGCATGGGGATTATCTGGGGACGATGTATTGCTGATGGGGCACCATCTGTCAGAAGAGTCAGTAACAGAACAAGTGCCTTCCACCAGGAGTGGGAGATTTTTAATGGCTGGTCACACTAAATTCCATGAAATAACCCACTGACAGTGAATTTCACAGCAGTAGGGATTAGATCCCAGAGGCCAATACTTTTTTAAGAATGACACTTTTTTGTCTCAACAGATGACTATTCAGTGTTTTTTATCCTAGGAAGACAGGGAGGTGGGCCATGGAAACAGGTCTCCTGTTTAGGCACAGATGACTTGTTTAAACATTTGGACACACTGAGCCATTGCTTCTGTCTCAAGCTGCAGAGATACTCTTCTAACCAGTGGGCAGAAGACACCCATGTGTCTTGTGATTTAGTCCTATTGTCCTCTTTCCCAATAGTAAACAGATGTTTGCTTTTATTAAGGGGATTTATGTTACAACCTCCAGTTTATGTATCTGTGTCATATACTGTGGTTTTGGTAACCATGTGGGGACCCTACAAGTGTATGGTTCTGGCTTGTTTGAAGTCACATCTTCCCACTGAGATTTGAAACTTTGCAGCCTTCAACCCTACAGGCTGAGAAAATATTTAGTGGAAAAAAAAAAAAATTGTTCTTCAGTTACTTAGTTTTGGGTAATGGAGATGGGGAGCTCAGCACAAGGAGTGCTTGTTGAGCTCACAGACTCCTTGAAATACTTGTGCTGATCTTTCCAAGTATTCTCCATTGAGTCTTTGTATATGGCTAAGTTAGTATGCACAAGCACCAGCCACCCTAAAACTGGTGAGTAAGTTTTGCTAATTCTTGGTTTTCCCCACTAGTTGTCAACTAAATGGGTTCATAATTGCATCTTAATTGCTTCTGCTGTTTTGGTAGCCACACCTCTCAGAGTATCTGTTATTTCATTGAAATGTAAAAAAGAGGTAGGTTCTGAGCTTAGTTTAACACCAGCCAATTTGTCCCTTCTGCCAAAACCATGCAGAACTAGGAATAATTTCATGGGAGATAGAATCCTTCAGGGATATGCCAGAATTTTTCAGCAGCTCTGCTGTGAGAGTCCAAAACTTGTTCTAAAATGAGCTTCATTAACTATTCATTTTCTTCCCATTATTGAAGTGGGTATCTTGCATGAAAGATCAGCTACCATGAGGAAGCAGTGTTCTGTGAAACAATGAAGCATATTACCACTGGAATGTGGTACAAAGAGCAGCCCCTCTAGGAAAGCACAAGGAATTTTGCTTCTAAGCTTTAGGGATTCAGACCCAAGATGATACTAAAGAGCATTTCTCTATACACTGAGTACAGGGGAGAGTTGGGAGTAAGTGGTAATGGACCCTACAGATGAGAATGCCAAATGAATTACTGTTCATCTGAAAGGCTCTATGGCCTGATTTTAACCTTTTCCCAGTTTGTGCTTTGTATGGAGGTTGTATAGAAATGTCTGAGTAATATGTGCTTTGCAACTTGTGCCCTCAGGCACAGTTCTACTTTCCCTGGACAATGAGACAAAGTAGATGGCACCCGGGTTTGCAATTGGATAAAGGAGAGCAGGGTTTACAAGTATGTATGGGAGAAGTCAGCTTAGATGTCAGGAGTCAGGGGGAGATAATGAAATTCAGCACTATGTAGTCTTGAGCCATAGTTGGAAAGTAAAAAAAAGGTTTTTCAGAGCATTACTTAAAAAGGGGATGCTGGGTTGGGGGTCTGGGTGTCCAGCATTGCTTCAGGTGACTCTCTTTTATGAATGTCCACACTAGTAACTCTGTTTTCTCGCTTTGTTCCTGCCATAGTAAAACAATGTTCAGTAAAAGCCTGGATATCTCTGAAGCCAATCCCAAATTCAACAAAGAAGAAAGGTATAAACACTGACAATATGTTCCTCTCCTCTACCTCACTGCTGAGACCTTAAAGATGCAGTACTTACCTTCTCCGTGTGGGAACACAGTTATTCTCTTTTTAGAGACAAACAAAGAGTGTGGGATATTTACAGCCCCACGTTACATGTATTTTTATACAGTCCCATTCAAGGCTACCCCTGAGGCAGATTGTGACTCTACCAATGTTTTTCCCACTAAAATTTCATCCTATTGCTACTTCTGGTTCAGTTCTGCAATGATGAGGATGCCCAGGGTAGAAGATGTATTTCCTAAGACTGCTTTGGGAAGTATTGGAATATAAAACATTAGGAAAGCCCAGCGTGCTCCAGTCCCAGCACTAGAAACAGCAGCACAACCAGGTCTATGAGCACAATGGTAGGAAACTTTGGAAATCCTGTCTGATAGAACAAAATAATGAGTGCCTGTAGGTAAGAGACAAAATCCCTAAGACTGCACTGGCTGCACCAGAGAACATGAGAAAAAAATGATGAAAGATAAAGTTGTTGGAGGGTGATTCTAATCTAGCAGTTCAAGTGATAGATGGTTTTAGTATACTAAAAAGAGTTAACTCCCAACTGTGAATAGAGGCAAGGTGGAAGACAAGCAGGCCACCAGATTTAGGGAGTTTAGGTGGACTCATGTGTGTCCAGGAACAAAAAAAGTAATTTCAGAAAGTTTTTAGCGGACATATGGTTCCTAAAATTTCGAGCTCAGAGGAAAAAAAAAATCTAATGTTAAAAGCTGGCATTCCAGTGGATAATTCTTCATCCAAATGTAATCCTTACACATTCTGGACAAACATTTCACTTACCCAAAAGTTAGGAGTGTTCCATATGATTATAAAAGAGGGAAACAGGGAGCTCCTTAAAGGAACCTATATGGACTTGGGAAACCACTCTTCTTTCCATTTTCCTTTTAGTAGAAACCTTTCTTTTTCAAGACAAATGTGGCATTTAAGCCTCAGGAGACTTGTACAGTGTGTGAAGGACAGCCCTTGGTTGGCCTTTTGCAGGCTGAGGCAGTCCTTTGTGGGCAGGGTTTAAGTCTGGAACCTGACACAGTGAAGAGCATTGTGCATCTGCAGGAGAGTTTGTGCCTCACATGGTGCATAAAGCATCACCCTCTTGAAGGTGCCAAGATAGGAGCAAGGTAGTGGCTGGGCTTTCCTGGACTGTTACTATGGACGTGGAAATTCCTGTTCCTTTCTCTGGTTCCCCCACTATGTCAGTTCTGTTCTTGAACACGTGGCACTTCTTGCATTAAAAGTTGTTTGGAAACTCCTCTGAAGATGAGCTTTTCCACAGTAATTAAAAGTGACAGCCAGGAAGAGAAGTGTGGAAATGTTGTCTGTGAGAGGAGAAGGATCTTTCAGCAGCTGTTCCCAGCACTGTTGTCCTTCTGTCCTTCTCCAGCAGCTGCTAGTGGCAGGGGAAATGACCATTCAGTAACCACTGGGGAGATTTCTTAAACGCAGGTGCCCATGTCTTGTTTCCTTTCAATAGTTTTCAGAGTACAGGAGGAGAAAGGATCACCCAGGGTCCTTCTCTTTGAAGGATCAGGCTGATTTTTAGAGGATCACATTCACATTTAGAGGTCTTACCTCCTAACCACTTCTCAGAGTTGGGGTAAAGGACCTCAGTGATGGGAAAATCAGAGGACCCGAAGTCTGGATCTATGCACAGCCACACGAAAGGAAGAGATAGGCAGCAAAGAGAACCCTGGCAAAATGGGGCCAGCTAATCATGGTCACCATTAAATTTTTGCCCAGTGTTTAATTATCCAACTTTATGATGTCTTTTTTAAAGGAATACTGCATCTTTAAGGGTCCCTTCCCTCTAGATGCACATGGTTGTCTTAGTAGCTGAGGCCACTGTCCCTTTCTTTTTCTTTCTTTCTGACTTTCTCTTTCACCCCCTCTTTCAGTGCTTCTCTTCTTCTGTATCTGGGTTGCTGCAGCTCCGTAGTTCACTTGCTTCAGTATTGTAGGGAATGCACATGTCTGCGCTTCTGGGTCTATTGTGTCCTGGGATTGTTCATTTTTTTTAAACCTCATTTCCCTCTTCCTTTTCCTATTGTCAATTTGCTTTCCATTCTCTTTGTTAACCTCTTCAGTGCCTTCCCTGTCGGGAAAATGACTTGAAAAGAAAATTACTCAGCCTTTCCGCACCCATTCTATTTACATTTTAATATTGTGCATGTCTGAATATGGGTGTATTTTCTGTATAAATATGCACACACGTTCCAATATACAATGGGTGTCAATTTTCTCAGTTACATCACTGTAGATAGATTTGTATGGGTACAATTAAGGACGGAGTTTGTCCCTAAAAAGATGCATTTATATGTATTTGTATGTATATGAATTAGATCTTACCCAAATTTTCACTCCAGGGCAAATAGAGTATCACTCAAACACATGTAAAAAGAACTTATTGTAATGCTTCTTTCCACTTCTCTATAAATGTGTAGCACAACAGCTTTTTCCTTCTGTTTTAGCTATGTTTTAATTTTAACTTTTCTCAAAACTGCCTTGCATTGCCCAGCCCAGCGTTTGCAGTGTTGATGTAACTGGAAGCATGGCTACTTGCACTGAGCAGTAAACTGTGAAATCTACTGGGCATATATTAAATTTGGCATTTCTGTTGGTGACCATCTTGTGGAGAATGAATTTTCCTCACCCAGCCAGAGGTAGCTCTGGCAGCTTGGGAGCCTGTTATTGAAAATTTAGAGAATGAGAAGGAGAGGAAAACAAGCATTGCATCTGACTTAAAAATAATTTGGCTTAGTAACACGCCAGTTTTTTTCTTTTTTTATATTTCTAATCTAATCTTCGTTATTGTGAAAAGGTGGTGAAACTTTCCTAAATTTGCTTACCTGCACCCTGAAAACTTAGTAACCTGGCTATTCTTTTCAATTTTGAATGCTTTGGTTAATAGTGAAAAATTAAGAAATCTGAAGTTTTTGATTGTTGCTAGGCTTCAAAGTCAACGTGCCAGAGACCCATTCTGCTTTTAGAGCTGCTATTTCAGGCTCTTTTCAGCACAGCATTGATTTATTCTCCATTCACATTTGAAAGATTTTCTATGCAACCTTTAAGACCCAGAGACTGAATTTATTTTAAATGAAAAATGAGATCCTGGAGCACAAGATGGCATCCACAGAGATAAGTGCTGGGTTGCTGAGCTGGTATGTTCTAGCTGATCTGAATTCCTGACCCTAAGACCATCATGACTAATAAGCCAGTACCAAAGAAGGTTCACAGCTTGAGCCTACAATCTTGTACCCTGGGCTCCCAAGCTGGCTCAGAAATGCATGCTCTAATAACCAATACATTTCACAGTTAATTCATGACAAAAAAAGTACTTCTTACCAGGCCAGCTTGGGGGACAGAGGGACACTACACTGAGCAAACTGGGGACAAAAAGTCCAATTTCCTTTATAACAGTCTGATGTAACTGTGCCTTTTGCAAGAGGCAGAAAAATGCAGCATGAAGTATGAACCCCTTTGCTCTGCTGACTGTTTTAATTGGGATTTGGCTGGGAATTTTTTTTTTTTTACAGCTTTAGTATGTCCCTCTCTATAATCCCCAGTGCCAAAGTTGGATGTGTCTGCAATATGGTGAACAGGACCAAAGTTATTTTCTAGTAAATGAAACTGTCCCCCTGGTGTTCCTGGTCTCAGAAGACGTGGGCACTGGTGGCAATAATTATGAGCGTTCAGTTCTCCGAACAGTATTTCACTCTGCTTTTCCTACTCTTCTCTCCACCTGCCTCCACATCCCTCTCTTTTTCTTTCTCTCTCTCCCTTTCTCTTCATTTTCCCTTTCCAAGGATGGCGAGTGCTGATCCATTGGGGTAAGCTCTAGTTTTGGATTATTCCTGTTGCGGGACCTGTTGTATCTTGTAGAGAAACTTTTCATTTGCACTTGACAAATATGCTACAGGCTGACACACTTCAGTGCAGGAGGCTTTACACTAGAGAGAGAGAGAAAGAGAGATGTGGGAAGAAGCATTTTTGGTGCTTTTGTCTGTGTTTGTGTGCTTTTATGTTGGAGTCTCACTCCGTATGATTTATTTTGAGGTTCTTTTTTGTTCCCTTGTTTGTCTCTTTGCTTCAATGTCTGTGAGGACAAAGAACTATCCTCAGACATTGTGGAGGTACCAGGACACCTTCTGAGAATGAAACCCTCTTCTCTGTTGAGTGCTTTTTGTGTCTGTTTGGCATCCCCCAGTTAATTTTGATTCTAATTTGTTCTTTTTTCTTTTTTTCGTTTTTTTTTTTCGTTTTTTTTTTTCCAGTTTTTTTTTTTTTTTTAAGATGAGTCTGAATCTCATCTGTGTTATTAAAAAATGCTTGGGTATTCCACTCTTTTTAGTGTATGTTTTCTTAGGAGGTGAACAGATGGCCTTAGAGACAGCTATTCAGAGCTCTTTGTTTTCAATAAGGGGGATATAGGTACAACTAGGAATCCAGTCATGCTTCAAATTGAAGTTCCATTTATAAATACTAACAGAAGAAATACGTTTTATTTATAATTTATTTAATAAAAACATTTTAATAGATCATGACAGACCACACTAAAAGCTTGTTGAGGGGGGATACATGTTGAGAAATTAATTAGCCTCAGTAAAATTTATTTCTTATGTTTCTTGCATGTTTTAATGTTTATTAATTCTTTTAAAACCATTTATAAACGGAACTTCAGTATAATTGGCCAATTAAGAAAGTTGGTGCTGTTCAAAATTGCACTTTGAGCTGAAAGGAAGAAGAGGTGTGTTACCAACACCTGCAATCTCTGTACTCTTTGTAAGACTTCATCTTAGAGTTGGTTATTACCCTGAGCAGACCTTCTGACTTAAGCATAAGTATTCCCAGTAAGGAGTGGTACAGTTAGTGTTATTTGCACAGTTGGGACTGCAAGACAGTGGAGCATCAAAGTTACTGGGTTCATATTCCCTGTATCACCCAAGAGTAACAGTAATGAAATGTTGTAGCACACAGTGCTTTACTGCTCAATTATTGCATGTTACTTCAGGTCATTTTCAAGGCCACTCACACCCTGAAATACAGTTTAGAATTCTGTTGGTGTTTATTTGAGTGAGCAAGCAAAGAGGAGGATTAAAATCCCACCCAATTTATGCTTGAAGCAAATAAGAGGTTGGTTGGGAATGACTTGCAAAACTGCACATGGGATGAAACCAATTGAAAATTTCTAAGGCATTTCACCCAGGGACACAAGTTGATGCATTACTGCACGCTGCATGCATGCTATAGGCTCCCCTTCTTGGAAGCATGGCTCCAGCTTGCCCAGCTAAGAGACTGTGTTCAGCATCCTGGTAAAATGTGCTATGAAAACAACTCCTGCTGTGACCACAACCAGGTACCATGCTCCCCTTTGTAAGAACAATTTCTGTGAGATGGTTATGCAAAGAAAAAGCAAATACCAGATCTGACCCAGGTGTTAAATGCTGGTTGTGAACCAGTCTGCTGGTGTGTACTGGGGGCTGCACTGGTCAAAAAGCACTTGAAAACTCATCTGAGGGAAGGGCTCTGTAGTGGTGCTCTGTACGTGTGCTACGTGTATGGTGGAGTTACCAGGCCAGCTGTGCTTTTCCTTCTTGTATTTCTCTCTGCCTGCACCTCAGCAATGTGAGGCTGCAGCCCTTCACCTCTTACAGCTCTCAAGAAATTCTGCAGTTCTCTGAAACCAGCTCCTCAGTTTCCCCAGCCTGAGGCCACTGATCTAACAGAAAGTGGGCCTCACATGGCTTTCCCTTTGGCAGCAGCTGAGTGCAATGAGAAAAAAAACTTAAAACAAAGGACCTTGTAACTTTGATACTTTGAAGTATCAAACAGATTGAATAAGGTATAAAATCATCACATCTACAAACTGCAGCCCCAGCATGCACATTTTGTTTCAGGCTTGGCCTCTTTCATAGCTCAAATGTCTCCAGGTTATTGTCAATACATGAGATGGGGGAATGGCCTGCAATGCTTTCAATGCCCACCTTCTGTTTGGAGTCCCCCCTCCTAAACCTTGGGTCCAGCTCCCTTATGTGAGTTTTTTTATAATTTCTCCTTCAAGGCTTGGCAAAACAATTATCTCACTTTGGAAGGGACTAAAGAAACTCTTCTTGTGTCTGAACCTGGCAGTTGGGTTGGAGGGAATGCTCTTTATGTGAGCAACTGCTCAGAGTTAACTCTTCTGCTTGAATTTCCAACAACTTTTTGATGGCTCCCATTGAGTTAGTTCCCAAGGATACAGCAATGCAACCACAGAGCAAAATAAGATTGTTGCATTTAGTATTAAACTATTAGAATAATTACAGATTTCAAACATCCAATGACATTTAAACTAATGCCTGTGGTGACTCCTAGGGTGTTACTGACTACTACATATTTCCCACTAAATAAACTTATTTCATAGCCATAGCGATAAGATGATGTCATATTTTTCTCCTCTTTCCACACATGAGATCATTCAGGGTCTGCCATAATAATATGCTGCCTGTAAAGCCTCACACTCCCATTTTCTGGTGAGAGGAATAAAAATTTTAATTCTATTCTTTCTTCCATTACAGCATTTTAGTAAAATGTAACCTTTTCATTACTTTCTTTTGGCCCTGTCCCAGTCCTGTCCACCTGACTCCTGAGATACAGGAGCAGTGCATCAGTGCATGTGGGGTTGGGTTTTTTTTTTTAAAAAAAAAAAGAGTTCTAGCATTTCTTAGCTAAGATGATCTTGATTGGAGAGGCAAGTCTGTCATTTTTGCCTGTTAGCATTTTTGTGCTGAAGTACAGAACCTGCCATTGTGCTGAGTTTTTATAGCTAGCTTGGGAACTATGCCCCATCTGTAAAGGTATCTTAAGAAAGGTGCATTAAATAAAAGGAGATGCAAGCAAGATCTCCTCATTCTATCCCACACCAGAACTCTCTTGTAAAGGAGAAAAGGTCTGAAAATGTACTCTTTTTACCCCAACATTTAAAATTTATGCAGATTCATTGAACTCTTTCCACTTCTCCTATGTATAATTTCCAGTGTGTGGACAAACTCAAACTTGCTATAGGGCCTGCTTTTTTTCTTACATATTTTGCATGTAAATCAGCAGCAGAAATACAACTTATTCAATAGCAGTCACATCCTGAATGCTTTTCAAGGAGGATTTCACACTAATTCTCTCTTCTGTCCCCTACCTCAGGGCTGGATGAAAGTAGAGTACACAACAACTCCTTTTCAAATATTGCTTCCAATAAGGAACCGGGAGTTGGGAGGTGGGGCCTGCCATGCTTTGCCCTCTATGCATGTGATCATTAAAAAAAAATAAATTAGGAGGCAATGGGGTTGGGAGGGGAGCGTTGAGGACTGTGGGAAATGCCTGATATAGCAGAAATGCCTGAAATAGCAGATTGCAGCTTTGTTGTATCCTGAAATTCAGGTGAGTGTCAGAGAGGACCTTCCCACCACAGTTAAGAGTTGGTGGGAACAGCTCCTGGTGGGAGTTTAACTCCTAAAAAGTTGTTTACCTGCATCTCTGGGCACCTAAATAATCTATAGGATCTGCTTGTAATTTATTGTTTGGAGGAACCTTTTCCTGATGACTTGTACAAGGCAGATTTTAACTAAATGGACTTCCCATATCCCTGACACATCTGTGTTGGCACTCAACCACTTCAGTTACAGGAGAGACACATAAAATAGCCTTTGAAAAGTGGAGCAGACAGTTCTCCCCTTGAATTTACTTTGCATAAACCTTTATGAGTGCCCCAGATCTCGATGGTACAAATTTAGATTGAATCTATTGCAAAAGAATGTCAAGACTGAGCTTCTGGTTTTTGACTGCTGTACTGTGATTGGCAGACTGCAGCAAGGCACAAGGAAAAATGTAAGTGGGGAGTCTCTGCATAGAATGAATGCTCCATATTTTCATGGTGCAAATTTAGATGTAATCTGGAAAAAGAGCATGCTGAGACTGGGCTTCTGGGTTTTACCTACTTACTCTGATGGACAAACTGCAGTGAGATACAAAGGAAAACAGCAGTTTCTGCAGGACCTGCAGTTGTGTTCAGTTGTAGCTAGCTCTTTTTTGGAAATACTTCCTCTTTTGCAGGGCATATATTTTTAATAATTCTCCTATTCACACTTATTTAGTAATACATGTCTGCTAGGCCATTTTAGAAACTGATATTTTTGTTTTATTCTTTTATAATGCTAGGAGAGAGTAAATTGAAATGGTTTATGGTCTAAATTTATTTTATATTCTTTTTTCTATAAGCTCACATTAACTGTCTGACCTTTTTAATTTTGAAATAAGCATGTACACACACGTAGAGACACCTGTGTGTGCACATAAACACATGCACTCTTTTTTTTCCAAGCATTTACAGGGTTTCATCTTTTCATTTCTGTTATCTGAAGGCAAGTAATTGCTTTCATGGCTCTTCCTATGCATGGAACATTGGGAGGTTTGCTATACTGACATGTTGGGAGGTGGTTGCTGACCAACCAAGTTCTTGTCCAAATCCTTTCCTATAAGAAGTTACAGTCTTCAAGACAACTTTCCATTTGAAAAGGATAGAAAGCAGCTGCTTTTGGGGCTTACTCATTTACAGTCACATGGAGAGTTGTTTTTCTGCTGGCAGCTCTCCTAGAAACTTCTGCTGCTGAAATTCTTGTGCCTCTCTGCCTTTCACCCCATGTAGCAGAGCAGGTTTGTGTTTTGTTGTCTACAGCTGATGGTTTTCAGAGGTGGCCTTTGCTGGAGAGCATGAGAGCATTACAGTATAGGTGAGCTGGTCAGCAAGTAGAAGGACAGTTTCTTCTCCCTTGACTGGCCTATTTTTGAGGGTGCCTGGGGTGTTATTTTGCTATCAGTAAGGACATCCACAATAGCAGAGCTCGTTATCCATAGGGAAGAGCTGACTTCTTTAATGCAACAGCAGGAAGCCTTCCTGGAGAGCAGAGATGGGAAAACCATCAGTGAGAAACTGGGAAGGGTTATGCCAATGTGAGCTTTGATTTCAGTGGGAAGTCATCACATAGGAAATGATTGTGTGCCTGAGCCAAGGAGACTTGTGTTATTTTTCAGTAACTGGGAGAATCCTCTACCTTTGTGCCTTGTAGACACAGTGCTTTTCCATGTTGCTCGTAACAGAACTTCTCATTCTGTGTCCACCAGCACTATGCAGAAGGTAGTTCTCAGCACTGACATGCAGGCCCTGACAGTCCTTTTTGAGCTCAGCAGTTCAGCTTGCACAGGTCAGAGTGGCAGCTTCCACATACTCAGTGTCCAAAAATAAGGTAGCAGCTCCCTTAATGAAAAGGGATTAGAGTGTCCTTCCTCCCAGAGCAACAGCAGTTCTGTGTTTTGAGGGTGGGACAACTGAAAAATGTGACAGTAGTGAAAGGGAGGAGTCTTGTGCTTTTCTAGTGACAGCCTCCCACCTCCTGCTCACTCCATGCCTGTGCCTGTGGTGGCTGGCCTGGTGTTCCAGGGTATTCCTTGTCCAAGTGTTCTGAGGGTTCTGTTTTCCTTATTGTGTCCATTCAGGTCTCGGTCAATCAGCGGAGCGTCGTCTGGGCTCTCCACCAGTCCTCTCAGCAGTCCAAGGGTAAGTGGAACTGCTTCAAGATCTGTTGGTCCAATTCACTCACACATGCTTGATGCTTTTCAACATCTGTTGCTGCAGAGCTGTGGCTCTTAGCTGGGATGTTTTGTTTTTCCTTGGCAGCTTGTAAATTTTCATGGTGGTGAGGGAAATGCTATTTACAAGCAGGTAATTTCTCATACATCTTCCCTGCACTGTTAGCAGGGATCTCACTGTGCCTCTGCCCTTTTTCAGTCTCATAACCACATAGAATAATGTAGCTGTGACTAACCACTGCCTTATTTAGCTGAGGTCTGTTTCAGAACAAATATCAGGAACCTTTTCACAGCTACCTTCCATCAGGTCACAGTAGAGCACCAAACCCTGCTGGTTACAATCAGCTTGAATCAGTTTGTCTTGGAGTAGCTTGAATTAAACAGTCAGACAAAAGAAATTATACAAATTTGAGTGCTAGCAAATTTAAAAGAAGTTCACTAATTAAGATGAGAAAAGAACACTCAAACCCTTATAAATAAGGTACATTCACATGCCCTTATTCAATACACAGTCAACTAAATGCCAATACTCAACAAGTACTGATACTCAGATAGTACAGAACATGCTTGATAGTACATCTGTTGCAAAGTTATTACAGTTTAAAAGTGCAACAGCAGAGGCCTCCCTCTCCTTGGTGACTTCTTCAGGGATAAGAATGAGTATTCCTAGTGTCTGACAGGATCAGCACATTTAAGACTGCAGCCCTTACAAAATTCCAGACCTCATCATGCAGTTTGTAGTGCTGTGGCAATCCACATTACCTAAGTGGCCCAGAGACTTTGGAGAATTGTTACATTTTATGACTTCATGAGAAAGATGCTATCCTCTATTAGAAATTGATATATTCCATGTCTGTGGTTACACCTATGCATCTGCTTTTAGGTATATGAAGATGACATTAGTTTCCAAATACTTAAAATAGTAATTCCCCAGTAACATTGTGTGTACTTCTTATGCATAAAGAGACACTGTCAGGTAGAAGTTTATATGCTTAAAGCTACCAGCTCCTTGCTTGATTGGATTATTTTCTGAAACATATTCTGGGTTGCTATCAGTTGTTACCCTGTTTTGCAACTGACATAAATGTGTTTGGGGTCTCCTCTGAATCTTTAATGTGCCAGGAACCAGTGAAGATCCATTTCTTTGGTTCTGCTCTGGGACTCCTGGATGGCAGTGAAATGAAGCAGGGGTCAGAGAAGTCTTAAGCCACTGCAATATATACTGAAAAAGAGCATGGAAACAGAGCTTTGTGCACAAAATAGGCATTCAGGACAGGAAACCTAAATTTTTTGATTTAATTAATTTGAATAATTGATTGCTTGGGATCAATTTCAGTTGGACTGCATCAAAGAATATGGATGGCAAGATCTGTTGCATATCTGCTGTATCTTGCCATTATTACTTAATAGACAGTTGATTAAACAGTCTTCAAAGGGATTTAGCAATCAGATGGCATTTTCAACAAATCATAATGATTTTAAGGCAGGTACATTTGAAGCTTTAAAAGAAATGTTGGAATAAAAATCATATATTTTTACACTTCCTTACCTATGCATCTATGAGAACCTTAGATTATTGGAAGAGAACACACTTTAAAAAGTAAATACACATTTCAATATATGCACTGCTTAGGTTCAGTCCTGTGAGGAACTGAATCCAGGCTGCTAAGAATTCTTAACTCTCACAAGATCTTGTTAATGGTGTTCCTCATTGCACCAACTAAAATACAGACCTAATCTTGTTCTTTATTTCTTTATTAAAAATGTGGTAATTAAGGGTGCCCCTTCAGGTTCTTAATGGCTTAAGTGAGAGTTGAATTTTACTTCATGCTTTCAGATTTGTTTCTCAAACCATCTTCAGGTACCAGAATTGCAAGGAAATATTTGCAATCAGCAGCCTTTGGCTTACAACAATTTGCAAATGTTTAATAACCAAGTGCTGGTAGTGATTTCTGTAAATTAACCACTTTCCTTATTTTTTCCCCCTGTTTTCTAATTGGTGATCAGAATTTTAGTTTAACTTTACAATCCTTTTTATGTAGTGGTTTGGTTTTTTTTAATTTTGATGGCTTAACCCTGAATTCTTTAAACTAATTTCAAAACTTTGATGCAGACAATGTTAGGAACTAAGTCTTAAATATTTTTTTGCTTTTTTAAATATGGAAACATTGTCCAACTCCATCAAGCCCAGAAAGTAAACTCAATTGTTACTGTGCTTACCTGGGACTGAGATCTGAGACATGGTAACCTGTAAATGTTGAGTCTGGACAGTGCAGCTTTAGATGTCAAGAGTGGATAGTAATAGCAATTGTAGTTGTAGTAATAGTAATTGTGATAATTGTGATGATTTATAGTAGGTAATAATTTCTAGAAATCAGAATCTGAGTGCAGAAAAAGGCTAAAGATTTTGGGTAGTAATTTTTAATTTTATAGTTCTGCCAGTACTTGTAATTTCCATTTGGTTTAAATGGAACTTTTACCTTGCTGGTTTCCCTTTAAAAGGCTTCTATCCTCTTAAGTCTCTTTACTGATGTTTTCTGTCAACATATGAATGGCTTCCTAAAATGCCTCTCGTGTAAAAGTTCCTGTTTGGGAAAAAACCATTCATAATCCCATTCTGATAACTCAGTGATGGATTATGAGCTTCGATTGTCATTTTCTTTTTAAACTGTGTTACAAAACAGTGGCTCACCCCACCCCCTCTATAGAACTGGGACTTAATGGCAAATATTGCTGTGATTTTATGACAGAAATTCTGATTATCAAGCTGTCCTTTGATGCGATGAGCTATGTGGCTGGAGGAGCATAAACTCTGACGGGAAGCATCATCTCTTCCCAGATAAATAAATTTGCCAGGCCTCCCTGAAGTTTTTGCTGCAGATGTTCACAAATTGAGCATCAACCTGAGCTCACATTTTTCTTGTGGTGGTGTGTGCTCTGAAGCCTCCAAGTCACTGCTCAGGGGTTGAACCTTCCAGGCCAGGGGATGAGAGTGGGTGGCCACGAGGCATCCCTCTCCCTTTCCCCTTTTCCCCAGTGGGTGGCTGCAGCTGGGGCTGTGTTAGCCAGAGCCAGAGCTGAGAGGAAGGAAAGAGGTTCTGACTGGTGTGTGCAGTACCTGTGTGCATTGCCTACCACTCTGTGTGTTTCACACACCTGTTTGGAGGTTCATTTCTCTGCTGGGTTTGCATATGGGCACTTGAAGCTGAAAGAGGTGGTCCCATTCTTGGCACATCTCAATTTGTCTGTGGCTTCAGTGGTTCTTCTTCCCCTTCCTCACCTCCCTCCAGCATTGTGCTTCTCTCACTGCAGGGCAATCAGAACAATCCCAGAGAGATGGCATTTCTCTCTTCTTTTTTTCTTGGTTACTTTCTTTCATTTTGTTGTTGGTTTTTTGTTTGGATATATATTTTTTTTTCACTTTTCCTTTGTTTTACTTTTCTTTCTGTTGGTTTCCTTTGCTGACACGTGGTTGGTTAATACAATGAAGCCTGTTATGACACTGTTGTTCTTGCTGCTGCCGCTGCTGCTGTTGTTGATTATGCTGTGTTCCCAGCTAACTGCATGTCTTTTTTTTTTTGTTGTTTGTTTGTTTGTTCTTTTTTTTTGTTTCTTTGCAAAATCCCTCCCCTCCACTATCCCTTCACCTCCATCTCTCGTGTCTCCTTGTGACATGGTGCATCTTTGTGACTTGGATGGATTTGATTCTGACTTTCCTTTCTCTGCTCGCCCGCTCTATGCGTATTTCACTGTTTTTGGTGTGCATGGACACTCTGTGTCTGTCTCGTAGCCTATCAGAAAGTTCTTCATCCCCCCTCAGACCTCCGACCTCCCTTTCTCTCCCCGACCCCAAGTCTCCCTGGACCCTGATGCTTGTAGGAACGCCTCCAGGCCTGGACATGTCCTCCAACCAAAGCCAGCACTTCAGCCCAACCCAAAGACGCAGACTTTGCCATCCAAGAGCAAATTGGCCGAAAAACCACTCCAGTCTACTAAATCCAACCCACTCCCTGCCAGCAATACCAACGTTCCCTCTGCCCACAACACCCCTGTGCAGAGTGCTCAGGGCCGCTCACCTGCTGCCAGCTTTAACCCACAGCTGGCTGTTCCTAAAGTGCAGACCAACCCTATGTCTCCTGTTAGATTGCTCCCTTCTAGTACTGACCCAAGCACCAAATCTATCCCCATCATACAGGTCACCCCTCACCCCTCTCCAAGGGGAAGTCCCCTCCCTACCCCCAAGGGGACACCTGTCCATACGCCAAAGGAGAGCCCAGCAGGCACACCCAACCCAACACCACCATCCAGCCCCAGCATTGGAGGAATGCCATGGAGGACACGGCTCAACTCAATCAAGAACAGTTTCCTGGGATCTCCTCGCTTCCATCGTCGGAAATTACAAGGTGAGTACACACCCAGACTCAGAGGTTGGTTCTGATCTGGGCAGATATTCAGCAGCAAGCTGATAGCTCTCTGTAGCTCTGCAAATTTCATGTCCTGAGGGCTGAATAGTGGTACTGAAAATGAAAGTGATAGCATGAGCCAGCCCTGTCCCAAGTAAGGTGTGAGTAGGCTCTGCCATGCCACTGCAGCTGCTCCAACATCATATCCTGAGCACTATTCCCACTCTGGCCATACAGCTCTTACTGTCCCAACTGTGGCTCTTAGAACAGTAGAAAGTTTAATTGTCAGCTACTCCACTTTTTCAGTGAACCTAGAGCTCTGCCATTTCCCCTGTGTCTGTACTCTGCTGCCTCTCTTTAGCCACAGGCTGAGCCTTCTGCTCAAAACAGGTAGTGGCAATGGGCTGAAATTGTTCTGAGTGACAGCTTGGTTTATCTTGGTAACTGGTATAAAATTCTCCTTAATACTGTCAGTGGATCCATATCTGCTGGCCTTTTTGCATTTTCAGTCTGTAGAGTGTTGAGATGTGCAAAATTTCCTTCTTTATACTCCAGGTGGCTTTTTGCATTTAGGCAAATGGTACCCAAAATTGCATTCATTATCCTCAGATGTCATCAGCAGGTATCTCAATATCCTGTGGTTTTACTAGGATGTGATTATAGAGAATTACTTGGGGAATTACAGCCATAGAAGAGTTATGAATTGTGATGGTCAGGGACATTGTCTCTGAGATGGTCAGAGAACTGTGGAGAATTGCAGCAGTGACTGAGCTGCATCCAACTAGACTTTGAAGCCACTGTAAGCCAGACAAATTGGCATGGGATTTGGGTCCAACCCAGAAACCACTGAAGCCACTGCAAGATTACATAATGCCTTGAAATGCAGCTCTTGATTAGATGCTGTGATTTAGAGACATATGTTCAGTGTTCCAATGTCTTAGTCTGCAGAGGCAGTGGACAAATGCAAGAGCATGTGGTGCCAGCATTGCTTCACTGGTATGCCAGCAAAAAAGGGACCATGTACTGACTCACCAATTTCTTTTCTCCCTCCCTCTCTTTGGCTGTGTGTGCATGGGCAGTACCTACACCAGAGGAGATGTCTAATTTAACCCCGGAATCATCCCCAGAGTAAGTAACTTGCCAGTACACACTTTATTTCCACCACATACCAATGTAATTTCCTTACGTGGCTGTCGTAAGGTGATGTATTCCTGTTCTTGATCAGTGTCTTAATGTACCCTGTTATCCTGTGAGTGGGATAGAGATGTGAAATGGTTCTTCTGCTAAGCACCCTGGAAAAAATCTATACCTCAGTAGTGTGGCAGTAGGGTCAGCAGGTGATGAAACAGCCTTCCAGTAATCACCTTGTTTTAGAATCATAGAATGGCTTGGGCTGGAAGGGGCCTCTGAAGGTCATCTAGTCCAAGCTTCCTGCTAGATCAGGTTGCTCAGAGCTCTGTGCAGCCTGATCTTGAATGTTGCCAGGGCATCTAACACCTCTCTGAGCAACCTGTTCCAGTGTTTCACCTCCCTCATTGTAAACAATGCCTTCCTTATATCTAGCCTAAATCCATCCTCTTTTAATTTACAGCCATTATCCTAGTCTTTCACAGCAGCCCCTGCTAAAAAATCTTTCCCTCTCTTAAAGTCTCCCTTTAACTACTTAAAGGCTGAAATAAAGTCTCCCCCAGAGCCTTTTCTTCTTCAGGCTGGACAACTCCATCCCTCTCAGCCTGTCTTCATAGGTGTACCATCCTCTTACCATCTTCATGGCCCTTCCCTGTACTGACTCCAACAGGTCCATGTCTTTCCTGTCCTGAAGTCTCCCAAGCTGGATGCTTCACATAGAGTCTTACAGAGGGGAGCAGAGGGCCAGCAACACCTCCTGCCTGCTGGCCACACTTCTTTTTGATGCAGCCCAGGATGCCATTGGCTTTCTGGTCTACAAGTGCACCTTGCTGCCTCACAGCCAACTTTTCATCCACCAGTACCCCCAGGTCCTTCTCCACAGACCTGCTCTCAATCCACTATTCCCCTACCCTGTACTAGTACTGGGGCTTTCCCCAGATGAGGTGCTGGACCTTGCACTTGACCTTGTTGAACCTCATGAGGTTCACATGTGCCCACTTCTCCATTTTCTCATGGCTTGCTGAATGTACTGGGTTTGTAATATGTCCCTTCCCTCTTCTTTCCTTTGGTTATCCAGCAGATCACTCTTGGAGAGTGGAATGGATAATCAGTGGCTTGCACTGTCCCTTAACCATGCACTAAAAAGTCTTCCTCTTAGTAGAGGAGAGTTTCATCCTGAGGATAACAATCTCTGCTAAGATAATTCAGAGGAATCTTTGGCCACAGTAGTAAACACAGTGTTAATTCTGGGCAGCAGCCCTGGGACGTGCAGAAGCTGTTTCCTATTCACCAAACTCATTCCTAAAAGCCAGTGTACATTTCAACCATTTCACTGCACAAATGTACATCACTGCATGGCAGGTTTGGAAGTCCCTGCCAGAGTGCTGCTCCAAACCCTTCCTAATATATGCAACAGATGCCAAATTGTTCCTTTTTATTTTCACAGCTTGTGTTTGTGCACCCAGCGCCCATAGGCTTACCCTGCCAACCAAGGCAATTTGGATTTTTTGTCAAGATAGTTGTTTGAAATATTCATGAGTCATAGGCTGAAATTTTGGGCCCAAAGTTTTGTAATTGGTAGTAATGGTATGGCCTTCACAACTTTCCCCAGATACTGGAATTATCTGGTGTAAGATGGACACTCTATATCTAATGCTGCAGGATGGAGAGGCATAAAGGCTTCAGGAGAGAGAAAAGTAGGGAATAATAATAAAGTATAGTAAAATAAATCCAGAAGAAAAATGGAATAAATCATGCTTTCAGTACTTTGGAGCATTTACTTATGGAGAAGCATGAGAGAATTTCATAAAATGAACACTTCCTTATCAAATAAATATATGATACTCTAATCTCTAATGTTTTTAAGGCTGTGAAGCAGAAAAGCTTCAGAAATTAATCTCCTCTCCATGCATATATGTTGGTGGAAGGCTTTCTCTTCATTTATTGCCTTCTCTGCTTCCCACTTACTCTTTAAAAGCTGCTCTAGAGAAGTAGTGCCCATCATTTGAGGCAGTTTGGATGCAAGTCAAAGCCTAAGGCCCTTTTTTCTTTCTTTTATAATTGCCAAATTAATGAGTTCAGTTGGGCTGCAGCCTGCAGTAAACATAATAAAAGTCATAAAAAATAATGAACTGGATTATATTTTAACGATAGATGTCTTGTTGTTCAGTGCCCACTTCCATGTCTTGCTGCTTCTAGTATTTTCTCCCTTTCTGTAAGAAATAAAATATATTTATGAAGAGCTGTATTAACCTCTTGGGCTGAATGATAAAAAAACCTGTCCTTGCTCTGATACTGCATTCTTTAAGACACTAGTTCATTTAACAAACCTGATGATTAGGTAATACTTTTTGACATGTCTGGGTAATGCTATTCTTTCTCCTATGAAAAAGCCCTAGAAAATTTGTTAGGGATGACATTTAAAGAAACATAGCTCCATTTGACTGAGTGGAAGTGCTCTTACTTGTGCCAAGCAGGTGAACCTCTGGAGGTTACAGATCCATGTGCTCAGGGACAGACAGGGACGACAGTGACACTTCTCCAGAAAACAATGCACTCAGACACTCCAAAAGTAGGAAAAGAAACAACATTGTAGCAGTGAGAAATTCAGTGTGAATTAATAAAGCACCAGCCTCCATATTCATGCCAGTCTAGTTGTTTTTTCATCAATTGGACACCTAATTAGTTTCTCTGGAGTAATCTACATACCCAGCCTCCCACACATATCTTCTGTCTCCCTGCCCCTTAGGAGGTTTACCATAACAAGAGAAGATTATTAATTTTAAGTACATTTTTTTGCTGCTTACAACCCCGTCTTCTGAGATTGATCAGGGTGCTGAGAATCCTTGATTTATACCCATTTTAACCCAAGTTTGTATCACTTAATACCCTCTAAGAGGAGGGAAACCTTTATTGTGTCATTTTACTTCAAAGGTGCCCCCTCGGAATTAAATCTTTGCTTCTAATGAAAACTAATAAAAATATTTGTGAAGAGTTCCTGTTAGCTGCACGTGGCTAAGTTATGAAGATGAGCATATATTCCTACAAGTTATGCTTTGATTTAAATATTTCTAAATGTAAATAAATTTAAATAAAAGTTGGAGACTAACTGGTGAGGCCAGTTTTAAGAGTATGTATTAAAATCAGTATCTTTATGTCACAGCCCAAGATTTCTTTTTTTTTAGCCACTCTTTCCACACAAAAAACAACAATGATTTTTGCCCTTCTTTGGTGGGCCTATTCCCTGGGTGTATGAGCACAGCTTGTTCTGCTGGTCTTGGAGAGAAGAGCCAGTGCATGTGAGCTGTGGCTTGATCCTATTCCTTCCAGAAACAGGAGAGGCCAGCAGCATCTATTCCATCTTATGCAACAACAGCAGAATTATTTAGTGAGTTTCTGTGATGTACAAGCTGGAGCTGGTGAAGGCCCAGGGCTATGGCCCAGGCTCTCTGTGAATCTTCCACGTGAATATGGCTGACCTGCAATTAAATATGCAGACTCCTTCCAGGCCCAGCTTCTGTGTGTGACATACACTGGGCCCCTGGAGCCCATAGAGCCAGTGCCAGCTCTGATTATGATACACCCAAGCCTAAGACAACCAACCATTTTAGATGGATAACCAGGTGCTAATTTACTAATGAGCACAGGCCCTTTACATGCAGGGAGCTATTGCCCCAGCTCTCCAGGGGCTTGTGGAGTTGTTATGGTGTGTGCAAGACACATGAGCTAATTAGTATGTAATTTTCTTTCACACTCTAACCCTGGCTCCTTAACAACCCATTTAAATGAGAGGCCCTTTCTCTTTACTGCTCCCTATGCTAATCTCTGGCTCTCTGGCTTAGTTACAGCTGCCTATGAATATTTTAGGGACTCACAGTTTTCCAGCCCACTTTATTAAGTAGGGGGCACTAGTTTACCAAATTGTAAGAGAATCTTTCTGTGCTCTTGGTTTTTGTTGCCTGCTGTAAGTAAAAGCAAATGATTATTTGCACAGCTGAGCTGTGGTCCTTTCTACTTTGTGCATTGTGAGCAGAGAGATGACAGTTGTGTGATTCACAGAACTCTCTGGAATGGGTAGTGAGTGCAAATTGCTGGATGCTGCTGAGATCAAGCTTTGTTCTTCATGCCAAAGGTCTAGACTTCAAATTAGTTTCCTAGTTTACTCCTCTCTCTCCTAGTCTCTGCCCTTCTGTATTCTGCCTCAGTCTGAGTCTTTGCTATGGAAAGTGAATCTATTAATAATTCTCCAGCTGTTTATTGCTTTGCTGAAAACCTGATTCACACTAAGGCTTTTTGCAGATGGTTCTCCTTGTCTGGAGATCTTGTCTTGCACTGGGTGGTGAATGTCCTCCAAAACAAATGAAAGCCTATTGATTGCCATACTGCAAAATGGACTTGTTCTGGCAGTATAAAGTATCCTGTGGAAGAGGTCTCTTGGTGGCATTCTGATACCATAATAAATTCTTCCATACAAGAAGATGGCTGATTTGATGGGAATTTCCCCTGAGGTTAGGTTGGTCCATCAATTCTTTGGCTATATCTCAGCTGCCAGCATCTTCTCTCCCCTCAAAACTCCACCTGTCACAGGTGCTACCTTCAGCTTCTGGGTAGTGTCCTCCCAACAGCATTCATGTCCCTGCATTTTTCCCTTAGCCTGTTTAATTTGAAAAGGAATGCCAGCAAAGTGAAGTGAGATGGTGAAACAATAAGCAAACCTGAACATTTGCTGATACTATCAGTGTGGAAAAATGGAGCAATTTCATTTTGTGATGGTACCACCTGATGCTGAAAGGAACTGTCAAGCTGGACTGTGTCAGTGGAAAGCCTGCACTGTGTTTAGCATGGTGTTGAGATCTTCTCTCTTAGAACTGAAAATTAATTGCTTTGTAGGATGGCCAGAGTGTACTCATTATATAGACATGGTAAATGGGACTGATGAATGGGACACTCTGTCCTGGGCCTCTGTGTAGGAGTGGATATCACTCACTGACAGGTGGGAGGTCCAGGGAAACCTACACCTTGCTTTAAAAAGCAAAATCCTGTGGCTGTACTGTTAGCCCAGCAGCAGACCTTCAGAAAAGGAACTTTCCAAGTCCTAGAACACCAAATGGGTTGAAATTTGGTGGTAAGAAACTCAAACCTGTGTGTTACCAGCATCCACATACTGTCACAAGAAATGGAGAGATCCCTGGAGATAAAACAGAAATGTGTCTTCTGGCACATTTGCAGTTTATCTGTGCAGTATAAGTTAGGATATTGGCTCAGTTAAAAGAGTTACCATTGCTCTTGATTTTTCATTGGTGGTCACAAATGTTGCCAGACTAACACAGTGTGGTCCCTCACTTTAACAATTTTCACTAAGTGAAAGGTTCCTCTGGGTGTTCTCTGGACACTTTTTGCCACCTACTATTAGCATTGGTAACACATCTGGAGTGTTAACAAAACTTCCTTCTGTGTTTTGTAGTATTTTTTTCTATCAGGGAGTATGTAAGAAACAGTGCTCAGTATTCTAAATATGCTTTCTTTTCATCACATCAGGCTTGCCAAAAAATCCTGGTTTGGTAACTTCATCAATCTGGAGAAAGAAGAACAGATTTTTGTGGTCATTAAGGACAAACCACTAAGCTCCATTAAGGCTGATATTGTCCATGCTTTCCTCTCGGTAAGTCACCCCCCTGCCTCTGGGAGGCATTGCTCACTTCCAGGACTCTTTATGCCATAAAAGACCCTTGGGCAGGGTCTCTGTTCCTTTAAATCCTCTATAGATTTAATTTACATGGCCTGATGATTCAGGCCTCCACTGGACTCCATCTGTACTTCTAACTGTAGATAATACTCTCTAAGGGGAGAAAATATTTCAGCCTTCTCCATGTTGCCAGTGCCTGGAGTATTTCTGCAGCTGGAGAACTCTGCTGGTGTGGTATCAAGACAGTGATTTGCTGCTTTGTCAGACCTTACAGTCACCGTTTGGGCATCTGAATGGGTCTCCCCTGCTGGGTATGCCCTCCACTGCTTTAATCAGACAAAAATCCTGTCTAACATCTGCATTTTTTACTTTAAATCCTCAGTTCAGTAAGGCAGAAAGTACAGTGATTTCCTCTAGTGAACAGAGTACCAGTTGCTGCAGATGTGGTTTATTTACAGTCTGGGAAAGCAGGGGGAAAAGGTCATTTTTTCACTGTCTAAAAATACCCATGAAGAAAAAGTCAGCATAGTAAATTTGAAACCAGGTAGTTCACAACAAAGTAGCTCACAACATAACAACTTTTTTTGTAGTAGTAATAAGAGGACACTTTATTTCTTCCATCATTTGCCAAATTGATACCTTTTTCCACAAAATACTGCACTCCTTTCCAGTGTCTATGATGCTGCAATTTCTTCCCAAAAAACCAGCCACCATGCTTTTACCTGAGCAGGCATACAGGGAGCAAGTGCAGTGCAGTAGCATGCACTGGTATCCAGCTCAGATTGGTTTGAAGCAGCCATGTGACTGTATCAGTTGCCTGCATTCAGCTATGTTTATGGGTTTGTATTGTGGTGTAGTGTGCTCTGGTGTCTGTATTGGTGATCTGTGCACATCTCACACCTGTGGGTTGAGGTGTTGTGGTGATTTGTGTTCACACCCTCTGAATCAATTCTTACAGCAAACCTCAAACCAAAGTGCATTGTCAGAGCCAGCTAAGTAAGGCCTTAATGTCAGCTTCCCAGAACTCAGCTTCAGTTTCCTCCTGAATTAGAGGCCAGATTTCCAAGTGATTTGGGTTGTGTTTCTCTTTTTTTAGTCTGTTCTTCTATGAAGCCATAAATAGAATATGTGTATGTGAAATTTAGGCAGGAATTGTGAACGTTATCTAAGTGAAAATTAGGTATTTGTTAAATTCTGCCACAGGTCTGTAGGTACAGATATGGGATGATACCAGAAAGGTCCTCAAAGTTCTTTTACATATTGATAGGAGCTGTGGTTTGGATAAATTATTTGCAGGCATGCTCTCTCTGTGGATATCCCAGGCACTTGTCTAAGTGTTCACTCCATGTCCTGATGCCTGTTTGATATCACAGAACCACCAAAGAACTGAGGTTGGAAAGAACTTCAGGAGGTCTCCTGCTCAAAACAGGATCAGCTATGAGGTCAGACCAGGGCACTCAGGTGGTTCTTTATATCCAGTCTTAAATCCCACTGTCTTTTCTGCCCTCTCCTTTAATATCAGTTTTTCACTTAGCAATAGGCATTTCTCAAACCTGGGAGATGAGTAGAAGAAGAAAGATGGAGTATATAAAGCAGTGGAATGTGTATAACTGTATAAGCATGCTGGGAATTCCACCAATATTCAACCTTTAAATTTAGGTCAGTCCTATAAGGAGCAATGCAGTCTTCTTTGGTGCCAAGCAACCTACACTCTTACTGATTTCACAGGAACACTCTGTGCATTACAAAATCAAATCCAGAAGCAAATCCAGCAAATCTCATGCACTCCGGAAAGGTGCATTTTTCTAAATAAATAATTCCCCTCTTCTACTATCTCCTTTTACCAAACTTTTTCAGATTCCAAGCCTCAGTCACAGTGTCATCTCACAGACAAGTTTCCGTGCAGAATATAAGTCCACAGGAGGTCCTGCTGTCTTCCAGAAGCCAGTGAAGTTCCAGGTGGACATAACATACACAGAAGGAGGAGAGGCACAGAAGGAGAATGGGATCTATTCTGTCACTTTCACACTCTTATCAGGTAACTATGGCTAATCTGTAATGGGGGTGCAAGCTGGCTTTGTCCTTGCCAATATGGAGGGCTGCAAAGAGAGCTCTTCCATGGGAAAGAATATCACTGTCTTGACCACAGGGGAAAATTCAGATGGGAGCAAGAAAAGTATCAGGAGCAAAAATGGTGTTGATAGTGATTGAAATGCTGGGAGGGAAAGAGGTGATGACCTCTTGGTCACCACCATGATTAATGGTAAAATGGCTGCTCTCTGCATCATACTTAAGTGTCATCCTGTCCTGTTTACTGGTTTCACTCAAAGGTCTCAGTGACCTTTGGCACTGTGAGGCCACTTGAGGTTTCTTGCTTCTGAGAGAAACTTGCAATTGCCCTTTTCATCTCAGTAGCCACATGCACCTCACAGGGGTCAAAGGAAACAACCAATAAACCCCAGCTTTCTCCTGCCTTTACAAAAGGAATCCAGAAGCCATTCTTCCACCACAGTCCCTGTTAACGTGGGGTCTGCATAACAGTTCCTCAAAGCCATGCCCTCAGCTGACGGACAGACACACTGTCACTACACTCCTGGGGACAAGACTGAAAGGAAGGTGCTTGTGATCCTTCCACTCCAGCCTGGGTTGGAAGAGGATTTGACTCCCACTCCTCTGATAGCCATTTATTCCTCTTCTCCCCTTACAGGTCCAAGCCGTCGTTTTAAGAGGGTAGTAGAAACCATCCAGGCACAGTTGTTAAGCACACATGATCAGCCTTCAGTGCAGCAGTTATCAGGTAAGTAGTTTCTACTGTTGAGCACCTTGCTTCAGCAGGGCCAGGAAGGTGAAGTGCCTCATTACCAGGAGGCTGAGGGAGGCCATCCCTCTGCATACACCAAGAAAAGAGCTCCATTGAGACAGAGCAGTAATTCCCTGCACCCGCCCTACTCCTCCCTCTCTCATTCCCACTCCAACGCATTCCCCAGTTGAACAGCTTCTGCCCTTCTCCCACCCAAAGAGCCATTTGCCCACTTCCCCATCAAAAGCTGCATCAATAGATCTTCCAGATTTCTCTGGCTTAAAAATCTCCCAGAGTAGAGACATGCTCTAGAAGATACCTGTTTTTCAAACCTTTCAGGCATACTTTAGAAATACCCAACTTCAGACAGTCCCAGATTAAAGCTGAGAGCTACTTTTAACTTAGCCATTAACAGCAGCATTTTTAAATGGTCAGATGGTGGCTAACAGTTCCAGTAGTGTGGTCAAAGTTTTTGCCCCATCCTGTGATAGCACAAATCATATACTAAGGTTCTTCAAAAGCTAAATTTTACCTACTGTTAAAGTAAAATTTAGTTCCTCATGGTAGCAAAGAAAGCCTTACATGTGTGACCCTCTGCAGTGACATCAGTCTGAAGCTACAGGCAGCCTGAATACAGAAATTGGCCTCATCCCACCATTATGTAGCAGATGTTCACTCTGGACACTGGTGGTGACACACACGAAAATAAACATCAGTCTTAACTCTTCTACTCCTTAAAAGGACAGAAGAAAGGAAGAAGATGAAAATTAAAAACTTAAGGAAACTTGAGGATTATTTCAGGGAAGGAAAAATGGGGTGAAGCAGAAGGAATATACAGATACAGGGGAGAAAGGCAGAGAGCAGAGGCTGCAGGAAGAAGACAAAGAGGCAGGAGGAGTGGGAAGATGATGAAGAGATAGTAACTAAATAATACATGCAAGAACCAAATTCTATGTCTGACCCTTGTGTGAAACAGCAAAGACAAAGGTAGAGGAATGAAGTCAGCTTTACATCCTGCTCTTACATCCTAGAAATCCCTGGCTCATTGCACATATGGGTTACATCCCTCTAGTCTAACAGTGTGGCTTTAACAGCTGAAGATCAAATAACTCCATCTAGAAGAGTGTGTGCTCACTACATGACAGGGGAGTATACTCAGTTAAGGAAATAGTATTTTCCACTTTGATTTTGCCCTCCAGTAGTGCCTGGCCCTCTGCATACTGGATTGTGAGTGTGCTCAGCACAGGGGTTATTCTGTTAGGAAACAGGAAAGGTGAAGATTCTGATTTTTTTTCTCTGGAATTCTGAAATTAAATAAAACTGAAGGAAGCAGCCAGAAGTTTCTGCAAACCCTTCTTGGTAAATGCTGGAGCCAAGTGGGAGATAGGGGGTATTAGGTAGAAAAGCATCCTTTGAGTCTAGTTCATATTACCCCCACTGCATGAACAACATTCAAACATCCCTTGTTTCTTAGGGAAAGAAGTGTATCTGTACTTTCTGTTGAGGAAAAAATGTTAAAAAGTAAATAACATGGTGATCTCTCTTACCTTCTTCACTCTAGTATGTGCTAGATACTGAGGCACTCTAGGAAGGCCAGGAGCCTCTTTCACATTTACTATGTGAAGCAAGATATAGCTGTAGGAAAGTTATATTATAACAGCAATAAAAGCCATTCATCTGCCTGAGGCTCAGGTAGAGGTTAAGGGCAAACTGTGGTGTGAGAAATATATCTGACTTACAGTTTTGCTCTTTTTGGAATGAAGAAATCATATTAGAGATACAGAATCTTTTTCTGCTGCCTAAAGCTACATGAGAACATGTTGGACTAGCAGGGAAAACCCAGCCTGATCTTCAGTGGCAGAGTGGAATGGATAACTCCCCCTAGAGCAAAATGAAAAATGAAAATGAATGGTCTCTTAAAAATTAAAAATGAGAATTCCCTTGGCCAAGTTATCCAGACAAAACAGCTCACAAATTATTATTATTATGCTAAATTATTCAATATCATATTACCTGATTGGATCAGGAATATGCAAATGTCTTGAAACAGAGAAAGAGTTCAACCTGAAAAAAAAGTTAGTTTGGAGCTGAGTACAGGGGAAAAGAAAACAGGAAAGGGAATCAAAATTGTTACCAGGAAGAGATAACCTGTGCATCAGGGTAGAGAGGCTCTGTGGTTCACAACCCCAGCCAGAGGGAAAGGAAGGGGAGATAAAAGAATAAAGGGTCAGCAAGAGATCACATTCAACCCCTTGCTGGATACCTGCAGCTGGGAAGATGTGTGCAAGCAAGAGCTTCCCAGAAATTGACATGGAACTCCTCAGCATTTCTTACTAGAAACAAGGCAGATTATTCTCAGTTTCTCTTCTCCCATATTCCCAGCCCTGAACACCTCACAGGAACTGTGGTGGTTGGGCTCCTGTTCAGGTTCATGGTTTGAAGATACCCTGTGGGCAGTCCACTGCTGCAACAGAACAAGCTCAGAGCTCACTTTGGCTCTCCTCTGCCGTGGCTCTGCAGGTCCTGCTGGCTCTAACCAGCAACACAGGCCCAGCACTGGAGATATTCCTAGCTCACTGTGTGCAGACATATCCTCTGTGTGGCTGTCTCCCCTGCCATGCAGTTCAGATGCCATTACAGATGGGAAGATGAAAAACACCTGTGAAAGACATGAGCATTTAAATTAAGACCTGCAGAAGGGGAAGATTCAATGAACACACCATAAAGCAGAACACTAAGACCTAACAAGCCTTTGGCACTGACAGTCATGCTCTCTCCTGCTTCTCTTTGATCTATTATGCAGCATGCCAGCCCACTAAGCAGGCTTGCCTGGGTTTCAGAATGCACTTACCTCTTTCTCATTCCTCCAGCTCACAACAGTGTTTGTAGATGTCCTGTTGCCCCTGCATCTGTGTTTGTGCATCTGTGTGAGCCTGATATGTACCTGATTTAGGCAGATGTGTTTCTGTGTCACACTGGAGCACCTTATCCCTTCCCCCTTGATATCCCTCCATTCACTTCCATTTTTTCTTCCTAAGACTGGCTGTGCTTATTTCTTCTGACATACTCTAAATTAGGAAAATTGCTTCCCTCCCTTACCTGAATGTGTGTAAATAAATGAAATTTATCCCAAAAGCTAATGTAATGCTGCTAAAATCCACTCTCCAGTTGGGCAAATTTAGTGCAGCACATCAACCTTCTACCTTACTGTTTCAGAACATTAAACCCTCTGTGGCATTACTGCTGAGACAACACCAGGTCTACATGACTGGCATAGAACAAGTACCTAGCTGTTCATTTTTGTTACCAACTAGAGGCCATCATGTGGAACCAGTCAAATCCATGTACCAAAAAGATATTGAAAGATGTATCCTAATGTAAGACCTGTGGAACTCCTCACTGAAGCAGGTTCTGAATGCAAAGAACTTGCAGCTGCTTCTCTTTCCTTGAGTACTTCTTTCTCAGAGGGAGGCTGAACTGTAAGAAGTATCTTCATGAGGAACCTCAGCAGGCTCAGGAAACTTCTGACCTGAAGGTGGTGAGAGTGAGGCAGTGTTAAGTGGTCTCTATGCTTGGC
Organism: Heliangelus exortis; assembly: GCF_036169615.1. Lineage (NCBI taxonomy): Eukaryota > Metazoa > Chordata > Aves > Apodiformes > Trochilidae > Heliangelus > Heliangelus exortis. The sequence continues at coordinate 13,374,037 of NC_092439.1, read as the reverse complement.
TGTCACTCTTGTATATCTGTGTGTGGCTGCTGATGGAGACAAAGCACTGGATGGCCTTTGGTCTGAACCAAGTTAGCTATCCATGTGTTGTTGTTACTGGTATCACAAAATCCATTATCCCAGCAAGGCCATGAAAGGACAGTCCCTTCTGGGGACCATTGCTGTCTTTGAGAACAGCTGGCCTTGTTTCTCATTCTCCATCCAGGAGCCTTACACTCAGAATTTCTACTCAGGTAACCCCTGGGCAGGTCTGCCCTTTGCTGGGATAGAAGGAGCTCTCTCCATTGAGAGAGAGAGATCATTTTGGTAGGAAAAGACATTTAAGATTATCAAGTCCAACCACTAACCTAGCACACTGCCAAGGACACCACTAAACCATGTCCTGAATTTCAGTGTTTACCTGTCTTTTCAATGCCTTCAGGGATGGTGACAGCCTGTTCCAGTAACTGACAAACCTTTCAGTAAAGACATTTTTTCTCATATCCAATCTAAACCATCCCTGGTGCCACAGGAGGCTTTCTCCTTTTGTTTTATCACTTGTTATCTGGGAGAAGAGTCTGACCCTCCCCTCACCGCACCCTCCTTTCAGGTATCTGTAAGGCAGTGATAAAGGTCTCCCCTTGGCCTCCTTTTCTCCAGTCTAAAAATCCCCAGTTCCCTCAGATGCTTCTCACAGGACTTGTTCTCTAGACCCTTCACCAGCTCTGAGCTCCTTCTCTGACCTCACTTCAGCACCTCAATGTCCTTCATGTGGTGAGGGGCCCAAACCTGAACACAGAATGAGAGGTGTGGCCTCACCAGTGCATGGGGACAGTCACTTCCCTTGTCCTGCTGGCCACTCTGTTTCACTGTTTCTGATACAAGCCAGGATGCTTGGTGGCCTTGGCCATCTGGACACACTGCTGGCTCATTGTCAACCAATACCCCCAGGTCCTTTTCCTTGGGGCACCATTCCATTTTTCCTCAATCCTGTAGTGTTCCATGGGGTTGTTGGGGCACATGTATTGTTCTTGGCATTTAGCCTGGCTGAATCTCTAACAGTTGACCTCAGCCCATCAGTCCAGCCTGTCCAAATCCCTTAGGGAAGTAAACAACTCAGATTAGTGCCTTTGTTTCAACCCAGCACTCCTCTTAAATCATAATCTGTTTTCCTCCAATGCCTTTGCACAGAAGAGTAATAGAAGCAACTAGTGAGTAGGGACATGCAAAAGCCATCTGTGACCATTCATAGGGTGTCAGGTTTTATTTTCCTAATATTTATTTGACTTTGGGCTTTGTTTTTAAGTGTGGAGTGCTACATATTCTTTTTTTTTTTCCCATTTTCCCATGTTCTAGGCAATTAGCAGTACTAAACCAGTCTTTATAACTTTTTTGTAATAGATTTTCTACTTTATTATACTTACTGGCTTCATGTCAGATTTTAACCACTGGCATCTCAGAGCATCTCAGTGTTGCTGCTGGCAATGTCTTTCATCAGCATAAACAAGTGTTTAGAGACTATATCCAGCTCCAAAATAGGGCACTGCAAATACTTGCTCATTGTGTTGATATTCAGTATATGCACCCAAGCTCTCCTATTGGGCTGATGTACATCTCAAAACCAAAACACATTCATATGGCCCCCCAAAATTTGCTAGATTACAGATTTGTAAATTCTGTGTGTTTATTTTCATGGCTTTCAAGAGCTGTAAGTTTGCTGATTTTCTACAAAAAAACCACCCCAAAATTAGTAAGAAACTTACAGTTTCAAAATTCGTGGAAGAATTTATTGTCAAGACAGAAAAGGGAATAAGGAGTAAACGAAGTGTTTTGCAAGGTAAAACTCCAGCTGCAGACTCAAAACAGGGCTATACAGATGCCAGTTTGGAACTGGACTGCACACCAGTTTCATTTGGGACTCATCCAGGTCTCAGGTTTATCATGTTTCTTGCATTCTTGTGCAAGCCTTTATGTCTTACCTCTCATATAATGTCTGAGGCAATTACTTAGTGTTGCTGTCATGGTTCCCACCTACAAAAGCTGCCATGTAATGCCTGGTTGGATTGGCAGAGCACTACAGGTTTTTTATGCTGAACAGCTTTAATATTACTACTGAACAGGTGTCATTAAAATTAAGTGAATAGGCCTGAAATAAAGTATGTAGAAAAAAATCCAAGCTCTCCAGAGTTATGATATTGCATTTCAAATAAGCACCCGAGCACTGGGAAGTCCCAATCTCAATGGTTACTACTTTGGGGCAGAGAAACTGGTGGCTCCCCTGACATCAACTCCCTTACTGGAAATGTTTATTGAGGACTCTGAGCATCTGGCAGGAGATGCTCAGTGCTTTCTGGGATCTAGCCCTGGATTTGGAGATCTCAGAGGAGCAGCTGTTTGGGTCAGATTTCCTGGGCTGGGAGAAATCTTGGTCTCAGAGGTGTCAGAAGCACCATAAACCAGGCAGCTTGACTGTGAAATTTATGTAGGATGAAAATGCAGAAATTAAAGAATAAAGAAAACTGGGAGGGGAAAAAATCAGCAGAACAGTAGTGTTTTTAAAGGATTCAGAGCTTGTTTGCCCTTTGGAAGGAAGGTCTTATTTTAACCAAAGCATTTGCCATCTGTTAATGAACTGAACTGGGTGTTATTTGAAAAATGTTTTGGTCAAAGCCAAAGCATGAGTGACTGCCAGCAAACTCTGTGACATAAAGAATTGCCTTATCATCAGAAAGACTGAAATCTGACACTGCCACTATGCTTTAATTACAAAAATTAAACTGCAGACTTTAAAAATGCAGCTACATGATCCATGAACACTTCTTAGCTGAAGGCCTTTGGACCCTGGCTTTATTCACCTCCATAACACCTGGGTCCCACAGTCACTGGGTTATGGATTATTATCCTTGAGCAGAAGCTGACTGCCAAGAATCTACTTAATTAGAATGAAAATTCTGCTTTAAAATGATGACATATTTTATAATATAGAGTATTTACTAAAGCAGATGTTACAATATGATGGAAATGAGAGAAATATTAAAGTAATTATTAAAACAGACAAGCTGAGGGCATATTAACTCTGTTAGTCTTTCAAGAGGTGTGGTATCAGCTGCTGTTCCTGGCGTGCTCATGTTCTCTGTGCCTTAGGAATGAGGCAGAACCAACCCGATCATATCCTGGAAAAACATTAAAAAGAAAAATAAATTCCTGTGCAGTTCCTGGGACTGGCCATGGTAATACAGAGAACACAAGTTATAGTTGTGCATAAAAGCTTTAAGACAAGTTAGAGGTTTTATTAGTGTTCCTTTGATATTTTCCATCATCTTGTATTTTACTAAGATTTGTGTTTCTCCTTATCCACTGAAACCAATTCTACAATCTGCAAATTTAGGTTTTTAGGAACAAAATAGGGTACAGAGCCCAAGATGTTACACTTTCAAAAAGCCTATGTTACAATGCTTTATTCCTGTTGTAGAATTTTTGTAAATGTAGTTTGTCTTCTAATGTATGAAGACCTGGTACAAAATTAGCTTTAAATTAAAAACTGAAAAGAGCTGTGCTGTCTGCAGATGGCTTAGGAAAGTATTCTGAAGTGTTAACTTAAGGAGACATTATTATTTTTAGTTTATTAAAAGTAATAAGGAAACAGAAATATGGGTTTCAGGAGAATCTCAGTAAACCAGCCACAATGTTTACCTGCTCTGACATTAGCCAAATACTGCCTTTTTTGTTTCCAGACTGCTGGTTTCCAGCTGTTGGAGGTGGGAGTCAGAAACAATCTTTCAGTCATATTGGAGACTTACCTTGCTCTGCTGTGTTTTTCTTTTTCAAAGAATAAGTTCTGCTATTGATTGGGAGAATGTTCTGAGTTCTACCACTATAGATCTGTGTTACACTGCATTACAACAATGGCTCAGGCTCTGAGGGGGCTGGACAAAGGAACCATGAATAGGCATGAGACAAAAAACTTCTCCAAGATATAAAGAAATATAAAACCAATACAGAATCTTGGCTGGGACCTCTGGTTGTTGGCTCAGTCAGCAGTCGTGGGCACTTCTTAAGGCATCAATAGGGAGAATTATATTTTGGGAGCCTCATCTGCCTTCACTCAGTCAGATGAGCCAAAAGTTAAACTCCTGGCCTCTCTGACACCTCTGCTACCTTGTTCCAGTTCTTGAATCCTCTCTTCTCCTTCCCCTCCCTCCTTTTCTTGGCTTTGTCTTTCTCTCAGTCTTGTGCCTTTCTGAGAGACCTTCCATGAGTATCATCTCCCCTTGACCTCTGCCTGGCTGCCTCTGGCCTTGGGGATGGAGAGCATGCAACTGCTGCTTAGATGCTTTGACCAGTGTCACAGGACCAAGCACCTGTCCTGCCTACTCCATGCTCTTCTATCATGGGTCCAGTTTACCCAAGCTTAATCACCCCTTCCCTCTTTTTTTGAAATTGCTTTTCTTCGTATTTAAGAGGAATGCTGAGAAATTATCCTTCCCTCTCACCTGCAGACTCTTCAGCAGACAGGGAGTAGTTAGAGCTTCCTAACAGTCAGGGATTTTCAGCATATGTGTGCATGTTCCCAAGATGTCCATTTCTTGAACACCTGAGTGTTCATTGAGAGGCCAGGCAAGAGGAGATCTGAGGCTGAACCAAGTGCTTTAGCTGTTACCTCCTTGCTCAGCAGTGAGTGGGTGCTCCACATAGCCCAGCACTCACGGATGCAACAGTTTAGATCCCAAATGCAAGGGAATCCTGGCTGACAGAATAGATCTGGCTCCCCAGCAGGTTCCCCATGGAAGTGTCCAGCAGGGCTGCTCTTTCTGCTTTAAAGCTGACATGTAGAGCTCCTTCTGCTTATCATGCAGTCACTCAGATTGTGGCAATGGGAGCTATACACAAAGTGGACAGTAATATCTTTGGGCCAGATTCTGCCACCCTTTCCAGAAATGATTCCAGTGCATGTGAATAGTGGCTTTGAAAGCAAGAGGGGTGGAAGACTACACATGAATGAGAGAGGAAGAATTATGCTGAGGACGTGGATGTTATCCTTTGGTCTAAAAGATGTTTTTGAGCTGTGTACATAGCCTTCTCATTCCATGTCCAAAATTGCTGCATTGTGTACGTAGATCAGCTGGCTGGGCATTTCCTGCTTGTTGCTAGCTAACTTGCAAAGCTGGCCAGGTGACACAATGTATTCAAGGCTTATAGTTTGCTGTGTGGTGGCAGAGTATTTCACACATCTCAGAAATACCTAGAGCAATGATAAAGTGTGTGAAAGCAGCAGAACTGAAGCAGCATGCACTCCCAGTCACAGGGCCAGCTTTGCACTGGCATAGAGTGGGTGGCAGAATTTGGCCTGTGTTGTGTGGAGACAAAGATGTATAAATGTTTCCTGCTTCAGGTAATGATGTGCTAAGGTACTACTTTATGCACAGAGGTATGGAAACCTTTTTTTTATGTTTTTCCCTCCCTCCCTCCTGTTTCCGTTCTATGATCCAGACACCACTAACTGTATGGAGTTGATGACTGGCAGACTTTCCAAATGTGGTAAGAACTTCCTTCCCTTCTGCCTTTTCTTGTTCCCCAGCCCCTGCTGAGCAACATAACAACACGCTGTGCTGTCCCTTCCACCTCTTCCCCTTCCCTCTCCCTGCTCTCTCACGCTCTTTTCAAGACTACCCCCCTGTACCAGCCCACTCTGTCTTTGGCTTCCCTGCTGGACACAAGCACATTCCCCTTATTCTGCTCCTCCTCATCCATGCACAGATGCACAGGCTCTGCCACGGCTTTCCCCTTCATAGCACAAGTGTCTGGTGTTGCACTTGAGATTCCCTCCCTCACCGTAACCCAGGCCAGTGATTTTCTTTTTCTTTCATGTCTCCCCTCCTTCCCCCCTTTTGTTTACTTGCCACCTTTGATTCATGATTCTTCAGTCCCTTTTCTGCAGTGAAGCTGAATGCTGCCTTCCTAGCTGCTGTCTCCCTTGGTTTCCTGCTATTTATTGAGACAGGATTGTTATGTTACTTATTTCCCTTTTACATCCACTCCCTTCTTCCCCAGATACCCTTGGGGTAAGAAGCTTTTACATCTTCCATAAGACACACTGCATATTATCTGTCAGTCACTTAGCCAGTGTAAATTGTCCTAGTTCCTCTCTGGTCTTGGGGACTGATGTGTCTCCAGCTGGAGAAGTAGTGAACCTATTGGAGATGAAGAATTTTGGTAGGAATGCAGCTCTAGTTGTGTGGGGCTCCATTAATTTTGGTTAACTTGTCCCTTGCCTTCCCTCCCCTCTATGCACACATGGACTGTGTTCTTTCTTTGATTACCCATGCCCATACTGACTCCTTCAAACACAATAGTGAAAATACCCAAATACCACAAGAGAGATTTTTGTCTTATTTAACCTTGTACAGAAAGATTAGATTTTCATTCTGGTTTCTAGGTTGAATTCAGGTATCTCTGAAAGGGAACACGAGCTGTTGAGGAAGTACTGAGCTGGTACCTCCCACCAACTCCCACCCAAGAGATGACTCCTGTGTCATCTCTTTGTAAACCAGGGAGTATTGTTCTGGAGTTGCTGTGGAATCTGTAGCAACAACAGAAAATCATCACAGTGGAAATGAAATGAGGTTTATTTCTGTGTAACTGAGGCTGAATTTGGCCCATCTCTTGTATTTCAGATGATCTCTTTACCTTGAAGTTGCAGCTTTGCTGGTGAGAGATTTTCTTTTGCTCTGAAAGGAGCTCATTTGATTTCTCACTGGAATTTTCTGAGTTACACTATTTCTCATCTCTTCATGAGGACTCACTTAAGTTGTAGGCAGAGCTCCAGCTTCTCCTTGAAGGCATCAGACAACAGATCCCTCTTCTCTCTCAAGCTTTTGTTTCTTGCCTGGATCTGGAATTCACATTGTACAAAGATACTGAAATGCTGATTCTCCTGATTGCTTGCAAGTTAATTGAGCTGAACAGACAACTGCCAGCACTCTGCCTTCTGTAGACAGAGAGCATTACTGCTCACTCCCACATTAGGCAGGCCCTGCCACACTGTCAGCATCAGTCCAACAAGGGACAAAGAGGACAAGTTGATGGCCAGCAGGGAGACTGTTTTGTGGCAGCTAAAGCACAGACAGAAATATATGTCCAGGGAGGAGAGAGGCTGTGTTCCAGGTTCTAATGAAGCTGCTTCCTTGAAATCATATTCCTGTTCATGCTCTCACACATCACACAAGCAGTAGTGAGTGCACCATGCAGAATTCCACTCTCCTATATGAGTGAAAAGCTCACCCACAACTTAGACAGGGGAGCAAAAGGGAATGATGCCAGCTTTTAGCCTTTTAGTGGCAAGCTGTGCTCTATGACTTTGAGGACAGGGAACCCTCTGTGAAGTTGACAAATGTTTATCTAGTAACAACAAATAGTGTAACAAAAACTCTACTATGTGGGGTTTTCACCTCATCATTGTTCCATGTTCTGAGAGTGAGCACCGGGGGTTGCCAAAGAATGAACATTGGAGCAGCAAGTGCTGATCAGCTGCTCTGTGCCTGGCTGAGCTGTGTGAAAGCTCTGCTGGGAATTAGGAATATCTTTTCACCCACTAGAAACCATTGAGTGTTGTAACTAACAGCAAGGCAAATTTCCTTAGGCCTTTAAATGCTATTGCATGTTCTGCTTGCAGTGGTCATCACTCTGAGAAATTATTTTGCATACAGCCTTTTTTTGGCTTTGAAAAACAAGTTAGTGTTGACCTACAGAGGTGTGTCAGAGGAGCTGCTTTAGCAACACTGCCTGTGCACAACCAGAAAACCACTGCCAACTCTTAATATTTCAAAATTGAATAAAATAATTTAGCTCATAATATATTTGAAATGCACACTGGGTGGAATATTTTATTTTATGTTTCCACGCATGTAACCAGGGGAATGGGCACTTCTAAATGCCAGACTAAACTGCTTTTCATGGGGTCTTCCTTATCTGTTTGTAGGATTACATTTGCCTTGTTAAAATTGAAACCTTTACATTTAAAATGCAGCTGTAACCTAAAACCTGCCTATAGGAGTGATACCTTCTGACTTGGCTGATCTGCTTATTCCTTCTCTGTATATAGAGCTGAATCAGTTTAGTGACAAATAAGCTTTACTACTTCATGATAAAGCTCCCATTAAACCTTCTGAAATCAACAGAGCTGTAAAAGAATGAGATGGACTTTTTTTTTTGAGGCAGGATTGAGATAGCTCTTTACTACCATCTAAGCTGGTATTTCTGTCTATCTCACTGAACAACAGGTTGTATAATTGCCAATGAGGTTCTAGTAGGTTCTGCAGAACCTTTACATTAAAAATAAGAATTAAGATTATACACAAACTGGAAAGCCCTCCAGCTTCAACCACAAAGCTGGGAATTAGAGAGCAAGTATCATTAGAAGGCAAGTAGATTGGACACATTGGATCTGGAGCTATTTATATGCACCACACAGAAGGCCACAGGGTGATTTCAGAAGTCCTTGTTCAGAAAAGGGTCTGTCTTTACAAACCTTAAAGACTTTAAGTCATCAGTGACACTTCCATGAAACTGAGGGGTGACAAGAGAAGGAAAAGGTTAGCATGTATAACGAGGACATCTCTGAAATCAAGCTCTTGTGTTAGGCACTGCACAAACACATTCCTGCAAAGTCTTAGACCATAACCCTGTGACTACAGGTTGGCCAGAAGACTTCATGTTTATTCTTAAACATCCTGGGTTGCTCCTTACAATTCAAACCTTGTTTCTTGGTACCAGAGTTCAACAAAAAGCTTTGTGTACCCTTGTGTGTACCAGTGGCTATCTCCCAAGTTATCTGATCAAAGCAGAAGCACAGCAAATCCACTTGCCTTTCATATCTTTCCAGTGCATGTCAGTGAGTATCTTGCTTCCAGGAGGACTTGACACAGCTTCCTACACAGAGCCAGCTGACCTTCTCCCCTCTGGTCAGTCCTCCTCTATGCAGAGAGGGCAAAGGCAGCTCTTGGTAGCTCCTTGCATTTACAGTTTGATTCATAAGGCACGAGCCCATGTCAATAGCATCTCAAGCTCCTTGAGAAATTAGGAGACATTTTGTAGTTTTAAGACAGATTACATCTCATTTGGTTTGCAAATGCAGCCTGGAGTTTTGTGAGTGCTAATTTAGAGACTGCTGGTGTTACTGGCGGCAGCAAATATCTGGATTTAGTGCTCTTGGAAGTGATCCTGATCCATATTGGTTTTAATTAGAGTAATCCTGCATCTCATGAAGTAGCTATTTGATGGAAGAGGAGGGTGGTGATTTGTATGCATGAAGATGTAACTGATGGCAGAAACACTGACACTGAAACCTGCAGAAAAACACATGTGCTGCCCTCCTAGCTGGAAGGCTCTTGCACTTTTTGCACTACTGTTACACTGTGGGGTAGTCAAAAAAGTATTTTTTAAATTAGCATTTTTGGAAATTGTGCTGGCTACTGCTCTTTCTGAGCATGGCTCATTCTTCTGTCTAAACTGGGACCCAAAGGAGACATAAAGAGAAGATCTACCAGAAAGACCACATCTTCATTCATAGTTGGTAGATCATGCTAAGTAAGATAAGTCAGAGAGCTCAAATTGTTCAAGCCACATTTCTGTTATGCTTGCCCAGTCTCCTCCTGTCCTTTGCTCTCCAAAAGGAGGATAGCTGACTCCCTCTAAGCTCCAGTCAAATTTCTGCATTCTAGTGTTGTGCTGAGCAAACATTTCTTTTCCAGTTTGTGACTCATGTTTTTATACGATAGAAGGTAGCATCAAAAATGGTAACTTGGCTCTGAGGATGAATTTAGATATATTGAACTACTTGGTACATGTCAGATCCTGTTTTGACAGCTATGGCTGGGTTTTTACTGTCCAATACAAGATCTTTTTCTCTGTAATAATAGCCCATGCAGAAAACACAAGTATCTCTCTCTTAAGTAAGATCACAGAACTTTCTTAATGGCAGGCAGTGCTTCAGGATACTCCACATGAATACTTGTTTGCTGTACTGAGCTAAATTTGAGATGGCCTCCAGAATATTAGATTCTATTTTAAAGGGATTAATTTGGAGAAAATGAAGAGGGAACATTTCACCAGCTTGTTTGTCTACTTAGTAACAGGTCAGAGAACTTAGAACCCATAAGATCATACTTAAACATCTATCTGGCAGGAAAGGACAGAGTCATACTATGAAGTCCAAATACCTTTCTGACAGTTTTCTAGACATAAAATTGGAATGAAGCAGCAGAAGTCTCTAAGAGAATGGGTAGCAGCAGTACTATCATCTGCTGCAGCTTGACACATGTAGGTCGTCAGCTTCCCCTCTCAGCATTCACTTGTGCAGCCAGATCTTTGTAAAAGGACAAAGAATTCTCAGACTGTCCTTTACCAGACAGTTTTCAGCACGGTTCCACAACAGAATCTGTCATCTCTTATCCCACAACTATCCTTGCCTGCTCTTTCAGTGCCACCAGCTGTCCAAAGGGCTGCATAATTCCCTCTCTGTCATCACATCTCCTTTTTTTGGATGTTACGTGGTGGTGCTGGATTGGCCAGCAATGGAGATTTTCTGATTAATTTCTTAGCTCTGCAAAAGGTAGCAGCAAGGAAACAAGCCTCAACTATTGGGGTCTTTGCTGCCTTTCTTTACACATAATCTTTGCACCATTCTCTGCACATTACCCAAGAGCTAAGTGTCTCAGTTATACAGTCTGAGACAGGAAAGGTTGAAATGGATCTCAGCTTCTCTGCATGTGTATGAAATGTGCAAGACAGAGGCAGCATGGCCATCTGGATGCACCTGGATAGGCACAAGTATTGGGCCACCCTCCTGCAGAGGAGCCAGGAGTAAGAACAAGGATGGGTTATGCAGCATTTAAATGTCAGGTTGGTTGCTGATAGCTGCCCAGGTGTGTAGCAAGTGGAGGCTCCCATGTTCTGCTGGCAGCATGGGCACCTCAGCTAACAGTGTGTGATAATCTGAGTAGTTCCTCCCAGCAGTCTGTTCCTGCAAACACTGTTCTCAGCTGGCATTTTTCCTAGCAGAGTCTGTGGGCTTTGGGAAACAAGCTCCGTGGTTGCCTTTGGAAGTCACTTTTCCCATTTGCAGGTCAGGTAGGAGGTGTCAGTAGGTAACACAATGGGGAAAAAAGAAATGGGAAAACCTGTGGAGGTCAGTCTCTTGTGCTAACTTCTAAATAGAGTAAAAAACACATCCATGTCTCTTGAAATGCTTTCCTGACTTTCTGTATTTTTAGACAAGTACCCATCTTGGGATTTCTGATATTTCTTCAGCTTACTTCAAATGGCCTAGGATGGGTTCATACACCAAGAGGTTCATACACCAAGACATTGCAGTGGCCTTTCTGTCACCCTTCTCCAGTCCAGAGGGAAGCCTCATACACCCAACCATTAAAGGAGAAAAAAATCCTTTCTGCAGCCTTCTCCAGTAGTCAGTGAGCTCACTGAGGCATCTCTGGGATTTGTAGTGCTTAGGCTCAGGGTTCTTTAGTCTGAAGGAAGACTCCTACAAAATATTACAACCAAACAAAGAGGAGTAGGCCACTTTTATCTTTCTGTCATCCCTTTCACTGTGTATACTGTCAGTGGCATCTGTATTTTAAGTCTTTTTTGAAGGCAGAAGGGACTCTGCCAACAGAAACCAATCAAACAGATAAAAACATGTTTACTCTTAACAAAAAGGGATAGAACTCAGTCACAAATTGTTTTTAAAAGGAAGGGATTATCACCTATCAAGGGAGTTCTCAGAGCTTTATGTGAGTTGGATTTCTGTTACATGAATCTCTGAAATCACAGCTGCTGTTGAAATACAGATGAGCTAGGGATGAAAAAGACAAGGGTTAAAGAGAAAGGGCTGAATATAGGAAGAAAGCCTCAGTAGCAGAGGCAGGCAAAGGACAGTCAGAAAGGATGGAAAGCAACAAGAGAAGGAATATGAGAAGTCAGGTTGAAAAAGGGTGTCTCCACTGGAGGCATTTCTTTTCACATTCACTTTCTTCAAAAGCCTCAGCTAAAAATGCAGAAACCCAAAATTTCTCAAGCTATGTAGAAAGGAAGGGCAGAGGATAATCCCACAGATGGTATATTTGTTTTGTGCATCTTTGTGTTTAGCACCACAAAGATTAGTGCATTAAAAATACATAGACTTGAGAGAGATGGTTTTGCAGGAGAAGGAAGTGCCTCAGGGTTTGCTCCCATTAAGTAAGTCAATGGGAATGTTGCTGTTTGCTTTAATGAAAAGAGGACCAAGTCCTTACCTGATTGTCTTAAAATGTTACAAAACAGCAGGCTCTAATCAGTGACTGAAGCCTCTAGGCTTGTCCTGAAGCTGCTTGTTCAACACCTGTTATTTTCCATGGAGGACTCTTGAGACTCTTTGCAAGGTCAGAGCAGGATCTTTGCAAGGTGCATCCTTCCCTGGTGTCACTTCTGATGGTTGGACTGAATCACCTCAGCTTCTCTTTCCTCTCTTACCTGGGTGCTCCACTCTTTGCTTCTCAAACTGGTGACACCACTGGGGATAGATCAGTATAGTGTTCTATAAACAGCAGATGGAATACTGAGGCCTGTGAGGGTTGATACAAGCCACCTGCCCAGCTTCCTTTCCATTTCTATGTCTCTCTCCAGCCCTGTTTCTTCCTTTTAGTGCTTGTTGTATCCTGATGGATTCATAGTTTTGACTTCTTTCATTATACTTGGCTGTGACAGTGCTGCACACAAGTGCATCCCTTCAATACATGACCCTTTCATAAGCATCAGTGCTTGTTTTCAAACCCATTCCCCTTCCTCATCTTGCAGCCTACAGCTCCTTGGCCTAACTCAAAAATGCACATATCCATTTCCTCCTCTGGATGTAAACCTAATGCTCTGAGCCTCCCCTGATGCCTCTGATGCTTCTCACAGTTTCTAACTCTTGCTACCCTTCGTGTCTTCTTTGCTCTGTGTTGATGAACATTTGCTCTAAAGAGGAAAAAAAAACTTAGTTACAGAAGTGTGAAACACTAGGAAAGATGTGAAGAATCAGTGAGCCAAACCTTCAAACCTGTCCAGAGGAAATGGGAGGTCAACTCACCTTGTGAAATAAGAGAGGCCCCTATATGGACTTCAAGGTCTAGAGCCTATCACACATTTTGCACTGAATGTTAGGAGTGGCAGATTGCTGAAAAAGCTGTTCTAATCCTTCATCATCTGCATTTTCAGTTCTTGTTATACTGGATGTATAAGCCCAAAGGGAACTGAGAACTAAGAGGAATAATACTGTGCAGTACTTCCATGCTTCCAGCATAAATGACCCATGTTTCCGTATCTCCAGAGCAAAATGTGAGGGCTCTTTTTCCACCCAAAGACAAATATCTAGACCAGCCCAGGAATGGGCTAACAAGCTGTCATGTAGACAGCATCAATGCAGTGGCTGTCTGTATTGCTTGGGGTAGGATAAATTCTGTCTTGACTGCAGGATATGACAGGATTATTGCCTTATTACAGGCCCAGATACAACAAAGGCAAAGGAAGGAAAGGGTTAGTGAAGTGGCCTATTTTATTTTTCAGTAGCTCTCTTTAAATAACCCTAAGGATTTCTTATATCCCATTAAAATTTTACCTGAAAATGCTGATTGTATGCAATCCAGTAGTGATACAGGCAAAGAAAAGCAGACTGTTAAATATTTCTGCTGCAGTAAATCTCCAGGCACTTGAAAGCTGGTAGGGCATGGGGAGGAGAAAGGGTGGATGGAACAGGCTTGCATATTTTAATAGGGTGATTAAAAATCCTGTATCACGACTCAACAGATACAAGATATATAAATACAGTTTTAAAAATGTTTTATTGCTCCATTCTTGCAAGCTGTACTTTTGTCTACTGTTCCTGTCTACCTGAAAACAAAAAACTTCCCTGATTCCTGCAGAGCCCTGCTTACTCTGCCCTCTTCTTTCCCTCTAAGCTTGTTGAATAAGCTGCTCGACTGAAAAACTAGACACATCCCCCCCCTTTTTCTCACAAACTTGCAGTCTTTCCCTCTCCAGCATTTTTTTCAGTGCTCTTTTTCATTCTCTCTGCTGACTCCATTTGCTTATGAAGTTAAGAGGTCCAAAGCCACATAAGAACCAGATCTGCCCACAGTCCTGCATTCAAGGCTGAGTGTTTGCTTTCTTTTTTGATTTCTTTCCATCAAAAAAAAAAAAAAAAAAAAAAAAAAGTGTCCACCTAAAAGAAGCAGAAGTGAGTCTGAGCAGGTAGAAATGAGTCTGAGCAGAGTGTGCACCCACAAACCTTAGGGAAGGCTTAGGGAAACCTCTGAAGTCATAGATGGGGAAGAGACATCCCCCTTCCAAAGGATTTGGATGCATGTGGAAGTAAGCAGGTGGAGCTCATGGAGGTCTAACCCAGAACTGGCTGAGAGTTTGATAACCCTTCTCTTCTTAGCCAGAAATTGAGATATATGCTTTGCCTGACTGTTCAGAGACATCTCTAAGGCTTTAGTCAATTAGGTGAATTATGCCCTGCCCGAATCTAATAACCATTTGGGACCAGCAGTAAATTAACCACAAAGCAGCAAGTAAAGAAAGACAAGGAATGAACTAGGTTAATAAGACTGAGATCCTTCTCTGTATATGCCAGCCATTTGATGTTTCTCAGTGCCTATTAACATGCAGAGGAAAGCAGCAACTGCCTGGTTAGCATGAGGCAGGAAAAAAAAAACCCAAAACAGCACATTAAGTTTTGCAGGGCACAAATGCTATATATTTCCTCTTTCTTTGTATAAGAGCAGTTGATGTTTGACTAGAATTTTCCATTAAAGAACAAGAAAGCACTCAGCAAGCTCTCCAGACAAGTTACTGTAGTCAAAAAGTACTTGCCTTCTCTAGTAAATGCTTTGTCTACATTTGCAATGAAAGTGCAGGGAAATATAATTATTATCAAGCCACCAGTGTCCACCATGTGTGGATAAATTGCAGTCCCTTCTATGAATAAAAACTCTTTGCTCCTGACTGAATGTTCCCACCTCAGGGAAGAAAGGTTCCACTCTTCACAGCGTATCACAGCACTGGGAGGCAGATTCAAGGAGCTTGTGTCCACCTGGGAGCTGGAAAGTGAAATGACTTACATGGGATACAAATTATTTGAATTTGTTAGAAAAATTGATCCAAGAGTCCTGATACTGAGAAAAGCATATTGGGGTTCTAATGATCATGAACAGGTATCACCTCCATGGTGTATGTTAGATAAAAACTACCTTAAAGGTTTGTGTTCAGAGAATTTTGTGTGACCCCCTCCTGTGTCTGATCACAATTAATCCCCCAATCCAACCAAATTAAAAGGCACTGGAAATGCCCCCAGAAGGCTACTTTTCCAGCAGCACCTTGTCCCTTTCCCTCAGTAGCACCCTAGATTCTTTTTCTCAGGTATCCTTCCACACAGGACTAGATTGACAGCATACAACCCTGCTGCCTGGTGGTCCAAAAAGCATAAAATTGTATGATTGTATTAAAGATGCAGAGTGCCTAACCCACAAGACCAACAGTTAACAGTGCAGCCTGCTCTAGTTCATGATATTCCTCTTCTACTGCCTCACGACCCTACACTGGGCTCCTGACTCCCCTGCAGTGAATGTCAGTGTCACAGAGGCTGAACTGTAGAGAAAACATAAATTCAGGGCTACAAGAAAATAGTACTTGACCCTGGTAGGCACCAGAAAGAGATGTGTAACAGCTTGATTCCACAAGAAGTTTAGCATCTTCATTTCCTGGTACCTCTTGTGAGAAGGATCTGAAGGTGCTTAGAAGCTTGCAGGTACAAGCCACAGACCACAGGTGCTCCTGTCAGCTCTAGGTCATTTTTCAGCTGCTGCTCCCCTTGAAGCATTCAGGCTTAGTGGTTTCGGTCCCTTAATGGTGAACAAGGAGGGAACCAGGAAGAAATAAAATGCAAGCAAAGAAAGTCTGATTCCTAGTGTAGCCAAAAAGCTTGGCAAGGCTGCAAAGCATCCTTTGGTGACCACATACAAATACCCCACATTTGTGGCAACAGCAGTAAGGTGGAGCTGCCTGCATCCAGCATTAGATTCACTGACATTTCAGGGCAGGGTGGCTGAGTGATAGATTGAACTAAGCTCATCCACATGGTACTGTGTCCTGCTAGGTGAGACAGCAATGCTCTCCCACGCAGGAGAAAACTAGGTCCTTCCCCCTAGGTACTTTATGTACCAGCCTCTTGATTTCTGTAGGTGTTCCATCTGAAACACTCTTCCTCTTCCTGCTCATTGTCTTCATCCCCCACACACCCCCACGCACGTGGCTCTGGATCTCCTCATCATGTTCTTCTCGTTAAAAACCCCATTGTTCATTTGTTTGTTTGTTCTCTCTCTTTCTCTCCTCTTTTCTCTCTCTTTCCCTCTCTCGTTTTTGTTTTGTTTTTGTTTTTTTTTTTTTTTCCTTTCTTTCTTCCTTTCTTTCTTCCTTTCTTTTTTTGTCTCCTCTGTTTTGTGTACCCAGGCAGCCCATTGAGTAACTTCTTTGACGTAATTAAACAACTTTTTTCAGACGAGAAGAACGGGCAGGTGAGCCATCCCCCCGGCACGCCAACCAAGCATAGCGCAAACAGCAAGCGGAGCGATTCCGGTTCTAATGACTATGGGTCTAGAGGAGAAAATAAGTACCCTGCTGGCAAAGACAAAGCAAAGATGGTCTCATCAGTCGGCCTACAAGACCAACCTTAAATAAACACATAATAAATTAAATAACTTAGAAAAAACAAAAACAAACAAACAAAAAAAGAAAAGCAAGAAAGAATGAAAGAATATTCCTTAGCAAGCTAGCCTCTAAACTAGAAGGATGTATATACCTTGCCACAACAGTACAAAACTGTCTATAGACAAATTTTGTATGAAGGAATGACTGTATATATATACATATATATTTATATATGATATATAATATATATCTCAGAAACAAACACAAAAACAAATGAATGAAAGAATGAAAAGAAAAGAAAGAAAAGAAAAGGTAGCACAGTTGACAAACCCAGTTCACCAGATCTTGGGTTGTGGTTTATTCGATTGGTTTTTTCCCTCCCTTTTTTGAATGTTTTGCTTTTTTTCTCCTTCCTGATTTTTTGGGTTTTTTTATTATTTTTTTTTTTTTTTCGTTTGTTTTCTTTTCTTTTTTGTTTCGTTTCTTGTTCTGTTCATGCTCTCTCTGTGTTTCTGACGACACCACTTGTTTCCGCTCTGCTACCAGGAATTATCCCGAAAAGTTAACATGTCAGCCACGGCTTCACCTTCTGTGCTCTGCGGACACTTGTTGACGGAAGGCAACCGATGTAGACTGTCCAAGGACCAGTCCTGTTTGAGGTTCCCAGCCTCCCCTCTCCCTTCAGGAAGTGGGTTTCTTCCCCACTTCTCCCCAGACACCTCCCCAGTGCACGCCATATATTTTTTTTTCCCCCTCTCTTTTTCTTTTTTTGGTGCTCCACAAGAGAGATCTGCTCAGTTGTGGGATTGCAGAGTCTGGGCTGAAAGGAAGTTGCAAATTGTTGAAGTGAAACCTTTACCCTTGGCAACTTCTGTCCACACAGGTGAACTCAGCCCGGAGGGGGAGGGTGCTGGGAAGGAGAAGGGTGTAGTGGGAACGCAGTGTTTCATGAATCCAGAGCACGTTCTCATCAGAAACCAGCCAGGAGCAACTCAAAACTAAGCGTTGAACCAAGTCGATATTGGGGAGCTTCTTCATGGGATTTTCTTAACCTTCTTTTTCTCCCCACCACCTTTTCCTTTTCTTTTGCCACCTTTTTTTTTTTAAATGTATATACATGTATATATGAGTGTATATTTCTATATAAATATACATACATACATACATATATATACACCAAGTAATTGATTTTTTTCTACTGTATCATTTTGCTTTTTGACCTGCTGGAAGGGGAAAGGAGTAAACGTAGGAGGGAGAGGGGGTTCAGTGAATAAACACATACAAACAAAACATTAAAACTTAGGGAAAAGGCAACTTCTGGTAGCAAAGAAGAGGGACAAGACCCTGCCAAGGACTGTCTTTCCTGCCACCAGGCACAGTTGCTGCTGCTGCTACTGCTGCTCCTTCTTCGACATCTTCCTCCCCACTTGTCAGCTCCCTGCCAATGTGCCACCGCGCTGGGACCTTCTTCAGCCAGCTGGATCCTCCACCACACCCTGCATTTAGAGGCAATTGTTGTGTTGCTAGTGCTGCATTGATATCAGTATTATTATTTATTTAAGTTACCAGTTTCATTTGTTGGCTTGGATGATTTTTTTCTAAGAAAAAAAAAAAAAAAGAAAAAAAAGAAAAAAAAAAAAAAGAAGATGAAGAGGAGGAAGAGACTTATCTTGGGTTTTATTTCCTGTGTGTGTGTGTGTGCAAATCACTGGCACTTAGTTCATCAGAGCAAGAAAAGGTGGAGTCAGGGCAATGGGAGACTTAATCACGAAGCTACTGTAATCTTTAAAAATTACTGCAAGATATTTTTATAATTGTTTTGTTTTGTTTTGCTTTCGTTTTGTTTTGTTTTGAAGGGGAGGAGGGTGGGATTGGGTGGATGGGGACCTTTTTTGTGTGTTTCAGTTACTAGGTCTTGGTTATTTATATATATACATATATATTTAAAAAAATAAGCTGTTAGATATATCTTCTGTTTAATAACTGTGTAGAGACAACTGATTCTTATTTATTTTGGGGAGGAGGGGGAAAAAGGACACAGAAACCCTGTAAGTGTTCATCTTGTGACTTTGAGAAAGAAGAATTGCTGCCTTTTTTCCTCCTCCTCAAGAGTTATGTGACCAAGTGTAACTTATTCTGGCCCAAGCTCAAAGGTTAAACAAGTAAAAAAGAGGTGGTCTTACCCCTGGAAGACAAAACACAGTGAGAAGTACTTCTTGACTGAGATTTTAAGAATGTAGGCTTAGCATTAGTGTTCAGCTCTTTTATGACCTTCAATTGCTGCTCGTTGGGTTCCTATGGGTGTATGTTGTATCGCAAGGTTATTTTTTTTTTTTAAATGATAATGTTGGATGAGTTCTTTTTTGTTGTTGTTGTTGTTGTTGTTGGTTTTTTTAATAATTTTTCCCCTTGGACCAGTTTTACTTGTACATAGGTTTGAAGATTAAAAAGAATTTTTAAAAGACACAACTGGGGCAAAGACCTTTGACTTTTGCCCCATTTCCCCATTCCCCCAAATGGGAGGGATTTATTTTATTTTATTGTTTTATTTATTTATTTATTTTCCCTGCTCTTAAACTTTTCTCTCTTGTATTGCTGTGTGCATGTCAGACACCAGGGGGTGATGGCTGGGGAGGGGGGGAGGCAAGGGTGCAGGAGAGGGGGGCAGTTTTAATTGCATGACATTGCTGTAAATTAGTCTCTTTTGCTTTTGTTGTCTTTCCTGCCTCCGCCCTCTCTCTACTTCTCCTCTGAGCTCCCCTCCCATCACCCCCGTCCTTCTTTTCCCTCTTTTCTCTTCCCTTGTGTATAGATTTTGATGCTTCTGTTACATTGTACCTCTACAAAAGGCTGGGATTTCAATACAAAATAATAATAATAATTTAAAAATACCTATATCAGCAAAACCCATGTGGTACAAGCAGGAAGGGGATTACTTACACAAGATATAAGAATAAATGAAAGCAATACCTCTTGTTATCCTTCCTATTTTGTACTTTGAAGACACACACGCGCGCACACACACATATACAGACACAAACTGACATCATTTAATGGTTTAAAATGGACAAAAAAAATCTGATGTATCCCTTGTTAAATAACTGTGAGCAACTTTAGTTCAAAAACCAATAAATTCATTCAGTAAAGACACCAGCTGTTGAGCGTCCTCTTTATGTCCATGGAAACGAACTTCTCACCATTGCCAGACCTAGCAAGTGCAGCATCCCAAATGTCCACCCCAAAGGAGCTGAAGGTGGCCAGCAGGTGAAGGTGGCCAGCAGGTGAAGGTGGCCAGCAGGTGAAGGTGGCCAGCAGGTGAGGCAGTGTCCTCCTGTCTGTGGGAGGAAGGTGCTGTTCTGGCAGAGCCGGGTCCGGATGGCCGCACCCAGCGTTCTCCATCACCCTCCCAGCACAGACCGGGCAGGTTCAGGGAAAGGAGAGCTCAGCCTCGGACGCCCTGGTGGTGTTCGGTGTTCAGACCGGTTGTCCCGAACTGGAGAGCAATCACACGGCCCCTGAGTCTTACCTGGGTGGAAATCACTATGAAAAAGCGCTGCCCTTACGATCGTGCTCACGTTGGTTCCTCTTTTAGCAGTTTTCCCCACCCGCCCTGCCTGAGGCAGCCTCAGTCCCACTCCGTGCCTCGCATTGCCGTCGGGGTTTGGTTGCTGCCCGCCTGTCACACCTCTCAGCCTTTGGGTGTTGTCCGCTCAGCTGGATTTGTAACCTCTGCTGATTGGCACAGGAGCCTGGCTGGCAGTGTGCCTCTGGGGGGAGTCTGCGGGCTGTGTGCCCCGCATCTTGTGCGGGTGCTGCTTCTCAGGGCTGAGGTAAACAAGGGTGGAGCCCACGCCGCGCGGGTGTCACCGCTCAGGGGCAGCACCGAGGGGCGGCGCGCGGGGCGACCGTTGGGCGCCGCAGTTGGCGGGCTCCGCTGCGGCGCGTGCGTGGCCGTTGGGTCAGTCAGCGCTGCGTTTGTGGTGTCCTGGTACTGCCCCGGTCCAGTCCAGGCCAGTCCAGTCCGGTTCGGTTCGGTTCGGTCCGCAACGGAGGGCAACAGGTAGGGCCCGTGGCAGAGAGTGGGGGGGGTGGGGCAGGGCAGCGCGGTCGGCGGGAGAGCGAGGAGCGCGTCGCTGTCGAGGTGCCCTCTAGAAGGTTCCGTGGCAGCCGCAGGGAGCTGTGAGGTGAGGGCTGCGCCTGGAGGGCGGCGGGGCTGGGCTGGGCCGGGCCGGGCCTGGAGGGCGACAGGGGCCGTGAAGCCTCCATTGTGCCGGGTAGGTCCCCGGCGGCTGCCTCCAGACGAGGGAAAGGTGTAAAGCCTTTTGCAGGCCATGTAAGAGCAAATAATAGAAATATCGACCACTGCCCCTGCGTTGCAACGACCGTTTGAGTCTGTAGTTCATCTCCATGAAGTGCAGTTGGAGTTGCTCCCCAAGCATTTGTTTCCCAGGCCTGCAGGCAGCAACTTCTCCCACTAGGCAGTCCTGTGGGTAGTAGTGTACAGGAAAAGGGTGTTGGGAGCGTTGCAGTGTTTTCATCTTTCAAGCTTGTTGTGAAGATGGTTGTGGGCTGTGGGCTTCCACGGGTTTGTGCATCACCCCATGGAGTTCTTGTGTTGGAGTTAGTGCAGATGTTGATAAAGCTCTGAAGCTTTCTAGGCAGGGATGATAGAGGAGGTGCCTCTAGGACATCTGTGCTGCCGTAAGATCTGAGCAGGGTGCAAGAGTCACATCTGTAGCAGACCATTTAGTGGGAGGTTGTGCTGGCAGGCAGTGCTCTGGAGTTGGTGTTGATGTTAGCACACGCTGCAGTGATAGGGTCTGAAGGCTTGCACTGCAGATGGTGTGCTCTGTGGGTGAAGGAAGAGGACAAATGCACTGGAGGTCCCAAAGGTGTTTGTGCTGGTGTGACAAAAGGGGACGGTAGTAATTTCAGCGTCACGCATGCCATTCATACAAAAGTACTCCTACCTAGGGGAGAAAAAGAGTGTTTTCAAGGTCTTTGGGAGATTTATTTTTCTGCTAAAACCAAAGGAGAGGGAGGTGCAGAAGCATGAGGGGGAGTGGAGAAGCTGACAAAGATGAAAGGGAGAATCACAAGTGTTGCGGGATTTGGTCTCTGACACTGGAAACCCAGAACAGGGAGCTAGCAGTGTATCATTTGCAACTCTGAAGGTGAAAGGATGTGCTGAGCTGGAGTGTAATGCATTGCAGTGGGATTAAACAGCAGCAGGTGTATGCTTCTCCATTTCTATGCCAGTGTTTTCAGAAATGTTCATAAATTTACACAATCTTTTTATGTCTGCTGTAGTATTCACAGTTAAGGTCCCAGGTATTGCTAATTATGGTCTCCAAAAACATTAAGAAGCAGCTAAGGGGCTTGAAAAGTGAAGGACCTTGCAGCCTGTCTATATTTGCTCTGCCTTATTGTTTGACCATGCTATAACACAGTCTCTAGCTCTATGAACTGTGCTTCTGAGTCAATTGAGTTTATATTTAAGCTATTCTCTGTAAAACACCCTTCCTATTTTGTAGCTTAAATCCAAAGGCAAGTAAATGCAGCAGAGGACTTTGGTGTGCCTCTGTGCTTGAGGTAGTTGGATTACCTCTGTGCTCAGGTGGTGGTTGTTGTCCTCATCCAAACCCTAACAAGCTGCTGTGATGCCTTGAGCTGTGGCACCTGTGCTTCATTTGCTGTGGTTCTGAGCTCTCTTGGAGGACCCAGCCCCTCAGGGTCAGTATCTAAAAATGTACTACATGTACTGTTCATCTGGCACCTGTTCTTTGGGTAAAACAACACAGCATATGGCCTTATGAGTGTAAATTGAAGACAAACTGTAGTTTGTCTGCATATGTGTGCATGTGGATTTTACCTTTGGTTAGATACATGCCTACATGAAAAAGTATTTGTGCTCAAGGTGAACTGTTATTTATTAAACCAGTACGTGACATGCGCTGCCTATGCAATACATTGTGTAAATGTGTCAAATGAGGGGCTGAGCCCATATGAAGGTAATCCTCATTGTCACCTGTCACTGGACAGTCTTAGTTGGGGCTGAGGAAGAAGTCACTTGTTTGAGAGCACTAATGAAGATGGTCCAAGCCTTGCAAATGACACGTGGATATTTCCTCACTCAGGCTGGCTTTGATGAAGTGACCTGAGACATCTTAAATGGTTCCTGCTCAGAATAGTCCTAGCCTACAAACCAGTGTTTGTAAAGACAGTGAAACTTGCATAAGGCTTCTAGGTAGTGCTCGTTCTGGTGCCTGCCTGTTGTATGCCTTTTTTTTCCTGCTGATTCAGACAGTGCCTTTGTGCCCTGCAGGCTTGGACATTTTCTAAAATGCTGCAGCAGATTTCCATGGGGACTGTCTTCCATATGGAAGTCATCAGGACTGGCCCCACTACCTTTGCTTAATTTCAGCTGTGTGCAACCAATTGTATGTGAGATCATGATAGAAGGGCAGAGTGTTTTGGTAAGGAAGCAGATTTAGCTCAGAGTTTCTTATTATAGAAATCAAAAGGGAGAGGAGAGCGACACCTGTTTAAAAACTGGAAAGTGTCTTAGCTCTTTGTTGTACCCTTTAATCTTCTTATTTTATTTAAAACCACTTCAACAGCTGCAGCTCCTGTTTAATTTGGAGAACAAAACCCTAGCAGTTCAACTGTCTGGGGATACTTGAGGCCACAAGTGGAAGGGAAACCCACATTGAGGGCAGGTCCTTTCTTCTTCTAAATGTGCGATTTATTGTGTGGGATATTTTTAGTGCTGTAATCTGACTGAGTGCTGCTGAGAGGAACTGTGCCAGGCAGGCTGGCAGACTTTGAAGGGCTTGAGAAATGGGATTTCCTGTTCCACTGGCTCAGAGCTGACTCTTGCCATTGTCAGGAGCTATTATCGCCTTCTTGCAGCCAAAGCAGATAACACAGCTTCAAGGTCAGGGAAGACACAGGCTTTCATCAACAGCATTAGCAGAAGGAAGAGTTTGCTTGCAGTCAGTTTGAATATCTCTGTAGCTGGTGTTCAGTCAGAGACCTCTGCCTGGGCAGAGCGTCTACCTGCAAGTCACAGAACCACTCAACAGTTGAGGTAGGAAGTGACCTTCGGAGACCTGCTCAAAACAGGTTGTTCACAGCTCTTTACAGTTGGGTGCTCAGCATCTCTGAGGTGGACATTATGCAGCTTCTCTGGGCAGTCTGTTCCAGAAGCAGCTGTTGGGTAGTGGAGATAAATTTATTTCCATGCTCCTAAGCTTCTCACTGACCTGCTCTTTGTTGTGGCTTTGTGCTTCTGCTGAGTGTTACCTCTGTGGACAAGCCTGGGAATTGAAGGCAGTACTAGTCCAGTCCTGGTGCGTAGACACGTTTTTCTTCATGCTGTCAGGAAGAGAAGGAAAACATGTTGGTCTAGGGTAGTAGCAAGCTTTAGTATAGGAAGCACTTCCAGCTAGAATGGTCAGAAAAAGCAGCTGTGTTTACAGGGAAGACTCATATACTCTTGAAAAGTATTCAGACTGGGACAGTGGCTTCAAATTGCAGTGTTTGTTTGCAGTAGTTCCTCTGGGGACATCCTTGTTCTTAAAGTAAATTCACTTTTCAGAATAGATGAAACTCAGCTGAAACAAGGCACTCCTGACATGGTAACAGGGTGTGCACACTGGACTCTACCTGGCATCAGATTCCAGTTCTATGCTGTTTGTGACTTCTGGCTTGGTCAAGTGTTGTTATTTTTAAAAATAGTACAGTGGAATAGTGATTTCTCTCTTGTCTGAAGCAAATTAATTCCATGGTTCTTACACAGTTTATTGAATCATGCTGCTCACAATTAGATGCAAGAACGCGTGAGGGAATGTAGTTAAGTTACAAATGTTAGGGATGTGTTGAGAGCACGTAAAAGCAATTTCTAGGACTGTGTTGCAGATAGAGGCCTGACTGATACCTCATCACTTTGTGGGAACACTCATGAGCACCAGTTCATACAGGGTTCCTGATCTGTACTGTCGAGCATAAAGGCAGCGTAGCAAGTTGTTTCTCTCTGCCCAAGAGCCTTCAGTGTTAGCATTGAGTTGAGCAACAGAAAAAGAAATGGGTGTGGACTAGTTAGAGATTGAAAAGCTTATTAAAAAAAAAGGGATGAAAGTCTGGTCCCAAACTCTGGTCTCTGTCCCTGTCTACTGAGTATTAGGTGAGCGGGCTGTGAGACCTCTCCACAGCAGGGTAGGTTCCTCTGAGTAGGATGCTGAAAGGAGGGCTGGCAGGGAATGTGTCTCCTGGCTTTGGCTTTTGCCTGCTGTGTGCCAATGGACAACTCGCCTTTCTTACCTCTGCAGGGATAAAGAAGCTGAGGAAGGCAGCAGCACCTCTTTTGCAAAATGCTTTGGGAATCGCTGTTTAAAGTGTGGCATAAGAAATAATTTTGTTAGACTATTCCTGTCTTACTGCAGTTGAGCCGCAGAAACAGGGAATCAAGCGGGAAGCTCATTTTTTGTCTGAACCACAGTAAGTTTGCAGTGGGTCCCTGAACTGCTTAGTTCAGAAGTTGTTATGCTTCATGTGAGAGTCAGACGCATTGTTTTGCTTGCACTGTGATAACTCAGAAATTCTGTCTCTTGACTTACCCTGGGGAAAGGAGACCTGGACCTCGCACAGGGATCTGTGGCACATAATCTGGTTTGGTCTTAAGTTTCTGAATTTTATTCTCCTATAGAGAATCAAATGTAGATTCAAATAATAATTAACCTTAGCTATTCAGTGTGAAGGTGTTTATCAGATAGTTGGATGGCACAGCAACGACAGCTTTGTCAGCACTTTACAGAGGGGATGACTGAAAACTGAGCTGGGTAACAGCAGTAAAGAAGGGTGAGGTTGTGAGAGCTGGTGTGAGAGAGCAGAAGTCCCTTTCTCTGCCTCTTGCCTTGTGTTGAATGTATAAGCTGATAAGTGTGTGTGTAGGCCAAACAGTTCATAACTTACAGGTGTAAAACAGACTGAGCAGTCAGCAGTCTGTCTGACATGAGAGAGAGCTGGTGGGTTTCCTGGTGCTAGCAGCACTCTACTCTTGGATGTAACAGAGCCATGGCTGTCAGAGTCTGCCAGCAGCTACATCTGGCAGAGACCTGTATTGACTGAATTAGGAATTGCATTCAAAGGAGGTAAAGGTCCATGCTGCTCTTTCCTTGTTTCTATATTTGGATGTAATTTAGCTTGCTAGGGCTTGGTGCTGCAAGTGGCTGTGCTTAGATTCAGTGGTGCAGCAATCGGTGCTCAATTTGAGACTGAAGCCACACTGCAGTGGTGGACCTGACCAAACAAACTGGCATCTATGCTGCCTTGTAAGTTCCCAGTGTATATTTTTCTTCTGCAGCTGTTTTTTGTTGTTGTTGGTTTGTTTTTGGTTTTTTTGCCTGTGAAGTGGCATATGCTTTCCTGTCCCCTTTGCTGGGAGGGGTGACCTGTGGGGACTGCCTTCCCAGTGCTGGGCTGCCAGCCAGCAGCAGAGCTGCATGGGGGCATGAACAGGGGAGCAGGCATGGGGTAGGCTTGCTGTGCTCATGTGCAGCCTGCTGACACTGATCCCTTTGGGAAGCCAGGTTCCTTGGTTCTGGTTATGCTGGTGCCCTGCTCTGTATTTGTTTTGCTTACCAATTTAACCCTGCTCTGGTGCATCGATGTTAATGGCAGTTAACATGGCATATCACATATGCTTGTGCTTTTCCAGGACAAGATAATGTTATTCACACCCCAACTCCCAATTTTTTTCTCAGCTGTTACATTGCATTTTATATGCCTTGCCTGATTCTTTGCTTTTCCTGGTTAGAATTCGTTTATAAATGCTGTCCTCAGTAGCTGGTGACTGGGTAGATGCTGTCCTCTGCACCCTGACCAGGCATCCATGAGTGAGAGATGTTGTCTGTTTCAATGGCAAGAGAAGAAAATAGGAGCAGTTCTTGAGGCTTCATCCTGTTATGTAGCAGTGAGTGTTCAGGTGCTGGGAACTCTGAGAGTAGCACAGCAGCTCCCCTGTCAGCCCCAGAAACATGCTGCAGGGGTGTGGATCCTACTGGACAGCAGGTCATGCTCTGTCTGGGATGGAGCTGGACAGCTAGTTCCATGAGATTCTGCTTCTCACAGAGAGGGAGATTGTGCTCCTTCCTTCTGTTTGTGATAAAAGACTGCTGAAAAGGTTGTACTACTTGAGTGTTTGCAGTGTAAGTATTCTGTGATCCTTGACAATGCAGAGGGTGTTGATGAATGAGGAGGCCTGTGGGACAGCTGAGGTCTGATTTTGGGCAAAAACTGATAAGCTTGGTGACTTTGGTCAGACTGCTTCATTGATTTTTATTTTTTTTTCCTTCTTTCTCTGTGTGTTGCCTCCTTCAGCTGTCTTGTCAGCAGGTCTGTAAGGTCTTCACCAGAAGGATTACAGCTTAGTCTGAGAATTATGTTTGGCATTGGTCTTGGTGCAACCTTTAAATACCACTGTTATCCAACTAATAAATATTGCAAAATATCTCTTCTTATCACTGCAGTAAGCAATGAAGAAACAAGCATAAGCTGGTAGTAAACCTTGTGGTGAGTCTGGTAACTTGTTGTCATGCAGTGGGAACAGGCTTTGCCAGTCCACCTGTTGCTTTCATGGCTGCTGCTGTTCTACTCTCCACAAGAGAGGTGGAGAAACAAGATATCCTTAGTAGGAAGCAGAAATCTTGTAGAGTATAGAATATGGTGTTTGTTAGCCCCTAGATGTTATGTGAAGCTGCTGGTGATCAGTGGTGCTGTGTGCTGGGTGTTAGGATTCACCCTGTGGGTGCTGACTTGCTGTTTGGATCACATGAAAACAAAGTCCAACCACACAGGGTTGGGTGTAAACAGATTTTATTTGGTGGTGGCACAAGCAATGTGAACTAACCCGGTGAAGATTTGGCAAGTATGTTGAGAGAGAAAGAGGGAGGTAAATAAAAGTTATCTCCACCTGAGGACCCAGCAGCATCCCCGTCCTTCTGCCTCAGGTGATTGTCCAGTCCGAGGCAGCAAAGGATGAATGCATCCTTTGTGTTGGGTGTTCCTTGTATGCTCCTGACTTCTTCTGCCACACTCCTTGTAGATTCAACCTTCAGGAATATTGCTTCTTCAATATTTCTTCCCCCCCCCCCCCCCGTTGTAAGCACACTGGATGCTTTTGTTTTGGGATAGCTTTTATCTGGCCACCATTCCAGTCTCTTCAGGAGGCAGCTCACTGCTGGCTTTATTGTGCTGGGTGAGACTCCTCACCTGCCATCCCAGTCTCTGTGCTTATCAGGCCCAATTCTCAGTCCAACATTCCTCTTGTCAGTTGTTTGAAGCAAAGCCAGTTCTGCTGAGTGGAACCCACACTGGGCCTTGTGCAATGCCCTGTTGATCAGTAAGTGTGGAGAATCATAGAATCATAGAATCCTAGGGGTTGGAAGGGACCTCGAAAGATCATCTAGTCCAACCCCCCCTGCCAGAGCAGGGCCCCCTAGAGTACATCGCCTAGGAACGTGTCCAGGCGGGTTTTGAATGTCTCCAGTGAAGGAGACTCCACAACCCCCCTGGGCAGCCTGTTCCAGGGCTCCGTCACCCTTACAGTAAAAAAATTTTTTCTGATATTCAACTTGAACCTCCTATGCTCCAATTTACACCCATTACCCCTTGTCCTATCACTGGTCACCACTGAGAAAAGCCTAACTCCATCTCCCTGACACTCACCCCTTACATATTTGAAAACATTGATGAGGTCACCCCTCAGTCTCCTTTTCTCCAAACTAAAGAGACCCAGCTCCCTCAGCCTTTCCTCATAAGGGAGATGTTCCACTCCCTTAATCATCTCAGTAGCTCTGCGCTGGACTCTTTCAAGAAGAACAATGTCTAGAACATGGGACCTTCCTCAAAGAACTGGTAACACAGATGCTGCCTTTTTCTTTGCTTCCTGAAGACTTCTACCCTGTGCCTGCCCTCAGTGGGGTTGTGCAGAGGCAAGAAAGGATGGAAGAGAGGTATGAGTATACCTTGCTCTAGCCTGTGTAGCCTCTACACAGCTTTGCAGAGACATGACAGCATTCAGCCCCAGTGACAGAGACACAGCTAAGTAGTTTGTGTGGCAGTAAGGACCATGCATAACTACCTGGTCCTTCTCAAAGGGAGATGTAAGTAGAGCCTGCTTCCACAGGAGCCTGGACAGCTAAGTACTATGACACTTGATTCAGCAGCACATCAAAGCTACAGTCTGCTCCATTACATTCTTTGATAGTTCAGCAAGAGACAGCTTTGTCCATGTAGGTGTGATAGATAAACAAAAAGGAAAAGAGAGATCTGTTGGCCATGTTCTGCAGATTCAGGAACTGAGATGAAGAGCAATTCAGTGGTTCTCTCAGATGTTTATAAAAAATCTGTGGCCTGGGCTGGAACTTGACCTAGCAACAGCACCTTCTCACTGACCTGTCTTTAAAGACAGGTACTTTCATTTCTCAGCACATCACTTTAGAGTAGCTCTTCCGAGATGCAAATGCTACATTTCCTACTTTGATAATGAAAGAAAAATTGTTTTGGCATTTCTTCCTTCTCTTGTGGTGTCATAATAAGATCCAGGATGGTATCTGAAAACTGAAAGACTGCAGTGGAAGTCTGGACATCATGCTGACTGTCCCAGTTGTTCAGGCAATGAAATAAGTGCCCACATTTCAGAAGCTAGATTTGTACAAGTTGTGATTTGTGGTCAATTCTTAAGTTTGATGTCCCTTTTTTGTTTGGGGAACTTTTATCAGTGTGTGTTTTTATGCAGGTTCTTTGGCATCTAGTAACATTGAAGCACAAGTTGCAATT
Organism: Heliangelus exortis; assembly: GCF_036169615.1. NCBI lineage: Eukaryota > Metazoa > Chordata > Aves > Apodiformes > Trochilidae > Heliangelus > Heliangelus exortis. Next base: position 13,344,496 of record NC_092439.1, on the reverse strand, counting down.
TTTTCCTTGCTTGCTCAGGAACCTTAAGTGTTCACTTGCACGTTCTGCTCCCCTTCCAATGGCTGCCTGCTTCTGCAAAACTTGTAAAAACTTTCTAGGTGCATTGACACTCATGCTTGTCTTCCAGGTTGGTTGACATTAGCCAGCAGTTCAAAAGTTTGGGTTAGGAAAGAAAAAGAGACAGGGAAATGGAGTCTTTCTTAAGCTTTCCTCATTTTGGATATGTGGCTTTAAAAAAAAAAAAATTGTGTTTTCATTTATGGGCCAGAAGTCTGTGATTGCAAAATAAAGCAGCGCTCTTAAAAACCACCTGAGTTGTTTATCTGAGGAGCACCTGGATCAGAAATGAATGTTAATCCAGTAATAACAGATAATTAAACTGTTCTAATGTTGTTTTAATCTCTGTTCTCCAGCTGTACTTTCGCTTTTTACCTTCTTTAGAGATATTATAATGAAACTCAGAGGGCTTCTAATCCAATCAGAATTCCCTGATGGATTTGAGTATTTGTTGTGCTTTCACATTTAAGCAGTGGTTACTGCATAAGATTAACTTCATTCACAGGGTTGCCATCTTGTTACTAAATTCAGCCTAGTGGTTTGATTTGATGTAGGAAGAAGAAAGGGTACATGGTCTCTACCCGAGTCCACAAACATCCATGTGGCAGGGCCAGATTTGTGAAGATGTCAAGCCAGCTCTCAGCCAGGTGCCAGTGGGAGTCCACAAAATGAGCACTGGGTCCTGTGCTGTCCTAACAGCACCCACATATTCCTGGCAGTTCTGATCTGGCCCCTAAGTACAACCAGGTCAATGAGACTGAGTGGCAAAGAGCAGTTACTGTCTGTCTGTCTATCTAGCCATCTATAGCAGTCTCAGGCTGCATTCCCACGAGGGTCTGCAAAATGCACATTACTTCTTTAGTGGCTCCTCGTGAGATACCTTATCTGCACACACACCACAGCATGGTTCCCATTGCCAGGGAGCCCAGAACTTACTCAGCAAGAACGTTCAGGCTTGGCTTTGTGTGATTTGGAGCTGGGCTGGTACTGATCATTCTCTGAGCATTTCCTGTTTTTTTCCTGCAGGGTGTTTTAAATGTGCCTTTCGACCTTCAGCCAATAATGGTGTGCACTGGGGAGTCTGGGGCTGTGAGTGCAGGATACTCATGTGCCCTGTATCACTGGGTTGAACATATTATAAGTATTATTTTTTTAAAAAAACCCAAAACAAAACCAGAGACAAAAAAGAGAAAGCATGCAGACATTTCTCAGGGATTAACATCTGCTCAGCATGCAGCCCTGGGAGAGACAGATGGTTGGGTTGCAGAATTGCTTGCAATTGCAAGCAGCTAGGCTTTGTGATTCAGCTGACAATGTGTAGTCTTGTGGTGCCTCAGTGCTGAGCTTTGTGTGAGCTTGAACTGATTTTGCTTAAGCCCTGGACTCAAGCAGTGGCTTTGTAGTTGAAATTCTTAAGTGGAAGGAGCCTTACCTGTCCATCTGGGAAGTGTGTCTGCTTTCTTTTGTTCTACAGCTTTCATGTGTTTCTTACCCAGTGTATGGACTTCAAAGTGTGGTTTGGTCTTGGCAGTAGGATGCCACCAAATGTTGGTTTGCAGTGCCCATCTACCTGCCTGATACCTGCTTTTTAATGTCAGCCTTCTGGAAGTGAAATGAGAGGCTTCCTGCACAAACCATATTGGCTCAAGAGGTGCAGATTCAAACACGGATTAGTTCTTTGCAGTTCTGCAGACCATGAGTATCACTGGTGTGACAATGAATTCACAATGATGAATCACATTGAGGTCTTGATGCACATCTCCTTGTAAGATTTGCTAGAAACTACCTGCAGCCCTTTTTCCATGCCAGGACTATGACTGATTATTCTGGAGATTGCATTTAAGCAAGTTTAAAATAGTTTTTAAAATGGTAAGATTATCCCAAGACATTTATTATTATTTGTGCTCTTTTGAAAATCTTCTTAAAGTAGCTTAAGTTTTTACAGTTCTGCTGCAATGGATACAGCTGGTCTTTAGGCACAATTTATTTTCTGGTTCTCTTACCCCTGCTGAGACAGGTCTTATAGCTGCAAGGATTGAAATTAACCTTCCTAAATTGTTGAGTGTCAGTAAACGTGAAAAAGACACAGATTTCTTTCTGTTACAGGTTTTACACAGATTTCAACCAGCTACGAAAATCTTGGTTATTCAGTGTCAGTTCCCAGTTCTGTTCTTAATTTTTCAAGTGGAGCCAAACACAAGGTTCTCCTTAGTCATAAAAGTAAATTCCTGTAATGGGCAGGAATAAGTATTCTGACTATTTGCAATACCAGTGTCCCCCAATTTGTTACAGGAGACTTCAAAATTCAATTTCCACCTTGCAAAGTAAAATTTTGCCTTACATTTAGTCATCCAAGACTAAACATACTATCTGCCTCTATGATGGAGACACCAAAGACTACTGTTAGCTTGCCACTAAAACTAAAAAAGACAAAACCAGGTTGGCCCAGACAGAGAGTTGGGATGAATTTCTGTATTAAAAGCTATTTCATTGCTTACCAGACAATTAATTACTTTGTTTTGAAGCAGTTTTGAACACTGCTTATCAGAATGTTTTTCGGCATTAATCCTATGGAAGTTAGGGTTTTGTGTTTGATAATTGGTCAAGTGCAACTGGAAAGTGAGGTGAAAAGTCGTGTAGAAAAATCTCATCTGCTTGCAAGTAGAGTTTTCAAGTACAAGTCTTTGCTAAAGGAATTCAGTCCATGCAGGAAGCAGCAGACAGTAACCACTGCTCCGTGGAGTCTAATGTGTGTGCAGTGCTAGATGGCTGCATGGTCTTAATTTCCTTTGTCAGACTGAAGATTTGCTTTCAAGTCCTGAACACCTGCATTAAAGCCCTTCTGGGGGAATCCTGGACTGTTTCATTGGCTCAGTGTGGTAGTTAAATTAGTGACTGGTGCCAAGGATGAGCGTGGTTTCCTTTTTTAGGTTTCCTTTTGCAGTCCTTGGGAGAAAGTGTCTTCTAAGCCTTAAGGATGTCAGGTGAAGCAGTAGTTTCATAGAAGCTGAAGTCCTTTGTGAGCTGGCATTTGACCTTGCTGTATCTGAGCTGGTGTTGCAAAGGTTTGCTCCCCACTGAGCAGAAAGGCTGTCTGGCCCAAGCCAGAAACCATCAAAAGGAGGAGCTCTGTGTAAGGAATCCTGCACCACATGGTGACAGAATGTTAACAGTCTGTGCCAGTGTTTAGGAAAGCATCACAGTATTTTAATGCCTCTTTTTTTAGATATTATGAAAAAAGTTAGCAGGTGGTGACTTGCGGGATGTTTTCTGGCTAGACATAGCATGCTGCATGTGCTCTCATCTGAGTGCTTGGCCACAACAATTTCTGTTTTCTCTTGAGTCACATGCTAGCCTAGCTTTGAAAAGCTTTGAAAAGTTTTACTGGTCACGTCATCCAGCCCAGCCCTTTTGTCCATGAACAGAACGGAGAGCCCATTAGCAGGGTGAGGGATTTGTGCCAGCTGTTTGGTGCTTTTCATGCTTTTTATCCTCAGTTCCATGGGGAATATTGGGACACAGCTGTATCACATTAAGATACCAGGTCTGTATTTAAATCCAACAGGTACTGAGCTTGTATTCAGGCACCAGTATTATTGCAGCAGCAAGGATGACATACTGAGCTCTGTGCTGTAACTGCTGCCAGCATCCTGGCATTAGAACTGGAGTTTATAAAATTGTCTGGTGTTGCCATTTGTTCTACAGACACTGGCATTGGTTAGGCTTAGTACATTTGAATGGAATAAATCAACAACTTATTCTTCTTTATTCAATTTAGGTAATGGAGAATATTTCTGGATTTATGTTTTTCTGTTTACATCTGAAATGGTGAGCTAACAATTGGCTGTGGGTAAAGGCTTGTTTGATGAAGCATGGCTTTGTATGAGATCAGCATACTTAGTAAGTGCTCATAAAATTGGCTTGTTCTTTTATGGGACTGCTTGTTTCTCTGACAGTCTTTTAGTCTGCTAATGGAGTTTCTCAAATTAAAAATGAGAAAATATTTCTTCACTCTGAGGGTAACGTAGCCCTAGGGGGCCGTGGAATCTCCATCCCTGGGGACATTCAAGACCTACCTGGATGTATTTCTCTCAAACCAGCTCCAGGGGGTTCTGCTCTAGGGGGGGGTTGGAGTAGATGATCCTGAGGTCCCTTCCAGCCTCTTACCATACTGTGATTGTGTGATTCTGTAATGTTCAGGAGGTAACTGTTACCTCACAGCATCCACCTTTAGCCCCCAGACCCTTCCAGTAGCACCTTAGTATGCACGTCTGGCCAGAACTGGTGGTACCTCAAAGTCAGAACACATCATTCTCCCTCCTTAGATCTTCTCATCAGAAAAGTGTTCTGTAAGAAGCAAGGTCTATTTTTTCTTAAAATTTCTTGGTTAAAATGTTGTTATTCATCTATAAAAGGAGTGTGCTCTATTAGGGTCTCAGGCTGGATAAACTTTCTGCAATTCTCAGGCTAGAAAGAAGAGTGTAGCTCTGACTTTTCCTGGTCTGAGTAGAAGATGCCTGGTCCTATTTACAGCTTGTCACTACAGGACAGTTGTCAGGCTTGGGGTGAAGCTGGCCCTGTGGTATCTACACAGCTTCATTGCCTTGAGACCAAAGCTGAAGGTGGCTGTGAGAAAGACTTAATAGCACTTTCCTGTGTCCTGTTGCCATGAATGGCCAGAGGTAGCCCAGTGTAATGGACACAAGCTGCTGACCTTGGTGCTTTACCTGCTGATGGTGTTTATTCCAGCTGGCAGGTATGAAGATATTATTTCCCTCCTGTTTTATTTACAGGTGCTTATGCTTGGAGTTCCTAAGGACATTGCAGCCTCGAAGACTTACTGGTAATGACAAGATGAAGAGGAAAAAAGTTTAACCTTGCTGTAACACCTTCACCCCATTGCTATAAATTATAAAACCTCAGGTATTGGGGGGGAAGGGGGTAATTTTATTTCTTTAGCAACCCTGAAGCAATGGTACAGTGTCTCGTGATCCTCCAGGCAAGAGGGCTGGAAAAGAGGGGAGGGGTTGACTGCAGCATAATCACATTGCTTCTGTTGTGCTAATGGTGCTTTCAACAATTCACAAAACACATTTATGACATCTTCCTCAGTGTTAGAAGACCTAAGCCTGTCTTTTAGATCCAGGGGCATCCAGGCTCAGTGCTAACAGTGTGGATGGTCAGTGACATGCTGCAGGGACATCATGCAGGCAGAATTTGAAGACATAGTGGCCCTTCTGTATCTAATGTTACTACAGCATAGTTCAGTAACCTCTGAAACATGCCTGGGCACTGTGAGGCTGAACTTTACAGTAACAGGAAAACAAGAACACAAGAAGTAGTGTTGGCACTATTGGTTTTCTTACTTCCACTGCTAAAACCAGCCAGCCAGGTTACATTAAAACAGGTTTCATTATTTGAGTTCCTATTAACTGCTTGCAAGATCTAAAAATATTACCTTGCTAGATGAAGCATGTGTGCTTTCAGGAGTATCAACTGTCTGCAGGGCAACTTGGGACAGCTGCCATGCAGGAGGGCTCTCCTAGAGGTAATGTGGTATTTCACTGTTCTGGTAGCTGAACATCAACACATGGGTTCCCAGTCTTCCTATGAGGCTGTCAGTTTTCCTGTGGGAAGCTAAGGTATAGTCACCCCTGCATTTGATAGAGATATCACTGTGTTGTGATATGAAGCTTTTTTAAAAGAGTTGTAGCTAAGTCAGTCTTCCAAGAGAGAGTTCAACTGCATCTTTTTCCAAGTCAAATGTTTCCCAAATATGTATTATTTCCAGATGGTCCTTTAGAATTGAGACTGCAAACATGTTTTTACAAGCAGATAATAAATGACCAGGAATATTTGGGTTTGAGTTGTTGTCTTTGCTATTAATTTCTTACCTTTAACTCTGCTCTCATTTCAAGTAGCTCAGAGGCCTTACAAATGGCATTGCTCTGACAGCTTCTGGTGACCTTTGGTTTTCGTGCAGGGAATTGTAATGCAGAGTCTCACATCAGCATGCATGGAGACCAAATGGGAATCCACCTCTGGATACAGAGGCCACAGGGAACACATGGTGAGGATGGCACAGCCTTGTGAAGTGAGGTCACTGGGACCCCAGTGTATTTGCCTGTGGGTTCACAAGGTACCCACAGTCTGGAAACAAACAAGACAGAGGTCTGGCTTCACAAGGTTTGGGATGGTTTTCTTTCAATCACTTCTTCCCCTTCTGCTGTGCTCATGCCTCTCTGCTCTTTTTCTCACTTGCGTGCTTTCTTTATCTGCTTTTCTTGCACACTTCTTCAGAAGCCTTTTTCTTGCTTGTGGGTTTTTTTTTTTCTTGGTTTCTTGCTCATGCATTTTTTTTTTTCTACTTATGCTTTTTCTTTTCTTCCCTCTACTGACTTCTAATACAGTTACAGACATCATTCAGGAACACCCAGGATTCATGCCAGGTTAGTTATAAATGATGTATATCTCAGGATAACCCAGTAACAATTGTCAGAGGCTGCCACAGATTTGACAGAAGTACAATTGCAAGCCAAATTTGGCATTTTTCCCAACTGGCATTGCTGACTGTAAGAGTTCAATGGAAGTATGAAGGAAAGAGTAGTATCACTGTGCAGATACAACACTGACACAATATACTGTATCCACATGATATAATATTTGCCCCAAAATAGCCAAGACTCTACTGTATTTTCAGATTGTATGTATAAAGAGGAACCTTGCTCCTTTCTGAGTGTTGGTTCTCCTCAGAGTGCTTCTGAGGAGGAGATTGCTACCACTACCAGAAAGAGCACAGAATTGACTATAAATGGGAGATTACAGGGTGTCTGAGAAATTATTAGTTAAAAAGGTGGCTGGCAGCAGGGCCATCAGCATTCAGTGGTGACAGGGAAGCCATAGGGGTGGATTCTGCTGACTTTTGACGCTGCAAACACAAAAGCAAAGCTTATGGCTGATAGATTTGTTTTTATTGTTATAGAACAGATGAACTAAAATAAGCCAACAATATAATTTTATGCCAACAGCCATCTTTCTAGCACAGGCGGTGACTGACTCAGTGTTCCCTTCTCCCCCCTCCCTGGGCCTCTGCTCAATGGGAAGCAAATGGTGGTGGCTCTTGCACATGGGTTTTGAACTCCAGTGATCTTACTCTAATTTGTACAGGTATGCCTGGGAAAAGAGGAGGCAGGGGAGCAGAGGAAAGAGTATACATGTTGTAGGAGCAATAAGCAGAAAGGCTTGTGGGGGTCTTCTTGCATGTTCACGTGTGACCAGGTAGATGGGACAACTGGAGAATCACTTTCAACATGTAGCAAGCCCCTGGTTGCTACTCGAGTCAAGCCAGGAGTTTCTTCCCATTCAAAGGGCAAGATGCACTCATCTGGGTTTTTGGCAGGGTAAGGGGCAGTCTATATAAAATCAAGCCAAAAAAACCACCCCCCAAAAAAAACCAAAACAAAACCAACCTGCATTTTAAGCCACTTCAAAGTAAAAGTCACTTCTTAGAATATAGTAGATATTTTTTAAATGGCAGGACCACCATCCTAGAAAGACAAAGGGCTTGCACTCAAGACCAAAGTAAGAAAAAACAAAACAAACAAAACAAACAAAAAAAAAACCCCAAACAAACAAAAAGACCCAAAAAGATCAAGAGTGGCCCCACTCTCAAACTTGGCTTTTCTCTAAAAACAGCACTCATCATCCATCTGAATAGGGAAAGGAGGAGTGGACAGAAAATAAAATAAATTGGTGCAACTTCTCGCCAGGTGGCGCATGAAACCAAAGCTCCATACAGTCCCGTGCGACTACGCCTCCCGTGGTGGCAGCATCATTTCTTTCAGCTTTCATTGATGTATATGTCTATGTATATCTGAACATATACATACACATACACACAGAATATATAATATTGTTTTTAATGTTAGTTTTGATCCTGTAGGTGGGCTCATCTCTCTTTGACATGGTTCTGTGCTCCTGCGCTGCTCCCGTTGCCGCTCCCGTTACTGCTGCTCCCACTGGTGCTGCAGAGAACCTCTGTGAGGTCATCCATGATGGTGGTCTCTTTAGGGTCCACGAGGTTGAACTCCCTGATGAATAGGATAAAGTGTGTGTAGAGTGTGTTTAAATGTCCGTGCAGCTCCAGTGCCAAAGTCTCCTTAAAGTGTGAGGAGTAGATATGGGCAAGCACATGGAAGAGGTACTTGCAGATCTTCTTCACTAGGGACTCAAACGAGTTGGGGAATTCCTTGCCTGAAAGGGAGACAGAGAAACACCATGAGAGTTCCAGCTGCTCATCTTCTACCCCATAGCAGCATTTGCTTGGGCTGAGCTGTGGGTAAGAACAACCGGCCCATCTTCTACAGCACACAGCTTGGGAGCACTACATTACCCTTTCATCTTGTTCTTTTTATGAGAATCTAAGGAGATTTTAAGCACTGTCGTTCGAAGTTAAGTTGTAAACTCTATGGTTCAAAAATCATGAAGCAAGTGTAATCATTCTTTAAAAGCACAATTTTTGTTAGTGGCAGTAAAAATAATGATTCTTCTGGGTCTTTTATCTCATTTGCCCAGGTACAGCAGATTTTTCCTGTGGAAGTACATAATGCTTGGGAAACCAATTTGCAGATCCTGAAAGGGAAGCTAAGGTACACAGGCCCTGGTAGTGTGCAGCAGATTGACTAAGTGTGTATAAATATGCCGCTCATTTCAGTGCTGAAATTGTATCAGATTGGAAAAGAAACTGAAGGAAAATACTGGGTGCTTACTATTGGGTTCAGCTGAAACTGTGCTTGTTGGAGCAGAGCTGTGCCTGCCCAGTACAAGACAGTTCTGGACAACTTTGGTAACACTGAAACGTAGGCAAGAAAAAAAGTAACACCTGCCATCCTGTGCCTGAGGAACAATTTGCAGTACATTGCTGCTCTAAAGTGCATTTGGCCACACAGAAAAATCACTTAAATGAAAGGCCCTCATTGCCTTTGAACATATTTAAAAAGGTCATCTGCAACTGCCTTACTAGACAGGGCCTTTTTCCAGCTCAAGATGCTTGTAAGCAGACTACTTGCTTCATTTTTGCTATATTGTATTGTCCTAGTTCCCCAGTTACCTGTTGAAGGGGCTTAAGAATCCAGCTGCTTTCGGTCACTGTTAGGACACCTTCAGGGCTCTGTTTTCCCCCCTTAACTAAAGGCATTGCCTGTAGCAATCTTGTTAGGATATACAAATTTGAGTTAAAGTTACTCTCCTGTTGATTTTCAATTTTTAAAAATTACCTTTTTTAATCTCTGGAAGGAAACAGACTGTAAACAATCTGTGAGACAAGACCTGGTTGGGCAAGGAAGAAAGCCAGATGCCTGGCAATCCCAATTTATTTCCCCCTAAGGGTCTAAAGGAAAGGGTGAGACAAAAAGGTTAAATTTACTAGCAACAGGCTGTATGGAACACATACGTGCTGACAGTTTTCAGATTTTTATCTGTTCTGAATATAGGCTGTAAGATTTTTAAATCCTTGAAGAAAAAGGTACTGATGATAAAACACAATCCAAGGGGACAGAATTATGAGCCTCTAACCTCAGTGCACACACCAACAGTGCAAGTCTGTTGTACTGCAAGAAAAAGCCAAATGTAACATCTCCCTTTAAAAAAAAACAACCAGAAACAAATCATCAAACAAACAAGTGAGAAAGCTGTAGTAATACATGTGCTGAATGCCAGCTCTAACCCTACTCCTGCACAGAGCCAGAGGGATGAGCTGTCCCAGGGCACACGTACCGTATTTTGTTGGAAAGACGTCCTCATCTGTCACGAGTTTCTGCACAGAGCTCATGACAAAGTCAACATACTGAGGAGCAGTGCACTTGATCTTCTTTCCCCGCTCATCATACCAGTAGTACTGTCTGTGGAGAGAAGTGTCACCACGTTACACCTTGGCTCCTCAGCTCCTCTCATTGGTTACTCTCTAATCTAAAACAACAGCTGCAACATTACCAAAATGGATCATAGCTGCTACCAGAGTCATTTCAGGTATCTGTCTGCATCAAAACCCTTTCAGTTTCTGTTAGCCCAGTTTTATTAATCCCTATCAATTTAATACTAGTACCAAGCTTGGAAAGAATGCTAAGAAGTCTCCATGGAGAGGAGCTCTGCAGTGGCAGAGATAACTCCCTGTGACAGACAGAGCTTACATTGTCTATATAACCATACAGGAAAGCATTATATAACTAATAACTAATTAATTTTGAAGGGCAGTAACAATGCATGGGGATAGAACACAGGCAATCTGATTCTGAACATCACAAAACAATGTCTTGTAGTCTAATACTATTCAACAGACAGAAGGTGGCACCAAAGCATCGGCTTTTTCAAGCTGGAGCTCTGAAGTACTGGCCCTGCAAGTCCTGTCCCAAAATCCTTCTGGGATAATGAGGGCCTTTCTGCACTTTCCCTACCAGCATCTCTCAGACCTCTGCTACTTTGCTTACCAACTCCCCAAAATCTCTGAATTTACATTTGCCTCTGCCACTGGTGAATAATCCTGTTGGATCTCAAGGAACAGGAGTCATCATGAGCTCCTCAGAAGCAATCATAATTCAATCAGTTACCTTTAATCATCTTGATGAACTGCAGCCATCCCTCACCTGATGGCAGAACCTGAAGGCTACAAAAGCAGTCATGGTCCCCTGTTGTTTTGGGGTTTTTTTTCTCTTTAAGTCATGATTAATTAAAGCACCTCTAAGAGTTACCAGGAACAGCTTCCCCATCACATCTGACACACCAGAGTGAGAAATGCTTTACAGACAAGGAATATACCAAAACACTTTTTAATTTTTTTTTTTTTTTTTGCCTATGTCACAGTAGAGGTGTCTGGAGTTCAAGTTCCTGACCTCTTCCTTCATAGCTCCAGGTGCAGTCCTGTATCATTATGGGATTGATAAGAAATCCTTATGTTGATCTTCCCAGAACACAGCATAGGTGGGGTTTGCTGGCTACTTTTGGAAACAAGGTTGGAAGTGGTCTGAGCATCAGAAAGACCCAACACAGGAGCCCATAAAGCCAGGGTACCAGTTTTTGCCTGTCTGTTCAACCCCAACTCTGCTGCTGTTAGCCAGTGATCTGTTACCTGATATTCCTTCCACAAATCACTAAGCAAGCCTTATTGGAGCCCTAGACAAAAAGCCCACTTCATTGTCATGTTTAGCCACCTTTGCACACTTTTTTTTTTTTTCAACGAAAGATTAAATATTTTCTTCTGTGACTAACAGGACTATACATGCCACTTGGAAAGTGAAAGTTTATGTATACTGAAAAGAAGTCAGAACAGTCCTGAAGCAACTAAGAAAAATGGGAAGCAGCAAATGAAAAGTTTTAATTTCCAATGTGTTTTCATTGCCTCAGAAGATTCTTCTGTTGCTGCTCTCTGAAAGCAGTTAGTTAAGACACTAATGACAATGTTCATGGCCCAAGCCATATAGAAACAAAAGGAAGCTGCAGAAATTATTAGTACAGACTTTAGGAGAGGCAACTGAAGTTTTGTAGACACTTAAAGTTTAGAATTTTTCTTTCAGCATGTAGTGCTTGATTACTCTGTCTTGTTTATTAGAGAGAGCAAAACAGCATCAAAAGGTGAGCAAGTGGATGAAAACAGCAGAGTTATGTCAGGCATCAAGAGTAGCACTGGGGCCCTTGGGTGTCAGCTGTGTGCCTCATCACTGCTTATGGGCTTTGTGCAGTGCACAGGTAAGGAAACAGACACAGCAGTGCACAAACACCACCTCATTTGTCTAGTCCTACAGTAAACTGGAGTAACTCAGGAGTTATTGTCATTCTTAAGACAATACTTGTCCCCCAGAGCAGCAGATTGGACTGTCTATACCTCAGCAGCTTTCTCATGCTGCAGAAATCCTCAGCTGCAAGAGCAGGACAAAAATTAATATGAATAATTAGATTTCAGTTAGCAGAAACAGTTTGGCAACTGTACCACTTCACCTACATGAAAATGTAAGTGCATACAACTGCTGTAACATCCCACTGCATACCCTTTTTACCTTTCCTTGAAAATTATGCAAAAGAAGAATTTAGAATCATTAAGACTAAGGGGTAACTACAAGGATTTGCTTCTTGATTAGAATCGTGCATCTTCCTCCTTTTTCAAGTGCTGTGAAGAGTCTTCACAGACCCTGGAGGAGGAGAGGAGTCCCTGCCATGGCATGAACATCTCACACGTGGTGCACAGCTCCCAGCCATGCTGGAGGAAGCAGGGTTGGGCCATGGTTGGGCACAGAAGCCAAACTGCATTCCACAGTTGGCACAGTGACAGTACAGTCCCACATTAGGCAATGGGTAGGAAACAGAAACTACAAGAAGACACCACTTAAAGGCACCTTTCAGAACATGCTCTCATGATACAGATTTTGATTATTTTATTTCCTATGTAAAATTCTGGCAGATGGTAACTTCCTCGAGTATGGAAAGTATGAGGAACTGGCATTCTAAATCTCAGGGAGAAATTACTGTGGGTTTAGCAGAGAAAAACCTGTGATGCAAATAAAAAAGTGTAATGAATATGGCAATTTAGTGCTGCATCTTAATATATGTACATATATTCCTTTTCCACTAGAATGTTCTGGTTTTAGGTTGATGCCATAGAAGTCAAGGCAGAACAGAAGTTACAGAAGTCTGTAAGATCTGGAAGGAGAGAAGGGCAAATGCTGTGGTCTGGAAAGGAAGGAGGAACAGTCCTGCTAGAAATACTAAAATATGGGTTATGAAGAAAGCAGGATAGTAAATTGTATCAAATGCAAGGGCAGTAATATAGGGCTTGTCAGAATAGCTTTGATGTTTGATAATAGCAAAGCACAGTTTAGATGGGCAAAATAAAAAAGAGAAGGGAGCCACCATGTAGAAGTATAAAGCTCAGGGAACTTAAACACAGGCAAATGCAAAACATAAAAGTTTGAGTTAAGATTTTTAAAAGGAAATACCTTCTGTAGGTAGAGACCCAGTAGTAAGGTAGACATGAGAAAGGAGATTGTAACATTAGAAAAAGTGATAAGGAATTATCAGTTAGGGGACTTCACTGGACCAAAAGGAGACCTTTCACTCTTATCTGTAGGCTGCCTGGAGGTTTGTATTCAGACTTGATTTCTGCCTCACTCAGCCTTGTGAACATCACTCATGTGCTGTTAGGTGCTTCACTTACTTGAGCACTTTGGAGAAGTTTTGCCCAAATGCCAGCTAGAAAACCAGTTTAGAGCTCATGATACTTTAAAACTAGTCTGTGTAATAATAAGTATAAAGCATATTAAATCTAAAGAGTAAACACAGCTAAAAAACTGCTTTACAGGAAGTGATAAACATTAATGAGCAAAAATTAAGTCATTCCCAAAGTTACAGTCAATGCCACACTCATTAAATTTTGAAGATAACTGCCCGTGCTGGTATTCCTCTTGGCATTATCCCACCTTGCCAGCAAATGCTTCCATCTGTTCTACAAGGAGACCAAGTTTTGGTCAGATGTCTCTTGGTAACCCTAAGCAGAAATTCTCTTCCTCACAGAGTGCAGATGGCTGTGCTGTCTCATTTCTCTGACAGAGGGCTGAAAGCTGCATCTGTCTGCAGTTTGTCTGCAGCCCCTCTGAGATGTTAAAACCTTACCTCAAATATTTAACTGCTTCTGGTGTTTATTTTGCCAGCAAATCCTCTGAATTTCCTATTTGCAGTGCATTTGAATGCAAAATAACTTGACAAGCAACCTATTCTCAGTAGTGACTTTAACATCTCAACCATAAATACAAAAAGCCTTCCTTAGGTTTGAGCAGAGTGCTGTGATCTGAAAAAGGCCTTAGAGAACTGGGCAGGGAAAACACAGGAGGAACAAAACAAAAGCCTTCATAAGGAACTACTTAAGCAACCAGCACTGGAAAAATGGTAAAATTCATCCTTATTCCAAGCTACTGCAATTTTGTCACAATCTAATATACTATATGGTATATATATGTGCTATAAATATAAATAAATAGTATAAAAATACATATATAAATATATAGTGATATAACAGCATATAAATAAAATATACTCTTTTGTTCCAAAGAAGCTGAATAAACAGATCACAGCCACAGAAGGTAAAATCTGGAGTGTCCATCAGGTTAATCAGCAACTGCCTCTGGTGTTTAGGTGATACTTTTCTATACCAGAGGCAGGTCAGAGGCACAGTAAATCATATCACCTGGTGTTTCCACTGCTTTTACCTTTATTTGTTAGGGTAAGATTTTAAAAAATGTGTAAGTGACATATTCTTGTCATAGTCATAAATAGCTAAGAACAAATGAACATCTTTAAGGCAGTTCTCCATGTTTTATTTAGGCTTTTCCAAAGGGAAGAGCAATGAAAGGCTCTTATGAAGATAAGGATTATCCAGGCTTACCATTAGAGATACTTGGAGAAGACAATTATGAGCAGGGCCTTCAAAGCTGCACTGAGTGTGTGGCTGGATGATTTCACCTCTGTGGTTTCTTACAGACCCACACACTTGACAGAAGAATGAAATACAGTCTGCAGTTTGCAAACATGAATCAGTCATCTGCCCCCAAATACAGGATGGTACTTAAGTTGTTATGATTTAGCTGAACAGAAACCGTTTCCAGTGCTTCACCCAAGTGCAGACATGCTTCCTGTTATTCCCACACAGTGCAATTTTCCAGTTTTCCAAAACAAAGGACAGGAACATTCTGCTATCAGTCCTCACCACTAAGAACATAGACTACAGCTGGAGCTGCCTACAGGCACTTCCTTTATTTATTCTGCACAGAGAACTCTTGTTTAAGACTCACTAGAGCAGAATGGAGCCAGGTTTAATGTACATTCCCTGCCACCACCTCAGTTTAGCCACTTTTCCCCATTAGCCAAGTGGATAAATAGTTTAACACAGTGCTACGTAAGGAATTAAAACGTGAGAAAGCTTAGGAGCAAAAAAGAATGCACTTTGAATTCTTCAGAGTGCTTTCCAATAAAGCCCCTGGTACTGATTCCAAGTGTACAACCCAGTGCATCCCAGACTGTCAGGTTGGAAGGGACTCAAGGATCCTCTGCTCCAACCCTTCCAATGTTGTTGTTCATGTGATGTCCCAGCACCCTGCTGAGCTGAGACTTGCAAACTGGGGGAGGAATCCACCACTTCCCCTGGGAGACCATTCCAAGGTCTGACTGTCCTCAGAGTGAAAAAGTTTTCTCTTCTGTTCAAACAGAATCTCCCCAGGAGCAACTTGTGCCCATTGCCCCTTGTCTTGTCCATGGGACTCCTTGTAAACAGGGAGTCTCCATCTGCTTTGTAGCCCCCCTTAAGTACTGGGACATTGTAATAATGTCTCCCCTTAAACCAGGACTCATTTTTAAGGACTATGTAGTTATTGTCAGAGACACAATATATTGTTCTCTTTCTGATGCATACATTCCCTGGGATGTTTGTTTGATGTGCTGTAGTACTAACTGATCAACCTCCTGTTTTAAAATCCATCTCAACTAAATTAGTCCCAGGACTAATAGTAGGGAAGAAAAGGACTATCAGCACATGTGCTGCAGATTTTAAAAAAAACACAACGGGTGTATGCATTAACTCAACTGGATCTCCCATCCTGTTGGACTGCAATAATCAAGAGCAGTTTAACTTTTTCATATACGAAGAAGCAAAACTACAAAGTTTGCTTTCCTAAGTGACATCCAGTGAGTGTTCAAAAGTCAGTATTCCAAGTCCTACAGGGGGAAAGTGCCAAACCAAAACATTGTCCTTACTCTTTGCAAAGCTGCTACTCGTGTCCTCTGTGCCCAGGGGCTTGGGCAGAAAGCCAGTGGCTCCCATCAGGACACGTCTATCCAGCAGCAGCCTGCTGCTCCTGTCAGCATTCTGGCTATCAAAGGCACCCTCGGAAAGTCTTGCAGTTTGTTTAATCTCCCCGGTGTTGTACAGACACCCAGCACTGTTACAGCAAGGACAGTTTGCCTTGTTCTGCTTCCTCTCTCCCCCCAAGCTACACACTCTGTTATTTGCCTCTCTGATCTGACCTTACAGAACCAGTTCAGAATAAAGACTCTCATCCTAATCCTCCACAAAACCAGATTTCCGCCACTCCTCACTGCTGAGGGGAGAGAAGGGGACACAGAGCTGCCAGATTCTCACTAAGTAGAGATGTACTGTAAAAGACTTGCCCAATGCCATCTGATACCAACATTCTGCCCCCAGCATCTCTGAAGACTTCATGGAAAGCCTGTAATTTTTATATAAATATCAACTTACGTATTGCACACTGCCATGGTCTGACACGACTCTCCTGTACAGAATTCTGAGATTGTACTATACTGTAAGTTGATGTGATGAAAGAAAGTTGTTGCTGAAAAATAAACACAAAGAAAAGAAATTTAGAAGTAAAATAATATCAAACACTGCTTATCCTCCCAACAATTATTTAAATAGAGCAGGCAAAGTGACCTCAGAGTCTTGAGCTTGCATAAAAATTTTAACAGGAGTTAAATGAGTCTAATGATGAACTGCAAAACCAAGAGGCACACAGAATGAGAGCTCTTGTTTTAAGATTAAAGCACCATGATGCATCAGCTCTTCTTACTCACTAAGCAGCACAACTGGGAAGTGTCTCTGTCATCAACCTCACTGCTCTACTCACAGTAGAATACTCTACCAGAAGCTGAAGGCAAACATTTTGCTACATTCTTTTGAAGTCACACTTAAAATGTACAGTGGTTAGAAAACAGTTCTCATAACACCTCAGAAAAGAAAAACCCACAACAAAAAGCATTAAAACTATTACCCTTCTACAGTTTTAAAATGTTCTGAGTTCTGAGGTAACATCTTTAATACTCCTCAGGGGGCATCTCACTTTTTCTTAATGTGTCTCTCTAGTGTGCAGTTTAAAGTAGGTTCTTTCTGCCACCACATATTGTTGAAAATATAAACAAGACTGGGTCATAGCTGCAAGTTAGGACTGGCAGATGAAGCAGAAACACAGGTAAATGTTGTAAATCAGAACTGAGGGGCACAGGTACAGCATTCAGTTAAGACAGTCAGTCATGTCTGTTCCAGCCTGACTGCAGTTTATGTTCACATTAATTCCACCAAAGCTTGGAAGGAGAGGGGAAAAGAAATCCAGCCAAAAGACTTAAAAACTTCTGGCTTTAAGCATAACTCACTCTACATACAAAGCTGCTGGAAGACCAATAGCTTGAGTCAGAAATGTCCTGACCCAGCAGCTTCAGCAAACAAGGAGCATCAAAAATTTAAACGCCCTGAGTGCTGCAGTGAGGGAATGGGAAGGAGGAAACACATCAAGGCTTCCATGCTGCTCAGCACAGTTGGTTTCTAAGTAAGACAACTTAATTACCATTCAAGGTATAATGATATGCATTGTGCAGTAATCATAAATAGTCATTAAGTGTTTTTCTAAGCACTGAAAACAGTAAAAAGAAACAATGAATAAATGCCTTCTCTGGTGAGGCAGCAAGCTCTGAGCTGTATGTTCACAATACTCACTGTTACTGGCTAGCCACTCGTTGAGGTCTATTTCTCGTGGTAACATCACTAGTTCCTTAAATTCAAAGTCAGTAATTCTGGATTTTGTGTATTCTGGCTCTAGGTAAAGTTTTTTCTCTTCCGGTGCTGGCTTTTTACCATTTGGCTTTCCCTTGGACTTCCTGCAAGAGATTAAAAAGAAAGAAGAAATGTTACCTTTGCTGTTGATTAACAGCTACAGAAACCTGAAAAAAACTGTTTTATCCTGTATTTGTGTTTACACCTCTCCTCCTGTCTCCCCACCCCTCAGCCTCATTATTTTATTTATTAAAGCAAAAAATAGTTGCTTTAAAAGTGTATTTTAACTCAGCCACTTTGTTCAGGTAACACTGGAAGTTTTGAATGGCCTTAAAAACTTGAGACAGAACTGCTCCACCTCCACTGCCCTTTGTCAGTTTAGGTTGCAAATTCCTGTGAGAGGAACAGTGTCTGTGCCTCTGGTCAGCCCTGGCAGCAGAACGGCACCGTGCTCAGGGGAGCTGCTCTGATGCTGACACTGCCAGTCTGCTGCCCCACACAGGTAACTGGCACCTGGAAAATGGGCATTTGAGGAACAGCAAAAGCAGACTGCAGCAAGAAGAGAAATCTTAGGTGGAAAACTGCTCTTTCCACGCAGTGTGTTGGCACTACTTAGTGAGAACTCCAGCATTCCTCACTGCTCCAGCCCTGTGTTCACTGAGATACCAAAAACCTGGAAGTAAGCATCTCTGACTCCAGCCAGAAACACTGACAACTACATTACCTTTGCTTACTCAGCTCCCAAGATACTTGAGACAGAAAGATCAGAGTTCATTTTTATTTCAGAAAATACCCTAAAATCCAGTGTGTTATGGACTGAGCTATCAGATCTGCATGAGCAGAAAACCACATTGATCAAATGCATTTCTCTCCAGGGCACTTTGGCACCTCCCATCTCCCATTTCTCAAGTGTTTAATGTTTTCTTACAAATTACTGGAGTTTTCTTCCTACTCTGCTTTTAATGTCCTCAAATTATACTCTTAACCCAACCCATATTTCTGGGCCAGGGTTTCATTGAGGACTTCTGAGGAAGGATGTTGGGACAGCACTTTTTTAGGCTATGTGGTCAGGCAGCTGCACAGCCGTGTGCTTCTACAGTTAAAAAAGCACCCGACCAGAGACAGCAGACAGGTTCAGTGGTGAGGGACAAGTGCAATACTTGCTGTGCACTATCACATGAACACAAGGAGGAGATGCCAGGATTTTTTAATGTCAGGTTTTCTTGGTTTAAGAGTTTTTAAAGAATCTGTAAAACCAAGACAAGTCCCCCTTGGCAGGTTACATTGAGTTGCTGCTGAAACTCATCAGGATCCCATCCAAAGGAAGCTGACCTCGTGTTCTGGCTTAGGTCTGAACACATTTGAAATTATCTTCCAAGGCTTGATTTTTCCTGTGAGGATGGGAAGCACATCTTTCCTGGAATGGTGTTTGAAGTATCAGTGCTTTCCTATTTCCAGTTTTCTGTCACCATGGGCTCTTCACTCATCTGTTCATTAAACCTATCTTAAGAATGACTCAACCTCCACCTTATCAACCCTGCAGAGATCAAGATTCACCTTCCATAACAAAGGCTTCCATGCCACAGTTCACTAGAACTTGGTCATTGGTGCTGCCAGAGTTTGCCATCTTCACCTTGCACTGAGTCTTTCCATACTTGTCTCTAACCAGTCAGTTAAGACTGGAGAGACTCCAAGGTTTCAGGAAGGCCATCACCAAGGAAAAATAAAATCTGGTGACAGCAGCACCATCTACACTTACATCCTCACAATACATTTACAAACCACAGATGTGCAGCCATCACTGCAGGAAGTCTCTGGATGGAGAAGATGGTCATGACTTATTTCAATATGTTAATGAGAAAGGCAGATTTCAAGGTCAGAGAGAGGATGCTTGTGACACAGATCACCTTTTTAAAGAATACAGATACTGTAAGAGCATAAACTGAAACCAGTACATGTGAAGATTAATTTAAGACATAGCTAAAGACACAAAAGAAAAGTCCGTGAAGGCAAAAATTGTAGGAGTTAAATCCCTAAAGGGATCTGGAAGATGTATTTAATTCATGCTTGGGCCAGAGACATCTGATTTTCACAGAATCTTGCACTCCAGGAAAGTGTAGTAACACAAACCAACAGTTTTGTTCAATAGTCTGTACCTTGACTTTATAGGAGGTGAAACAAGAGGCTTGGTGTTTTCCTTTTGCAGGAGGAATAGAATGTTAAGACTTGAAAACACCTCACCCTGACAGCCAACAGCATAAATCCAGCTGAAACCATGCACTTGGCCCTGATTTCCTTAAATCCCAGCACAGGCTGTCTTATTCCTGATGTTGCTGAAACCCAGCTTGGCACACTCCACACAGCACCTTCATACTTTCTGGGCCTCTGACAAACAATATTATGGTCTATTCAGAATAGAAAAAAAATATTAAAAAAAACCTTTAGGATTCTTTTTCAGCTGGTTGGGCTTAGTGGTTGAGGGGGCTGGGGGTGGAGGCAGGGGCAGAATTCAGGCATTCAAGGATAAGCTGATTTTTAAAGACAATTATGATTCTGATAACAATGACACAAAAAGTATCTTCAGCTTCAGACACAGGTTCAACAAATGGCATTAAGCAGACTTGGGGATAAAAGCTGTCAGTGAGAAGCTTGGGCAGAGCAGAGTTTGTGTCTTTGCTTCAGGATACTTAAACCAAGGGCCTCAGGTTAGGGCTGTGCCTCGGCAGCTCAGAGGAGAATTCTGAGGGGAGCTGAATCTGTCCTAGAGCTGGGCTGGGGAAGAAAACCACAGGAGGCACCAGACCCAGGAGGCTGAGAAAAGCCTTCAGAAACTGTGTGTGTACCTAATTCCCACTTCAGCATCTTCTCCACATTTTAAGAAAAGAAAAAAAAAACACTAAATATATTTCACAAGTTTGCTAATGCAAATGACAATACCTTGTCCTGTCACACACCCCCTCTTTTCCACTCCACTGTTGGTTCTCTGCTGGATTAGTACATGGAGCCACCTGGGATGGTTTTGACAGATTGTGTGAGTCTTTCCACAAGCACCTTGTGTGGGAACTGGAGCACTCTGAACAGCTCTCTGAAGGAGCCCGGGTTCTGTCCCTTTCAAAAGCTTTGGCTCAGTTTAAAAAAGCACCTGACTCCTGGGCATCATCAGTGACCCTGCAAAATGTCCATAATCACTGATACCACGGGTTTATTCACATCACTGAAACCTCACTCTCAGATAACCATGTGCAGTACAAACTTCTTTTTCACCATTTGCAGCTGTTGAGAGCTAATGCAAGACACAGGAATTCTTTCTATCAGCAGATTTTCATGACCTGCACGTAGTGCAGTTGGGGTACTACATGGCCTGGATATTATAAGTACAAATTTAAAAAAAAAAAAAAAAAATACAAGCCAGTCTTAAAAATGTTTTGAACTAGACCACACACCTTTCCTCAGGTAGACAGAACTTAGGTTAAAAAAAATCAGACGTACTTTTATTAATTGAGTCAGGCTCAGGCTGTAAAACCAGGGGTTTAGTTTGGAAACTGTGAATGGTAAAACATTTTCCTTACTGACTTACACAGCAGTATGGAGAAAACATGACTGCATATTATTCAACAAATAATAGTTCCATATTCCAAAAACCAAAAGCTCACACATTCAACACTACCAGAATTACCAAATAGTGTGAAGTTTAGAAGTCAGCTTCTTACCTCCAAGCTCAATGTTGTTTCAAAGACTCATAAAAAAACACCATCTACTGGGAACCAACTCCAAATTGTGAGCTGTTCACATTCAAGATGCCTTCCCCAACTTCTCATTTTATGTTTAAAGTACACAAATAGGAAAAACTGCATATAGCCATTTCTGAAATGTTCCAGAACACCCTTATAAGTGAAGACTGGAGCAGTGAGCATCAAGCACCGCATCAAGCAACAGCTTATTCAGTCTTTCAGTGAAAGAAAAAGTGACAGAACAGTAGAGTTTCACTGCTCTTTTCAGGAAACACCAAAATCCAAGACCTGTTGATTATTATTTACCAAATTTCATGCAAGACCTTTCAAGGAGACAGTACCTTTCAAAATGCTGCTACAGGCACCCCAAAGGAAACCAAAGTTCTGAGTCATGTTTACCTGTGTCTTTTGTAAAAAAAAAGGGGAATTCTGCTCAGTTTGTCTCAGCCCATCCACGTCAGATCAAACATTCCCAAAGCAGCTGAAGGATCGGCTGTCACACAGCAGGTTGGTGAATGTGTGTCAGGAGGTTACACCAAAACCTGTCTACCAGTGCTTAACTACTACTTAAGGAAAAAAAACATCTTCAGGGAACCCAAGGAGACAGCAGTCAGCAGTTTTTATTGACAGGCAAACCAAGAATGCAAACTAATTCCTCAGATAACTCCCCAGATAGGTTTGTGTTGGGTTAGTTTTAGGCACTCTATTGAACAGGGTGCCACAGGCCATGTCACACCCACTGGTGAAGCTGAGAGAGGGAAAAGTGATGGGAATTCTGTGATTCTGTGACATGGCAGAAGAGAGGTCACTTCTCTGCAGTCTCAGAAGGTTCAGCTAAGTGGCTCCAGCCAAGGGCAGTGCACTCACTAATCCTTCTAGCAGGGCTCCCTGTGTCCAACTGAGGAAACTCAGCAGCTGGAAGTTTGCCTGGATTTCACCAGAGATGTGCAAGACTCTCCACCAAGTGACAGGCCCACTGGGCTGTGTTAATTTTTTTCCCTTGGTCTCATTGCTTTGTTGAGACTGAGTAAAACTTCCAGTTCCCCAGCTTGTTTTCTTATCCCATCTCAGTTAATAAAGATACTCCTCTAATGTCTCTCTTACATTTCCTTCTTGATCAGGTGCCCAGTAGTTTCTTGGTTTTAAAAAAAAAGTCTTTGGAGCATCCTCAAAAGAA
Source organism: Heliangelus exortis (assembly GCF_036169615.1). Lineage (NCBI taxonomy): Eukaryota > Metazoa > Chordata > Aves > Apodiformes > Trochilidae > Heliangelus > Heliangelus exortis. The sequence goes on along the minus strand of NC_092439.1, from coordinate 13,321,935 downwards.
CATCCAGGTATTAATTTTGTTTTAAAACCATATGAAGAAAGTATTATTCCCATTTTATAGAAGAAAGTGGCTGTTAGGGTCAGAGTTTATTTATGGTGCAAATACTAAAGATGTTTTGGTTTAAATTGACACAGTTTGTTTGGAAAGCAGCACAGTGAAGCAATCCTGATTTAGCTGAGTTATCAATGTCCACTGAGCAGACAAGCTCCATACCCTGAGAGTTCATCTCAGTCTGGACCTGTACCAGGCATCTGTGGATTTGGTCATGAGAATCTCATTTATTACAAGGTTGATGACACAGAGGGAATACTAATGCTATGTTAAACACCAAGTTTCCCTAAAATGATCATGCAATTTAACATTATTTCTCCCAGTTCCCGATTCCTGTTTTTTTCTAGAGGGAATCAGCACAGCTATAACAATTTCTTGCTGTCTCCAGCAAGCTCTGCAGTGTTTTATACTGCATCAAAACCAAATCTCTTAAAGGAGAATGATGCTTCAGTCATCATCTCTTACCCTTCACACTCAACTATCCTTGGGGTGAGTGGCTGTTTATTTTTTTTTCTTTTTTAAATACAAGTAATCAGTGGTTTTTCTCTTTTTAATGTGGAATATTAAAGTGGGTTTGGTACTAAATATATGAGTAGCTTTACAGAGCTAAAAAGTTTATTTCAAAAGCCTGTAGTGGTGAGGAGCAGAGCTGCAGGCAAAACTCCAATCTCTTTCTGCCCTCTGGATCATGCACCAGTTTCAGGTTCCAGCCAAGTCTCAAACATGATTTCCATTTAAAAATTGACAGAACAGGTCCAACAGGACTTACTTGGCAAATCTGTCTCCCTGCTTGCAAACCTTAAAATTCATACGTCTGTGCAGATAAAAACCACCACGGATTATGAACTTTATTTTGTGATTAGTATTATTTTTTAGTAACCAGCCCTATTTCTTATCCCAGGTTAATTGGTATAATCCCAGCAATCCCCACGTGTCAGCTGGGACAATCCAGCTGGGCTCTGCTCAGTGTTGGTGAGCAAAGAATAAAGCCCCAGGGTTCATAGCAAAGCATGCAAGAGTGGAACCAAGAGAAAAATCTATTTAAAGGAAGATCAAACAATAAAATGCCAACAGAAATATTATCAAATTATATTTTAGAAGTCTCTGGAGATTTTGGGGGAGGGGTATTTTCAAGTAACCTGGCCTATGTAATTTTTATAGTGTAGAATCTGGAAAATTTTAATATTGCAATGGTACATTTCCCAACTAAAAAGTGTATGTGGAAAACTTGGAAGTCTCCAGCAGCAACACCATATTGCACCTCACCCAGGTGCACCTCTATATTACCAAATCAATAGAACTGTTTTGGCATTTGATTTTCATCCTGGTTTTTTTTTTTTCCTCCCGTTTTCAAAGTGTCATGTTTTAAAATATCTTCCACTGATGGGAGTATGAGAGTGTGAAGTACTCCTGCCAAACCCTGCTTTCTGGGTAACCTGAGGATGGGGGTTAGCTGCTTAAAACAGAGGCCAAAACAGAATGAGAGAGGCAGAAAGCCAACATTTTAACAGTGTCTCCTAGGCCAGGCTTTAGGAAGACATTCATGGTTTTATATTTTCCAGTGAGTAAGGGTTTATAACAAACTGAAGGTACATTGCATACTTTCTTTCTTGCATCTCTCTTCTTCCCTTTTGGGTAAGGAAGTGAATGGGATGCCATAACAACAGAAGAGGGAATAAATCACATTAAGGTAAAAAGAGGGTTTGAAAACCCCACAAATTTCAGCCATCCACAGAAGGCTGCAGCTTTGTAAGAAAAACCAGGTTAGCTGCTCACAGATGCAGTTACCACCCTCCCTGGTTTTTCTGTTGCACTTTATTGGGAAGAAGTTACCTGTTAAATTCTGGTTAGAAATATGGGAGTCCTGAACACATTCACAGCACGAAGGGAAGAGGTTTATGAGCTAAAATTTATGAGTCCAAGTGACAAACTCCCACCAAGAACAATGAAGCAGTAGGTTACACCAGTTTTATAGGACAGAAACAAACTCTTGAAGACAGTCTGGTTTCCTATGCCATCAGCTCTCAGTCTTTTCTCCTCACCTAGGTACAGGACTGGAAGCTTAAAGACACCAGGCAGCTTAAAAATCACTCCTGGGTAATTCAGCATCTTTATTTATTTGTATAGCAGGCAAGGAAATTGGAATAAAAAGTTGCATTTGAGTTGCCCTTCTTCTGAGAAAAAGCTAGAGACAATATTTGTATTTCCCTCTTTCCTTAAAACCATACAGGATTAGTGTCTCCCTAGAGCTTTTCTGCAATCCCATATCCTGGTTTTAACCCAGGTGACTACTGAATCTTCAGCTGAAAATGCCACCTGACAACACACCCAGAACACAAATTGTGGATGTCCACGTTCAGGATTGGGAAAGAAAAGAACATCAGCACGGGATGGGAAGCTGCGTAAGGTGTTGGAAAGCAACACGAATCCCAGAGGAGCACACAGGACAAATCTTCATGGATCACTGCAGTCAGACCATTTCTCCAGGGCCTGGAGAAGGGAGAGGGTCTCAGCTTTTTAGGACTGTCTACATTCTGATCTCCTCTTGCCCCAGGTCTCTGCCAGACCCCTCTGACCTCAGTTTCATTCTTCCCCCTCCTGCCCTGGGTAAGCTCCAGGGCTCAGCTGCTGAGCAGCTCTAAGGGGGCTGCAGAGAATAAAATGTCTTCAGCAGCCTTTCTGGCCCTGCTTCTTCATTTTTGTTCTGTTTTTAAAAGTTACTAATAGTTTATTTAAGAGGAGGAGGAGGAAAGAAGAATGCACCCTACATGCCAGGGAAACTTTTTCTTCTGGATTCTCATAGTGGCTCTTTGCCTTAAAAGGGAATCTTTGCTTGGCCCCCAGATGCTGTGCTGGGAGCAGTCGGTGCCAAGGCATGGCAGGCACGTTAAGGATGACAAGTGCAATAACGTTATTCCCTAGTGCTGCTTCCCAACAGGAAGCCTGAAACATTCTGTAGGGCCAAACTGGGTACTGGTACTGGCAAAGCAAGATCACAGAGCACCCAGACACACCTCATCTCTCGTACCTCAGGTCTTTCCGCTCCCTTTTGCAGGACTCCCCAGAGAACAGGTTTTATGTGGAGCAGCTGAGGGAAGTGGGGTTGTTTATTCTGGAGAAAAGGAGGCTGAGGGCAGACCTTATCACTCTCTACCACTACCTGAAAGGAGGGTGCAGTGAGATGGGGGTTGGTTTGTTTTCCCAGGTAACAAGTGATAGGACAAGAGGAAACAGCCTCAAGCCATGCCAGGGGTTTAGCTTGGGTATTAGGAAAACTTTCTTCATTGAAAGGGTTGTCAAGCACCAGAAGAGGCTGCCCAGGGGAGTGGTGGAGTCATCATCCCTGGAGGGGCTCAGAAGCTGTGCAGATACTGTACTTAGGGACATGGTTTAGTGGGACTTGGCAGTGTTAGGTTTATGGCTGGACTTCAAGGTCTTTTCAAAGCTAAATTATTCTATGATATTATTCTAAGTACAGTGCTGACACTTCCCCAGGTGGCTGCTGGTGGCCAGGGACCACTGAAGCTCCTTCTCTCTTGTTCAGGGTCTCCCATCTTCAATGCAGCTCTGGGAAGAATGGCTACAGAGGCAAGGTCAGGCATGCAAACAGCTCAGTTAATGCTAAAAAAATGCAGAGTTGCATTCTTGTGGTACAGAATGCTGGACTGAAGTTTCCTTTCTTCTCAGGGCATTCCTGCCAGAATGCCTCCCCTAGGCTGAGAGGGGGTACCCAGCCTCTTTGGGGAGGGTCTGACTGTGGAAGCCTTGCACTGGTCCAGCTTCTCCTCCACTCAGCACACCTGGGAGGGGCAAAGTGGGACAGAGCCCTCGGGATATGGGGGAAGAGATGTCAAATGGGAGACAGCAAGGTTACATATTTCTAGGAGCCAGTGATGCAATTTCAACAGTGTAAACACAAGCAAACACCCTATTGTCCTTCTTTTTAAAATGTTCTCTTTTGCTTTTGTGCCAAAAAGCCAGACCAGGAGGTGCCAGCATTAAACCTCAGCAAGATTCTTTTCCTAAGTGATGTACTGCAGTCCAGATTTTTGGTTATTTGGGGATTAGGAAAGAAAAAGGACACAAATCTTGCCTAATGTTTATTTTTCAAGAGCCCTACCTGGAGACAAATTGGGTCTGTGGTAAGAGAGATGCAGTAGGTCACAGATCAGCAGTGACTGCTACAACAACTGATTTATCCAATGCTCAGAACCAACCATAGAGCAAAATGCTGCATCAGAGGTGCCCGGGTCCTGAGCCTCTGGCAGACAGAGTGGTGGTTCTTGAGTTGGTTTTTATGCCTTCAGCTGTAGGCAAACTCTGGCTGTCTGATAAAGAAAGCCAAAATCTGAACAAAAAGAGGGAAAATTCCTGCTTGGTAAGGTGTCTCAGTATAGTGTCTCCTGCTTTCAATTCTTCCTCCCCTAGGAGAGCATTCTCAGAGCAAGACACTGGTGCAGGGCACAAAGGGAAGGAGAAGCCATTCCATGCTGAGTCACTGGGACATCTCTGCCCAGTCAGTCACTGCCTGAAAACACAGGCTGGGCTCTGGGGTTCTGGGGTTTGTCTTGCTAACATGGTGTTCAGTTCAGTCCCCAGGCACATCCACAGTACTAAGATAAGGATGCTCCTGGACCCTTGCTTTCCCTGGAGGAAAAATGTAATTTGTATTCTAGCAACACAAATGCTTCCTCATCATCCTCCACTGCTAAATGCACCCTGCTGCAGCAGAGACAGCACCAACAGGACTCACTTCACCTTGCCTTGGGTATCTGCACATGTAAATGTATCTGAACTGGCTTTTAAAGACAGCAGAAAAAAAACAGTTTTTCCTCTATACTGGAAATCATTTCAGTCCGAGGCATAAATCTAAATATACCTTAAATTTCTTTAATTAAAACACATGGGCAAAGGAGTGACCCTCAGCTGAGAGCAGAGAGTGGCAGAGCTATTGATGCTGATGCTGTTAGAGATGCTGCAGTGAGATCTCTCACACCAGAGAGCCAAGAGTGATCTGCACCAAGGTCTGAAACCTGTGTGTTTTCAGACATGTCTGTTAACTGAAGCAGTGGTTTATTTACTTATTATGCTGTAAACTTCTGCTGGAACACAGTTACTTTGCTGCATCCCGATTAAATTCCCCTTCAGGCAGCAGCCTCCTGGCTGTGCTGACGCCCTCCTGTTACCTTTCCAGAAGAGCACATGCAATGCACTTTTTTGCAGGGTGGGATTTCTCCACCAGAGCCCATAAACCACTGAAGACACTGCTGATTATCTTCCAACCCCTAAGAACTTTGTAGAGCTGGCAGATTGCAAAGCTTTTTATTTCCAAACCGAGCAAATTTCACCTCGAAACCTCAGAGCTGCAGAGATGGGGGATTTCACAAGGCAGCTTGCACAGAGGAGCTTTTCAGGACAGAACCGCACTTTAATTGCTGGCAATGGTTTCACTATGGCAACCTGGCTTCAGCACCCAGCCCAAGATAGGAAATGCTGACAGTCTGCTCTGCTCAGAGACTACCAGGGTGCAGACAGGTTTGGCTTTGTAAGATGTGCTGTAGTTTCCTCACTGCCTTTTTGCCTTGCAAGCTCTCTTTGAGCTCTCATTTATCTAACAATAATAATTAGTTTTAAGTATTACTGTAGCCTAGAGAAAACCTGCAACAAAGGAAGCATGTTAGATATGCAGGTCAAACACACCACCTTACCCACATTTGGAAGCCAGGTACATGTCTGATGTATTTGTAAGCTGAATTTTACAATTCCCAACCTTGAAAATCGAAAAAATGTTTTTAAATACATTTTATAGCTATACTGTGCAGTGGGAAAGAAGACAGCCTGACAGTCCCCAAACAGTTAATGAGAATACTCACTCCAGAGTCTGTGCTGGAAATAGAGAAATATTTTTCAACATGGTGCAACATGTTGCAGCTCAGCTCAAGCACTGCTGTTGTCTCTCTCCTCAGCTCCCCAGAGGCAAGGAACAGTAAAGGACTCTTTTTTACTCCTGGCAGGACCGGACAAATTACAACTATTTACTTACAAAAGGTGCCTTGCTTTGGAAGGGTAAATTAGTTATTTTTGTCGGGAAGAGAATGAAAACAAATTCATCATCATCTGCCTTGCTACTGCAGTTCCACCTTTGAAAACATCACCTCTGTAGTCAGGTGGTAGGCAGGACTGCACCAGCTGAACCCTTCACATAAACATGGTCTGAAAAGTGTGGTTTAACAGGACAGAGAAGTGCTGGGACTCACCACAACTGAAGGTGCACACAGAAGCACAGGTAACAACACAGCTACTTCAAACAGCTTTGTAGGAGCTTCAGTAAACAACATGAATTCTATTAGATATATAGCATGAGGGAAAAAAAATTGTTTTTACTAATCATAAGCAATTTTGCATGTCAGCACCTGTAGACTCACTTTTCAAGCATTTTACTGGTACACACATGTGCATCTTGTTGGCTTGAGACACACAGCTGGGAGAAATTAACTCAGTCATTAGTTATTGAACAGGCTGGGCAAGGAGCTGCCTGGGTGAAGAAGTGCCCCCACCTCAAAGTTTCATCCACTCTTGTCAAGCTCCCCAAACTCATCCCCTACACTTGAACTACAGCATTTTAGTTAGGAAGAACATCTATTTACACAAAATGACCATGGTCAAGGTCAGCCCCCTCTCAATGGCAGCTCTGAAGTTAAAAAACTGATGTAAATGTTTTCTTAATATCAAAAAATATTTTGATATTTCTAAATATTTTTTAATTTAAACCAAAGTTAGTTCAGGGAAGTCCCACCTCTCCTGGCATGCCACAGATAGGTCCTGTGATGAGAAACTGTGTCCTTCAATTTTAGCATGAGCTGTCTTGTTAAACAAAAAAACTGGGAATCACAGAACCATCTCCTCTCAGGGTAAGAGAGTTAAAGGTAAAAGGCAACAAAGCCTTAATTTTATAATTTTTACTAACAAGTTTTATGCACAAAATATTCACTAATTTAGTTATGCAGTTAATCTTTAAACTCTGTGATGCAATGCTCTGTTCAGCTCTGTCATCAACAGGACACAGCTGTTTCCGTACTTCCTAGAAAACACTTTTTTGTTTTCTGGACAATAGAAGAAGGAAAAATGTATTTAAAATACAAACTACATAATCATGGGCCCAAGTAAAGAATATCTGAGTGACTTAAAAAAAATAGTAGAGTGGATAATAGTTTAATTACTGGTAGAGTTAGATCAGTCACTGTGCATTCTCATGAGACAGCTGGGGTTCCCAACCCTATTTTATTACTTTTGAGGATAATCCAAGGGAGACTGAAAACCATCAGCAGAAGCACCTTTACAGACACGTAGAGATCCATTAGGAATCAGAAAACCCCAAGCCACAGATATTCAACTTGTCATATTACCTCATTCATTCTTTTTAATTAAATGCTGGAAGCACAGCCAAGAAATTCATTAAGTCCAGAAATTTTCAAAAATAAGTATTAAAATTAGGTGGCATGCTGGGTTTTTTTCCTTTTTTTCCTTCCCTTGGCTGCCTGTGCACCATGCCAAGCAGTATCTTTCACTGTCCATGTGGATTTGCAGTTATCAATTCATGCAAGCAGAGGCCAACACCAAGGATTCTTCCTCAGAACACCCCCTGCAGCCACCCTTTCAGACCTCAGCAGAAGGGCTGGATGTGCCCAGCTGACTCCTCAAACACAGCCTGAACAACTTCCACTGCTGGCAGGAAGCATCAGCTCATCCTGGCTTTGCAGAGCTGTGGCCACACTGCTCATCCAGAGCTGCACAAGTGGTTCCACTGCAGAGAAATGGAAGATGGACCCTAACAAAATCCATCTCAAGGGATTTGTCTGCCATTGTGGGGTGATCCAGTTACTTCTCAGTATTTTTCTCAGTATCTAAGTCTCCAAAACAAAACAAAAAATAAAAAAACACCCCACAAATAAAAAAACACAAGCAAACTTTTTGTTGTATTTGAATGGTGTACCTAGAGATGAAAAAAAAGCTTTGCATGCTGAAAAACAACTGAAAAAAATAAGGATTTCAGTTGAGACAGAATAGAGCTTCTATAATCTGTCCCACAGAGGTCATGGTGTAGCTTCACCTCTTCCCTGCACAGGTTTGTTCTGGACAGATGAGGCAGTCACAGCAAACTGAGGACTCTCTGATAATCCAGGTTTTGCTTCATTACACAATCTCCTTCTGCTCTGCCAAACGCATCACTGGTGGGCAGCACGTGGAAGGCTTTGGTGTTCCCAGTCTGTGCCATGTAGACACAGGGGACTGAAGAGCAGATCTGGGAATCTGTCTGGAATGCAAGTGGAGCTACCAAGGTGCAACTACTGAAATGTCTCCTGTGTGTGAATTTTTATAAATCACCATGAAGAAGCCCAAGCCTTCTTTCCTCATTAATCCATGTACTTCGTATGCTGTTCAGAGATTTTTTTATTCTTTTTTTCAGATATTAAATTGCCCCAGGGTTTGAATATTCTGTCCCTGCCAGCCTGAGGACAGCTGTCCTCATTGCTGATTCTTCCTTTTTTTAAAAAGGAATTCCACAGACCTCCACAATGTTCCTTCAGCAGACAGTTCTGCTGTCTGACCAAAAGGATTTTCCAACATATTTCAGAAGCATGCTTGAAATATGGACACAGCAGCACTTTCTGACATGCTCAAACACCCCAGCTTGGGTGTTAGTGCATTCAATGCCAGGAAATGTGGTGGTTTGGTTTGGTTTTTTTTCAGAAAGCTGGAAGAAAGGGTTAATCCATACATCCTATACCATTCTTTTTTCCAGAGACCAGGTGCTGGCAGCACTTAAAAGAAAAACAACATCTCATGTTTTTAACAGCCATTTGCTGAAAGCTTAGTTAAGATTCTCTTGAGTCCCACAATAGTAGGGATTAAGAAAAGGGATTAGAAAATTCCCCACAACAAGAAGAACACTTTATCAAATTCAGTTCTGGTGTAATCACAGAGAAAGATGTATGATAGGTGAACAGGTAGATTTTGGTTTGGCCACCTCAGAGGCAGGGGGGGGACAACCTCTGCAAAACCATATTCCTAACACCACAGCCCTCCAGCAACCATCATCAAGAACAGAACAAGAACAGTGGATAGAAGGATGAACCTTGCCCACTCATATTTCTGCATACAGAAACTGAAAGCTTGCAGGCAGGAACAAGCAGCTAAAATCTGGAGCAAATCTTATAACGAAATAAACATGAAGGAAACAAGATAAAAAGGGGGTGAAAGAGTTCAGACATTTGAGATGCAATCAAATCTATTCCTGAACTATCCAGGAGAGTCTTCACAGAAAAGCTGCATTTTTTGCCCCTAAAACAGAGGGAAATGGTGCTAAACCTCAGGCAGGTGCCCTTCCTATGCCAACTTTGGAGACACCTTACAGGGTTATTTCAACACACAAAAGAATCCTAGCAGTCCTCTCCCTCTGGCTATCACTTCACAGGCTGCAGAACAGGTAACCAAAATACAGCTCAGTGTTACAAATACCTCTGAAGAAAGAGAGGGACTTCTTCATTAACTTAATACATTGCACATGGTTCACCAACTTTCATAAATGCACCAGGGTGATGACTCCTGCAGCCACCACAAGTGAACAAACAGATGACTATCCCAAAGAAATGGAGGAGTGCACAGCTCACTGGACCACTAGTGAGAGACACAGCATCTTTCCAGAGCACTGCCTCAAGTCCAGAGCTTCAGAAGGAGAGCAGGTGGCTGTATGGCTGTGTCAGAACTATCTGTTTGCTTCTAGTGGGGCTGAAAGTCAAGCAGAGCACAAGTGCTCAGCCACAACCAGCAGGGACTTTGCTACCTGCATATGCAGTGTGAGAGCCACAGGTCTGGAGGGCAGGAGCCCCCCAGGCTGGCACTGCCAGCCAAGCCCACCTCCCCTCCAGCCTGAGGACAGGACAGACATCCAAGGACACTCTCCACAAGGACATCTGTGCTTTCATCCACACAGAAGAGGTACCACGACCCCCCTCCTGCCTGCTCACACCTTGCCAAAGCACAAGATGCCTCACGCCACGGGTCCTTTCCAAGTAGCTGAGTCCCAAAAGGCTGTCACTGAACAAGGCCTCAGCTCTGCTACAGAAATATCCAGCAAGACACAGCAGGACAGTTAGTGATGGTTGCCCTGAACCATAAATGTCTTGAACTATTTTGGTACAATGGAAAGTTGTGGGAGAGAAAAAGAGCAAGATGAAAATAGCTGACTCGGTTCTGAAGAGCGTTTGCCTGTGAGCCCCTTCCCTCCCTCCTCTTCTGTCTGTCCCCAAACCTCTGCATCAACCAGATGAGTTAATGCTGAACAAGTTTTATCCTAATTACTTTGTAATAGTGCAGACCAGACTAAATTATTGAAAAATCTTTCTACCTAAATTAGGTTAAAAGAGGATCAATTTTTAAAAATATTTGCTTTAGTTCTGCCAATAAAAACAAGCATCCCAGCTACCTCTGGCCATTCCAGGCAAGACAGCAAAGCAGCAGCCACCTCACTCTGCTTCTGCCACCTATGTCACATTTCATGAACATGTTTAAGACAAGTTTGCATGTTCATTTAAGACAGAATCCAATGTCTAAACTAAATCAGTTTCTTCCTGACCTTGCTATGGATTATTTGAGGAATAAATAAGGAATTTTTTTTTTTAATTAAGTGTTGGACATAAAATGTATAGTGTCAGCCAGGATGCCAACACAAACTCACCAAGTTATTTGACTGAAACAATCATTATCACACTGTCACTTAACAAAAAGTACTACACTCTTGAAAAGCACCTGTAAGGATTCCACTTTGTTTGTGATCCCAATGGCACCCCTACCCAAACACAGTGGGCTTGGTTGGTTTTTTAGTGGTTTTTTTTTTTGGTTGGTATCCAAATCCACCCCTGGACATTGCTCTGAGAAAGGAAACTCCTGTGAGAAAAAGGAGTTTTCAGTTATCTATTCCCACAGCCATCCTGTACCATGTGTCCTTATAAACCATACTGTACTTTATCAGAAGTCATTACACAAGGACATCACAACTCTGTAGCCCACATCACTCCTCTGTCCTCACACTGTATCACCAATTATTAGTCACCTATCTCAGAGGGACCTCACAGGAGACTCTAAAAAAGCAACACATTGACTACAAAGCTGCTTGAAGAGCAGTCTCTGAAAATCACCTGCACAGGACCCAAGGTGCCACGACCCAGCAGGAGCACTGCAGCTCTGATCAGTATTCAAAGGCTGACCCAGGCAGTGAGCTCTGAACACTCTGTCCTGGAGTCCTCAGCTCCACAGAATGCTTGTGGGCAGCTCCCTTACTGCTGAGACCAGAGAGGGGAAATCTCATGTGCCTGAGTTTTCCTTCTACTTGTGCTGCTGGAGGTCAGAAAAAAACACAGCCCTCTGCAAGGAAGTTATCAGTAATCAGCTGCTTAACAAAGCAGAAATATAACAACTGATTAAATAATATTAAAAAGGAGAATAATATTCCAATATATTTACATGGTACTTTTTTCCCCTTCCAAACACAAGTATGGGTTGGGTGGATGATGGATTGAGAGCAGCCCAGAGGAGAAGGACTTGGGGGTGTTTGTTGATGGAAAGCTCATCACGAGCCAGCAATGTGTGTTTCCAGCCCAGAAACCCAACCATATCCTGAGCTGCATCAAAAGCAGCATGGCCAGAAGGTTAAGGGAGGGAGGGATTCTGCCCCTCTGCTCTGCTCCCACTTGGAGTTCTATGTTCAGCTCCAGAGGCCCAAACACAACAAGTCCAGGGAGCTGTAGAAGCAAGTCCTGAGGAGGGCTACAGAGATGCTCAGAGGGCTGGAGCAGCTCTCCTGTGAAGACAGACTGAGAGCTGGGGTGGTTCAGCCTGGAAAAGGCTCTGAGTTGACCTTACAGTGGCCTTCCAGCACCTGAAGAGGGCTACAAGAAAGCTGGAGAGGACTTCTGACAAGGGAATGTAGTGACAGGACAAGGGGTAATGGCTTTAAACTGGAGGGAGGTAGATTTAGGTTTGACATCAGAAGAAATTGCTCAGTGAGAGACTGGAACAGGTTGCCCAGGGAAATTGTGGATGCCCCATCCCTAGAACTCCTCAAGGACAGGTTGGACAGGACATTGAGCAATCCAGTGGAAGGTGTCCCTGCCCATGGCAGAGAGGCTGGAATTAGATGATCTTTAAGGTTCTTTCCAACCCAAACCATACCATGATTCTGCCTCTCTTCAGAAGCCACAACTTGTAGAAAACAAAACAACAACATCTATTCTTTCTCCTCCCTAACCATGGACAAAATAATTTCACAATTCATTACAGGAGAGGGGAAAAATAAGATTAACATATTTTTAAAAAAAAAAAAACATCTGAAGTGGAACAAAAGCCCTAATAAAACAGTGTTGAGGAATACACATAGCTTCACCTCAGCTATGCTCAGATTAATTTAAAGGGGAGCTGCCACTTTTCTAATGGTATTCTATTTTTTTTTTAATCATTACAAGTGTCTAGTCTGAGTCCCATCCCTGAAGTGTTAAACACAGTTTAGTAACCCATGTGATGAAATGTACAAGCATCTCCAGAGTTCTTCATAGCTGAATCACTAATTATTTAAGAGTAATAAACCTAACAGTAGCTTTCATAAAAAATTAATTAGAATGGCTGAAAGGATATGTGTTGCTTTTGTTACATTTTTCCCCCTTTCTGGTTCAGTTGACTTTCCCCATGCCCTTTAAAACTCTTTTCAGGTTCTCAGGGCTGCTTCTTTATCTCATGAAGCCTTTTTGCTTCCTCACACTTCCCTCTGTTTTTCTTCCCCATCCTGACTCTCCTCTGGCAGCTCTCACCAACAGGTGATGACACAGACACTATTTGGTACCCATCACCTAGGAGGACTTGGACTTACTGAAAAAAAAAAAAAAAAAACAACTTGCACGGGAAAAACTTCAAGAAAGTGAGTTACGAAGTATGTACAACTCATGTAAATAATATACAACTAATTTACTATTAAAAAAAAAAAAATCACACTGCTTTAGTATTCTACCAGAGCAAGTGAGCTTTCCATTTGACCTCCAGGACAGAGACACAAATGGAGGGCAACTTAGAGAGGAGACAGGAACTCCATCCCTTGTCCACTGTGTGTTTGCAACTCCTTGGCAGCCTGGGGAGCATGGAGAGGGGGTGGTGCTGATGATGGTTCCCAGTTCTGCTGAAGAAAGCAGCCTGAAATGCAGTGGGGTGTTTACAAGACCCCACTGAGCACAAACATGAAATCCTGTGATCTCTCCATCCAGCCATATGCAGGCCTGACCAACAGAGAGGTTCTCCTCCCCCTCTATTCTGCATTGGTGAGGCCGCACCTGGAGTATTGTGTCCAGTTCTGGGCCCCTCAGTTCAAGAAGGACAGGGAAGTGCTTGAAAGAGTCCAGCGCAGAGCTACTGAGATGATTAAGGGAGTGGAACATCTCCCTTATGAGGAAAGGCTGAGGGAGCTGGGGCTCTTTAGTTTGGAGAAAAGGAGACTGAGGGGTGACCTCATCAATGTTTTCAAATATGTAAGGGGTGAGTGTCAGGGAGATGGAGTTAGGCTTTTCTCAGTGGTGACCAGTGATAGGACAAGGGGTAATGGGTGTAAATTGGAGCATAGGAGGTTCAAGTTGAATATCAGAAAAAATTTTTTTACTGTAAGGGTGACGGAGCCCTGGAACAGGCTGCCCAGGGGGGTTGTGGAGTCTCCTTCACTGGAGACATTCAAAACCCACCTGGACACGTTCCTAGGGGATGTACTCTAGGGGGCCCTGCTCTGGCAGGGGGGGTTGGACTAGATGATCTTTCGAGGTCCCTTCCAACCCCTAGGATTCTAGGATTCTATGAGAAGGAACAGGACTTCATCTGAACTTTCAGATTGATGAATCCTCTGTACAGACCACAGAAAACTCAGCAATGCTGCAGTGGGCAGGCTCAGCAGTGGGATTCAATGCCCTCTGCCCCATCCTCACTCTGGAATAGATGGTAAAGCACTGCAGGAAGGTGGGATTCATCTCATTTAAGTTCAGAAGTGCTAAAAAGGGAGCTGCTCCTCCTGGCAGCCTGGCACTGCACCCTGCATGCTACCACATCTTTAGCCCTGGTGTTCTTTACCAACAAGGAAGGGGATGAGGCTCAGCTGTGGCTCTGCATTTCAAGAAATCCCAGCACAGCTGTCACCAACAAGCCACCATTTTGGGCCTAATTAAGGTACCTTATGGTTTCTTTTTTCACCATCAGTGGTTTCAAACTTTCTTAAGCACTAATACCTGAATTTTGCAATAAGGAAACTTTGATTGGACTATTTACCAGTGCTCTTACACTGTCTGAGCAATTTTGCAGATCAGGATGAGTTTATTTTTACAGAACGAAACCTAAGAGAAGCAAGATGAAGCAAGGCAAGGTCAGATAAGGCATCTGAATTATATATTCAAGAAGAAAAGTAAAAAACCCAGTCTGTCATCTAAATAAAGTTTTTGTGACTTCCCATTTCTCTCTAATGAGGTGCAAAAGGAGATCACTATTTTGTAGTGGAGTTTTTTTAATGTTATTGCTCCCATCTAGGAACAGCTTAGCAAAATAAAGTTATGCTGTTAATTCTCAAGCCCAAAATATTCTGCGTATAACTTTTTCTTGCTTTCAGAAGTTTTACAGTATATGTGGGGGAGGGAAGCAAATAAAATTATGCAGTTTCTGCATGTACTTCATTTGGATGACAAAGTGCAAGGTTACATTATACTTTTTCAAAAGCATGAGCCGAATAAAATCATAAAAATCTGTTTCCCTGCTAAGTCACAGGAAGTTACCTACACTTTCTACTGCCATAGATGCTGAACAAAAGGTTTGGCAACTCTTCCCTACAGAGGCACCCATCTATTTTCATCTGGGACTGCTGCCAATAGAACAGCTACCAAAAACTTCAAAGGGTTCAAAGCATGACCAGCAAGCCGCTGGCCAAAGGACTTTATGATATGACCAGCTGTGTAACACCAGATTGAATTAGAGACAGCCCCCCCTTCTAACCCAACCCTCCCCCCTCCAAAAAAAAAAAAAAAAAAAACCAAAAAAAACCACCAAACTTGCAAAGAAGGGATGTTAAACTTGTTAAAAAGCTGAAAAATGAACTTGAGTTCCTCCAGCTGATGTTTTCCACAGGAAAATATTTTTATTAAGGGGAAAAACACACACACAAAATTTACAGCTATATAGTACTTTTTTAAGACTATAAGAACTCAAAGCAGTTCTTCTCACCAAGCCTATTTTAAACCACTGAACTTATCCAGTTTAAGTTGTAGCCACTGCTCAGCCACTTTTAAACCAAAACACTCTGCTTTAATAAATGGCTCCCCTAAACTGGCTTGGAGAGAGAGAGGTGAGTCAACAGAGGAAAGGGATAATGTTTCTGTTGACAAACATTCAACAACTGGCAACTGAAAGTAGGAAACAGGGACAAAGGAAAGCTTGCCAAATAAAGCCATGCCAGAGCGGCACTGCCATTCTTCATAGACCCCAGGAAAAAAACTGAACCACACGCCACCAAAAAAAAAGCTGCAGTTGTTGAAGAGCGAGGCTGCTAATCCTAATATTTGTGGTGACATTTTTCCCAGCAAACCAGGATGGGTCAGAACTCCTCCGAATCAGATTGCCTCATGTCCTTTGCCAAAGAGTCTGGTTTTGGTCTCAGTAGTCCACGTCTCAGTGTTCACATAAATCTTTTTGAGTTACATGAGTAAGTTTTTCCCCTCATCTTACGACATTGCTGTAGAAAACACGCCAAAGCACATGTAGTGCCTTGGTCAGCCTCCTTATTCAGGAAAGTCAGGACCTTCACTGTCTGCTTACGTCCCCGGAAATTTAGTTTTCAAGGAAGGGCAAACAAAACTTGACCGCAGCGCTATGGGCGGACAACTGTTCCTCTCGAAGCGGCTATCGCTATTCCAACTCCTACCCTCTCAGTGCTACACGAGACCCAGAGGCAGCCAAAAGCAGCCCCCCCGCCCCCCCTTCCAGACACCAGAGGAGCTGAGCAGAACCGGGCAGCCGGGCCACATTTGTCCCTGCTCCATCTCCCTGCTCGCTCCTCCCGAGCCTGGGCACCCGCCCTGCCCGCCCCCGGCAGCCCCGCGGGGCACCCGCCCGGCCCGACCGCCGGACCCGTCCTTACCGCAGCACTTTGCCCACCGCCTGCAGGACCATTTTACAGCTTAACCCGGGTTTGGGACTCTGAGCGAGGACGGGCCGTTCACCGGGGAGGCTGCAGTGATCCCCGACCATGGTAGGACGGGAGGGGAGCGGAGCGGGGGAACTGCCCGTGTGCTCGGCGCGGCTCTCCCCGGGCAGCAGCCGCCCGGCCCGGCCCCGCCAATGGGCAGAGGCTCAGGGGGCGGCGGCAGCCGCGGCTCCTCCGCCCGCCCGAGGCCGCCCCTGAACCGGCCCTGCCGGGCCCGGGAGGGCGGAGGCCTGGGGCTGGGGCCCCGCCCCGGACGGGCAGCGGGGCCGGGGCCCGGTTACACAAGGCTGGCATCCCGTGGAGCCGGGCAGGGCTCTGGCACACGGGGCTGGGAGCGCTGGGAGGGAGGGGAGGGAGGGAAGGAAGGAAAGGAAGGAAAGGAAGGAAAGGAAGGAAAGGAAGGAAAGGAAGGAAAGGAAGGAAAGGAAGGAAAGGAAGGAAAGGAAGGAAAGGAAGGAAAGGAAGGAAAGGGAAGGGAGGAAGGAAAGGGAAGGGAAAGGGAAAGGAAGGGAGGAAGGGAGGAAGGGAGGAAGGGAGGAAGGGAGGAAGGGAGGAAGGGAGGAAGGAAGGAAGGAAGGAAGGAAGGAAGGAAGGAAGGAAGGAAGGAAGGAAGGAAGGAAAAGAAAGGGAGGAAGGAAAGGGAAGGGAAAGGAAGGGAGGATGGAAAGGAAAGGAAAAGGAAGGGAGGAAGGGAGGAAGGAAGGAAAAGAAAGGAAGGAAAAGAAAGGAAGGAAAAGAAAGGGAAGGGAAAGGAAGGGAAGGGAAAGGAAGGGAGGAAGGGAGGAAGGAAGGAAAAGAAAGGAAGGAAAAGAAAGGAAGGAAAAGAAAGGAAGGAAAAGAAAGGAAGGAAAAGAAAGGGAAGGGAAAGGAAGGGAGGAAGGAAAGGGAAGGGAAAGGAAGGGAGGAAAAGGAAAGGAAGGAAGGAAAGAGCGACCCAGCCCCCCAGAGCCCACTGCAGCAGCGCTGCCTGATGCCAGCACCACTGCCCATTACAAACTTCTCTGCCAATGCACTGGGCAGCAAAAAGCAAGCAGGGATCTGCCAGGAGAAGGGTGCCACGGGGGGCAAACACGCGGCTGTTGCTGTCTGCAGGATGGGTGATGAGGCCATGCTGGACCCTCGGCCAGAAATGGGAATAATTATGGATTTGGGCTGCTCTCTCAGGACTCAGCAACAAATCAGGGCACGGGCTAGCCCAAGAGCAGAGCTAGAGCTGTTCTGCCAGGAACTGTTTTACATCCTAAATGTCAGCCCAGCAATGATACCAAGACCTTGATCGGAGGGGTTTAAACAGAAGAAGGGTGAAGAGAACTAAAACCATAAGCAGCAAGAGCCCTTGTTATGACCAGAGTTAAGAGCAGGCACCTGGTCCTCAGAGGATGAGTGATGAAGCAGAATCCTCAAACCCAAGAACTGCTATAACACATCAGCAGTTTTAGACAGAGAAAACACTTTGCTGTCAGTTTTCCTAACAGACTTTAGGAAGTTGCTCTCTGCCCAGCTCCTTCAACCCCCACATAACCACCATTTGACACACAGCTTTGGACGGGCAGCTGTGCCCACGGCTTCCTGCGAGAGCATTTAGAGCCAAATCATAACCAAAGGTGGTGGGTGTGGTGTAACATAACCTAAAACAAAAAGCCTTGAGGACATCACTTACTCTGCAACACTAAAATCTGACCCTGCGACATCTCAGAGAAATTGGGGGATTTGCCAGTTTGGGGACACCTGCAATGCAGGCAGCAGTCAGAAGGAGCAGCTCCCCAGAATGGTATCACCAAGCACCCCGGTTCAGTTACTAAGAAGGCATCTTCCCTTTTAACCAGAAGGTCAACAGGTTTGTTGAATTAAACCTAGCAGTAATCATGCCATTGCTGCCATCACCAACCCAGGTGGTCAAAGCAGGTGGAAATGTGGCTGCTGTTTGCACAAACCCAGGAAACTGCAGCCATGGGACACACCTGGGAAGATTAATGTGCTATTCTCCTTCCCAAAATTCCTACCCAGGCAGCCCCGTTTGCCAGTTCCATGCTGCCTTTTACTCACATGTCCAAGTTAGGCCTCCACATCCTTGTGAAGCTGGAGGTATTTTTATTCCTACTCTCCAAGCAATCCACTTAAGATGGAGTTCGAGCTTCCCTGATAGCACACTGGAAGCTGCAGCTCAACACGCACTGCAGCCCAGCACTTCATACAGATTATCCAGCTCTTGAGAAACCCCATGTTCAGTCAATCTTACCCCCAAGTAACAGTGACTTGTCACAGTTACACTAAAAAGCAACAGTGCTGGCAAAAGAGGAAGGACACCTGCCAAGAGAGCAGTCGCCCTTGTTTTGTTGACCAGTGAAATCTGCACAGAGAGAATGTTGTTTGCTAAAAAAAAAAACCACCCTAAAACAACAAGACTGTGATATAAAGCAGCTTAAGTTTTATTAAAAGTCTGTCTATCCAAAGTAAATTAAAGAAAAATCCAAGGGTCAAACCAAACTAAACAGAGCTCTGTGGTATTACAACTGTATTAGGAAAGCTGACCTCCCTGTGACTCTGGCTGCTCAACATTCACTCTTCAGAGATTCCACACAGGTTAGGAACTTATGCTCTCAAGTTAAAACTGACAGATCAAGTGAAATAAAAATGATATCTTTTTACTGTGACCCAGAAAAATGACCCACTTCTCTATTCTGTTTGCTTCTGCATCAAACCAGCATTTTGCTTTCCTTTTCCTTAGCCACACATCTCTGCAGCACCCTTTCCAACCTTTCCTCCACCTCTCAGTTTTCCTCCATTCAAGAAGTACAACTTTTTTAGGCCAACTGCATGCTACAGTTTACCTGTAGTACTGGATTTTATGCAAGCTGTAGGAAAACCCATCATCTCAAAGACAATTTTAAAAGTTCCAAAAGAAAAGAAAAAAAAAGAAATAAGCTTATTATAGGAAGCATGATTTAAGCACACACTTTATATGGCATCAACAGAATTTAACACATGTGCAGTACAGATTCTCACACTTTAAAAAGATCTGGAGCACATGTGCAGACACAAATGGGTTTACTTGAAAACTGCTGCATTCAGAAAGAGAAAGATTCAGTCTAAAAGCAATGTATTTATTTGAGTATGGCTGCTGGTCTGATCTCTCCATATGCAAATGCTGAAGGATCCTGCATCTGCACTTTAAGGATCTGACATCTTGCCTATTTACACCCATTTTCACTTGCTCCCTCAACATCCTCTGCAGGTAACAACAGTTGATGTGACCTCAGCACTGAGGTGCTTCAGCAGTGGTAAAGCCCCTAAACTGACCTGTCAGGCTTGAAAAACTGTGGAGTTGTACATTGAAGTCATCACCAAAATGTTAACAGACATATCCATGAACTGATCTACCAGGTTTATGGTTTGCATGGAGTCCTACAGATATGTCAGCCAAGGAAAAATATCACAGAGTAAGGGCACAAAACAGACCACTGGGAGCCCCTTTTCTTTATATAAGTACATAGGTGCTTACACACCACTTATGGAAAGTTTTCTTGATCCAAACTACTAAGCCAAGGCACAGAAGTTATAAATTTTATGAATAATGCTTTGTCTTTAAAACGATGTTATATGCAACAGTTACACAATTACATATTTATTTGCCCCTTTTAGGGTTCCATAAAAATTACCTGTAAATCAGCCACCAGAGGGATGTATATTAGTACCCAGAGGTCTGGCAAAGCAAGCAAGTTGTATCACCCCAGACAAGCAAACAATGTCAGGGCTGGGAGGGGAAATCAGAACCATTATTTTGATTAAGGCACAGTTCAGCATTTATATGTACAGAAATGATGCCCTGTATCAGACTGTAATGTGCCATTTTAAATGAAACTAAAGTTTATTGTGTGCCCTTGCCTTACAAAGAACAATTCCATTTTACTAGATAATTATCCCTTTTGCTTAACTTCTGTGAGCCCAGCTACCACCTGGTCAAGTACCCTTTCCAGTTCCCTCACAGTGTATCCCCAGTTCTCTGGAAGCATTTTAAATCAGCTATGAAAACATTTTATCCTTTAGTTTGCCCCTAAGCTGAGATTACATTTACTCTCCATTTTGTCATCCTCACACAACAGCAAAGATGACAAGAGAAATTCTCTATACAGACAGTAAAGGCATGGATTTTGGACAGAAGACAGACTAAAGTCAAAGCTGCTTCAGTCTTAAAGTAGTTTAGAGGTGGTTATAGTGAAGGGGGAAAAAAAAGATTTCAAGGGTATACTTCCAGCTCCACTTCTGAGATAACAGCAGGAGAAATCAGTCTTTCAAGTCTTATCAACAGTGGCCACACACCCTGCAGAAAGTTTGGGCATAAAAAATTGAGCTTAAAAGCCACACATTTATAGGTGACAAGGTGCCTGCATTTGCTGCTTTACTGAAAGCACTGGTAACAATCAATATCTATCCTGCAGCCAC
Organism: Heliangelus exortis; assembly: GCF_036169615.1. Taxonomy (NCBI): domain Eukaryota; kingdom Metazoa; phylum Chordata; class Aves; order Apodiformes; family Trochilidae; genus Heliangelus; species Heliangelus exortis. The sequence continues at coordinate 13,301,168 of NC_092439.1, read as the reverse complement.
CACCTCTGCCTTGATCAATACTCAGGGGAGGTTTCTTCAGAGAAAAAAGCAGCACACTATACATTCTCACCTAATTCATATCATTATACAGAATCACTGGCAGCAAGAACAGAAAAATACCTCAAATACCAGTAAAGCTTCACCAAGAACATGTTATGGTATTTTGGAAAGGATGCACAAAATGAGAAGAACCAAGGGTTGATTAAATGTCACTTCAATAAAAAAGGGGAGGGGGAGAGGGAAGGAAGAAAAGGGAAAAAAGGGAAAATAAATGCTGATGTACCAAACAGAAATAGTGATTTCAGAGGTACTGTATTTCTGGCACGTGTGTAGGCACATGTATTGTTCTGAAACTCCTGAAATGTCAAGTTAAACCAGGTTCATCAAGAAGTGTGTATGCCTGAGAGCTGAAGAACATGAATGTGTTGAAGAAAGCAGAAATAGCAGCAGCTCAGCAGCAGATACTCAAATACCAGCACTGACCCCAGCAACTATTAGGAAAGGATGGGATGGTCACACTCAGATGCTATGTGGAGAAGTGATGTGATTTTTAATCACCTTTATTCCAATTGGTTCTCCTGAGTCAGCCCACTCCAAGTAGCAGAGGTCTCTGCAAAACACCCACTGGCACGACACTTGTTTTCTGGGTGGTGGCTGTTCCAGGCAAGTTTGTGGCAAGCAGATTCTGAGTCAAAGAACTGCCATGGAGTTGGACAGAAACATCAGATTCAGACCTTAGTTTCTCATATCCCTGGAAACTCATCACTGTATTATAACTCATTTCTTTTTTTAAAAGTTACTGTGATGAATCCCAGACAAGTTCCAAGATCACTGCACTCTGCTTAGTTCCCCTGCTTGCAATTGAGAAGATTCTTTGCTTTCTTTACTAAGCTGTTCCATACCATTATGTAGCACCCCATTTCAGTGCTGAATGAAGCAGTCTCTATATGGTACCTTTCTTATATGGTTAATTCAAAAATAACAACACATCACAATGATACAGCCTCAAAAGGGAGTTTTCTTCTTTCTGGTTTGCAAAACAATATACTTGGCACTACTACTGAAATATAAATAAACTGGCAATTATTTGCAAACAAACAGCTCAACTCTATCACCCTCATAAAACTGTATTCACATAGACAAAGTTTCCTGGGTAAAAGCTTAGCAATAGCTCAAAGTGACACTGAAGCTCGAGTGGCTGGCAACATCTATCTCAAAAAGGATGAAATCCCCCCTTTTTTTGTAATTTGAGTAGCCAAGCAGGAGAGAAGAAAACAAACAAGTAAAGATGTGCCAGCAAATCTAATGCATTTATCATTCTGAGTGCCCACAAGGATGGCTTTTGACACACAAGGACAGAGTCTTAGGAAGCAGAATACCTGCTGATGGCTGCATGGGATGCTCCCAGTGTAAAAACTGAGCTCCTTCATGTCTACTGTTGCAGCCACTGGTAGTTCCTCCACTGAGATAACCCAAGGGAGAATTTCATCCTCCATTTTACCATTACTTTTTTTTTTCTTGCCCTAATTTTGAAGTGTAACTAGGCTGCACTCCAGGAAAGCATTAGTGCATGATGCATTTGATATAGAAGAGCTCAAATGAAAGACTCCTGTTATTTTCCTTCTCCCCCCCAAATGTGCTGGACTTCAAGCTTCACATAAAGATGTAAAAACTTCTACAACTTGGTTAGGAAGTTCTCCCCAGAGATTGTTTAACATATTTGGAGCTACTTGCTTCATACACAACACTCCTTGTAAGTTTTACAACACAGCCACTGTTTTTGCAGGCTTGGGTAAATATGGCATGAAAAACAAAACCCTAATTGCAAATTGGCATGGAACTCCAGGCTAAGGAGTCAAAGGTGTAATCAGCACAGGAAAGGAGGGTATCTGTGTCAGCACTGTTACTGCCCAGGACTATCTGCATTTGGGTGGGAAAGGCAGAGAAGGGAAAAGGGGAGATGCTGGGAGTGAACTTGCAGAGTTTTCCCAGACAGACAGAGAGCCACTAAGGAAACTCAACTTTCCCTCCTCCTTGGTGCTACAAAAGGCTTCATTCTAGTACACGTTATCTGGTAATGCCATGTTTAGATTACAGCAGGAGAAAAAAACCCATTATTGAAATAAGCATGAAATTTTCTGTATAAGATTTTCCTCCAGGCATGCATTACTTAATATAAGCTCTGTGTTAGAGATTAAATGGGGGAAATTATTCCTGGTACTTCCAGAATAATTCCTTAGCTACTGCTTCTACAGAGCAGAACCATAAAATCCACAAGTCACAAACTTGGTTGCCACCCAGAGCACATGAGCATTCCCACAGAACTCAGAACACAAATGCTGCACCCCAGCCTTGCAGGCCCAGCACTGAGCAGAGCAACAGGAGCTCAGTAACAGTTGCTGCTATTTAAACACTGCAAGAAAGCACCTAGCTTTAAAACTTTAAACCTGATAGTTTAAATTTATGAAACAGATGAAAAAGTTTCCAGCAGTTATTCAGCTGTTTAACACTGTTTGCTCTGCATCAGCTCAGCCCAGAGGAGGGGCCACTCCATAGCTCTGAAGTAAAACCTGTTTGGTCAGGGAGCATGTAAAAACTTGCACTGGAGATGGACACAGGGCTGGAGAAAGACACCAACAAGCAGTTTGTCACAGGGACTCTCCACTGGCCAAGTTAAGTGCCTGCATTTCAGACTTTCAGTGGAAATAAAAGCATGAAGGTCTCACCTCTGAGGAATCCTCAAACCTATTCTAGTTGCTGATGAAGCATTTCAAGCCTTTTGTGAAAAAGGAACAGTACAAACAAAAGATTTGTAAATTTACTGGGGGGGGAAAAATTGGAATTTTCCAGAAAATTCTGACACGTGGTTACAGTCAAGATGTTGCACACAGGAACCCATAATATTCTCACAGCATCACTGTTCTGGGTGTTTGCTGCACTTGCCTGTGAGAGCTCTGCAGCCACTTCTGTAGGCATGGCCAGGTGATACTGCACAGGATCAGGAACCTCTGCTTGCAGTTTTCCTAAAGCTTGTGACAAAAACATAGCCACTTCTCATGCTTCGATTTTCTGATAAATACAATGGCTTAAGTGCATTCACTTACCCATTTGAATTGAATCTTGTACTTTAATGACCTAAAACTTACAAGCATTTTGCAAAACCAAGGTTATCCTATTGAGATCAATCCTGTCCCATAAATTCTGGGCAGATTTGGACAAAGAGTGACAGAATAACACAAAGGAAGGTTACTCTACACTTTCTTCAGGTACTAACATATGTTGGGATTACACTGGTCTAGTTCAGTAAGGATCTGGTGGATTAGAAAACCTCATTGTTGGATTTGAATCATATTCATTGTTTCTAAATAATATTTCTTCACAAGCAAGTTAAGCTGGCCCCTGAGTGAAATCATTATTAAAAAAATAATAATCAAAAAACACCTCAAAAGAGTAAAATTTATGGTAAGATATCACTTCTCTCTATAAAAATAATATAACCCACAATTCCTTGAACTGTCTCAAAGCATCACAATTCTCCTTTTTGGGCTCAGAATACTTGAAAACAATTTTTTTAAAAGTCCCTCCTGGAAGCATACAGAGGGCACAAGAAATTCTATTTATGATAGAACTTCCTTCCAAATCATGGACAGATTCACCACTTTACAGGACACAAGTATTTTTATCACTGTGATTGCTTGCACTGCTGTAAGCCCTGGCTAAGAGGCAGTCAGGGATTACATCTTGTGAGAGAAAATACCACAAGATAAAGGAAACTTCTGTGAATCCAAATCTCATCTGATTGAAGAAAAAAAAAAAAACAGTGGCAGAATGCACAAGGGAAGAGCCCTGAGTTTAAGGCAATCCTGGGTTTAAAAATAACAGCATTAAGCATAGATCTTTGAGCAACACTTATAAAATATAAAACTTTTATGATGCTCTCATGCTTAAAATTTCCATTTTGTCCAGAACTTGTTTACACCTTTTCCACCATAGTCTATTACACCTCTTTAATAAATGTTTATTTACTGGCCAGCAGAAGAGCTTTACTGGTCTGGCTACACAAGATGACCACTTGTCATGTTTTAATAATACAGTAAGAAAATCAGCCTTGATTTTCTTACTCTCTCAAGCACAAACAAAATAAAACTTAAAAGGACTGGACAGGGACTCTGGAGAGGACACTGCTGTGCCTGGCAAGACTGTTCTGAATTAACTTTGCTCAATAAATCTCTACCTCAATTCCACAGCCAAGAGATTACTATAATCTACATTTTGCATGCCTTGTTTTGCATACTTGTTTTCAAGACTTTGTCCCCATCAATATGAACTGAAAGCAGAAGAGAAGAATGACTCCAGACTTCCAGTGCTGCCACTGCTTCCTTTGTGGTGGGAGTGAAATTGAGCTCCTCTCTAAAGATAAAAGTGTATTAAATTGTAACTACATTCAGAGAACACACTGCCTGAAGTATTTTAGCATTTTTCAGGGCTTCTTACTGGGCTGGTGAAAGCAAATACTAGAATGTGTATTCATCCTGCATCTTGAGCTGCTGCTGTACCTTGAAGGTGCATCATCTGCATCAAATAAATGTCCTGCAAAGTCCATGAACCTGTCTTCTGGCATTCTGCTCTGAAAATGATTTGAAACTAAGGAAAATACACTGTGTTCCAGTATCCAAATAGCAACTTTCCTGTACAATTATAGTACATTTTGCTCAGAATTGCATCATGACTAGGATACTACCAAGAGGACAAACATTTAACCACTATTCTTAGTTTGTTAGAAAATTTTTCCCACATTACATAAACACATACACCCACCACATGGGCAGCACCATCAATCTTTTCCTTGTTTTGACATTAGTAAAGGAACAGTTATTTTTCATTTCAGTAGCTTTATTCTTGTTAGTGTTATGAAACCAGTATTAACTTTTCTCCTTCAGCTTTCTTCACTGTTATTCTTGTCTTCCCTGCAATTGCCTTAACTTTCTGCAAGATGAGAGTGTGAAAGAGAAATAAAAAAATTGGCATGGTGATTCCAAAATATTATTTAGGGTTCAGTAAAGGAATTAATTTCTAAATTTTTATTTAATGGAAAAAGGGATTGTTTTATAAAATGGAGATGTGTGCATCTGACAACAGGAAAAATATTTGTACTTTACATGCATTAACCAAAACACTGAGAACAAAACCAAGCAATTATTGAAAATATAATCTAAACTTTACAGGTTCTTCCATCTGTTGGCCAGAAGTATGAAACATGCAAAACTCTTCTGAACAGAGGCAACCTTGAATTGTTTTACTTGTACACAAATCTCTGGTAAGAAGTCAGCCAGCTCAGGAGAACCACACCTGAGCAACACTCACATTAAAAGACAGAGACCACCTAAGAAGAAATGAAGTCCTCAAAAGCTAACCTTGCTCTACTGATCTGCACTTCATATTCAAGCTTCTGATTATCCTTCAAAATTCAGTTTTTCATTTCTTTGGCTTGAGGATGGTAACATACAGAACAGATTCTGGTCCTCTTTGCTCTCCTTCATGTTCAGTGCTAAATCTAAAAGAATTCACAGATGCTGCAGAGGATCCAGCTCCAGTCTTCCCCATCCAACCAGGCTTCTAGGTATGCAAATAGAAGTGATCAGCTTCAAAACCTTTCTGTCTGTGTTCAAGTGCTACATTAAACTGGAAATTACAAGGTTGGATCTTGGCCTCTTTGAGAATCATGATCAATGTGATGCAGCTTTCTCAGAGAAGGGGTAAGGGCACGGTGTTTCAGCTCTAAATCTTCATTTTCTTCCCAACACATGCTCCACATTTCTACACTGAACACACAGGCCACTAAATACACATTTTGAAAAGAATCCTTTTATCATAAAAAGTACAGTTGCTGCTTTTAATGGACAGCATTCAAAATACTCTGCTATTCTTGTTTCTGAAAGTAATGCAGTGTTTTATTCCACAAATTAGGCTTTGTTTGTATGTTGAAGTGTCCATGCATAGCTGGGACCTGACCACAGCTATTCTGCTATGCATGACTGCTTGAACCAATCCTTGGATCATCTATTTCCCTGCTTGCTTTTCCCCACCACCCAATTTATAAACCAACAAGTTAAAATCCACCTAAATGAAGTCAATATCCATATCCATCACAATTTGGGTACATACCAAAACCACAGAAAAGACACAGAAATAACCCCCATGAGATGTGAGGCCCTGACAATCTCTGAAACCCATTGCAGCCCATCAAGTCCTTCTGGTTTGCCTAATGGAGGAGGGAAGGTCCAAGGTAGGTTGGAGCACTAAAACCAGACTTTTACTTCCCACACCAAAAGAAAAGGCACAAGAAACCCTGGTTTGCAGCCTGTGGATTCTGTAAGTTGTTCAGGAAATAAACCTCCTCAGATAAAACTTCACCTGTCCAACAGCCACTTGGAGAAGGAATAAATCAGCCTGGATTCAGCTCTTAGCAACATGGAGGCAATTTACAGCTCCTCTTACCTTTTGCCTCTTAGGATTATTGCTTTGTCTTTACCACTAATGGTTCACCAGCAGTTTTAAGGACAAAATACACAATATTTAGAGACAGCTTAAATTTTGCACAGACAAGATCTGCCAAGGTGGGTACAACCAGCACTGCACACCCTTTCCTGGGGTAGCCTTCATCTGTCTTAACCTTGTAAATAAGCCAAATGCTTATGTCTCCACTATGGCTTTGGTAGCTTACATATTTGAATTATTTCACAAAGAAAATGGGTGCTTTTTTGATTTGGGAAGCTATTTTGCCCCCACAAATGCAGCAAAGAACAGCTCCTGCTGCAGACACACCACTTCCTACAAAACCTGTGCTCTGCACACACAGTTTAGAAGCCACCCATGGCTCTGAGCTGCCCAAGGAAAACAAGATATACTGGTAAAAAACACATTCTGCCTATAACTACACTTGACTTTCTTCCAGTGCAGGTGTACACTCAAAAAACCTCACTCATCCCCCAACCAACAATGCCAGAAGACATTTGGAGCAGAGACAAAACCCAGGCAGGTAACACCCAACTTTTCCTGGGGGTGATTCAGCTCTTTCCTCCAGAGGCACACACCAGGCTCCCACAGCTCAGGACCTCCCCACCACCTCCCTGAGGAGCCTGAGTGACTGGGACTGCAGAAATCAAAGGCACTGAACATGCAGGGGATGACAGGAGACAGCAGGCAAGGCAAAGCACCTCTCCCTGGGGGAACCAGGGGCAACGAGGTGCAAGCCAAAAAATGAGCTCCCAAACCAGAGATGCTCAGGTGTGCTCCAGGCCAGCACCTTCCAGAGAGCCAGAGAGGGAGATGCCGTGGTCAGAGCCAGCCTTGAGTTGTCTGCCTTCCATCTAGTTACCCCTGGAGCCAAGCCAAAGCTGACTTAGCCCAAAGCACACCTTCCAGAAAGGCATCTGGGTGTCACTTGTGTACCTGACAAGACAAACAAACCAGTTCTTTTGCTCAGCAATTTGTTTCAGTGGCCAATCACATCCACTGCTAAAACACAGATCCTTTGAAACCTCCTGGCCTTACCATCCAGTTATGTTTCCAGTTCTGATACCCTTTCTCTTTCAAATTATAGCTTTTTTCCCCCCTCCCTTTTTTTAACTTCCTTAGTTAGATATTAAATTCCCCTCAATCTTCAGAGGAAAAAAAAAATCTCCTTATGTCTCACTATTAATATTTTTCTGGTTTTTAAATATCATGTGAAATTTCTGCCTTTCTGATTTAGAAGGGATCCAAGTACCTACTTCAAGACAATGTAAACAGCACTGATCAAAAGATGCTCTTAAAATCTTAATAGAGATGAACAAGTGCACACACAGAATTTTAGCTCAATCTTCATTCCCCCACAGATTAAAGGACCATTTTTAATTAAGCAATGTTGCAAGTTAAATTATTTAAAGTTTCTAATATGTAGAAATTCAGGGAATATTTGCATCTTAAGACAACTGAAAGAATACTAGTACTCATTATTTGAGAAAGGACAGAAAAATAATCTACAAAATCATTAGTTTATTTACATTCTTCAGACAGAAGTGCTATAAATATAGTATAGCCCTTGTTTTATAAATATTTAATCAGCTTAGTACCAATTATGATCATTCCATCCCACACAGGCTGCGCTACCTTTGATTTAAAACCTCAAAGAGGCAAAAAAAAAAAAAAAAAAAAAAAGCTTGTTTTTCTTGTAATCCATTTTCCTTGCTTTCTCACTTGCAATCATGAGGGGGGGAAAAAAAAGCCACAGGATAAGAAATTCAAAAGTAGGTTGTAAGGAACAAATGGACAGCACATGGCAAAAATGTCCCCCTCCATGTAAAATTAAGTCCTTACCACTGAGTTATCTGAGCCAGAGGACTGTGTAGAAAGGAAAAGGGAAGGTGATACAGCCCAAAACCTGAATGAATCCATGTTACCAACTGCTAATCCAACCATCTGTGTGGAAAGCCACTCAGTTCCATTTTCCTGCCTGCTGTCTCCAGCACCTTTCTCATTCTCCCCCTTACGCTCAAAAAAAGCAAATTTTTCCTCCCATCCTTTACAAGGAAGGTATTGAGAGCAGCAATGAAAGAACCCAGATAAATTGTGCCTCCCAATCTGCTCAATATTGCCCTTTGCCTCACTTCAACAATGCTACTTTTAACCTACAGAACTCAGGAAAAAAATGTATCTATACTTGAACTCACTGAAAAACATCACCCACCCTGCATCCTTCAAGGATTGTTGGGTTGCCTGATGGCTGAGAAACCCCAGGGTTAGCAGACTGTCATTATGCAAGCCAGAAATTGCCAACATTTCCAACCTTCCACCTCTACTCAAAGTGAAAGCTGCAGCTTAACCTCTTTGGGGCTTCATTTACTGCCTCATCTCTTATTCCAGATAATTAATTTCCAACCAAACCTGTAGGCTCTCCCACCCTGCAACAAAAGAAGCCAGACTGGGGTCCTGTGCTGTACACAGCTGGTTTTCTACCACCACCTCTATTAGCAGATTGTTGCTTAAAACTGGCAATGAGAAACAGATCAGCAGCTTGGCACCTGGTTTACTTGTGCAACCTTTCAGCCAGCCTCCCCTTTCCAGGCAGGCAGCAAACATCTGCTCAGTGAGAATACAAACATGAGATAACCCAGAAGCTGTAATGTTGTTCCACACTTGGCTGAATGGAGAAAGCAAACCCCACTGACATGCAGATAACTCCACAACTTTCCTTCTTCAGTAGTTTACCAACACAAAAATGCCTCTGAAAGCCTCTGAAAATCTTTTGGTGACACCACTAAGCCACTCTATCAGCCAGGCTCTTCAGAGAGAATTGTTGCTATTCTTTCCACCCTGCCCAAACCAACTGGAAATGGTGCGTTTCCATTTTTTGCTGGTTTAATGCTGTGACACAGCTCACCATGGAGCCATTTCGGATTCACTGGATATGGAAGAGAAACAGCAAAACCCCAGCTAGGGCTAGGAAGTGCCTCTGATGGGAGGTTTGTCACTCCAGTGGCTCAGCTGTCCTGTTCAGCAGTGCTTCTGCTGAGAGCTCCAACCTCTGCTTGCAAAGAACACTGCCCAGTGTGTAACTGCACTGGTTCCATCAGTGGGAGTGACAAGGCTCCAGACAGAGGGAAAAACTGCTCTTGCTCTGCTGTTCCACACTGCCAAGATGTGATCAATTCCACTGTAGGAGGAAGCCAGAAGTGCTCCAGAACACAGAAAGCCACTCAGACTTGAGACTGGAGAGGGGCAACCAAGGAGAAGAAGTTCAATGGCAAAAAACAGCTCAAGGACCATGGTCATAGATTACCAGAATAAAGTCATCTCCTCCCATACTTTCAGCTTTCTGACCACCCTTTGAAGGGTCCCACCAAGCTATAAAGAAAATCAACCCTGAGCATTATGCCTGAATCTTGAGGTATGTGTAAAGCTTAAAGAATGTATCTGGGGCAAAGATGGAATTGGCAATCCTCATGCTGAGGGGTGAAGAATGCTCTGAAAGAAACACTTTGTTAATTTTTTTTTTTTTTTTCATCTTCAGAGATGGATCTGTTTTGAATTCACACTGCTGTATTCCAGGATGTGCTTATAAATTCACACTTTTTGTTTCTTACTCACAGTTCCATAGCAATGAAGTTAAAACCCTTCATCTACCTAGACTTTCAATACTTGCAAAATACCAAGAGCTTGAATTATTTATGCAGCTCACTACATTTCTCTGCACCAGAAAGGTGCTCTCTCCCTCCCACCAAATGCCCTTCAGAAACCCTGTAATCAGTGTGTAGCTGATGGACTGAGCAAAAGCAGCAGACTCACACCCAACATAATGCCTGTGCAGAGCATAAAAGAGAAAAGGGAGCTGATAATTCTATAACCACTTTCTGAAAAGACCAAACCTTTGCTTTCAGTTCTTGAACCAGTTTTAGGAGTGTTGTTATTCACATATCTAACACAGGGACATTTGTAATATGACTTGTCCTGTACCTGAGGACTGCAATTCCACTATTGGTTACATATTGCATTATTGAGTGCATAATTCCTCCCAAAGAGAACAGAAAAAGGGCTTTTTGCCTTAAAAGGAGAGCAGAAAGAGATGAGCTCCAACTTGTTTTGAAGCCACCTCTCTGAAAGTAAAATTTATTTTTGTGATCTGTAGCAGTGGAGTTGACTTTAAAACCCAGCTGTCCCTGTTTGGAGTATTGAAGAGCAGAATGCACAGACAGGAATAATGTTCAGAATTTAAGGTGGGAAAAGTCTGGAGCGAGTCTTGTTCACATAGTGTGGGGCTGGATTGGAACAGCTGTCAAAATCTAAATGAATATACTTGGTCTTGGAGAAACAGCTGCCACACTTACACTGATAGCCCTCTTAGTCAAAGAAAAATCATTCCCTTCTTACCCTATACATCTTTACTGATGTTACAAAGCAATTAAAATTGCACTTGGAAAGAGCTGCAATTAATTTTCAAGTGGCTTAAGCACATGTTCCCTCCCTGCCACTATATCCTCTGTTCCTTGCACAGGTCACTCTTCCAAACTTAATAATCAATGCCAAAAATTAACCCATAAAACAGAAAACAAGGGGGTTGGCAAGAAATCCAGCAAGAGAAGGATTCTTTTTCTCATTTTTCAGCCAGTTTCTGTCTCATCAAACTTCGAGGGTGAGCCCCAGTGGGGCAGACTGCAGTAGCAGCATCCCATTTCCCAAAGGTTGAAGTGCAGAATTCCCTGTAACCTTCAGCTGGTGGCAGAGTCACGTTGAGGCTGAGGTGGGTGTGCTGTCACTGCCTGGCTTTTGTTTTCCAGAACAAGGAGAAAACACATTTTTCTCCTCCCTTGTCTGGGAAACAGGAAATAGATTCTTATACAGACTCTCCCACATACAGACCAGGCAGGAAAAAGGTGGTGTTTGGCAGCATTAAGACTTGTTCTTTAAATGCAGAGCAGTAATTATTGTAAGGCAAGAGACAGGATGGCTGGGCTTACTAATGTTTACTCACCCTGCTGATGCTGTTTTCAAATGTATTTATATTTAATGCAGAGTTACCCAGAAGTGTAAAACAGTTATTTTTACCTTAGTTTTCAGCCTTTATTTACCTTCACATAAAGGCAACAAATGCAAAGAAATTTGGCTTTTTAAATAACAGTGCAAGTTAATTAGTTCTTCAGCTCCTTATAAAGGGGCTGGACGTTTTTACCCCAATTCTATAAATGAAGCTGTAGTGTTTCAAGTGCAGAATAGAGCTCCCCAGAGCACAGGGAAAGTTCTACCTCTTCACTGCAGAAGCCATAAAGTAGCAGCAATATTGTCTTCAGCTCAGGGGGAAATATATTTTAGGAAGAAAAGTATGTTGGTTTTCTAGGAATATCACTCACTTCCTAACTGTAGTCTGTACATCTGGAAGGACAGATCTTGTTCATCATATGTATTCCATTAATCTATACTAAAAACCAGTAAAAGGGCAAGAATTAACCTGAATGGCTTTAACATGAAACAAGGCTTTCCACTAAAAAATATCCTGAGATGCTGAGTTTGAAAACTACCTCTGTATGAGCTACTTGAAAATATCCTAAAACTTGCTAAACCTAAAAGTATTCAGCTGACTGTTGTGTTGTTGGGGTTTTTCTGCAAGGCAGATTCTGAGTGCTTCTGTGACCACCTGCATCAGAAATCCTGACCCTATTTATCTAGGTACTGGAGAAGGCCTTTCTAGCTCTTGTTCATGGGAACAAACACAAAAAGCTTAACTCAGGAAAAAATTCAACAAGCTGAACCCTGAGAGGAGCTGTGGATGATACTGAATGAATACAAGCACAATTGTCTACCCTGGGAGGGTACCAAGAACTTATATATAGTTTACCTTTTGTTTTTCTATGGGGTGTCCTAGCTTACTTTTAGAATGCAAATTTTTGCATGAGGTTAATCTTTGTAGCACACTTTGAATTCATTCTAAGTTCAGAGCTTTAAAAAAGCTTTTCATCACAGAGGCAGTGCACAATGTAATAACAACTTCAACTTTCATCTCCTTTAGATCCCAAATTAGTTATCTGGCAGAAAATAAAAAAAATGGGAATGGGCTCAGTATCCAGTTCTTTCAGAGTTTATGCTGCCTATATTAAAACCAACTGATGTTCATGGAGTGCTATTAAATCAGCAGCTCTCAAAATGGTTTAAGTCCCATTTTTCTTTTCTGTAGCATGTGCCTCCATCATAAATTTGCATAATACACCCATATCACAGATTTCTCCACCATTGCATACGTACCATGACTTCCAGCTCAGTCCCCTCTGCCAGTCCCCCTCCCTTCCCCAATGCCAAAATCCTCAGCTTTCCACTCATTCAGTCCAGGAGTCTCCAAGCATGAACAGAAGACCCAGTTAAGTTTTCCAGCTCCTTGTCCAGACACAAGAGGCTCTCTCTCCTGACTTGCTCTCTACCTTTTCTTCTCTGTCCCCTGAGCCTTGGGGTTCACTTGCAAGCAGAGTGGCAAGGCCACACCAGGTGGTTTTCTCCCATGCTAGGAAAGGGAGCAGTCAGAAATTCAGGGCAGGCAAGCTCTGCAAGAAACAAACCCCTCCCAGCACAGGCAACCTCCTCTGTCATTAAGGGCCAGCATCCAGCACCTAATTAACAGCTCTTCCTGCACTGCTTCCAGGTCACCTGAGGAAGACCTGAGCATTGGTTGTCAGAGTTCCCCAGAAGGCATTTCATAGCCCTGGAAATGGCTACAAGAAAGCTATTAAAAGGTAATTTTCCAATTGAAAAACTTTTTCTGAAACAACAATCAACTCATACACAGGTCTGCCCAGTCCCTTCTGTCAGGTGAAAGGAGGCAAACGAAGTAAGTGCAGAATACTCTGCCATGAGAGAGGTGCTACAGACCTAGAAAAACACTTCAGAAACCCACTGTTTTTTCTAAGCCATACACTGGAACAAAAAGAAATCCCTCCTGTCAGGAATGGTCAGTCAAAGCAGCACAAATAAAAGGGAAAGGCTCCTTCAGCAACATGGTTCCCTCTGTGGAAAATCCAAGTTGCACAGAAGATGCCTTGGTAACTCCAAAGCCTCCTTCTCCCCTGGCACAGTGGAAGCTCAGATGGAACAGAGCCTCCTCTAAAGTAGTCTTCCCCCACTTGGCTGCACCAAACACAAAGTTTGCTGTTACCCACATTCACAAAAAGCATAAAAAATCCCAACTGCTTAGTATTAGAGTTCTAAATGGGAAGAAAATCTATCTCTTTCAAAAAGCCATATTCCAACCACTGAGAAATCAAATTATTTTAGTGAGAAGTTGGAATGAACCTGCAAAAGATCTAATTAATTTCAGTTCCTGAATAGCTACATTAATCTGTGCTTTTTAAGGTCAGACTAAGCAATCTTTTAGAGCTAGAAAGATTTTTTTAATACTCTTCAGTGTGGTGAGACTTCAAAAGGCAGCAGTTAACCCCATAAAAATATTTAAATATGTATTAAATCTATTTCCTCTTCAGAGTGCTCTATAAGCCATCACACATTACAAAAATCCTCTAACAAGCTCCACGAAATCAAATTATAATGAAAAAATTAAACTCCCCTCAGAAAAGTGCTGTCTTCCTGGATCAAGAATACACTCTTAATTAAAACTGACTGGCAAAAAGGAAAGACTTGTGTTTGAAAAGAACAGGTTCAAACCTCTGGGTAATGGAGCTGCACGACTGCCACAAAATAAAGCTCCCAAGCCAATAAAACCTGACATGCACATGAAGTCACTGTGGTGCTGTCAGCTCCCTAATATTCAGCATTAGGATCCTTCCTGCCAATGCATCCATCAGCAGGGCTGGTGTTCTCTGCCACACAAAATAAGTTCAAGAACTCCCATGTTCTTTGAGCTGAGCCAGCAGCAAAATGATGCTGAAGTGATAATTCCTGTGGCAGTGTTGGCAGGCTGGAGCTTTTGAAATGGAAGAGTGAAAAATTAAGCCAAACCAGTTAATAATGTTTTATTTCTTAAGTTTAGAGCACGCTATAAGCAGGAATCTCCTTAATGCAGCAATGAGGAAAGAAACCTCAATTTACAGCTTCATCCTAGGCAGAGTTTGACAGCAGGTACAGGAGGAAAACAAGCTCCTATTTAATCAGAACACTTGAAAAAGGCTTTTTAAATGTCTATATTTAATATATATGTTCACTAAACTTTCACAGTACTATCCCATTAAAAAGCTCTAGTCCTCAGGGGGAAGAAGCAGAAATAATGTATCAAAACATCTGCAATTTACAGTAACTGGTACGGAAGTTGAGAATTAATTTTCTGGCCCTAATTATTATTAATTAGCTGTAAATTGGGATGTTATTAGTTCTGGTATACAACAGATAAATTATATGGCTAGTCTTAGGGAACACTTCTGACCCTGCCTATAAAACTACCTTCATCATGAGCCCTGACCACACTACATACTCCACGAAGTAGTTTACTTGGAGGGGCTGTGACATAAAAGGTGCCAAAAATAATTAAACAAGAGAAGTCTGAAGTGTTTTGTTGTTCCCTGTTCTGGCCCCAGGTTGTTCATGGAACAACATCTTTGTAATACTCAAATCCTGAGTTTATCACCACCTGAGATTATAGAAATGCTTATAAAAGCAGGAATAGCAGCTGCCTTCAGTCTCTGCTGAAACATTGTTTAATACCAAGAGCTGAGACATATTTAGTAAATGAGTGTGTACTCATTTATTTGTATTACTCATTTTATTTCTATAGAACAAAAGGAAGAGGGAGAGAAGAATACACAGAGCTGCAAGACATGGAGCAGCACATTCTGCAGCTCCAAATTAAATCTTTGCTTCTAATGGAAACTAATAAAAATATTTGTGAAGAGTTCCTGTTAGCTGCACGTGGCTGTTACGAAGATGAACATATATTCCTATAGGTTATGCTTTGATTTAAATATTTCTAAATTTAAATAAATTTAAAGAAAAGTTGGAGACTAACTGATCAGGCCAGTTTTAAGATGTATTAAAATCAGCATCTTTATGTCACAGCCCAAGATTTCTTTTTTTTTTAACCACTCTTTCCACACAAAAAACAACGATTTTTGCCAACTAAAATAAAATATCACCTGGCATAAAGTACTCCAGAGTTGCTGAACTACATGATCAGTCTACACTATAAGCTCCACTGATCTGAGTAACTGGCCAATCAAGCATGACCCAAAAAAACTTTTAATATTTAATGTAAAATACTTGTTTGCTGTAACTCATCTGCAGCATTCACCATGAAAAAGGTCTGGTTCCAAACCCCTATCTGGGAACAGCTCTATTAAAACCAAAACAATGACTCACAGTGCCAGTTTTAATGAAATCTATTTAGAAGCATTACTTTTATACTTTTCCCATATAAGGCTTACAGTTTAGATCTTTATGATTACGTTGTTAATGATTATAAAAATGCCTAAACTGCTTTTCTCTCCTCATACATGAAAAAAATCCCAAGGAAAGCACGTGCAAGATCATCAATCTTGTGCTGTGGGACAAATCCTACCAGAACAGTCAGGCTAAGGACAGAGGACAACAGTTACAGAAATAATACCCACAATCTCTGCTTTGAAAAATGACATTTCTGAAGGTTAATTCCAAAGATTCACAATTGTAATTTTAGAAGTGGTTGAATATTTTGCACTGTATTTCCACCTCCCTCTATTTGGCAAAAATTCTGTTGCCTTCTCATGTAAGGTGGACAAGTAGCAGGATTGCCCATGATACATAAATAATGGGATGGTGGAGTGGAATTGCTGCACGTGGTTAAGTTCTTCTCACCTGACAGTGACAGTGAGGCAGCAGCCCTCCTGCTTGCTTTCAAGACCTTACTCTCCTTCTCCAGCTTTTGACAGCTCCATATCCCCTTCCAGAGTTCCTACAGTAGAACCAACATGAAGGTAGGAGGAGTCTTTGAGGTGCAGCACTGGGAAGCAACCAGAACCTGCACTAAGGAACCTCCAAGGTGTAGGGCAGGAGCAATCCCAAGCAGCCAGCAGCCTCCTCTGGCTCTGCTGGGTGTGGGGAAAAGGCAGCAAGCTGGGATCTGTCCTGATCCTTTGGCTGTGTCCCCAAGCAGTAATGACATGAGATGCAAGGAGGGAGACTTGGGAGAAAGAATTTTATAGAGGAAACTTGTGCTGTTTGGGAATGAGAAGGACATTTGCCACGTTTTGCTTGTGCTGAGGGGGTGTTCTCCCTCTCTACACACCCAGCACTCAAAATGTCCTCAGATTTGGATGTTCTGCATCCAAATGCACTACTGAAACGTTGTCCCTGCATCCACTGCAGCAATCCTACTCCTCTGCTCTGCTTTCCAAGGATAACAGCTTTGATTGCTACCCTTAGATGTTCCCTTTTTCATGATAAAACCTGTGGTAATTTGGGAGGGCTGTAAAGCAGTTCAGACAGCTGCTTCTCCTCAGATAAGGTATTTGTGTGTTCATACTACTTCTGTCTGCCAGATGAGTTATTTCAATAGACTCTCGTGAGCTGTTTCCCACCTCCTTCAACATTATTTTTCCTGCAGTTGCCACAATACTTTATAAAAAAGCTTTGGGAAGCAGACTTATTATGCTCTTCCAATTTTGGGGCAAAATAAACATAAGATACTACTTTTTCTCCTGTGTTTATTTTGCATCAGTGCAAGACAGAAGCACACAAGAAAAAAAAATTTTTTTCAATTTCAGTGCTTGGCTGAAAATCAAGAGTCATTAATTTAAAGCAGTGGCTTGGAACAGAGGAAACTGATCTTGGGGCCAACAATATTTTATCAGTCAGTTGAACATTCATCAACCATTAAGATATTCCTGAGTATTCAGTCCCTGCTTAATCTGAATTTGTTTCAAGGCAGTTACTTCTGCCTTTCATTATAGATAATCACCTTCATGTACACATTCTCCTGAGATTAATGCAGTGAAAAAAACCCAACAAAACCACCAACCCATCTCCAAGCAGAGCAGAACTCCATGAGCATTTTCAGAAGGGCCCAGGGCAGCATGGGGCAGAAAAAGGGAGATGTCAAACTATTGGAATTCTCAACTGAAACACCAAAATGACAAATTAAAAACAAAGTTTTCAAGAAGGCTGAGCAAGTGCTCCCCAAAAGCACAGGCACTGATTGAGATGATGGCTTCAAAAAATGAGTTTTCAAAGCTTCCACCCCTGCCTGATTTCTAAGTGTATGATACAGTCATGTTCCTTTGGCACTTGAAATGTCCCAGGAGAACATGCCACACAGCAGTAATGATGAGATAAAAAATATTTAGTATTTAAAGCATTTTACTTTGTGCTACATATTTATTTCAGTAAATAGCCTCTTGTGCATGCTGCTCAGTTTACATGACCAGGAGTTTGGGATGGTCACTATGCAGGAGTTGGAGAGATCAGTGCTTAATTTTAAGTCATCTTCAGACAGCTGTCAGGTTTCTGAACCTGCAGTGATACAGAAAATACTGCAGGCCAGGTGTGCCCTGCAGGGCCTTGTCACCTGCCACAAAACCAGAAGAGAATGATGGGGCACCACGTGTCTCACTGCCCAGGGTCATCAGAAATGTCAAAGTTGAAGCTGCACACTTGTTCTGGTGGACTGAGGTCATCTCTTGTGAAATGAAGGTTTGGATGTACACCCTTTTTTAAACTTAAGCCATTAGGAGAAAAATAGAAAATAGATGTGCAATCAATAATATTTGTTATTTGACACCTTACCAGTGTGCAAATATTTATACTGACTATCCAAATGCTAAAGGGCAGGAGAAGACAAACAAATAGCATTTGCTTTTTTCATTGTCAATAAACACAGCAACAAGTAAAGAAAGGGATATCACCCAAGATGATCTTCAAAAAAGATCATTTATAAAAAGAAACTTTGCAGTGCATGAAATATAATCAGCACACTACAGGTTGGCACATGAGAGTAAATCTGACTTAACATTGTCAAAGAGGTGCTGGCAGGTAATATTTCTACCTCAGTCTCAGCAAAATAAGGCAGGGCTCCTAACTCAGCATCCTCTGGTGCATCTCAGCACCAGCCCCATAAACACACAGAATGATTCCCCACTTCAAAAAGCAAGAGCAACCATGGCCATGCCCAGTCAGATCTGCTCAAACAACACCCATCAATCACTGCTTCTAAGTGAAACTGGATTTTACACCTGTGTCCAGTTACACTGTGTACTGTGTCCAGTTACACTGTGTACAGTTCAACACTCGTGTCACCTGAGGTTCAAAGGAGCTGGAGAAATGCCAGGCAGGGGGAATTTTTGCTGGTGCTATGTTTGAAAGCATTTTCAAGTATATTGGCTCCCCTCATGTCCTTCCTCCTCCTTCATGAGTTTACAAGTGCAGTCAGAGCCTGACCAAATCACACCCACAAAAAGAATTAGTTATTGTGATGACTCTTCCTACACTTTCTTGCTTACATGCAAAATCTAAAGCAAGAATTAAGATTTTCCTGAAAACTGGATTAAACATTTGCAGTTGGGGAGTGCCTTATGATGTAAAAGACATAACCATTAGAGAGTGGGCATCTCTATGCAAAAGATGTCAGGGTATTCACATAACCCCTCTGTCCTAGAGACTGGGCTTCTCCAGTCACCCTTTTTGGTTTCTTCATCCAAGACACCCAGATGCTGGCATCACCTAAAAGCACCACCACCTAGAGCTCCATAAACCACTCTGGGAGAACTTAATCTGCTAGGCATGATTTATTTAATTTTAAGAAAATGTGGATATATGGTCAGGAGAAGATGTTGCTTTCTCATTTCAAAAGCTGACAGTTACCATTCCTGAGCTCCCTCACAAATGCTCAGTTACACACTTGAATATGAACCTCCTGTTCAGTAGCTCCAGTCTACAAATTAAGATTCAATATAGCAGGAAGGTGCTAACAAAGTCACTGCTGATGTGAAGAATTCCCTCCTGTCACTCTTGGTGCACAACTTCTACGTTTTAACATCATTAGACATTTAGCAAAACCCCACCTTATCTGATCCAGAGTATACTCAAAGTTTATCACTGTACTCTGCAGTTACAACTCTGATCACACCTGGTATTTTAAGGTGCTTATGTTTGGCTGCATAAACCATCCCCTTTTTTCTTTTCTTTTTTCTTCCTTTTTAAATGAGAAGCTCAGTTTTCCTGCACTATATTGTAAATAGCCCAAGGTAAGTATGTTCCCCCCATGTTTAGGTACCTGGAGCAGCAGCTGTTCTGATTTGCCCTACAACATTCCACCCCACTAAGCTCCTCTCTCTCTCCTCAAGTGACCTGCTCAACAGGGAGCTACTGCACCTGACAAGGGGAACAATGGCACAAAACCAGCTGAAGAGCAAAACAAACCTTTCTGCTGACATGGTAAAAGTTTAGGCTAAACAGGAAAACACAGTGGAAGCTCTTTTTCCATTACCTTGCATTATTAAACCATCTAGGCAAGAGATAAACATAAAAGGAATTTCTTTAATTAGAGAAATTCATTCCTCAGCATCTGGTGTTTAATAGAGCAAAGCACATCAGCATGTCAGAATCTGATAATATTGGAGTCTTCCACAAGCTCCCAGTTGAGGCTTCTCTTTAGTTGGGTGCCACTGGTTTTCCTCACTGCACTACAGCACTACCAGTTAAATGTTTGCTGTAAAATGTAATGCCAAGTATGTACAGGGCCACAACAAGTGAAATTCCTTAAAATGATTGTGTAGCAAGTTGGAACGTGACAGAACAGATCCAGAGGGTGATCTTGCACAACTTATTTCCAAGAAGTTCTGTACCATGCATTCATTTTTAATAAAGCTCAAACCAACTGAAGATTGTGCTTCCCATAAGTAAAATCTAAAAAATTCCTTTAACACAAGCCATATCCATTACATTTTTTATTTCAGCACAATTTCTTGGCTTTGTAAACTGAGGTATGTCAGAAAGGGGCAAAAACCTCTGCAAAGAAGCAAGTTAATGTGAATATATTCTTAATCTCTATCTACTACAACCTCTAACTCACTGAGTGACAAACTCATCTTGCAGCTTAAAACCAAATACTGTAAGACTAACTTTGAATTATATTTCATTTTGTATGCAGTCAGATAATGGAATTTTTATTGCAGTTATAAAAAAGTTAAGAGTAAGCCAGGAAGATGTTAGCATCCATCCACTTTGCCATTTAAAAACCTAATGCAAATCAAATCTAAACATTTTAAAAATCAAATTTAAACATAAACTGACAAAGCAAAGGACCTTTTTAAGTGGCACTGTGCAAGCCAGTGCAGGAAAGAACACCACAGACCAGCTGAACAACAGTGCCAAAGCATTTCCTATCTGCTGTGTTTGCACAGCTCCATGCTTGTGCAGAGATTGCCTCTCAGGTAGGCAATGAGGTCAGGAGAGCCAGGCAGTTTTGGGTTAGTTTGTACACTTGTAATCTGGAATATATCTGGGCTTTTCAGGAATGCAGCACTAGGACAACTGCACCTTTTACTCCTTAAAAGGTTAAAAGCAGCAGCAATATAAAAGGACACTCCAAGACTTCCCAGCTTTCTTCATTAGGGAAGTCACCTGCTGGTACTAATGAACAGTTTACAGCACTGTGGAAGTGCCAGTCCTCTTCTGGTCTACTGTGCCAAGAAATAACACCTGCATCATATGAAGACATACAAGAATCTCATTTATAAAATAAAATTATACAGGAATACTTTCACTCGAAAATTCTGTTTCAATTATTTCAAAAAGATTCCTTACACAAGGACTAGGTAGAGAGTTATCTACAGTAATGGTATATTCTCTGTTAAAGAGAGGACTGAACAGAAATCACAGAGGAAAAATCAGTGAAAACCACAAAACTAGTAAAGTAACTCAGAATAGTTTAAAACTGTTTGAGCTGACTGCCTAAATTTAAAGTAAGCTGCATTCCCTATTGGGAGCACCACATCTCATTAGTTTAGCTCTTGTTTTTATCAAACGCATGGGGGGGTTTCTGGTAAACATTTTAAATAATTACCACAGGCATTTTTCTCAGGAATCACACAATTCCTGATGCTCTGGGATTTTCACTGAGCAGATCCACCTGACTGTAACACACAGACAGCTCAGATCAGCCCTTACCAAATGTACAAACTTTAAAATCAACTCTAACAAAATGCTGAAGCAAGCAAGCTAAACAAGCTGCACATTTCACAAGCTGTGATTCTCTGCTCTTTCTGAGACAAAAGACTTGGTCACTATTTCACATACCCCATCACTAGAAAGAAAAATAAAGGCTTCTGTTCTCACAGTGGTTTCATGATGAAGATTGAAGAGGATGCAGCCTCCTCCTTACCCGTTCAGTGTATAGGAACCATTCCTCTTGAGTCTCATTCTTGCAGATAAGAATCTCAGGAAAAAATCCAGAATGAGGTAGTTTGTCCTCCGTTAGCCCAGAATACAGGCACCTGTTTGCTGGTTGGGCTTTTTGTTCACCAGGGGATCTCTTTCCTGTTTCTCTGAGTCACCAGTCAGGAACAATGTGAACCTTCCACCAGAGCCCCGTTTTGCAGGAAGCCCGGAGGAAACTCACAGAAAGTTGTGTTTTATTGGTGAGCTGTTGTTCTTCCAGTTAGGCTGAAAGCAGCTTCAGATCTACTCCCTCCTTCTCCCAAGCCCTGCTGTGACTATCACTCAAGTATTCAGCACTACTCTCAGAGGCAACAGAACAAGAAGCCCTAAAAGACAAATACTCAGATTTTTTTCATGGTTTGTTTTTTTTTGGTTTTTTTTTTGCCCCTCCCCTAATATCATGCTGGAAACTATACATGTGGAAAAGGACACACAATGAGTACTTCCAGTTTTGTTTTTCATGTAGGAAGTTAAAACCAGGCAGATCTAAAGTCAGGCTTGAATGCTTGCAGAGAAAAATATCCTCCAGCAGTCCAGTTCTGGGCAGGCTGCCCTGCATAAATCAGGCAACTGCACTGCCTTGATGAGGCTGTTTTGCTTTCCTTTCTGTTCACCCTACTATTCCCTGAGAGCTGTGAACTGAGCTCCAGAGCTCAATGTCTGGGCCAGAGGAGTCCATCTGCCACACAAAGCAAAAATTACTCCAGGTAATAGTTGATCATTTACTGTCTGTGAGCAAATCAACACTGACTCAAGCAATAAATCAGATGAAAACCAACTTTCACAATGCATGTTGAAGGGCTGTCACCTGTGGGCTAGAGGAAACAACTCCAGGGTAATGGGACAACTGCACACCAGCCAAATAGAAAGTATTCAGTACTTAAACAGAGGGAAGCAACAGGAAGGGTCCTGCAGAACTCTGAACTAATTATGACATTATTCTGATTTTACTGGCCCAAATGTCTAAAGACAGGGTGTTTGTCAAGCTGAATTTTCATCTTGATTCCATTTTATCATAGTTCTTTCAGATTTGTCAGCTGAATATTTAACAATTATAGAAAGCCAACCTAGAAATAAGAGACTTGCTTCATTTCCTTCTAGGTGTCTGAGATGATACAGTTAGAGTGATCAAATATACCTGGATAGGGACTGATCAGATCACCAATACTGAGAGAAAAAAGGGTTACAATGAATAACAGGATGAAGAAATCCACAGTGTCATACTGTTGATAAAAGGCAATGAGCCTCAGCTGTACATATATGCTGTGTCTGCAAGACAGAAAGCAATTCTCAGCACCTCTGAGGCTTCCCCTGGAGTACTGTGCCCAGCCCTTGGCACCCTGCTTGAAGACAGATGAAGAATTAGCTGGAGGCCAGAGAACACCAAGATTATTCCCTATCTCACAGATGAGAAAACTGAGGGAGGAAAACAAGATAAAACCTTACCAGAACATAGAACACCTCTGTAAAGAGAAAGGAAACAGAATGTTCTTCCTGCTCTGTCCAACACAGAGAACTGAATTATGCAAGGAACAAGCCAGCTTAACTTTAATTATTTTTGGTTTGGGTTTGGGTTTTGGTTTTTTTTAAGTACAGGAATATTAGAGTCTCCAGTACTGCATCTAGTCAGCCAGGACTGATGAGATGACCTCTATAGGTCTCTCTCATCTCCATCTCTCCTGGATTTGCTCCCATTATGAGCTGGGAGAAAGAATGAAAATTGTGCTGTGTAACCCCATGAGACAAACTAACTCAAGACAAACCAGAATACAGCATGCTTTAGATTTTTTCCCCTCAAAATAAGTTATACTGGCCAGGACTGCAAAGAGGTCCAGGGGGTTCCCACCACAGTGGTAGCACCACTCTGCTTTTATCATCTAAGTCATGGAAAAAAAACACACTTCATGTCCTGAGTTTTGCAGAGATCCCACATGCTGGGTGGCACCAGGGTTTGGTTGTTCCAGTTGCTCAGGTCAGGCCCCAGTGTCCCTCAGGTGACAGTGAAGATTCACTATGGCCACAGAAGAGCTAAAAGTCAGGTCCCTACAGGCAGCTGCCTCCCAGTGCTGGAGAAAGCAGATACATGGTATTGGAACCTTGTCAAAGAAAACTAGGATGACTTATTTCATTATTAATTTAGAGAAGAAAAAAAAGTTAAAGCTAATAAATACATTTTTTAACTCTAATATTATTTCTAAACACTCTGCAAACCCAGAATCAAGCAAAAACTTGAAGTCACTTCTTAGAGGCTAAGATTTCCACAGAGTTTTTAATTGAAATACATTATGTCCCACTAAACAGATGCATTTGAGTTTATAATCAAAGCATACATGACACTGGAAGGGAGTGCATCAGCAATATGGAACAGAGGAGTTAGCATGAGGTGGTATCTGATGACAGCTACTGAACACTCAGTATTTTGTAATGTACCCAAAAAAGCAAAAAAAAAAAAAAAAAAAAGTCAGATCTTCACACAGCTTTTTTAAGACTTCTGTATGCAAAATGTGATGAACCCACTAAGCATTTCTAAACATTGTTTTTACTTGCTACCTAATTTCTTAAAAATAAATTTCAGCATTCTGTTGCTGCAAGCAGCTGCTGTTTTTTCCAAACTCTGCTTCAGTCAAAAGACACCAATGCTTATTTTTTTTTCACTCCCTCATGCTCTTTAAGGGAATACAGCAGTCCAAGGCTATGTGTTCTTTAACATCTCCATCTGAAAACTATTAGAGAAAGCCAGCAACTAAATATAAACTGTCCTGCCAGAGCCAGATCCCAAAATGTTATCATGGATAAAAGAACACACCACAGAAATACAGCTAAAGCCTACTTGCAAATACAACTGCTTCAGAAACAATGAATTCCTTCTGAACAATTCCTTCCTTCTGAATGCTTCAGAGAGGTCTTCTGGAGAAGTGTGTTTGGTTAGCAAAGATTAAAAACCCCTTTATTTTTAGTCAACATGAAAATAAGGATGATAAATTAACATAAGTAGGCAACTCTATGGTGAGGCAGCTCTATCCTACACATATTCTCTCTTACAGTATTTTAATTATCTGCACCTAAAGAAATATATTTTCTCTCCCTACACACATTCCAGAGAGCACAGACAATCTGATTTTTCATTACTGTGGTGAAAACACATGGGAGAAAAGAAAACATCTTTATGTCTCTTAAGGTCTCTTCTGACAAGTAAAGCATTCTAACAGTCCACTTCTCTTTCATTCCCTTCCCTAAACACAATCCATAAACTTTAGCATGGATTATTTGTTCCCAGGCTAAACATTCATCCAATTACTGCTCTGCTTCTGAGGGGAATTTCAACAGGACCATTTGGCCCAGTTATTCTGGCTTTTAGCTCAAAGTACAGTTCTTTAGATAACAAATTAGTATAAATGGGTTTTCAACCAGCTCCCAGCCACTTTGTGCTTTCAAAACCAGCATTAGAAAAATTGTTTCAATTACTGTTTAAAAGAAATTTCTTCGTTTAATAAGGAAATGTACATGTTAAGTAAAAAACTGGGTACAGAAGAGAATAGCTAGTCCTCTAATCCTTGAAAAGACTTATAGTGCACTCAGATCTTAATTATTCATCCAGGAGGAGTTTTGCATATGAAAGAAACATCTTTCTCCATCTAAAAAGAAACACTCACTACCAACCTTAGTTCTCCACATCTGGTCAGGAAAGAGGAGAGAGTGTGCCCATATATACCCTGTTTTCCAGAGCCATGGCTTTTTCACCAGTGTTTAAGTTACTTCTACAACATTTTGTGTTATTTTAAATGTGTATCCTTGATCCATTCCCTCCAATGTTAGTGAAAAAAACTACTTCAATTGGCCCCACTATTGAAGAGAACCCCTTACTCCCTTTCTCTGGAAAACATCCACTAACTTAATGCTGGTTTTCTACTGCCTAGGATTGTGACTTGCAGTGAAGGGCTGGCCAAGTTAATTCCCAAGATAATCAAGGAAACACTGAATTGTTACAAGAAACAGATTTGAGTCTATTTTCTGGTCTGCTTATACACTTACAGCACTTGGTATTAGTTCACATATCAAACAGGACACTGAACAGTCCCTTCTACTTAACTACTTAGCTAACTCAGGGTTAATTCAAACACTGATATTAGAGAAAAATGGAGCTTACAGATCAGGATCAGTCGTTGCTGGATAGGGAATAAAACAAAGTAAAAGGAAATGAAAGTTTTCCCCAAATTCTGCTAATTCACTCTGCACACGAAGATAGTGCTGCCTCAGCTTCAGCGTGAAGGGACTTCTTTGCCAAAGCTGTAAAGAAATCCCATTCTACTGGGGCTTCTGGTTTAGTATTGGAAAAAAAAAAAAAAAGAAAAAGGAAAAAAAGAAAGAAAAGAGAAAGAAAGAAAAAAGAAAAAACCCTGTGTGGGAACACACAATATCCCAGTGAAGGCCATATCACAGCACATTCCCTATAAACAAACAGCTGTAAATTTGCTTTTTAAGAGAAGATTGGGGTTTGGTTTGGTTTGGGGTTTTTTAATGAATACAACAGCCAGTCCTGATTTAAGGCAAAGATGACATCAGCACTGAAAGGGTTATTGTAAGCACTCCATAATAAGCAAAACAGGACAGTGTTGGAGAAAGTAACAGAACTGAAATAACAGAAACGCAATCCGCCTGGAAACGGAAAAGGGTGGGAGAGCAGCCTACTGGACCAGGGGAAAGCCAGGGTTTATAAATTTAGACAGAAATACACCCCCACACAAAACTTCTCAAGTAGAAGGATGGCAGGGCAGACAATTTACAAGGCCTTTATATAAATTCTGCCTAATCATTCTTAATGGACATCTGCCCGTGGCTTAATACGGGAAAAATCAAGCTTTCAGTGTGTGCCAAACTGTCTGAAACTCAAACCTTTGGCACGTTGCTTGCTTTAATCCCACACTTTGGGCAGTTTCCTGGAGGTAGGTTTGGAGCAAATGAACACAGACAGACCTCTCTTTGGAAGGGCTGTCCAAAAGAGTTAATGTAATGCAAGTTTGGTATCAGACTTCACAGCACTCAGCTTCTCTTTAACTTCTCTTAAGCAATTTCTAGGTTTTTGAACCTGAAGCAGCTGGACAGAAATTAATAATCAGGTTCAGTGTTACAAATTGTGTACAGATTCTTAAGCAGGGTTAATGAAATACTGTGGCAAAATGAGTTTTTCAGGTGGGAGCTCCCTGCTTCATGCAGGTGGGCATTCAAACCAGCCACATGAACAGCACTGATTCATATGACTGTGGCAAACAGCTGTACAGTGTGAAAACTGCCATTCAGATTAGCCCTCCAAACTTCTCCTATCTCAAAGGAAGGCTCATAAAGTAACAGAATAAATAGTAAGAGAAGATTGATGTTCTTGGCAAGAGCATCAAGCAGGTAGTTTAGAGCAGGCACTGCCCCTTCAGCCCAAGAACAGGAAAGAACTGTATGAGTAACTAAAATGCCCCACCCAGAAAGCCCCAGTCAGTATAAAAGTTTCTGCTGCAAAATTTAGCTGGTGATACAATCCAGGAGAAGTCTGGAAGTACCACAGAAGGAGAACAGGAGAGAAATTTCTGAGAAAGAGGTGAGCTGAAGTTAACTGCACACAATCAGACACAGACAAATCCCTCCTGCCTGTAAAACAAGAAGGAAAACGTGGTCATGTTTTCTGCTACAGACTTGCTGCTTTGTTTTTTCCCCTTTTCCTTTCTGCTACAAGCAATTTTTTCACTAAAAAAAGAGTTTAATATTAGATTGGTTTTGCTAATGATGAAACAACACCCAGATTCCAATAGAAAAAGCTGCTATTCTGAAAGTAAACCACTTGTTAACTAGTTAACTGAGAAAAGGAAGGCAAGTTCCTTAAATATTAAAATCAGGGCTGTAATTTTGGTCAAATACAGAACAAATCATTAAAAATAAGAAGTATCAGGAAATACAATTGGATAATATTGGTATAAATTTCTTAAGGTGGACTGCATGCCAGATATGAGTGAGCACAGAAGTGGTAAGATGTGTAACTATGTGCTCAGTCATTCACATATTTTTAATTTGAAACAAATGAAGTGCCAGAGCCCCACTCTCCAAATCTCCTTCTAAGCTTGATTATGAGCTTGCTCTTGCACATCCTCAAAGATTTGTTCATCCCTTCCATTACCAACCTTGGCACTGCATGGGCAGACTGATGGGGCTCAAGAATGACTCCTGCATTGTGGTAAAGGGATCAGTAAGTTCTAAGTTCAGGCTGCACATGCAGATTCATATTGCCAAATATTATAATTTTAAGAAAATTATTTACTTAAGAAGCTTAACATTTATACCTGGAAAAGAAAACAAACCTGGCAGCCATTAAGTTGCTCTTCTGCAGTTTCTAATTCAGATTGATCTGAAGTATCTGTGCAAAAATGAGTTGGGAAGGGAAACACTGATCAACCCTCTGCAATTCAGTATCCAGTAAAAATCTAAACAAAGACTTCTGCACCATGGAATACAGTTGGCTTTGACCAGAGCAATTCTGTCTGAGAAATGGGACTTGTGAGTACTAGGGGTGGAGACACCAAAGATTAACAAAAAAAGCCTGCAAATCCAAACCCTTATGCTACAGGAAGACAACTATGATTAGAAGCCTTTAGCTTAATCTATCAGTTGCTGACTGGTATGAAAAGAGGAGAAAAGTGAAGAATTGAATTTCAGAATAAATTCTGGTCAAAAAAAAAAACAAAAAAACATCTTGCATCTGGAGAGCCACTTACCAGACATGCTTTCTGTGATACACCTTCAGAGAGAAGTGAATTTACTGTCTGAAAAAATTAAATACAATATTACTTTTGCAGATTATTCTGTACCTTTAAATTAAGACAGGTAATGAAGCAGCTTCTTTGAAATGAAGTGCAGAGTGAAAAATACAGCATGTGTCAATGGCAAAGGCAGCAACATGAATCATTTGAACACTGTTTTTTTAGGTCCTAACAAAGCCCTTGCCAAATTGGACTACAGCTGCTGTTATTCATTTTTGCAAGACCCTAAATGCTCAACAAAAAAGTCTTTGTAGATGAATCCCAGGCATAACTCTAGCCATCCATCCTTTAAAAAAAGGCAAGAATACTTCACCCCAGAGTCTGAGCCTCATATTTGAGAACATCAGAACATGAGCTAACATTTCTATATCACTTTTGGAAATTATTATAGCACTTTGGAAAAAACAGCCCTCAATCCTTGCAACCTATGTCATCCCAGTGATTGTTACAGAATGGAAAAACCCAGAAGGAAATGGCTATAAAGTGGGACAGAGAAAAGGAAAGGGTTTGGAAACAAAATTTAGATCTCAGTACTCTTTCTGTCTTTCTGCATTACTGAGGATAAGCTACACATGGGACCTTGATGTAGCCTGTATTTTCATTACTTGAGTAAGGCCAAAATACTGGGATTTCAGTATCAAATAGCTGGTGGCTATAAATGTTAGATTCCCCAATATTTAAACAGTTGAACCCCATGAATGAATAAGCTGCTACATCTACCTGTCAGCTCATGTCTTCCACTTTCTATCTCCTTCTCCCAGAGCATTAAATGGCAATATTGACACTTCAGGAAGCACTTGGATAGCCAGAAACTGAGAAGATACAAAGTCTGGGGTTTTATGACTTGGAACGACTTATGTCAAGCCAAAAACCAACTGAAAAAATAACAAAATTCAGAAGTCTTCAGCTCTCAATTCAAACCTCACTGGTTAGGTCTCATGCCTTTCAAAATGCCTCTTGCATGAGAGAAGCTGCATTTCAGTTCTGAATAACTCCCCTGCCCTCTCTCAGCTGTGCACACACACAGACTTTCTCTAAGGGCTGTTGTTCACCATGGAGCTCAGCTCTGAAGCAATACTGTAGAGGCACAGATTCAAACTTATATTCTATTTTCTCAAGTCAGAAATTAAAATTTAAACATTGTACACCCACCACTAAATTTCATCCCAACTTTACACAACTGCTGCCTGGCCACATTTCTGGTTTTATAGGTTTCCACTGAGAAGCTGTCTGCCTAGTAAGTCCAATTCAATCCCTACCTCTCACTTACATGATGTATCCCATCCCCTCATAAGTCCTAGAAGTGTTGAGCTGATCTGAAAGGTCTCCAGAGATACAGCAGTATTCTGCTTCAATAGCCAATGGGGGATCTGGGAGAATAAAGCACAATAATCATCTTTTGGGAATAAAGTATTTTCTTCCTGGCAAAAGATGGAATAACTCCATGTTAAAAGTACAGTTTCTAAGCTACCATCAGAATTTTTACCCTTTTACTTTGCCCCTACCTAGAAGTAGTCAAGGAGAGTGACCAATCTTGCTGCAAAGACCCAGGTTAGATGAGAGAGAGTTTCTGGCCACTCCAGATTTAATAAAACTCTTTTAAAAGGTTTGCAGAGCTTTCCATTTCTGATTCAATCCCAGGGAGTCACCAGAACAGGTTCTGAACTGATTGCTGCATCCCCAGAAAACACTGAGAGCATCAAACGAGCATCATGCTTTAACTCCACACAGTATTACAAAATCAACTTGCACAACAACAGCTGAAACCACACTTATTTTAAAATTTAGGCTATATCTTAATTAAGAAAAGTCAATCCTGCTCTGTTTTTACATTCTGACAATTCATAATGAAAAAATATGAAAAAATATACCCTGTTGATACATGCAACCAGGCTCTCCACATCCACACTAATGGACTATCTGCTTGTTTTAGAAAAAAAAAAAAACAAAACACCAAAACTCATTGCATTGCCATAAAATAAGCTCAGAACAATGAAAATTAGAAAGGAGTATTTTTGTGCTTTTGCTGCTAACCTTTAAAAAACATACCTATGTGAATTTAAGCTTTATTCTTCATAAGAGCTTTAAAGCTCTTCAGTTTTCAGTGAATTATTACCAGGGCACTCACCAGTTTTGGTCTTACAGCAGACATAACAGTTCTTATAAAGATTTGCTGCAATTGTCAGCATTTTTTTATTGTTATTTTTTACAGCCTTTAATTTTCTCCATATTTAACACTTATTTATGCACTTATTTAACAATATAAACCAAAGACTCTGGATAATCAAGCAAGATGCTTTATCTCTACATCTGAAGCTGCAAGTGGCAGATAAATTATGCAAGCACCTCCATAACACTAAATCCAGAGTCCTTGTCTCACTCCTTTAATGTCTCTGCCTCTTCAAGTTTCCTCCTCTCTCCACAAGAGTGGCTGATATTTTATGTTTATGACCAGATTTAGGGAATATCACTGCAACACATTTGTTAATATTGCTCACCATTTTTTATTAACTTATTGACCAAGATGTCAAGTCCAAGGTTTTCCTCCTACACATTAGGATCATGCTTACTTTCAAGGCTCATCTTTCCATTCTCTTCCATGCCCAATGCACACAGTTTGGCATAAATCACCCCAAAATCCAATTGCTTCCCTTAGTGCATCACTAACCAGCACCCCTGATGCTCCAGACTCCATGATAACAAAGAGTTCATACCATGGGTAGGGGATAAATTAACAATATGCTCTGAGGAGAGGCTATGTATGTGTGTCTGTATGGATTTATTTCCATAAAATTTCATCTCTCACCTGCAGGTATTTTAACAAAATCCCATCCTATTGCTCCTCAAAAACCCAGTGACACATTTCAAACGTCACAAAAGCACAAAAGCAAATGCTCAAAGAGGAAAAGCAACTGTATTTTCACTGAGTGTATAGAGACAATTGTCATAACTTTAATTTGTGTTTTGTCCTTCTCTGCAGACAGTGCAAAAGAGATTCAATTTAAAAGCTCTTTTCCATGGTTTTCTTGTGACAGGTGAGAAACACTGCCTCGAACTCAACAAGCTTGCTGAGAGGACAGGATGTTTTTCAAGCTCAAAATGATACTAAATCACTCGTGTGCTTTTTCCTCATTAAAGCTTTGCTCTCTCCATGTTGTCATACTGCTCTGTGCTCCAGTCCCAAAAACCACAAGTCAAAAAGGTTATAAAATTTCTGAAGTTACTGATGCAGAAATGGCAGTAACCTAAAATCCTGTCATTTACAAGAAAAAGGAAAACTGAAGACTCTTTCAGCAAAGAATCACACTGATCAACTACTGAAATTCCTTTTCTGACAAGGTACTGTTGTATAAAAGGACTAAAGACATCCAGGAAAAGGCTTGCAAAAGAAAAGAACATGTCACACCCCTCTTAAATTTACCAAGTAATCCAGCTTACCACTATTCAACTCTAAAACATTTAAGGATTTTGGTGGTATCCTGGATTTATTTCTTCCTCAAGAGCAAGATGCATTTAACCCTGTAAATTGGTACTGCACTGTGCAACACCACGCAGCTGTGCTCTGATCCCTGGAATTCAAAATCCATATTGGAGCTGAAGAACAACTGAGCCTGAGCAGACTCAACCTGTACTTCCTCTAATTCCATATTCAAATGGCAGCTGTGTGCAAAGCCTCTGAAACAATTCCAGTCCTTCCTGCTACACTCCTGATGACACCAGGAGTCATTTAGAGGGAAATGAGGAGGAACACTGGTGCTGTGAAAGGATCTACTTTTTCCATGTTAAAAGTTTATCATATTCATACAGTTTTCAAGGTCACAGCTATTAACATGTAAGTTAGAAATTCTAGACCAAGATTTCTCTGTTAGACATCTGGTCTTTGGCTTCATAATCCTGCCAGGGAACTGTATTAAAACATGAGGCTAAAACGCTACTTTACTGAACAACTACCATGAAGAACCTAAAAATCACTTATTGTATTGATGGGATGCTGATTCCAGAACTGTGCCTCCCCTTAGGTATCATGCCCTCATTACTCCATTAAGTTTTAATTAAACCCTAAACTATGGGCAGTGATCTAACCAAGCAGGCTGATGTACCTGATTTTTAAAAATGCTCTGGAAATCTCCTCTTACCCTCAGGAAATCTTTCTGCAACCACTCAGTTCTAGCAGGCCACTGAGCACTGCCACTTCATTTAAGACCCCACAGCCAAGGTCAGGAACATGGATACACAGTAGACATTTGAGGATACTCCTGGATTTCATTTTCAGTTTTCAGAAGCACTTTGTGAAGGAAAACAGCTCGGTTCTACATAAAGTCTGATTTTCTCTAGAACCAATGTCTTGGCCTTCTAAAAGCATTATTTAGTTAATAATGGCTCTGAAATCTTGTTAAGAATCAGTTATTATGTGCATTGGAAAGGCGAGTAATAGGGAGGAGCTGCTTCATAATCATATTTATATATATCTTCAGAAATGAAAACTTGCTGGGTTTCAACTTAATACTTAACAAGACAGCACACCAAGCAGAAATAATTACCATCATCTAGCTCTTTTTCCTTAAAAATGCACAACAGGTGATGCAAAGAATTTTCACTGCAAGTTTTCCCAGGAAGCATAATGCTCCTAAAGGAGGAAGAAATGGGTGGTGTGATGAGCTGACATTTCCACTCTAAAACCAGTATAAAGATGATGCCATCCTCTCAGGCCAAATGGAAGAATGGTGTCCTCCAGTCCTGCAGCACTTACTGAAGCATGCTGAGGGAAAAAATAGCCCAGCTCACTGGCTTTACATCAGCAAAATAATTCAGAGCAGCATAGTCCACTCATAACATCATCTGACCTGACTGCAGCAGAACCCACCACACACCACACTGAAGTGAATCATAGAATCATAGAATGGGCTGGGTTGGAAGGGACCTCAGAGCTCATCAAGTCCAACCCTTGCTCCACTCCCCCCGTGGTTCCCAGCCCATGGCACTGAGTGCCACATCCAGGCTCTTTTGAAATAGCTCCAGGGATGGAGAATCCACCCCTTCCCTGGGCAGCCCATTCCAATGGCTGAGCACCCTCTCCAGAAAGAAATTCTTTCTAATGTCCAACCTAAACCTCCCCTGGCACAACTTGAGACCTCTTGTGCCCTCTTTTCTTGCTGAGAGTTGCCTGGGAGCAGAGCCCAACCCCCCCCTGGCTCCAACCTCCTTTCAGGGAGTTGTAGAGAGTGATGAGGTCTCCCCTGAGCCTCCTCTTCTCCAGCCTCAACACCCCCAGCTCCCTCAGCCCTTCCTCACAGGACTTGTGCTGGATCCCTTCCCAGCCTCCTTGCTCTTCTCTGGACCTGCTCCAGCACCTCAATCTCCTTCCTGAGCTGAGGGGCCCAGAACTGGACACAGGACTCGAGGTGTGGCCTCACCAGGGCTGAGCACAGGGCCAGAGCTTTGTGACACAGCTTTGTAACAAATCAAACATGGCAGCAGCAAGATAAAATTTAAGCCCAGCTGGCACCATTTTATCTTTCTAGAAACCTTTTTTACTTCAAAATCCTTTGTATGCCAATAGCTACAAATGTCAATACCCCTTTCCACAAGGGAAAAAGTTCCAAATCACTCAGAGGAATGGTTGTAACAAACAACTAAAATGACTTCCCATACATAAAGCAGTAAATGGAGAGGGGCTCAGGCCTGGGAGGAAAGTTCTCCTTATCTGCATCTCACCCTTAGCAGCACTGTGAACTCCAGAGCAGTGACAGTGAGCAGCTCCCCTCCTCCAACCCAGTCTCAGACACTTCCTGTCTCCACTGGCATTTATTTTCAGCCCTCAAGATTCCTTTCTATATGTTCCAGGAACCTCCTAGCCATCCTCTGTCCAGATGGCAGACTTCAGCTGAAGGGAGCAGGGTCTTGGAGAGTCTTTTCTTGGCCAGCTTCTCAGCAGCCTGCTGGAACTCAGAGGCAGGCTGAGTCCTGCACAGACAAGGCTCTGTTGCACTGCAAAAGCCCTTCAATCCCTCTCCACAGTTTTCCTCAATGCCCTCTTTGTCTTCAAACAAATTTGTCTTAAACCTTTTAACAGCCTCTGCTTTCCAGGGGCATGCTTTATACAATCTCCTCCCTCCAAAGCTGCAGAAAGCCAAAGAAAGGGCAAAGGAAAGGGGTCTGAAACAATGATCCAGCACACAGAGCCTCACTTTTCCTTACACACAAAGCAGATGCTATTTTTAAAAGCAGATGCAGGGGGGAAAAGGTGGGTGGGGGCTTTCAGTCCTGTTGGTCCCTGTCATCTGCAAGGACAGGAACACAGTAGTTAGCACACTCAGATTCAGTAAGGACCATCAGGCTACCAGGAACTACTTTCCAGCTCTGACTCTTCCAGTCCTTCCCTCTGCACTGGAACAGAACCACACCACTGGAGCCTGACACAGACCAAGCCAGTGTTACCACCGACAGTTTGCACTCACATACAAGCTTCAGAGAATGAGTGGGATCTCCCATCTGAGAAAGTGAAAATTTGGCTGAAATAAGAAGAAAATTTTTCTTAAAAATTATTTCCAACTGAGGCATCGCTGAATGACAGTTTCATGGGGTTTGGTAAGATCTAGTCAGGATTCCTTTATCTCTATTAAAATCAAAGGCTATGATATTACTTATTTTATATACATATATATATATATATATACCTAAAATAGTACTTCCAGACCCAAGAGGGTTTAAATCTGAAATAAGCTGGATGCTTCAGAGTAGAACACATTTAGGCATAAATTATACTAAAATCAAATGTAGCAAAGTCAGTTCCCCACTTAAACATGAGAGCTGTCAGAAGACTAATATGTAGCTCTTGACTAGAATGATTACTTTAGGAAAGCAGAAGCAAGAGAAAGAACAAATTACAAACTCCACTAAAACCCAAATGGAGTAGGGAAGAATTACAGAGAAGCTGCAGCAGCAAAGAAATTCCCAATTTCAAGTAGGACCCTAAAAATCCGACACTTCAAAGGAAATTCTGGGAACAGTGAGATGATGGGGGGAAATTAGACAAAATATGACCTTGTCCTGTGAAGGTCAGTAAAAAGAAATCCATCTTCCATGGGGGGAAAAGCAACATAATCTAGAGGCAACATTATGCAGTGCAGTGCCAACATCATACATGTGGTGGTGGTTTTTCAGTCAAATTCTTGTTCTTTAGTTTACCACTGACTCCAAAAGTGTCAAGTATCTCCTTCTGTCCCTTTTTAGCATTTACATTTGTTATAATACTGCCTGTGAAAGGATATCTTCTGTCTCATTTATACCAAAAAAGTGCTATAAGAAATATCTTGACAAAAATTTACCACTCCTTTATGGCAGTTTGAAAACCAAATGCTATATATGTTATATTTGATGCCCTGACCAGATTTTTATCATGTATACTGTATTTTTATCTTCCTTGGGTTTTGTTCATTGTCAGAAACCAATCTCTTTTCAGTGATGCACAGAAGACTGAAATCAGCTATCAAATAGCTGAAATCCTTTCCAGGTAACTCCTTTCACTTAAGAGGTATGATCTATTCCCTCATGAGGGTAACATGCATAGTGATATCCCCAACTCCTCCCACAAACATTTAGGATTGTCTAATTGAGATTTATTTACTCTTATGAAATGTCTACCGTGTGATTTAGAGTCATTTACTGTGTAATAGGTGTAGCTGATAAACTGGTTTTAAGCTCTTGTTTTATCTCCTCCCTTCTTTAGATTCTCAACAGATTAAAAAGGTGTAGCTTCACCAGAAATTATATAAAAGCAAATTATACATCCACAACCAGTGCCTAGAACTAGAACATCACTTTATTCCATGAATTGAAAACCTGACACAGAAATTAAGTCAGAAATCTGTTACAGACTACCTTCAAGCCTTAGCTAAAGTGTAGGTAGAGTGAGCCAGGTGCTAAAATCATAGAAAACCAAGGAGTCACAGTATAGCACCTTATTGTGATCATTCACAATGGCAAGATGGGCACACTCTTAAGTCAGTGGTTTAATCAGACATTTTGACAAAATCCAGAGACTTGGGAGGGTGGTTGAAAGAGAGGAACCCAAAATCCTGCAAGTATGGTGTGAGATGTTTGGCCTCTGATTTGGAGCCACGTCACCAGGCAATACCCTTGGTGCTGAGCTTTCAGCCTGATGTTTCCTTGGCTGGCTCTCTTGTAAGCAGGCATCTGAAAAACTTTTTAAGAATATGAGAGTGTGGGACTGGGGGGAGGGAATGCCACAATCCTTTCCAAAGTCATGCAATTAGTAATGCTTTGAAGAAAAGCTTGAAAAAACGTAGAATTTAAGTGTATAGAAATGACTGAGGGAGCAAAGAGACTCCCTTAAAAAGGGAAAAGTGGAGGGTAAAAGAAAGGGACTTCAGTAGTACCAATCAGGATGAGCTAACAGAGCAAAAGGACAAATATCAATGAGCACATATTATGATCAGGAGATGACAACTGCTTTATGTGTTAAATTCTACATGTTCTTCTTTTAAAGTAGGGTGGGAAGTGCCCAGCAGTGAGAGCTGACCTGTAACAAACACAGGGGTGAGTGAATAGACAACTTTGCACTATTTTTGTCACAGAAGCTGGATGGAAATAAAAGAGGTTGCTCTGTTGGAACTTAAGCATTATTTTCACATAAAATTTTTAGTTCTGGTTTTAAAGCTAAGATCAATCTGGTACTTACCATGTTATGACCATTCTCCTTACAGCACAGCAAATAGTTATCTTAAAATTCAGCACCAAAAAAGTCTTAATTGTAACTGTATCACAGCCCAGAACAAGAAAGCATCAAGAGGAAGAACAAAAGGGTAAAGGTTATATTGCTGGTCTCAGTTTGAGCATCTAGATCTACTGGCAACGTGAAAAATCAGGCAGAAGATGAGACAGTAACCCTGTAGATCAGTAAATTTGAAAGAAAGCAGATGTTGATGCCATGGGCAACTTTATTATAGAATGCTAGGGGCTGGAAAGGACCTCTGGAAATCAAGTCCAACTCCCCTGCCAAAGCAGCATCTCCTAGGGCAGGTCACACAGAAATGTGTCCAGTTGGGTCTTGGAAGTCT
The DNA here is from genome assembly GCF_036169615.1 of Heliangelus exortis. Taxonomy (NCBI): domain Eukaryota; kingdom Metazoa; phylum Chordata; class Aves; order Apodiformes; family Trochilidae; genus Heliangelus; species Heliangelus exortis. Next base: position 13,263,412 of record NC_092439.1, on the reverse strand, counting down.
CTGAAGAAGGAGACTCCACAACCTCTCTGGGCAGTCTGTGCCAGTGCTCCATCACTCTTGCACTAAAGTTTTCCTCATTTTGAGGTGGAATTCCTGTGTTCCAGTTTGTGTCCACTGCCCCTCCTCCTATCACAGGCACCACTGCAAAGAGCCTGCTCCCTTCTTCTTGACTCCCACCCTTCAGATATTTATAAACATCAGTAACATTCCCACTCACTCTTCTCCAGACTAAACATCCCCAGGTACCCCACCTTTCCTCACCAGACAGATGTTCCAGTGCCCTGATCACCCTCACAGCCAACTGCTGAACTCTTTCTACTACATCCCTGTTCCTCTTGAACTGGGGAGCCCATCCTATAGACAGCATCTACCTTCTCTGGCATGACATTTTTTCACTATCCTCCCAAAAACTCATTGTGTCACCCTTCTCTCTTTGCATGCTGCTTTGGGTTTTTCACACTGATTTGAAACTAAATAAATGACTGCACTGCTTTTCTTACAAATTCTATTCTGAAAATAGGACTTGCAGTGAAATGGGACCATAAGGGAATCCAGATTAATATTCACCAACTGCCTATTCCATTCTCTAAGGGTAGTTAGGCTACATTTAGCCCTTTTCCATGTGTATTCCCTGAAAGCATCTGGTTTAGGTTGCTATTTTGATATCTTCATACCAAAGATTGTTTAAATAAAGCAACTATGATCTTTTGGCTAATAAATGCTAAGAAAATCTTTGCTCCAAGGCAACCATATTCTGCTACCAACAGAAGAATCCCTCTGAGCTGTCTGCTCAGGGTGGGTTTGTCCACAGAGCATTTGCCTGTGTAATATAAAAAAAAAAGTATTTACCCCTAGAAAACATCCATGGTGTCCTTAGTTTTATTATCTCCACTTACCCTGGAACTCCCTGTCAAAATCACTGTTTCTGTAAGGCTGTCTGGGAAAAAAGTAGTTTTCATCTCTGCAGGCAGTCATTGGAGTCTGGAATGGACTGCTACAGAACCACTCACTGTTACAAAACTTAAAGATTAGGCAAAAGCTTGTGTCTAGAGCATTTTTAAGTAACTGATGCAGCTACTGCATTCAAAAGATAAAGATATTTGCTGCTAGTGCTAGAGAGCAAGAGGTGAAGTAGTTTAGAGTCCTTGGCAACTGGACATCCACCCTGGCAGGAGGGAAGAGAGAGAATTCTTGGCTGCACACAACCACATCATGTAAGATCTGGGGAAAAAAACCTCACATTATTTCAAGCTCATTCCAAAACCATGCTCACATCATTTTTTTTTTCTTCAAGTCAAATATCTATTCTTAGGTTGTGGTTCAGAGATCAAGCCTAACATTATAAAACAGGAAAGGGGTTTCCATAAAACTGTCCAAATGGTCTACAACATCTTCCATACCAACAAAATTGTCATGGCTGGAAAAGACCTCTAAGATCATCGTGTCCATCAAACCAGAAAAAAAAAAAAAAAAAAAAAAAAAAAAAAAAAAAAAAAAAAAAAAAAAAAAAAAAAAAAGCATCACCTTCCCACTAGAGCATGTCCTGAAGTGCCTGGTCCAGGTTCCTGAATACCTGCAGGGATGGTGACTCCACCACCTCCCTGGGCAGCCCCTTCCAAGGCCCAACTACTCTTTCAGTAAAGAAATTCTTCCTAGTAACTAGTCTAAACCTCCCCTGATTCAATTTCAGGCCATTTCCTCCACTCCTATCATTATTTACTCAGGAAAAGAGGCCAACACCCACCTCACTGCAACCTCTTTACCTCCTTTCAGGCAGCTGTAGAGTGATAAGGTTTCCCTTCAGCCTTCTCCAAACTACACATTCCCAATTCCCTCAGCCTCTCCTCACAGGACTTGTTCTCCAGACCCTTCACCACCTTGGTTGCCTTTCTCTGAACTTGCTCCAGCACCTCAGTGTCTTTCTTGTTGTGAGGAGGCCAGAACTGAATACACTATTCTAGGTTTGAGTTACTTAGCTGGTACCAAACTGATACTTAAATCACACTCCATGACAAGAATACCTTAAAAAAAAAAAATCAGATAGTTCTTAATGTCTCAAGGCTGTGGTAGCACCTGCAGGACACTGAAATGTAAAAGGAGAGTTCCTTTCTTGGATCTGCAGCAGATGCAGCAAGATGCTGAAGCACTACAGCCTGGGTCACCCCCACAGACAGGAGGGACAGCACCCTTGGAAAGAGAGAAAATGGATTTTTGATATGCAGTTTCTGTTCCAAATCTGTAAGGGTCTTACTTGTAAACCTAGGGAGACTCCTGAGCCACAAAATGAAAAGCCCTAACCAACTTCTCATCTCTTGCATACTAACACACCATCTGCAAAGCAGGAAAGAAACAACACAAATAATTTACTTCTAGAAAATGTTCCAGTCTTTCACTGCAACTCAAGTCAAGCAAGAAGTGGCAATATAGACCCTGAGGACAGTACTAGTGAAGCCTCTTGGACTAAACATACTGAGCATAATATAGGTTACTGAGGAATGGTGAGAGTGAAAGGGTACTTGTAACAAGTGCTCAGGAAAGTGTTATCCTCAAGTTCTGTTTCATACAAAGACACGTGGCAAACGTACTACTGACATCTGTTATCACCAAAAAAAAGGTTGGCTTGAGGCAGAAAAGCTGGACAGGAAAGACATTCAAGATTTGGATTTCTCCCTCCCTGCTGCTAACCCCAAGCAGTCCTTCTCCTCCCCCAGCTAAGCTCTTTCCCACTTTTTGTCTGCCTGGTACCAGCTCATGTCCATACACGTCTGTGCAAGTTAATGGATAAAATTGTCTTACCAGCAGCAGCCCAGGGAGCAGGTGATGAATTCCATTCCAACAAAAGTAACAGAAGGAAGGGGATTTCCGACAAGATTGCGATAGAGTAAGTACAGTTCTACTCAGAGAAATGTGAGAAATCCAAGATAACTGATTACTGAAACACAGCCTGGAGTACTGGTAGCACTTTTCCAGAATTCAGCAAGATGCAACTTCTGTCAGCCAGGCAGAGTGAAGAACAGGAAAAGGTTCATTTCTAGAGAAAGGGTACACATGGGTCATTCTTTAAAAGAGAGCTGTGCAAAATAAAGGAATAGGCTTTTTGTCTTTTATCTATCAGAACAGCTGTTATCTAAAAATTTCCTCCCCTTCTTTTAGGGTAGAACTGGTAAAAAAAAAAAAATCAAAACAAAAACCTTGAACCCAACAAACCAACTCCTCCCAATAAATGAAGATTAGCAATCTCTCTATCTAGTTCTGCCTGTCTTTCAAGTAAGTTTGGAAGCAAAGCAATTTCCAAAGAATAATTAAGTAATGAGAAGTATTTTTGCCAATTTGTCCTTTCCTCTTCCACAAGATTAATACCAGTGGCTCTGACAGATTAAAGAGTCCAAAATATCTGTTGAATCTGTTTGTTGTATTTTTCCTAAACCCCATCAACTTTCTTGAAAAGCACTGAAATGGTCATTTTATACCTGGTTTAAAAGATTTTGTAAAGTTCATCTTTCTGGTTAATATATATTGAGTAAGGAAAAATTCCCAGTTGCAGAGCCTCAAAAGCTCCATCTTGTGGAAGATGCCTATAATATAAAAATAGGCTCCAGAGGGAGAAAGGACTTCAAACAGAGCTTACAATTAATAACATATTTGATATTTGAACTTCTTCATCAGTCACACAGCAAGCCAGTCTCTTAAATGCATTTTACCCTATCAGAAAAACAGGCAGCGGGGGAATACCAGAAAATAAAAAGTTAGCTTTATTTTGGAGCAACAGAATAGTTATCCTGAGTTGAAGCAACAGAGCACATGCAGAAACCCAGAGCAGGTCTTACTCTCACCACCTTTGCTTGCTCCTGTGGGTTGGACTTACTCTGTTCTGGCCAAGAAGGGGCAAACAACCAAGGAATAGAACAACCCTGCCACTAAAATAAATAACAAAACTTGATCTGGTGGTACCAGACTGACTGCAACTTTAGATGGGTATTCTGAGAGCTACTCACAATCCTCCAGCCATCTACTACAAACTCAACTGAACGCCCACATTCAGCCCTTCCTACAAGGGAACGCTGAGAAGAGCCCAGCCCAGCACTCCTGCTGCCTCTGAGGAATCCCTGAAGTCCACTGAACCGGTACTGCCCTCTACTGAAAGCAGAGCCTGCACATGGAAACTGTACCAACTTTCACTTCCATACCATCCTATTTTTGTTTTACATACCTAAGCTGGTTTTCCGTGGTTTTTCTTCTCTGAATCCCTTTACAATAATCAGGGTTCTGGCTTATCTTGTTTTGTGTTTTTTTTCTTTTCCTACTGCTTCCTACCCCTAAGGGCTACAAAGGTTTCTAAATTTACATGCTGTAATACCACGCCAGCACATCCAGACTCCAGAAGGAGTTGCTTCACTACAGCACTGCAGACACAGCTTATATTTTTAGCAATGTAAGAGCAAATAAGCAAAGAACTAAAAAAAGAAACAGAAAGCAAGGTGCACAGAAAAAAACCAACCAAGAAAAAGGAATTTAAAATTTTCCTTTGTAAGCTACAGTACAGTCATAATGAGATGTTCTTTTCTGTAGTAAACCCAAGATACTTAAAGAACACAGATCCATACTGATTCAAAACTTTGGAATAATATACCATAAGGAGGAATTGATTACTAATAGTAAACACATGACTTTCTCTGATATAAACCTTGAAATGTTTCTGTTTTCTGTCAGCTGCTCCACTTCAAGATTTAGACCTTTATAACTACCCGAGGCTCTGAATAACTTAAGGACTGAAATCCTGTACAAAAGCTCAAAGTGTAGGACTTTTAGCAACATAAATATAATCTGCCTGAACAACACGTTGGCTTGAAACACTAAAGAGCACAAAGTTTAATTGCAGCATCTCTGAACCTGCAGAAGAGACCCAGGCATGCCATGCAAAATAGAATGTACATCCCTTCAGGAGTATGTCAGCTTTCTGGTGCCCAGGAGCTGGGAGAACCTGCATCTCAGCCCTGAATCCTCAACTGGCAGCAGCTACTATAAACCTCTCTAAGCCACCATGAGGACACTGCATGCTGACTCTGTTCGCTTGAGATCACCCAAAACACCCCAACTGCACCCCAGTGCACCAACCTCCACAGCAGCACTGGGATCAACTGGCTGCAGAGGGAGCCTGCTGCCCACTGGCCCCCTCAGGTCCTCTTCCTTCAAAAGGCAGTGACCATCAGGTCACAGACAGGACTCCAGAATCCAGTTTTCAGCAGTGATGATAGCAGAAGAAAAAAACAAAACAAAGAGCAACTACTTGACTGGCAAGGAGGAGAGAGCCTGATCTGTTACTGCATGGTACCCTTGCAGGCTATTTTTTGAGTGCACATTAAACACCACATCTTAAAAGAAGTAGTACAATAAACAATGAATATTTTACTCTTCTTGTTCTCTAAGCTACACTAGTTCCAACTCAGAGTGGCCTTTCACTTCACACAATGCTTCTGTGGGGAAGATAGACTTTTAAAGAAAATAACTGAATACATCCTAGGTTAATTCAAGGCAGATCCTGGTTGCCCCTTCTAATTAAAAAAAAAAAAAAACAAACCCACAAACCAAAAACAAACACACAAACAAAAGGCAGCCTTTTAGTCAAGAAGAAGAAAAAAAAAATGTTCACAGCCTCTCTGTAGTCCTCTCCTTTTGCTGCTGGAGGCTGTTATCCAAAAGAGCATAGATAGATTAGGAAAAAAAATAAATTTAAAGTATTTTAAAACCAATATGAGATTAAATATACCTCAGAATGTAACCTCACCTTTCCACACTATGGTCTTGAAGATGAAACTACACGTTCTTGATTTAAAAAAAAAATTCTCACTCATATATTCTTTATTCCAAAAAATGGAACAGGACCAAAATAACATAACAGTATGGACAGGAGGCCAAAGCCCATTTCTGTATTAACAACAATGAATAAGACCTTAAAAAAATGGCATGTCAAAGCAAAAGTACCTGTCATCACTGGCATGTCAAAGTCCCTTGTCTGACTCAAGTTGTGATAATTCCTCTTCATGAAATCAAACTTCCATCAAAAGTACATCTAATACATGAAAGTTTCAAAGCCACTGTTCCCACTCTAACCCCTACATGAATCTACCAAAAAGGCTGCTCATCTTGAACTATCATTTTTTAGTGAATTATCTCCTTTTACCTGCTCCCTTCCTTCAGCTACAGTTATGTGCTGGTTCAGATCAGTTTGCTTGCAGCACCAATCACTGCATCAAGAACAGCCAGAGCAGGTTTCCCTCAGGGAAAGGTCCATCCCATTGCCACAGAACCAAAGTGAAGCTGAGAAAAGAAGCACCTTCTGGATTGATGGTTTGTTTTGGGTTGGTTTTTTTCTTTTTTTTTTTTTTTTTTTTTTTTGTTTCTTTGGTTGGTTTGGTTTTTTTGTTTTGGGGTTTTGTTGTGTTGGGGTTTTTTTTGAGCAAAGGCTGTGTGTAACAGTTTAAAACAAAACAAAACATATGCAGTCAAATTGTTCCTGTAGAAGCACACCTAGATTAATCCAGGTCAGTCTTGAGCTAAAACTCTCCCATGTTTCTAGCAATTTCTTCCTTAGAAATCAAAGGCACTGCAGCTCCTTTTTTCCCTCTGAAAGCCCTGAGTGCTGCCACATGCTTTGTCACTTCAGCAGTATCTTTCTGCTTGGCAGACTCACCACACTTTATCACTCTTCTTCAGCTGCCATATGCTCAGTTTCTTTGGCTGGGAGATACTCTGCTGCTGAACCACTTAGTCTGCAAGTGTGAGAAAATCATCCAGCACACGAAACAGCTGGAGCAGGAGCAGAGAGATGAGTTTTAAATCCACACCTTCAATTGGATTTAGCATCCTACAGTATGAAAATTCATTAAATCCCAAACATCCCCCAAAGTACACAGGAGAGACCTGTCCAGAGAAGCAGATTTTAAAGCCACTTTTCAGCATGTCTTCCCTGTCATGGAGAATTAAAACACAAAGCTCCATAATAATAAGGCTGGACTCAGGCTGCCAGGCTCTACTGAGAACTCCATACAAATGGTGTGATTACAAGGAGAGTGTTGGAGGTAGATAATTCACCCAGAGTACAAGAGCTGGGCAGAAAGCTCAGAACCACAAGAAATTCATGCCTATTTCACCTTACAATAACCAAATGAACAATTTTATTCATCTCCACCTTTCACAGAAATTAGAGCCCATACAGTTGGAGGGTACAGAACAAAATGCATCAGTTTCCCATAATGATGCACCCTGACAGCAATACACAGACCATGACCTTTAATCCATGTATGTTTAAAAGAAGTCAGGTTAGAAGTGTGCATTGCAATGACAGATTAGCTGAGCCTCACTGAGTCTATGTGCTACATCAGTGTCATATATTTAGTGTCTGAATATCTAAAACAATTCTGCTGCCAGTATACTGACTGATCCTCCTGGCCTGAGATTTCATGCAAAGTGCAGTTATGCTTATGCTGTCTGCAGCTTTCAGCTATAAAAAAAGAAGTGAACTAAACACCATTCCAAAAAGAGGTTAATCTGTCAAAAAAAAACCCCAAACCTTTGTAACACTGTGACAAAATTTGACCTGTGGAATCTAGAATAGCCCATCAGAACAAACTTCCTAAAGAAAAGTATCTGGAGAAAATACTAAATGGTGGTTTCAGTCACTTCCTTGGAAAGTAACACTGATCCAGTAGACAGAAAATTAATAAAAGTAATGGAAAGTATTTCTCAATTTACTACTGATGCATGAATGTAAGGGAAAAAAACCCACTTTTCTCCTTAATTAGCATGCTCACTCTATCTGATCTTTGAGATACTTCTTGAAACCTGAGCAGACTGTCATACTCTGCAACACTGTCCTCATGCAATGCTAGAGAAGTGTAATGTGTTCAGATGAACAGGCAGACAAATCCATGTTTTGACCTTTCATACTTACATAGATAAAACAACCAAAACCTTAAAGGCAGCCAAAGAAGGACTGACAGCAAACTCAGTTTTCCCAGCAGATACAGCCTGTGGGGAAGGGTCAACTCCTGCATGAGCCTCTGAGAGAAAAATCTGTGGTTTGGTTCTCTGGGTAAAACTGTGGGGAAAGACATCAACACACACAACAAAGGGAAACAATATGTAGCCTGCAATGTGTATGAAAAACTTGACATGTTCAGCCTCTTTATGCACTTGGAAAATTTAAGGTTTCTTTTGAATGTGCTTTTATATTAATTATTTCCTGCATTATCTACAGCATCACACACAGCTGGGCTCTGGAAATTCAGCATCTCCCTGCTGGGTTTCATCTTAATGTTACATAATGGACCAGCTTTTATAGTCTGATGCCATCCTTGTCTTTGCTCTCTGCTTTTAAAGACCATTCTGGGTTTTTTTCACAGTAACCTAAAACCACAAGATCAGTACCTCATCATAAAATCTGTGTCTAGCTAGTTGGCAGTGCCAGCATTATATCCTTAACAGAGAATGAGCTAAATCCATCTTATTCTGCCTTGAAAGCAGAGGATTCCTCCATCATATTTCAGTATGTGACATTAAACACAGTGCAGTTATCAGAAGCAAACACCCCCCCCTTTGGGCTGCTGGGAACCAGTGCTGTTCCAGTTTGCCTGGTTTAACACAGGATATCCACACCTGCACCAGAGCACAATGACAGGAAAATCAAGTTGCTTGTCAGAAAGTATTCTTTTCTCTGATAAAAGATACCAAGAGGCAACAAGAAATTTTCATCTGTTTCCCCCCCTAACTTTTCCATGGTATATTTTTATGTAAATTATTTCATTTCAGTGATTATGACCACTAAAAAAATACAAACACACAAAAAAAACCTAAAAACCACACACAAAAAACCCAAAAACCAAACAAATAAAACCAAAAAACACCAACAAACAGAGAGCAAGACCAAGCTAATTAGGTCTAGCATAATTTACTGTTTCTGAAAAGCTTTCTCACTGACCAGCTGACCAACACAGTAATATTCTCATACACAGATATAAAAAAGCACTTTCCAAAGCACTTCCCCTGCTGTCATCCAGTTACAAAAGCACAGAAGTCAAAGGCAGAAGAGAAATGGGCTGTTTCTCCTTATAATTTAGAGAAATGTCTCACATGCTGGCCTCAAAATCACTCTTTAACCCAAAGTTCATCAGGGTCCCAAACCATAAAAAAAATTATACAGGCAAACCTACAAGCTGAGAAAGAAAGTAACAGTGGGAGCTGGGTAAATAAAAACCTACCCACTAAAGTGACTGTAAAGATATGTAAAATAAAATATTGAGCAGATAAACACGATTTACACTTTAACAGCCCCAAAAAGACAACAGAATGTCTTTAGTAACATTAGACAGAACCAGTTTATAAACCCATAGTGCAGGAATCAGATACAATTATTAAGTAGTCTCATCCAGCACAGCAGAGTGCAACCCAAGATCTAGAAATCAGGTAAAAGTAGTCTGGGTGTTTAGGAAAGGAATGCAGGTTACTATCTTCCCTCTAGCACATCACATATCCTGAGCTTTTCCCCAATGGAATGAATCCTTTGCCATTTAGCATTTTTCTCTGTCTTGCACAGAGACCTCTAAGAGGGATTTATCACCACTACATTACAGGTAGTCCCCTCATTACCCTTTCCTTTCTCTCACCTTACACAGACCCTGTACTCACTAAGTACTTAATTTACTGTAGAAGCTTTTCCCAAAGGGGTGAATCATATTTTAAGGTCATAGTCCAGCACTAATATATTTCATAGGAAAGTAATAGACTTAAGGTAAAATAGAGAGAAGTAGCTCACTCAGCCATTATTGTTGTTGCTCTGGCTTTCAGGTTAATAAAAATTTAACCATGATGCACATAGCACAAAGAGGTATTTTAGTTCCTATCTCAAGAGACTTATCTGAGCCCAACATAACTTTTATCAGTTGTGTAACAGCTGCAATTCAGGGAGCTCCTTCACACAGCCACAAGAACTAATGCAGGAAGTCCTCCACTTCCTCTTGTTCTCATCACACTTCCAGAATTACACTTGTGATAGAAGCAGCAGCATCCTTCATGGAAACGTGGATCTTCTTCATTTGTTTGAGGCCCCACAATGTTCATTTGGGAGCAGGGCACTAAAAGACCCAAAGCAGGATACTCCTCATGCTCTCTCTGTATGCCTGGGAAACAAAATACCTCCCTCCCAAGGTCGTTATGAGGAAATACCATTTATAACTTGCTAAGCTTAAGAAGCTGTACAGCTCTGCATAGCTGTCAGTTTAGGGCAGCAGCTTAAAGACAGGGCAGCAGCAAAGCACAAGGTGAGAGCAAAGTTTCCCCTTCATAAAGGTCTCACAAAATTTTCATGGTCTAATATAATGCACCTCAAACATCAGGGGGCATTCTTGCTTGAAAAGCAGAAAGATGGCTTTAGATTTAAAAAACTGAAGCACAATTCATGTATAGGTCAGGAAGAGATGCATGGATATGTCAGATTCTTAATATTAGTGGTGGTCTCTCAAGGAAAGCACTCAGCTCAAAATCACTTTCTAAAGGAAACAACTTCAGATATTAGAATCTTCAAAAGACTTTTTTTTTTTTTTTTTTCACAGGGTCTGCAAAAAATGTATGTGAAGCTGCAGTAGTTCACAGCAGAGGGAAATTGTCTTTAAAAGCCAGTCATATACAATGCATTTAAATCATGTATTATCTAACAGGCAAATGCATTACGAATTCAAATACTGATAGGGAAGATGGAGGGGTTTTAAATGAAAATCAGGGTACTGTGGTTTCCAAAGATGAATAAACACTAATTTTAAATATGGTGTTTGTTGGTACACTCTTGTCAAACAAACACGTCCCAGACACTGTGGAAAAATTATTTGTGAAAAATATTTTCATAGATATCATGTTACCAGTAAATCAACAATAAGAAACTCAAAACCAGAGCAACAGTGTAGATGGAAATCTAAGCTGAAGCTACAGGACCTGAGTGTGTCACATTTCCTTCCCTCTGACTCAGGCCTGGAGATATCCTTTGCTTAAAAAAAAACAAAAAAAACCCACCACCAAACAAAAATCAAACCATCCAGGATGGTAAAATGCCTCTGACAAACCTGCTGCATCACTGCCTTTTGCAGAGGTTCCCTTGAGAAAGTGGTGGAAGGAGGACATTTATCTACCCTGAATGTGAAATATTCAAAACCACTGTCTAGAGCTTTCAGCTACAAATGCTGCCAGAACTCATCCAGCTTATTGTAAAGCCAGATCTACCTTAAATTCCTGGTAGTCTTTCACAGATAACTTAAAACCAAAATACAACAGCAACTCTATTGCCAACTCTTGCTTTCTTTTTTAAATGTATAAACAAGCCAAGCTGAATCTAAGTAACTGTTTCAAAACTTCATCCTCACTGTCACTTATTTCATGGGCTATAGCAGTACAGTTACTTATTACCTGTTCAATATAAGTATTTCTGACAGCATGGCTGAGGGAAAAATCAGATTGTTGCTATTTCAGGGAAAAGATTCCATTTATAAGGAGCAGTTTTCTGGAAACCCACACAAATGCATCTGTACAGTACAGCTATTTCAGCTTGCTTCTTCAAATGGTTTACTGCTCATTTTTCCATTCAGCTGGAATCCATGAGTGCTGGGATTTTTCACTACTATGTACAACGTAGCATCTGCAAATCAGCCTAACACCTGGGCAAAAATGTCCCTGTTAGACTGGAGAGTACAAAACGTCCACATAGTAGCCACTCTTCAAGTGTATTTTTGATGTGATCTGCAAGAATCCCAGCTGAAAACAAAGTTATTATTCTGACCACTTATCCTCCCCTGAGCCTGCACCAGTGCTCCTACAATGGTAAATTCAGATTATTGGACATCAGAGATGCTGTGCTAGCAACCACTGTACAACCAACACCCACAAAGTTTCTTCAAAATCAACAGGTCAGGACAAAGCCTGTACAGATAATTATGGCCATACTGATTATTGAAAAGAAATTGCAACCTAGGGGGCTTTGTGTTACACTGGGGAGGGGAGACACACAGTATGAAATTCAGCCAGGCTGGAGTTACTGCTGATATCACTTCCCTAACATCAAAGGTGTGCTGAATATTCTGGTACCAGTCTGTGTTAATACAAATGTCATCCTGGGGAAAAAAAAAAAAAAAAAAAAAAAAAAAAAAAAAAAAAAAAGAGGCAGAGGGACAAATTAGATAATTTTCTAGGTATTTATCATACTGATGTTCTAGCACTCTTATCAGCTTAGTATGATACTGACTAAAGATCTCAAGAATATAACCACATCCAAGTATTTTAAAATTAATTTTATCAGCAGATCTCAACAACTTACCTGACAAAGAAACTGGACACAAAGAAACTGGAAAGGCATATCTGACATCTCCTAGCACAGTCATAGTTAAATCCAAAATAAAAATCCATATCTCTTAAAGTCCTAAGTTATCACCCTGTAGCCACAGCAAGAAAACCTGGAATCATTAGTCACAGTAAGAGAAACCCCACTTCTAAAAAAGAGTATTTTATTCCACGTTCACCAACATTTCTTAATACATTCTTGTAGCAAATATTTCTACCAACACAGCAGAATTACTTTCCTCTCTCCCTCTGGAAATGTCAGGTAATTTACTTGCAAGGAGCAAGTTCAGAAGTATTTCAACTTCAACAGAAATGGTTCTTCAAGGATTCAGTGAGGGTGGAGATCTAGGTAACTTTTCACATATAGTTCTCTGTGGCAGGTCTATAGTACATGTTGTAACCAGATTGTATTTTCTGCCAGCAGTACAGTATCTGCTTTGTGCCTGATCCAGGCTCTATAACCATGAATCCAGCAATTTCCAGGAACGTTGATTGGATTTATTTAGTTATGCTGAACAAAGTACTGAAAAGCTATCCAACGTTCTACAAAATACTTCACAATCTTTTTCTTATTCAGTACTTCCAACAACAATATGTCACAGATTTCTGGAGCCCTGTCTCCATCTTTTGTACTCTGCACCTCACCTGAAGTCAGGAAGCACCAACAGAGCTCCCCATCTCTCTCCTATAGCCCTCCCTGGCCCTGATGCACTGCAACACCAATAGTTACTGGGATGGGTGAGCTGGAAGAACAGACATTGCAGACTGGGAAACAAAGCCATCCTTCTCTTTTAGTAATATTACTCCACATTTCACTTCCTCATTTCTTTATCTGAGGATCAAGTGGCTTTGGAAATGTCTTTGGAGGTTAAAAGAGGGAACCCGCACTTAACTAAAAAAAGCCAAACCCAAACTTTCGTGTTTGAGGTTATTTTGTTACTTCTTATTTTACAGCTTTTTATAGCAAAATCCTGATGAAAATACTGTTGTGAAATACTTCCTCTTTCATTAATTCACACAGACAAGTTATTTCAGGAACTTACACCATTAGTTTGTCAAGAAAATGATCTGGTAAACTTTATTATGCAATTCATTATTTAAACTGCTGCATATATTGGTGCAGTCTGTATTACCTCTCAAATATGTGCCCAAACACCCACAACCATCAAGTCCTGCCCAGAGGAGAGCTCAAGGACAAGTGACTGCTGGAGGGTCTCAGTGGATAGGAGCACAAGTGTTCCCCCAACCAATGCAGGCAAGAAATAAAGTGGTTCATCATCAAGAAGACCAGCAAGACTAAATAAAATCTAAAATCCATTAATGAACAGAATTCACTGCAGCAGAATTATAAACCCTGGTCAAGAACAGCAGAAGAAACAGCAATTCACAACACAAGGGACAATGGACTTTCAGGTTTCTCTCTTGAGCCTGACCAAGCAGCAAAGGGAGGCTGAGAACAGTGGGAAAAGCTACAGGTCTTGTTACAACAGGGATTGCTGCCCTTCCAAGTGACAAATGGTATTTTTTTCCTCTAACTCCAGTTAGGAAGAAGGTGGTATTAGAATAAGTGGCTCCAGGCAATACATTTCTCTAATAATTATCCAGCGTTGATTTGGCTTTGGTGATGGCCCTTGGACAATTTAGAACAACAGACATTTTGAAATAAACATAGAAGAAAAAAAGTAAGAAGTTTTTCATCAGACAGCCAAGTAGCCATTTATTTTATCTGCAACTGCAAGTAGTTTGTCCTCCTGAAAGCAAAGTTAAACTGAGGATAAAAACCACTGTAAATTAGAGAGGCCTGTCACAGCCAACATTAGCATGAAACTTGTCCCATGAAACCTATGTATGTGAAACAGAAGCAAACTGATCCCTACAACAGTCAGTCTTGGGAAGGGTTGTAAAATGTTACCCATATGAGTTCAAGAGCTGTGAGTTGATCTACAAGTACTGGAAAAGCAACACACCAAATCTTATAACACACTGCTGGTTTTCATAGAATGGGTTGGGTTGGAAGGGACCTTAAAGATCATAAAGATCCAACCCCCTGCATGGGCAGGGACACTCCCACCAGCTCAGGCTGCTCAAGGCCCCATCCAACCTGGCTTTAAATACACCCAGAAAAGGGTCACCAACAACCTTCCTGGGCAACCTATTACAGAACCTTACTACCTTCATGGCAAAGAATTTCTTCCTGATATCTAACCTAAATCTAAACCTCTTCCAGTTTAAAACCATTACTCCTTGTCCTATCACAACCCTCTCTGGTACAGAGCCCTTCCCCAGATTTCCTGTAGGCCCCTTCATGTACTGGTTCTCCCTGGAGCCTTCTCTTCTCCAACCTGAACAGCCCCAACTTTCCTACTCTGCCTTTGTAGCAGAGGTGTTCCAGCCCTTTGACCATCTTTGGGGCCCTTCTCTAGACCCTCTCCAACAGTTCTACATCTTTTTTTTCCATGTTCATTTTCACTATGGAAATGATGTAGCTGTAACTACCACGCACTCACCTGCACATAAAAATGTCCTCGTGCAACACCAAGTTTTTTAACAGGCCCATGCTGTGATAGTCAAATTGAGATCAAACTCTGGTAGGTCTTGAATTGCCAGTGGCCTCTAGTGTGACAATCTGATTTGTGCTTTATTTTCCTAATATATATCTATTTGCACAGCATTCTTGAAATATTTTGCTGGAAACAGACTACTTGAGCTTAGTTTCCTAAACAGCACTGTCATCTTAGTCATTAAACACTTAAGTGGAAGCCACACTCCAGATTTTATACTTTCATTAGTTGTGAGGAACAATTTCTTACCAAACACAGGAAGCCCTGAACTACTAGCCTGTGTTTAATAGTGTAATGACTGCCCTGCATAATTAGGTGAAGTACTTTTCAATGTATTTCCGAAAATTATTTCATCCCTCAAACATTAGCTACTCCTTTTCCAGATTCTAAAACAATACATGACATTAATCACAGATTTTGCCCACTAAAGAGCCACAAAGCATCATTCTCATATCCTTCAATCAAGGACAGGGTGTTCTGCTTCCTTAATGGTGACAGATTTTGTCTGCTACGTAACTACAAAGCATCCTCATTGTATACTTCAATCAAGGTTATGGTGTTTTGCTTCCTCATTGCTGTCTGACCAACCAATACAGAAGCCACAGGAAAAGAGCATCATTCCTCTCTCATTCTACCTGCAGATTTAATTAATGGCAAGAAACTGTGATTCACTGATTACAGAGAGCAAAATGCAAGTTAAACTCAGATGAATACTCAGTCTTCCAAGAATCAGCACTTTTCTTCTGTGGTCAGTCTTAAATATGTAAAATACCCAGGCTTCAGCTGAAAGTTTGAGTGCAAGTTTTTGCAAGAATAGTATAAGATGAATTACCTTTTGGTTTATCAGGAGTTGATCATCACAACCATATATTTAAATCAGACTGGCAGTACAACCAGCTGTCCCTGAGCAACAGCACTGGTATTTGCTACATGGGAAGCATTATTTCATCCTTGCTGGAAAGCAGAAGGCAAATATTTTCCTCAGAACCAGAAGAGGTGACTACAGAAAACTGCTGTCTTCAGGTGATGCCTGTGCTCTCTTCAGATGGGAATTCCATGACTTCCTTGGTGGTAAGTTTTCCCAAAAAGGAAACATGTTATTCTTAGGATGAAGATGCCACTAGTATTTGTCTGAAGGAAGAATTCAGCTTCTCCTGAGCAGACAAGTGGAGACCAAGACCATTGTGTCAGTTTTTGAAACACAGAAAAACAGTTTAAATTGATGCTACACTCCTTTTTCAAGTTAGCTTCAGTTCCAGTGAGATCACAAGTGGCACTGCTGAGAACGGGGTGTTTTCTGCTCTGCTGGGGTGGCCTGGGTCCAGGCCATCTGGGTGGAATGCAGGGCAGGACATTCCACCCTTCCGCCAGCATGGCCAGCGGTGCCAGCCGCTCCTGCAACCCGCCACGGGGACAGGCAGGGAGCTGCTTTTGTTTGCCTTATTTATTTATTTGCTTTACTCTGGCAGCAAGCAACGGGCTTTTCTCTTGCCAACTTCATTACCATTGTAAAATGTTCCCAATTACACTGAGTAGAGAGGCTACAGGGAAGAGGGAAAAAACCCATGAAGTTTACATTTAAACTACACTGCTTTATAAGCCTTGATTTTAGGCAACAGGTGTGAGCTGGATGGATCTAGCACAGCTCTCCTAAGTACTCGAATCCTCACAGGTCACTCAATGAAAATATTTCTTCCAGTTTTTTAAACAAAGTTTTCAGTTAAAAAACCACACAAGTACTATCAGCTTCTTCATTTAGTGATTTTCCACAACTCCTTTCCAAGCAGCTTCCAAAACTTTGCAGTTTTATGTTTGTATCTGCAACTACTTAGTTACAGTTGATTTATTACCATTCTCCACAAATGACAATCAGTTTATTATAAACATGAAAAGGAATGCCTGTATCTCCTTGCCTCCCATTAACTCTCTCCCTCATCCCACAGAGTTCCAAGTGCAGACAGGAACTGTTGATGCAGCAACTCAGACTCCTAAAGGTGACAAAGTAACCAAACAGCAATATTCTGCTAGTGACAGAAGGCAATAAAGAAAATCCCATCCTCCTTTTCCTCAGAGGTACCACAGCCTAAATCATCCTTTTTATACTACTCTGCTCTGAGGTAGTGAAAAATGATACTTAAAAGCATTTTCAAGTAAGCACCACTAATGGGTACTTAAAAGATGAAGAACTCCAGTTGTACCACTTGCAAATTCTGGACATCAAGCTGACTGTGATGGCCTCAGAGTATAAGCACAGGACAAGTTCTTACTCATGAACAACAGAGCTGTCCTATGCCTATTATGCAATTCAAACATTGCACATCTTCCTCTGAAGAGGTTGTATTTACTGACTTGCCTCTTACATCTAACAGTCTCAAAATTTATATCATTCTCCCATTTCAGCCAAGGCTGTTACCAGCAGGGTCTCTGTTGCAAAAGACAGGAGACCTTCCTCTCCAAGGAAGAGGAATCCATTCCCATGGAGAAACCACAAGTTCCCCAAGCACAGCAAGTAACACTCTGGAGCTACACTCTGACATGCAGGAGCAGGGCTGTAATGCCAAGATAATCAGCCAAAACATGGTGCTTGTTTGAAAGGCATTATTCTCAAGTCACTTCTGCTCAGTTGGAGAGCAAAGCATTTGCTACATATATGAAGAAACTGATAGAAAACCTGAACATAATAATAACAACTCTATTTCTAGACTACACAAGTGCTGAAGATCCCACAAAATGTTCTCCAGATACAGAATTAAACACAAATCTTCCATTGGCGAAAAACTTTGGTTTCCCTTTAATGCAAAAGGAAGCAGTCAGCTGGATGAATGTTTACTGTCAACCCTAAACATCATAAGCTTAGGAAAAAGGATGAGAGGAGAAGGATGAGAGCAGAATTAAAAGCAAACATTCACCTAACGCTTTGTGAAGTTAAGCAGAATGCACAGAAACCATCAAGCTGCTGCAAGCCCTCTGTCCAGCTCATACCTGCCACACAGCCTCCCCCCACAAACTACAACACCAGAAATGAACATTTTGCAGACTGAACATCCCCCTTTTGTGAAACGTTCCCACATTTCTCAGCAAAGAAACACAAAAAATGGACCACTGTCTAAATCAGTTTACCTAAAATAAGTCATCCCTTCCTCGACACTCCCTCCCTACCCGGAGGGATTTAAGAAGCATCATGCCATGATCTGACAAGAGGTAATCCAATAAACCAGACAGCCTCCCTCCTGCACAAGGACACAGCTGCTCTGACTCCTCATCTAGGCCTTTTATGTCCAAACCCTCTGGAAGAGCTCAGCCAGCTCTTTACTGAAGTAGGAAGTGTTGGGCATTCCTCATCAGGGCTGCAATTAGACCCGCATGCAGATCACCAGATCCTGAAGCCTTCTTCTGATACATGAGTGGAACTTGTGGGGCTTTTTTTCACCATTTCTTTCCACCCCTTCTCTTGGACAGTAACTGTGTAGTTTTACTCTGTACACTTTGCAACCAAAACTATCAGCAGCTCATGCCTAGAAGGCACCAGCACCCACCCTCTTATCCCCTCTCTCCTCCAGATGGGTCCATCCACAGAACAGAACCAGCTGCTCCTGGGAAACCTTCCTGCCTGTATTTCAAGACACTGGAGACCTCTAAAGCACCGTGTCTGAGAACAACATCCTGTAACACATGCATTGACACACCACCCCTTGCAACCTGGAAGCACAAATATTACTTTCAAAAAATATTCACATCATCAGAAATTTTTAAGAGTGAGCTGAGTCACTGAGCCAGAAGAATCAATGACTCTGAAGAGCAGGTAGGTAACTTCAAATGGAGCAATATTACAGTTGTGCTCAGTGAGTAACACACAAAACAAAGTACAACTTGCAAAGAAAGCTAATTAAAAATGGTTTTATAATTTATTTGAATTAAAAGATTCATGTTATTTCATATTAAACTGTACTTCTGTTTTCTGTGTTACACCCTGGATTTTCACATCACAAAACATCTGCCTGGGAGCATGTGGCAACAGGCAGTACATGATGCACATCCTACAGCCAGACTTAGTCTTGTTCCCCTGACCAGCATGGCTTTGCCATCTATGGCACTAAGAGAGAAGGAGAACATTTATCATTATTCTTCTATAATCTAATAGTCAATAAACAGGATTTCATGCATAACAGCTGCATCCAGCTATGGGCAGCTTGTTTTAGCAAAGTCAGTCCTTTACCAAAAGATGGTATCTGACTACCCAGAAAGGGAATCCATTCCTGTCCCCAGGATACACAGCATCCCAGTTAGGGAGTGTTCTGTCAGCAGAAAACACTTGCAAAAGAGAGACATGACTTGGAGTTGAGCTTTGTGCTGGGTATTACCATAGAGGGTGAAAGAAAACAAAAAAAGAACATGATGCAGAATCAGTCTGATTTGCTTTCACTTTGCTGTAGCAAAGCAACTTGAATATAAAAGACAGTCTAATTTTAGCAAAAAAAAAAAATGCTGATGTACAAACTATTCTTGCAACAATGACAATCAAGTTAGAAAGGCTAAATCTCAACTCTAAACTACATTTATGGAAAGTGAGCTAAAGCCTCTGCTAAAACATCCCAACCCAATTAGTATTAAAAAATTTTTTTAAAAATATCATATATATGTACAAACCACCAAACACTCACTAGTTCTGCACCAATTAAACAGGATACCTGTCAAGCTGACATGCAGCTTGATTCTGCAATTGCCCTGGCCCTCTAACTTCAGTTCAGGGCAGCATGATTTTGCCATCCTGATTATACTTTACAACTTTGAGAAATAAGTGATTGTTCAAATGTCTATGGAGGAAAAACTCCTTAACTGAAAATAGATTGGTTTAGCTTGTTTTATGTAAAAAAAAAAAAAAAAAAAAAAAAAAGGTACTCCTGGCCTCTCAGTCTTCCCTCTGTGCTTCTCCCATTCAGAAGTATTTGTGCAGCAGCAGCAATACAGTCAGCTGAATCAGGAATTGACCCCAGTTAAACCAAAATGCTCTTTTCTTTCCATTAATTTTAACCTGCATCACTAGCAGGATCCAATTCCTAATAAGATCCCTCAAACACTTGAGCTGGCACAGAGAGGAATAAGCAGCTGGAGTACTGAGAGAAGAGAGCACTTTTGTCATGGTAGGCCAGTTGGTCCAAAGTGTTTAGAGAAATATGGTATAAAATACACACAGTCTTTGTGCAACACCAAGATTTTTGTAAAGAATACTGTGGTGCTTTTTAAAAAGATCTGTTGTTCCTTGTAAATCTGTATATTTCCAAGTCAGTTCCACAGAAGCTTTCAAGCTTGTTTTTACAAATCCTTCAGTTGTTGCTAAAACCCTCTTCTGGAGAGAAAGTAATGCTTTAGGGGGTAAAAAAAAATTTTAAAAAATTAAAAAAAAAAAGGAAAAAAATTAAGAGATGTAGTGCATAGAGTGCAGAACAAGGGACCAAACACAAGATATTCATGCCAAGTCTAGAAAAATTAAGAAGTTTCACAGCAGCAGTCAGTCTTTCTTCTCACCTTCTCCAGAAGGAGTTCCTAAAACCAGGATGGATCACAGTAGAAGTTATTTGGCAAGCCAGAGCTCACTGGGGCAGAGGCTGCTCTCCTAGTCCTATGGTTGTGGTTATTAGAGACATAGTGGTACAAATATTTCTGTTGCATGGCACATTATTTCAACTGGCAAAACAAATGCATGCTTGATTTGCCTTCAAGATGAAAAGCCTCCTCCTCCAAGTGATCTGCACCATTTCCTTCTTCTGGATGAAAACACTAGAATGCTTTTACATTTTTAACTCCACATTGATAACTCTACATTTATCTTTTCCAGACACAGTCATGCAGGATGAGGAAAAAGCTGAGAGGTTTGATGAATTCTTTGACTCAGTCTTCAGTAATAGAACCAGTTATATAGAGGGAATCCCACTCCCTAAGCTCAGAGACAGGGACCAGGAGCAGAATGAGCTCCCCAGAACCCAGGAGGAGCTGGTCAGTGCCTGCTGCACCAAACAGACCTGCACAAAGCCATGGGGCTGGATGGGAAGCACCCAAGTGAAAGAGCTGGTGGGGGTGCCCAAGGCACTTCCCATCACTTCTCAGCAGTCCTGGCAGGTTGGGAATCAGCCAGCATCACCCCAGCGTTCAACACGGGATGGAAGGATGGAAAATTATGGGCCTGATAGTTTGAGTTGGGTGCTGTGGAGCAGATCATCCTGAGCACCATTTCTGGAGTACATGTAGGACAACCAGGTGCTCAGGCCCAGGCAGCAGGGGTTCATGAAGGGCAGGTCCTGTCTGACTAACCTGAAATTCCATGACAGGGTGATCTGATTACTGGACAAGGGAAAAGCTGTGGATGGTGTCTGCCCTGACGTTAGCACTGTTTCCCACAGCATTCTCCTGGAGAACCTGCCTGCTCATGGCTTGGATGTCCACACCCTTCACTGGATAAAAAACTAGTTGGATGGCTGGGTCTAAAGAGTTGTGTTAAAGGGTGGGGTAGGCTGATGGTTGGACTTGATCTTGAGGGTCTTTTCCAACCTTGGTGATTCTATGGGTTTTCTTTTCCCAGCTGCATAGATAAAGGGAGAAGAAAAGCCTTGTATAAGACTAATTTTTATTTATGTTGATTTTATGCCATAATTTTACAGTTTTCATACTTGTGTGCTGTTTTGTTCAAAATAAATCCAAATGATATAAAATGATGAGCTAAACCTAGCATTTACCAAATAGTACTTGCACATTCTGCATTTTGATACATATGCTAATACCTACTAATTAGAACCATAACAAAGGCTTTAAAGATAGGAATTATGGAGAGGAACTTTCCAAACCAGATTTATTCATCATGTGACAAAACAAACATAGGCACCATTCCTCCTGTATAATGATGCAAAACACTGTCAACAGCAGAAGTGGGAGAGTGGTGTGTGATTCTAATAGGAAAAAAAAATTAAGTTAAACAAAAAACTACACTTTCTAAATTTTTCATTTCATTCAATACATCCAGCCTCAAATACAAGTGAAATAAAAGATTATTATCTACCTTTCAGTATAACACAAAAATAAGAAATACCAATTTCACAGAATCAATCACCCAACCATCACTGGGTTGGAAGGGACCCTAAAGACCATCTTGTTTCAACCCCCTGCACAAGCAGAGACACCTTCCACTACACCAGGTTGCTCCAAGTCCCATTCAACTTGGCCTTGAACACTTCCAGGGAGAGGCAGCCACAATTTCTTTGGGCAACCTGTGCCAGTGTCTCACTACCCTCATAATGAAGAATTTCTTCCTAACATCTAAATCTCCACTCTTCCAGTTTAAAGCCATTAACCCTTGTCCTGTCACTGCATGCCCATGTAAGAAGCTCTCTCCCCAGCTTTCTTTCAGGTACTGGAAGGCTGCTACCAGGCCTCCCAGGTCTCTCTTCTCCAGACAGAACAACCCCAACTCTCAGCCTGTCTTCATAGGGCAGATGCTCCAGCCCTCTGTCACCTTCATGGTACAGCACAAATCCTGGGTAAAATACTAGAAATGAGTGACATAAACACAATGGAAGGGCTGAATGATGAAATCATGCTGCAGTGCTATGATTAAATTCTCTATCTGTAGTAAAAAATGCTCTTATTGTTCTAGAGCACTTAAGGCACCAGGAAAGCCCCTGTGCTCTCAGGCTTTTTCACAGATGAAGGCATATTCTACTTTTATCCACACTGTAACTACATTAGGTTAAGAGGCTGTTTCACAGCAGCCTACAAAAGACAATGAAGCCCCATTATTTCACTGAATGGGAAGGTCCTAATCAGTACTTTGTATTAGCAATTTTATACCAAAGACCACTGGGCCAGGGCTAGAGATTAAAGCCAGTTTCCTTTCCAGTCAAACTCCTTTGATACATTCTGAAAGTACTTTTCTAATATTTAGTTTCCATCAATCATTTTGCTTTTGTATTAAACCCATAAGCAAAATCATATGAATACATTTCTAGTGAGCACATGCTGAAATTTTCAAAAATATTTTAGCATGGCAGGAAAAGGTTGTTACACTATGAGAACTGCAAATATGTCACCAGCTAACCCATTTCAACTTTGCAGACTTGTTTTCCTGCATCTACATCTTTGAAATAAATAAAGCAGGGAGGTAAAAGCTTATAGTCCTGTTCCAGGCTGCTGGTTTCAGAATGTGTGCAAGTTCATCTGTGGTAATGTTACTCGGTAATGAGTGTGACTACTGCTACCAGACTACTTTTTTCTTAATAAAAACAACCAAACAGTAATAAAAAAGAACCTCCCACTGAGCCACAATGTGGACTATTTTGATACCTGTAACATCATAAAGTACTTCTAAAAAGTGTACAAACCCAACCATTTAATTAAAACAACCTTGCTGGTCACCCAGGCCTCACACTGTTGATGAACACCCTTCCACTCCTTTGCATTCCCCAGCTTTGTCAGATGCAAGCACGAGACATCCTGCAAGTCCCATTCCCAGTAGGAGAGCAAGATTAAGGAAATAACAATTTGAAAACAGGATGTGCACAAGAGATTTTTTTGCATGCACATTCCCAACTTACATCAGGCAAGTGGAAAACAGCTTCAAGCCCAGAGCATTAAGAGCAAAGCAAATAAACAGCAATAGGAGGACAGAACAAGAAGATTATGCTCCAAATGCTGTTGTCTAACCAGAAGGCAAAGCCAAGAAGCCCTGCAGGAAATGCAGACTAGAAGCAAACTGTCATATTTCCTATTCCTTCTGTGTTTAAAAACATCCCCAGTTTGCATAAATCAAGATGTCACTGGCAGAGAAAACAGAAGCCCAGCTTAACTCCATAGCTACAAGGCTCTGATAATCCCTCTCTAACGTTGTCACCAGGGTCCCTAGGTTCCTTTTGTTCTCATAATGTCAAGCTATGACAATGACACACACAAAAGAAATTTGTATTCACTTGTCAGATACTGGTAAAAATATCTCCTTTACAGGTGCAGTAACAAGATTCAAAGCAAGCAGAGGCTACTGAGGCAGATGGACAACTGTTACAGTTTTTTAATACAAATTTATTTACTAAGGCACCCAAAACATTGAAAACACAGCTTTAATCTAACGTGGATAACATAAAATAAAGATCCTTACTTGCTTTTTTAAAGATACTAGCAAGAAAAATGCTGTCCTCTGTAAAGCTGCTGGAGGGAGAAACTGGGAACAATGGAAAATAATAGTTTTTCCCCATAGAAAGGGAACCTCCTTCTTTGACATGGCCATGCTAAAAATCCAGACAGCTTTTCTTTCTACAAGTTGTAATAATATACTGAAGTCTATCACAGAGGTTACAAACACGTTCCCACCAGTGTGTCTGAGGAACCAGGCACTGTATTTTTTAACTTTTCTTCACTCCCCTTCCACTCCCACAAGCAAACTATTTTCCAAGTTATACAAGGAATTTATCAGCAACTTCTTCACGGGTGTGTTTTGGTAAAAGGTACACCTGCTGGAGGAGAAAGGATGAAGGAAACACAGCATGTAAATAAAAAACAGATTGCTCCACTTTTCATAATAAAGGCTACGGCCTCATTTACTCCCTTGGCACGTGATGAGGTCATGTTTTAGATGATAAAGCTCTGTCTTCTCCAAGAGATTTTAGAGAATGTAATATCTGAAAGAGTCAAGTTCTACTGTTTTTTAAAGGAAATGGATTGTCACTGGGAAGAGCTGAGGTACAAGACTCAAATATTGGATGCTCTTCAGTTATTTTTTGCAAATTTTCATAAAACCTATGTAGTCAATAAAGTATACACCATTTTCTTGTAACAATTTGATTTAAACCCTAGTGAGAACAAAGCCACATCAGAGCAGTGGGTTTTGGAGAGCCTGAAGTGAAAACCTTTCCAAAGTTTATATGCAATACATATATAAACTTATAAAATGTAAAAAGTCATTTTAAATTACCTTTATGAAAAGGTCATTTCCAGACACTGAAACCCAATTTATTCTCAGCATGATACCAATATATCAGAGGTAACATTCAACTGATCTGCAGTTTGAACTGCCATGGTTCTGTATTACTCATTGCAGCACACAACACAATCGTATTTTTTTCATCTATATATTAAGATATTATTTTTCTCCTGATCAAAATTTGTCTCATGCATTTATACTAAAAAACCCAAACAAACAAAACAAAACAAACCAACTAGGAGTGTTAAGCTAATATGCTACTAACCGTGAAACTTTAAAATTTCAAAGTGCATTCAGATCACTTGCCAAGATCTTGTGCATATGCAAAAAAACCTCTAAAACTAACAAAAAACCCACCCACAAGTAAGCACCAAATGACACCAAAAAAAGTAATCATTATTCTATCATGGATCCTCACCATTAGCACTCTAGGGGAAAAAAAGCATTTACATGACTTAAAGAAGCACAGACATTTAGGGAAAGCACCTTCAATACATTATATTTTTGTTTCATATTTTCAAGGTGCTAGAGTAATTCCTACTGAGGGAAAAAAACCTGAAACCAACCCTTCAGATTGTGACCCAAGTTCATTAAAAGCTGAGAAGCAAACATTTAAATTGCTCAGGAAACACTGCATATTCAAGAAGACCAAGGCAAATGTACCATCTGGCCTCTCAGTGAAGACATCCCCTATCTAAGTAGAAATATGTTTTTGTGAAACAGGTATAATAAAACCTCAATCAACTACAGATTAGAAAAACAACAGCAGATCAATAATACAATTCTTATATATAATCAAGTGGTCTTGACTCCAAATTTACATTTTTTTCTTGATGATGCTAAAAAAGACTTCACATTAATTCTTCTTTCTGATGAGGTAGAAAAGAACTGGTGTATTTTCTACTCTAGAAAACTGGTAATAAAGCAAGAGCATCACTATGATTCAGTTTTAATATCCTGGAACACCTTTAAATGCATAGAATTTCAAACCTTCTCCCCCAAGGACCAATTCTGGCTTTTTCCCTCACTTACATTGCATTATCATTAGATGTTATTACAAGAATTAACAGACATTTAGTGACAGTCACAGTCCCAAAGTGACATTTCAACAATAGGGAACAGTAAATACCAGAAACAAGTTCCTTGTCATCCTTAGGAACCAACTGCTGTAGTTCAGGGCCTCTAAACAAATTCAAGAATGTAACAGACTATCAAGACAGCTGACTTAATGGAAAATTAATCTGAAAAGGTTGGCCTTTGTCTAAAAAGTAGTAATTTAAAACAAAAAAGTAAATTCATAATCTTTCTGTAAGACACATAATGGAGGTGTAAATGCACAAATAGCCAGGACTTCAGAATCAGGAGGAAAAGCATCCCATTAGTACTTCTCTAAAGTTTTCAAAAACCTAAAATTGAATCACCAACTAATATTTTTCAGTGCTTTTGTAAGAATAAGCAGATACTGAAAATGAATTCTACAAAAGTTATTTTAGAAAGGTGTTATATTTTTGTCCCTCTATAAATATCAGACTTGTGTGATGCATTTCAACTTCCTGCACGTTGAAAGGGAAGGTATTTGCAAACAGAAGAAAACACCAAGCTTTTCCCTGCTGTTATGTAAATATGCTCTGGATATGTACCTCTGCATTACAGGACCATGCATAATGCAAAAAACCAGCCTACCAAGCCCAGTATTCCATTTCTGACAAAAACCAACACTGAAGTGATTCAGAAGATTCCATAAATCCCTGGAAATGCAGCTACTGCCCAACACCATAACCCAAGGGAAATACCTTCCTAGCTCAGACTATCTGGCTTTGATGCCCAGACAAAGCCAGCATTATTATAATCTAACTAGCACTCTTGATAACCAAGTTAATCTTTACATAAATGTATTATTTACCTTAGTGAATCATACAACTTAAATCTCATCACTCAGTTATGGGCTGTATACAAAAATCCTTTCTGTACTCCAACCTTCTTTTGTTATGCAAGAAGCCTTGCAAGAAATAAATAGTTCTTTATTTTAAAAGTATGCTGGCAAGTCAATTGTCTTTGAACCCACTTTTGCTTTCTTCTTCCCCCATTAATGAACTTACTGTTGCTTTTCCCCATGATGAAGCAGAACAAGTATTTCTTGAAACCTCCTTAATCTGAAGTTCTTCTGTTTGTGATTTTGTAACAGGAGCATATTGGAGAATTCATTCTCTCTTTGGAAGTCTGAGACAAGTACCTGCTGTGATACTCACACTGTCATTTTACTAAACTCCAAAAAACTGGTGCAAAGAAGCAAATCCAAAGTGAGACTAAAAAGTAAGTAATGCCAGTAGTTAAAAAAAACAGTAAAGTTTCATGCCAGCAGTTGGCTGTTACTCTAAAATAATATTTGTTTTAGAAACCCCAAGTTAATGAGTAGCCTATGGCTATATGATAACCATTGTCTTCCTTGAAGATTAGACTCCTTTTTGGACAGGTTTATCTAACAATATTTTTACTTCATGTCCTGTGTACTCCACCCACACTGCTAGTCTCTGGGGATCCTAGGGAAGCAAGCCACAGGGATAGTTCCTGTAAGCAGCCACATTATTACTTTCAGTGGGAACATGGATCCAGTTTGGATTAGTTGTTCCCACAGCTGTTTAGACCTGCTCACTGGTTTTATGCATGTAAAAACTCCATAGACTTGGGCATATAACAGCAAAAGGATAAGGAGAGAGTCAATAGGAGTTAGAGTCTGAGAATCTTCATCTTGGTAACATCTTTTCATAATGATGTGGTGGTTTTCATCCTAAACATAGCAAAGCAAGGATGCATTATCCTTCTTATTTTAATTAATACAGATCAGATCTAATTCATTGTTTGGTCAGCAATACCAAACAGGTGAAGTCAACTCTTCCTCCATCTAGCCAGTAAAACTGTGTATACCACTTCAAAAATACAAAACTTAGGACAGTGGATAGCAGAATTAAGAGGAATAGAGGAAAAGCAGTACATCTTCATATTTCACTTTGCTAGGAACAGGAAGCTCTGTGTGGATTTGGTTTGAATGTGCAGTCTGGTTCCCCCATTACAACAGCCTGTGACCTCCTCCAAGCCTCATGTTCTCTTTCATAGCTCGTTTAACAGATGCCATTTAACTTCAAGAGTACTTGATCAACAAAATAAGCAGCAAAAATGGAGCAGTTACTAAGCTCTAAAAGGAAATGGCAGAGGAGACAGTTTTGCACCGAGCTGCATGTTTCAACACAATCACATTTCCTTTTCCAGCACCCCATCAAATCAAGCTCTCCAGAAGACAAAGGTTCTTTCCCAGCCCAGTACTCTGTAGTGCACAAAGGACACACTGATCTCACAGTTGGATGTCCTCAAGTTCAAATCCCTCATCATTCAGAAGACATCAGTGTTTCTCTGCCATAGCCCTTGAGACTGAGCAGTACCTTTTGGCCTAACTTGTGACACCATCAAATTGGATATGCTGATTTTTTGGCATAACTGGGACTAGAACCGTTGTCTGTAAAGTCACAGACCCAAGCAAACCACATCCACACCTAATAATAGAAGTGTGCTAAGTCCACAGATAGAAGAAAATATTACATACACAAGGCATGGGATAAGAACTACTGGCACAGGGGTTGGAGGGCAGGCAATAATGCTGGCAGCCACAGGCAACAGAAAAGTCACACCAGACAGCAACACAGTGCACTGTGTGTGATAGATAGGCAGCATGTTGCAGGCATCAATTTGCAACATGTTCATGTGTGACAAATCAGGCCACAGATGTTTATCTGGATGAACAATAAATTATTTCTTTAGGTCAGGCATCTCCTGGAGTTCCCCAGATCCAAGTTTTTCACGCATTTGTTTTGACAGCTACAGTTCAATTACAAAGAGTGATTCTACCTAAGATCCTATTGTATGCAGTATTTTATAAAAATATCAAGGTCTCAGTAGTAATGGAAAATAATTGTTATTCTTTCACTACACCCAGACTGGAAAGGATGATGTATGTGCTAGCAAGTTTTATTACATGTATAAGCACAATCCTTATTCCTATATTTGCTTCCACTTTGCTCAAATCCTACCAGCTTCCTTTAATGGATGTTCTTTCCACTGGGGCCCATCAGCCTGGTGACTTTTCTCATGCATTCTCAGGTTTGTTTAAAATAAAATAGTTTGGTTGTTGGGTTTTTTAAACTAGCATTTCTTCTACACAAGAAGTCAAACCAAGTTAAGAGTGAGTTTGAATTGTATCTGATAAAACACACTGAAACTTTCATGGAAGTTGACATTCAGAAAATAAGCAACCTCCATGCTAGTTGATTTTGTGATACCTACAGAAACAGATATCTAACACTTTTTTATTTTACTTTTTTTTGTTTGACTCAGGAATACTGAGGATAGCTGACACACCCCAAACAAGTAGAACCCCTGCGTTGAAATGAACCTCTTATGAAGTCACTCCCTTGTCAAGAAAATTTTGCTAACTAGAAAATGAGAGCCCATGTTTCAGAATAAAATGTTTAAACATGTGAATTTAATTGATTTACTGAGCAAGAATATTTATTATTTGATTTACTTAGAAAATGGACTACATACATTTCTGCTGAAAAAACAAGCCAGCAAGCCTTTTTGTCCTGCAAGGCAGTGAATAATTTTACTCCATGTGTTTCATGAACTGCAGGAAATCTCTCCCTATTAACCAGATGACTGGTTTCAAGCATTCCCAGCCAGTCAACCCAGCAAGTTTTCACTCTACCTAAAACCAAGATGAACTTGATTTTAAAGAAAGCATTGACTTTATTAACAATAATAAGAAAATCCAAGTCAGTGAATACATAAATAAAAAAATTATACCACATACAGCAACAGCTGTCTACATTTTAGTGGATGACTGTGTACACCCTACCTGAAACAAGACTGGAAAACACTTAAACACTTAAAAAAAAGACAACAAAACCCACACCACCTCCATGAAAACAGGAAGGCCATGCTTTAAAAAGTAAACCAAGCACATTGTCTATAAATTTGGAGCTAAACACCTAGGTGTGCATCAAAAACACTGCCAGAGAAACTCCCCTTTTCACAGATGAGTTTTCATAGCACTTTACCTCAGCAGCTCAAGCCTCAACAGTCCACTGACGTGGGCCAGTCCATTCATACTCAGGAGGGTGGGGCATGACATCCACTGGGGTTATAAGAATGCAAATCACCAAATTCAGCATTTTGAATAGCACCTGTGCTATGCCAGACCACGTGACAAAAGCCTATCATATATCTAATAAGAAACATTAATAAATACATCTGACAAACTCTGAAGTTTCAGGTTAGTCTTCAAAAATTGCTCATGACCAACAACTCCATAATAATCAAGGGAGGAAGAGAACACAATAAGAACAACAACTGGTAGATGGCCATCCAGGAATACTCTGCAGAAGACACAGTACTCTTTCATGCCTGAAAAATCAAGCACCAGAGAGGCGTTCAACAGACCACTCTACCTTACAAATTGAGAAAAGAAAACAAAATTAAACAAACAAACAAATCCAAAAGCAACCAAACAAAAAATAGCCAGACAAACAAGAAATAATACATGTAGTCATTAAGCTAACGTAGCTCTTCATTATTTCATCTGTTTATCTCTTACCAGGCTGACTTCTTCCCCAAAACCCCTATCTAATTAAAAAAAATGGCACTGTGGGGCTACACCAAAAAGGAGCTACAGACAGACCTACAAATATGTCAGCACTGCAGGTTAGTACCTGCACCCCTACCTACCAGCAGCTGCAAGTGAATCAAGAAAGAACGGGTCACAGAACCAAAGAAAAGACAACATTGGAGGGGAGGATCTGAGGATCTGGATACCTAGATCAGAACCACCAAATACTTCCAATTCCTGATCTCTTTCCTTTCCTAAAAGAGATTCAGATAACCTTAAAAAGCAAGACCAGTGCCCACCTGTGGGTTTTTGAATAGAGGCTGGCCAGCTGCTTAAAAATGTGCCAGCCCCCAACTAAATCAGCAGGTGAAATAAAAGCAGCCAAGATGGAGTGTGCTACAAGCATGGTTTTGTTAAAGACAGTCTATTTACATAAACAAGAGATACAAGTATTCCCAGAAGCTGCTGCTTTTTTCCCGAAGCACATCTGTTAATCTAAAAGTTATTGGCCCTCTCTAAAATCTTGGTCCCTTCTATCTGATGGAAAGCAGTCACACACTACCACTTTATTACTCACTGGAGTTCCAGAAAGCACCTGAATATTGTCAGAGAGAAAACTGACTAAGAAAGCTATTTATCACACCTGACACAAACTTGAAACCACAGTTAACTCTGTAACCTGAGCCTATCCACAAAGCAGACACAAAACACCTCTCTCCAGTTTTGCATAACCTGTTAAGGTACAGGGTAGGGAACAAAGCCTTTCCTGAAAAACTCCCTGCTGTTTTGTCATGAGCTGTACAAAAGTTCTCTCAACTAGGAAATTCTAAACTGAAGAAACATTCAGGTTGAAAAACAATGTTAAAAAAAAAAATCATTCTCAAGATCACCTCCATACAAGCTGTTTCACACAAATTCTGTGCTTTATGTATAAATAATAGGAGACTTCTCAGGTAAAGGTCCCATCTATTGACACATTTCAGTGTAAAGGAAGAAAGGACAGCAGTGATGCAGTCATTGAACACTGATGATGAAAATATTCAGTGAATCCTTTTCTAACCTGAACAGTGAAGAAGGGAGAGGGGAAGCTGGAGGGGGGGGCAGAAAACAAGAAAAAAACTCATGCAGATATATTCTTAAGAGCTGGAGTTACCAGATCTGGATCATTTAAAAATAGTTTTCTGCATGCTTACATTCTAGCTTAATGGATTTACTCTTTGAAAGTTCAGAGTAAGAAGGAATGTGATCTATGACAGTCATTCCTATCTTGATTCCAGTTTCATTTCTGACATTCTTCAGGGCCTTGAAAATTGTATCTAAATTCTGTTGTGTTTTGGTTTGGTTTGTTTTTTTTAATGTGTGTGTTTTTCACCATCAGAAAAAAAAACTTTGTGGATTGTATGAAGAACCTGTAACCCTGACCAGTTTCTCTCGGCTAGCAGGAAACTTCACACAAACCTGCCATTTATTTTTTCCACCAAATGCTAAAATTACAGCACATCTGTTCAGACATCTACAGTTGGACTCATCATTCTAACTTCAAAATTAAATCATTTAAACTTCTGGCACACTGTCTCAGGAGTAGCAATGCTCCTAAAGTGCCCCTCTTTGAAGTGCTAGGACAAAGTCATGAAGCAACAGCTATGCCCTAAGCAGTCTCCCTAATATAAGTTTCCAGTAATATTATAAACAGCATGACTGCTAAACCAAATTAAAAAAAACAAAAAAACAAAAATACAAAAAAAACAAAAAAACAAAAAAACCAAAAAAAAACCAAAAAAAAACCCCAAACCATATTTATTTATTATAAAGCTTAGACAAGTGAAGGACACAACCTAATTTGGTTTTTTAATAAAGAATAAGGTGAACAGAAAAAATGCAAAGGGATTAAAAAGGGAATCTATTAAAAAAGGGATTTTTTAAATTAAAAAATGGGACCTATTCCCATTAAAAAAGGGAACCTATCAAGTAAGTTTCATAACCCTATCAGTGATTGTACAAGACTAAACATGGATTGAAAGTGATGCCCAAGATCACTTCAGTGGTGTTCACTATCAGAAGTCCACGCTGAAGTTCATAGGTCAGCAACGATTGTGGAATGTACAGAGCTGACAGGATCAAGTTCAAACTTGTATACACAGCTATCTAAAAACTGCAGTCTCTTATTAATTTTACTCTTTCACATATGCTTGCTCTGGGCCCCCATCCAGCAGATGTAACAGATGGAAACTGCCAGTGAAATACAGCAAAGCTCTGCAGGCCCCATGCATGAACCAAGCCTCCTGAACACTCTCTTGAATCAGACTGCTGATCACCCAAAATACCACCCACCTTCACACACCATGGCAGAGCCAGCATTTTGCTCGTGTAGATGAAACATGACTATGAACAAATTATAAATTCTTCATAAATTTCCACTTCACTGTGAGTATATTTTTAGTTTAGCCATAAACTCAATGTAACATAGTAGGACAGCAACTGCAAGAGTGCTCTGAGGCCATTACCTGCTCCAAGATACCAGCCTTGTCATAACATCTCCTATTTTTAGACATTCTGCAGTTCTTCTAAAGAGTTCAAGCAGAAGAAAAGCTCATCAGAAACTGCTGATTATTTGCAAATTAATCACTAGTAATAATCAAATTACTATATAGTTATGTTTTATTTCAGTCCTTGCTGCCACCAAAGCAGCTTTATGTTGTTACCAGCTTCTTAGTGCTATTAACATTATTCAGGTAGCTACAGACAGGCTGCAGGAACTCATTCATCTGAAAAGTATCCTTAGAAGAGGCAAAAAAAGGTTAAAAGAGAAAAAACTAGTTTTCAGCCAGATAAGCATCTACCAGCCTTCCTGAATACTGATGCTAGCACAAAGGAGAAGAGCATAACACGCAGAGACACAAGGAAGGAACATTGCTCCCTTTCAGAATACTGTTTTTTTTAAGGAAACTAATAGTTCATTTTACTGTAGGGAGTGTGAGATAGATCTACTCTTCTTGTTCCTCAATAAAATCCTTGCTGGAAAAAGAATGCACCCCCAAGAACAAACCAGTATTCATGTGTTGTTCTGACCAGAGGGAAGCCTAACTGATACAAACCCTTTGGTTTGGTATCGTAACATAAGTTTCAAAACACAGGATTTATTTGGCCTTTCCTGCAAGGAATCAATAATTAAATTATCAGGACACTTCAGGGAGCAAGGCTCTGTAGTTATTTATTTGACAATCTCAGTAATTGATTGTAATTTTGAAAGTAACCAAGCACCACAGAAACATAAGAAAACAACATTGCTGGAAAGTTTCAATTGCTCTCATCCAGTCCTGACTCCCTTTCTACAACTATGAAACCTGTGGAAACTCCTATTTCAAACCACCAGCACCTTTCCACTGCTATGCTAATGAATATTACAAGTTAATATTTAATGGAGATATTCTTTTACCTGCAGACTATGTTATATCAGTTCTTTTGATTGCTAACTTCTGGTTTACCACAGGTATTGCTCCTGTCTGATAAGTGAATGAAATAATATTGAAGTCTCATCAGTAAGCAGTGAACTGAATGCAAGTGGCTCACAGGCAAACCTAGATTTATCTGGGGAGAACAGTCTGAGACCCTACAGGTAAAGATACACCTATAAATTGAGTAAGGAGCATGCTAACATTTCCTGCCCAATGGGGCTGGACATGTCTGGTTTATTGGTTCCGAGTTATTTTAAGCTCCCTTAAAGGGAAACTGGCCTGTGAAGCCAAGAATTTGTATGGAATATAATGAAAGGGAAACACCTGTTGTGAGGTCAGTTAAAAAACAGAACAATTATAAACACCATGCAAGCTATGAAAGTTAAGAGGTTGGAGCAGATTTTCTAGGGGGAATAATGCCTTACAGAGGCAGGAGACTTTCTTGACTGAAGATTACTAAGGTGAAGGAAGGGGAAAGCTTCAGCTACAGCAGCTGAAGAACTTCCAGGGTTCTTCCTTTTTATATAAATATTTGCCATTGTTAGGAAGTTGCAAACCATAGTGACAACAAAAATCACGAGCTACCTTTTATATTAAAAGTCTGCCAGGGAAAGGCAGTGAAACTCTTCTTGGTTCTACTATTTCAGCCAAGCTGAGAGTGCAGTGTGATTTCTCACTGTTCCCACTACAAGATGCACTCCATATAATTTATGAATTTGATGATCCTTATGGGTGCCTTCCAACACGAGATGTTTTGTGATTCTGTGATAATGCATCCTGTTCAAATGCAACAAAGGTTTAGTCTAACAGCTAAAAAACCAGCATATTGGAATTTTACTGACTCAGAAATAGAACACTAGAACTCTTTTCCCCATCTAGTCCATCTCAGCTCCAGGCTAGAACTTCTCTGCATAACAGTATTGCTCATATTTCACCACAGTATATCTTCAACTGGACAGTCTCCTAAGACCCTATGAGGAAATTTCTTAAAGACAACAAATCACTGGTACATGTTACTTTTCTTCTAGCCTAGAAAATCACTGCTCCGATAATGTAGCAAAATCCTATAACCAAAACAAGTGAAAAAACTGAAAAAAGTGAAAAAGCTTTACTTTAGGTCCCTAACAGTTACAGCTAAATAAAACAAATGCATGACACAAGGGTCTCTGTGCTAGATAAATCTAGCAGTGTGCAGACCTTGAGAAGTTCTCTCGCACTGTGGAAAAATCACTATAGCATATTCACAAAGACTGAATCTGTGTATTTCCTGTGCAGGAACTTTCCAACTACCTATCCTGGTCAAAGGCTGGGCATGGCAGTGTTCAGATGTGGGTGTTTATAATGGACTGACATTACAAAATAAAATTTGCAAGTGTGAAGGCTATTACCTTGGATTAGACATTCTTCACTTTACAGCTCTAGCCACTTGCTTGCTCTGGCTTGCAGGTCACAGAGCACTTGAGTAGACCACACCTGTCTGTGCTGTCTTCAGGCACTAATATTGTGATCAGGAGTTTGCTTCTTTCTTCTGGAATCTGTATTTTCCTGATCTTTCTAGGCCACTGCTTTTCTAACTGCCCTCAAAGCTGAAGATGTAAGAGTATGACAAAAAGATGGCCTTCAATAATTTTTTGGGCCCTGCTTTCCAAGTTGCCAGTGCAACGTATGAAAGAACAGCTAATCCAGTAGTGGATGTATGACAGTATCAATAGCAAGACCTACCAATTAAAAACTAAAGAGGAATCCCTATTGCACACAGCCTGCTCTCATTTACTACACTTACAAGTTCAATAGAAGGAAGTGTGAATCTTTGTCAAGTCACCACAACACAGGGAGGCAGAGAGATAATACATTGTGCACAGTTAGAATACTCCCACGACTTATTTCATACTGCCACAAGCCTCCCCCCAAGAGCCAGACACCTTGCTGTTCAGAAGAAAAATGTTTTATTACACAACACAAGTTTGCATCTACAATTTTCTTTTTAAGAAGCCACTAGATGCTGCAGTCTTTGCTCAGAAAGAGCTTCAGTACCACTGTGAAGCAGCACTGCATGGATGAGGGCACTGACATTTTCCTGGTACCAGAAGTGCCCGTGGAAGGAGTGGACACTGCAGCTCTCAGGTACAAGAGATGCTCACACTGCTCCTGGAATGAGAGTCCTCTGATGAAGAGAAAATACTGATATGCATTCAACAGAAAATAACCCTCACTGAACACTTCAGAGGCAGCATTTCACCTCTCGTAGAGGAGGATGTAGAGCTTTTCTTGTGCTCTTCCCCCCCTGCCCATTTCCTTCACCAAGAGTACCTTTTTTTTAGGGCTTTTTTACACGCTGAAAGCTTTTCAAGTTGCCTGTACAAAGCCCTTCAGCTGATTTCTGCACGGGTTGGTTTTTTTTCCCAGTTCCAGATGCATCCACAGAACTGTTTTGCCATCACAACTATGTTAAACTGTTGCAGTTTTCTGAGGTTCAATCAGCACCGCCCATTCCTCTGCTAAACTACAAAGTTTATAGGACAGGTGTAGCCCCAAAGTATGTTTTGTGTTTAACAAGTAATTGTTGGTAAGATAGTTTCTCTTTAATACACAGCAGATCACAAAAAATGGCTACAATATACAATCCTCCTTTATTAGAAAACATTATACATCCCAGATTAAAAGCCACCGACACCACGTCAAGTTTCTTAGTGCCATTAATACGGTTTACTCCTTTTCAATTATGATGTTTAAAACAAATTAAAAAGCAAGTTTCATAACCAAAGAAACAATACCTGCCTTTGTTGCAACTTTGAACTGCAAGAGTAGACCAACACTATTTGTAAGATAAAAATTTGGAATCTCTTACAAAGAGGGTAATACAGACCTCTGTCAGATGTTGGTGAACAAAGCAATTAAGCAACACCAAGCTCTAGTCAAAACTGCACTGAAAATATCTTATGTACAACAACAAAAAGCTCTGTTTTGTTTTGGTTTGGTTTTTTGTGTAATGGAGAGAATGCTCTGAAGAAACCACAGTCTTTCATCAGTATCACTATTAAGGTTGCATTCAGTAAAATGGTAAGAGATACTAAGAAACCACAGAAAAGGCTCTGGGTTTATTTTGGTGCTGAGCACTGTAAGATGCCAGGAGCTTTTTTTTTTTTTTTGGTCAGCTTTCTTCCCTAGGACTTGTGTGGATTTTGAAGCACTTGACCAAACAGAAGGTAGCACCCAGAGAAGTTTTGCTGTGTGACCACATAAGCCTGTAGGAGTTTGTTAATCCATAATAAATTCACTATTGTTTATAGGCTTCAGCTCCTGGGTTTTTTTGTATATTAAGCACTCTGAGGCGATCAGAGGCACTTGGGCTGCTGCCCTTTGTGGTATGATTAGAACTTACCCTTCCCCCACTTTCCAAAAGACCACAAGTGAAGGGGAGGCCCAGCAAGGAAAAAAGCAGAGCTCACTCTGAATCGTCTGTGGGATAAACACGACACGAGCCTGAAGGGCAGAGATCTAGAACAGAAGCAACTGTGACTGCTGCCTGACTTAACATACTTGCACTTGAAGGTTAATCCTCAGTAAAACAAAGTTAAAACACAGAGGGCAATTCTCATACAAAAAGTATTAAGGAAGCACAATCAATAACATGAGACATACATGAAGGGTAAGAAAGGGCATGGGAATCTGTAATTGCAAACCAGCAGCAGCCAGGAATAAGCCAGATGACAGTGCTTCTATTAGTGGTGACACATGAAGTGAAAGACTGACAACTCCAAGAAGCTCTCCAGAGGCATCAACATCAACACAAACTGATGGGCTGCCAGAGGTGACCTGCATTACTACTACTGCTGCAGGTTTTTCTGCAGTCTTTCCCTTCTCACACAAGAGCCCCAAAGAGCTGAAGTTTTCACTGAAAGAAGGGCTGAGCAGGGGACATTACCAAACACTTCTGCCCCGGCAGAGGAACAACGTCCTGGTTCCTTCTCAAACACTAAAATGTTTCCATTTTGATGCACTGTTGCTAACTGCAGCCACAACTGGGCATTCAAAAAAAGGGTCCCTCAGGCCTTCTACCCCTTCCCCTTTCAAAATATCAATGCTCTCCCTTCCTGCCATAACCCCTCCCTCACAGTCACATAAATAGAACTAGCAAAGTTTTAAAGCTGAACACATCAAGAGCATCAGTGGGACAATACTGGGTTTGGTCAGGAGAGAAACAAATCAGGAAATAGCTGAGAACCAGCGAGTAACACACAAATGACTCAGGATCCATTCCCATTACAAGGGGGAAAACAGGCAGGACTTTTTCCACACAGGGATGGATCCACCCAGCTCGGGGGAAAAAAAAAAAAAAAAAAAAAAAAAAAAAGTACAGAACAAATGCCAGGGGTTTTTTTCATAGCAACTTCAAAAAGCCCAAAATATTTTTTGTAAGAATAGAGGCATTTTAACACATTGAGAGTTTGGCTAAACCTTGATTCTTTTCTGCTTTACAACATAATTCACACGAAATGAGTACAGCTACGTAAATGAGGCATTTTGAGTCATCCAGACATCTTGCATAAATCCTGGGGTTTACTTTTTTTTTTGTAACTACAATGGCACTTATTAGCACTCCAGCTCTTACTGACATAAAGTACATATAACAGACACCTGTGTTTTGTGATCCTGAGGAAACAAATCCAAACAAGCTTGTCATTTATCTTTTCATTTAAACCACATGATCATAGAGCACAGCCCCCTGACTCTCAAGACACAAGTGTTGCAGGACATGGCATGCCAGGAATATTGCATTTCCACTGCTCAGCCTGCTGGAGGAAAAACCAGCCAGCAGCATCTACCTTGCAGATATTCAGCATTGACTCCATCAGTCTGAGGAATCTAACTTACAGTAAGACATAACTGGTATTGACAACTGGCTCACGAGTTGGCCACATCTAGTTTGAAGGTAAGTAACAAGTGCAGCACTCAGACAGCACACAGTTCAGCTGCAGAAAAAAAGGCAACACACACAGGAGTTTTCTTTCTAACACACCAGATCCAGCAACGGCAACAAAATATCCTGTATTCTAGGCACATCGCATTTAGATGGTAAAGATCATGTTCAGGAAGCAGAGTGAACTATTGTAAAAAAGAAAGTAATGGCAGAAGTTACCACGGTAATAGTGGTTTTGCTAAAGCACAAACCTACTGCTTATGTGATTATGAAGCATAATTATTCACAGTTCACCTGAGTGCGAGTCCCCAGCACAATTCATGCAAGAAATAACCGAGTTTATCTTGCTCGGAATACCGATAGCACAGCAGGTCACTCCCATCAGCTGCATCTCCTTCTCCTGCACTGAGGTTTTCAGACCTAAAACCAGCAGCAAAGCGCTTTCTACCTTCTGTCTCTAAGTAATTAGCACTATTAATCCCTGGCTATCCAAGCCCCCTGGCGTGGCTCTGATTTGACTTTAATCTCTGCCGAGGTCTTTTCTTCCTCTGCCCAGAAAACCATCGCAACCTTGGCAAGCCTTAAAGTGATGTTGTGTTGCAGACGTGTTTGTCCACACTCTATCCATGTGAGACACGGGGACCCCGCAACGCCCGACCCTCAAGCCCACCCCCCTCAAAAAAACCAACACCAACACAACAAATAAACAAACAATTAACCCAAAACAACGAAAAGTTACTTTTCCGACGAGGGACCACTCGGGACAAGGCAGGGTCCCCTCGATCGAAGCCGGCGGCACCCGGAGCAGCTCTCTCCTCTCTATCCCGCCGCCTTCTCCGCCGCTTCCTCTGTCTGTCACCGCAGGACGCGCACACACCGCACGGCCCCCCCGCTGCCGACACCCGCTGCTCCCGCACCCTCAGGGCGGCCGCTTCCCCCCTGCTCCCCTCACGTCCCCAACCGCCGCCCCTCGCGCCCCAACCGCCGCCGCTCGCGCCCCAACCGCCGCCCCTCGCGCCCCCAACCGCCGCCCCTCGCGCCCCCAAGGGCCGCCGGGCAGCGGGGGAGCCCGCCCAGGCCTGAGGAGAAGGAGGGGAAGGGGTGGAGGGGGAGGTCAGGGGCTCCACTCACCCCATGAGCCAGTCCATGGCTGAGTCCCGCCGCGCCGGGAAGCTCCCGCAGCCACCGACTCCCTCCCGCTCACCGCCCGCTCATGGGGGCCGCCGCCGCTGCTGCCGCTTCTGCTGCTGCTGCGGACGCGGGGCCCGGGCTCCTCCCTCGGTTGTTCCCTCCCTCCCTCCCCCGCTGCCCGGCTCCAGCTGGGCGGTGCGGGCGGGGCGGCCGCCAGGCTGCGCCGGGTCCCCTCCTCAGCCCTGACACTCGCGCACTGGGGCGGCCGGAAGTAAACACAGGGCGCTGGCGGCCGCCGGACGCCAACCCGGAAGCAGCCCCCGCCTCCCCGCTCCCCGCCGCCTCCCAGGGCACGCTGGGAAATGTAGTTCCAGCGCTGCCCGTAGGGTTCTGCAGGCCCGAGGGGGCTGGGGCCAGCGGGGCCTCTCAAGGGGCTTCCTCTTGCTGGGGGCTGTAAGGTCCGAGGTCCCCCGGCTTTATTCATCCTCCCCTGGGAGGATTTCACTGCCTGGGATCGGGCCTCAACGCTTCAGTTCCGTCAGTGCCATGGGGAGCTCCGGGTCGGGACCCTCAGGTGCAGACAGTGCCACGCAAAACGCGTGGGTCATTCCCGAGGCTGATGGAAGCCTGGAGCTCACACAGAGCCACCAAGCACTGACCCTAAGCCCCTCCTGCCTGGAAACCACTGTTCCCCTCATCCCTTCCAGCACCCGACAGCCCCAGAGCCTGGGTCTGTGATGGGAGCTGAGCCTCCCCTGCCTCCTCCTCCCCACTCAGCGCTTCAGCTCCAGAACCTTTCTGCACCTCTGAGTCTTTCTTTTCACAGTTTCTCAACCTGCAGCAAGAACTGAGCAATTCGGGGCTCCCCAAAGCCAGACAGGACAGTACCAGATGGCCCCCACAGGCAGCCTGACACCACTCTTTGAGCTGTGAGCCATCCCAATGACTTTTAAAGAGGAGAAATCCTTTCCATGCAAACCATGGAGGCTGTGGGACATGGGCAGGTGTCCTCCTCACCTGATTCCTTCCATTTGCAGGACCTGCTCAGGTGGAGATGTTTACAGAGGCAGATCTGCTGGGGGTGATCGCATGCAATGTGTTAATTAAAAAATATTTGTGCTATGGGAGAGTGATGTGTTCCTTCATTAGACTCCCCGTGGCCACCAATTTCCTGAGGAAAGGACCATCTTTCAGAGATCATAGAATCATAGAATGTCAGGTTGGAAGGGAGCTTAAGGATCATCTGGTCCAACCCTTCTAATATTATTGTTTATTTGGGATGTCTCAGCACCCCATCAAGTCAAGACCTAAAACTTCCCAAAGTGGGGGAATCCACCCCTTCCTTTGGGAGCCCATTCTAATGTCTGAGTGTCCTCAGAGGGAAACATTTTCCCCTTGTGATGCAGCCATCCTCCTCTCCCCCCACCCCCATGCAGTAGGTGTGGGGGTCCCAGCACCCCTTATCCCACAGGCACCCACCTGTGGCCTGCTGGTTCAGGGAGGATGAGTCCAGGCATCATTCTGACTGCCAAGAGTTTCACCACAGCTGTGTAATCCTGGGACTAGTAAGACATTGCAAGGATGTGTCATGGGGGATATTTTGTAAGAAAGTGTCTTGGTCATGGTTTTGTATCTCGTGCACAAAGGTGGTAGAATTATTTTGTATTAAAAGCTATATGGCAATGTCATTTTTGAAACTCTGAAATGGTCCAGGGATCTCTTTGCACAACACATAACTGCTTTATCTTGCCATTCTCCTGGAACAAAACTTCACCCTGAGGATTATTTGTGCATCTAATGGAGAGATACGAGAGACCAAAGAGAAATTTGTTATTTTTATTCAAACTTTTTTTTTTTCTTTACCATCTTAATTTTATTTTTAATTTCCTATCCTTGCATTTAGAAAATGCAGCAGAGGATAGGAAAGAGTTGTCTTGCAGCAAAACCCCATAAACTTTACTGAGTGGCTGGGATAAGGATTTTTTACAATGCTTAAAATACCAGATCAAACCATCTGCAGAAAATAATTATCCTTTATGCAAACACTTGATCCAGTCATTATCTGCAAACATTTGAGAACAGATGTCCCTCATTTGAATTATGTTTTCTTGTTGCCCTTTGTTTGGAGTATTTTTGGCAGGGCATTTGAGGATGAGCTCCATCCAGTTTTACTGTGGGGTGCATTGTACCAGGAGTGGAGCGTTAAGTCATATGACACATGTTTTAAAGCAGAGATGACTTCTGATACAATGAGTTTGTCATGTTAGATTAGCTGTTTTCCTCCTGATTGTATCAAGGAAAATATAGGGCAAATAGCACAAAGCAAATTACTGGTGCAAAGGAAACCAACATCTATTTCATTAATCTTTTGTTTTGTACCTTACCATGGCACAAGGCATCTCTCTGTATCTAAGGTGATTATTTTATACTTTTTTTCCACTGTCAAATTGAAATTACTCTTACTGATTTTTCCTTCTTCCCTCAGCTTCTGGAAACCCCAGAAGTACCTCTGGCAGAAGGAGTATTTCACATCCCTCCCCAGTCAGTCAGGTCCCTCAGTGAGCAGCTCTGAAGAGCAAGGGATGTGCCAGTCCAAGAGCACTCTCCATCCATTTGTCCTGCAACTCCCCTTCTTTTCCAGACCCCTCCAAAAATGCATCACAGTGATTATTTGTTTGACAATAGCAAGCCAGGCAGGCCCGGGGGGCTCCTTTGTGCTAAGCCCAATGCACATGCATAAAGAAAGGGTTCTCCTTGCTCAGGGCAACAGACCCCAACAGGACATTAAGGTGCTTAACCAGAGACAAGTTATTGGCATCCAGATAGGGTAGGGAGTACCCAGGAATGGGGAGGTTTACAGTTCTTGGATCAGGACTGTAAGGCTTTGTGGCACATTGAAAAGAATACTGTATTCCCTCCTCTCCTCTCTTCTCCCTCTCCCTCTCTCTCTCTCCTCCTCTCCTCTCCTCTCCTCTCCTCTCCTCTCCTCTCCTCTCCTCTCCTCTCCTCTCCTCTCCTCTCCTCTCCTCTCCTCTCCTCTCCTCTCCTCTCCTCTCCTCCTCTCCTCTCTTCTCCCTCTCCCTCTCCCTCTCTCCTCCTCTCCTCTCCTCTCCTCTCCTCTCTTCTCCCTCTCCCTCTCCCTCTCTCCTCCTCTCCTCTCCTCTCCTCTCCTCTCCTCTCCTCTCCTCTCCTCTCTCTCTTCTCCCTCTCTCCTCCTCTCCTCTCCTCTCCTCTCCTCTCCTCTCCTCTCCTCTCCTCTCCTCTCCTCTCCTCTCCTCTCCTCTCCTCTCCTCTCCTCTCCTCTCCCTCTCCTCTCCTCTCCTCTCCTCTCCTCTCCTCTCCTCTCCTCTCCTCTCCTCTCCTCTCCTCTCCTCTCCTCT
Source organism: Heliangelus exortis (assembly GCF_036169615.1). Taxonomy (NCBI): domain Eukaryota; kingdom Metazoa; phylum Chordata; class Aves; order Apodiformes; family Trochilidae; genus Heliangelus; species Heliangelus exortis. The sequence goes on along the minus strand of NC_092439.1, from coordinate 13,219,969 downwards.
CCCTCTCTCTCCTCTCCTCTCCTCTCCTCTCCTCCTCTCCTCTCCTCTCCTCTCCTCTCTCCCTCCTCTCCCTCTCCCTCTCCCTCTCCTCTCCTCTCCTCTCCTCTCCTCTCCTCTCCTCTCCTCTCCTCTCCTCTCCTCTCCTCCTTGTTCTGTCACCCATACTCCTTGGCCTGGCTGGCTCTAGAAAAGCCAAAAAAAGTACCTGCCCTGCTCCTCCAGGCCTCCAGGAATAAGGTGGCTCCCTTCCCAGATGTTCCACAGCAGCACAAGAGCTTTTTGGGAGCTGACTGGGAGGCTGGGGGGAGCCCATGCAGAGCAGACAAACCTTTTGAATGAGGATTTGGCAGTCATGAAAAGCTCTGAAGGGCTCAGTGTGAAAGCCAAGGTACAGCACAGCAGGGACCTGAGGGCTGGCACAGTCTGTCAGAGGGCTCTGCAGGCCCCACAACCCCTGAAAAGAGACACTACAGGGCTGAGACTGCTCTTCCTTCACTGGCTGCCTCAGCACTGCCCTGGAATAGCAAACCTGAAGGTTTTCTTCCTTGTCTTTCCCTCCTGTGGTTCTCACCACCAGATTTGTGCAGAACAGGATGTTTGATAGCAGTGCAGACAACGTCTGTCGCACATACCTGATTTCATATTGGCTTTTGACCGGGTTGCTTTGTCAGTCTGGTAATAAAGCTGTGCCACAGAGGACAAGCAGCTGTGAGGAAGTCATCAAGGCATCGATCTCTCTGCGACTCCATCCCTTTACTGCCTCTGGTTTTATTGTCATTGCCTCCTGCAGCAGGAAAAGTGCAATGCACAGGTGGGCAAACATTGCCTCCCATGGCCAGGCAGCAAGGATTGGGAGTGAACTTCGGTCCCTGAGTGGATTATTGCATCAGAAACACCTGTTCCTCCTTCACCACCCTGTATCTGGTGTGGGGCCAAGCAGCCTCATATCTGATGCCTTGATAACACCTTTGCATGTTCCCTCTCCTCTCCCGAAGGAGCTGTGGTAGTGCTGAAGGAGCAGAGCAAAGAAAGCATTGCTTAGGGATGTGTGAGTTTTCCTTTTCTTGATTTGAGGCAACATCATTCCCACGGAGCTCATCTTAGCCTGGGCACCTGAGAAGCCACAGCAGGCAGAGAGATGGGAGCTTGTTTGCCTGGCTGAGGTCTTTCCAGTGGGTGGCAGAGCAGCAGAGCAGGTGATGGCTGCCCTGACACACAGGGGGTGTAACAGTTTTCAGCAAGCTGCAAAAATGCTGCTCAGATTTGGGTCTTCAGCAACAGGAGCAGATCCACCCTTCCTTGAGAAGGCACGAGAGGCCGATGGGCCTGGGATCCAAGTGGTGTGTTTGTGAAGCTCTGAATGTGGCACTGGCTCTTTAAGTCCAAACCATCCACATACTCCTTCCCTGAGACAGAAAGTCTTTGTCCCTGGGCATGAAACGTATTACGGTTCAAATTCCTGCAGAGCCATTAGGAAAAACAAAGTGCATGAGTCTGACAGCGTGGGCCTGCCTGAACTCTCCGATTATTAATGGTGCTGGATATTAATAACAGCATCTCTTCTTGGTTGGAACATTTGATTTTATACATATATATGTATATAAATAAACACTGTGAGTGGTTATAAATATCGATTGCTGCCGGTTATAGACAAATGTGTTAGATATAGTCTTGCAATAAGACAATCAGGCCTGCTGAAAAAAAAAAAAGACATTTTAGGTCCTCAACTAGCTGGAAAATATGGCTTGTGTTCAGATGTCTGAGAGAGGGCTGAAGCTTCAGGGAGGAAGGCTGAAAAATCTGCCCTTGGGGGTCTGCATTTGCAGGGATGCTGAACAAAGTTCATCCTCTCTCCCGACCAGAGATGCATTGAAGCACCAGGCATTTCCTCCTTTAGACAACAACTTATGAGTGGATGTTAAAGCACAAGACTGGCAGTGACTGGGTTTTATTTTTTCCCCCACAAATTAGTAATACTGAGCAATGCCTGCCTCGTGCCTCAGCTTCCACGTGTGGAAAATGAAAGAAACACTTCCCTCTGCATCAGGTCTTGTAGGAGTTAATGTTTAAATGTTCAGAAACCTCCATTGCTCAGCAGTGCTCAAAATTAGGTGGATTTCTCTCTTCTTCCAAGTGGGAAATATAAAAATTATGCTAAGGCCACACGAGAGGTCAGTATGCCTGGGCTGTCCTGCATGTGTTGGAGAGCCCTGTGACCTGGGTGATGTGAGTTTGCTTTTGTCCCAGTGCAAGGGACATGGGGATGTCCCACGGTGTTGTGGACAGGCTGAAACCAAACCCATGCTCTCATTCCACCTGTCCAACTCGATCCAGTGTGGATGGCTGCTTGGAAAAGGAGAGCAGGAGCCACACACCAGCTCCCTTGCAGCTTGCTGTACCTGGTGCTGCTTTTCCTTAAGCTCTTCCACAAGAGTACATTATCCTAACCCCTGTGTCAAGGAAGAGAAAAAGGTATGGAGTGAAAAACAGGAAATATATTTTGAGGTTTGGAGAGGGGATGTCCATGCAGTGTTGGCATGAAAGCTACCTGGAAAACCAAGGGTGTTGGCACATAACTGGAAGCCAGGGTTTGCCTATCCCCACTGGTTTCGAAGGAAGATGGAGAAAGTGCTGGAAATTGTTTGCATTACTTTCCTTATTCTGCCATCTCTCTCCCAGATGGCAAAACTCACCCTGGGCCTCCACCCCGAAAAAAAAAAAAAAAAATCCCAGCAGGCAGCAAAGAGCTTGTAAGTGTTTTTCAGAGCCCTGGATGCTTTTCATCGGTCCTTGACATTATTTGCAAAGGCAAAGAGCAACTTTCGGGCATGTCTTTCCCTTTGATACAACCAGGCTTAAAGCAGTTCCCCACTGTAACCTCTGAAGTGACCTCGGGGCCTGTGTCACATCTCCTGCAGAGCCAGGAGCTGGGCAGCCCATCTGCACATGCATGGGGCACTTGTCACCTTGTCACACTGAGCTGTTTGCCCTCCCCCCCCAGCCACATCCCCCGAGGGAAGCAGCCCTGGATTTGCAAGCCAAGGGCTGGCAAGGGAGTGCCAGGATCACACCCAAGCTTTTCATAGAATAGAATCATAGAATCCTAGAATGGGCTGGGTTGGAAGGGACCTCAGAGATCACCAAGTCCAACCCTTGATCCACTCCCCCCGTGGTTCCCAGCCCATGGCACTGAGTGCCACATCCAGGCTCTTTTGAAATATCTCCAGGGATGGAGAATCCACCCCTTCCCTGGGCAGCCCATTCCAATGCCTGATCACCCTTTCCTTTGCTGGAAGCAGAGTGTGTCCTCAGCCTGCTCCCAGAACAGGGGGAGAGCAAGCAGTGGGCTAAGCCCCTCCGGAACTGCAGTCCTGCTGAGGATGGGGGGTGGGACAGGGGCTCAGCATCCCGCAGGAACCATCCTGCCCAGTGCTGCCTTCAGTCCAAACCTCTGAGGGCTGCTCTCTACAACTCCCTGAAAGGAGGTTGGAGCCAGGGGGGGGTTGGGCTCTTTTCCCAGGCAACTCTCAGCAAGACAAGAGGGCACAAGAGGTCTCAAGTTGTGCCAGGGGAGGTTTAGGTTGGACATTAGAAAGAATTTCTTTCTGGAGAGGGTGCTCAGCCATTGGAATGGGCTGCCCAGGGAAGGGGTGGATTCTCCATCCCTGGAGATATTTCCAAAGAGCCTGGATGTGGCACTCAGTGCCATGGGCTGGGAACCACGGGGGGAGTGGATCAAGGCTTGGACTTGATGAGCTCTGAGGTCCCTTCCAACCCAGCCAATTCTATGATTCTATGAAAGAGTTCCCCAAAACCCCCCCCTCCCACTATCACAGAGGGGGCCTGGCAGAACAGGAGTCTGTTTGTCTGCCGCAAACAGCTGCTTCTGTAAATACCTCTCACATGAGCAATTAGCCCCGACAATAAAGAGGTTCCGTCTCTGCTTCTTGGAAGCAGCTCTTCCAGCCAGGAGGAGCTCAGACAGCTGGGCTGCCGCCTTTCCCAAGGAACCCATCGGTCTGGCTCTGCAGAGCATCCC